>NC_044311.2:128646075-129298575 GCF_007474595.2 Lynx canadensis
CACATAACATAGATTCTGTTTAATTTAGTACAGATAAAACCCTTCCTTTTTGTACTCACAATTGTCCATTGGCTTAACTTTCACTAAATACGGATGGTAAAGAAAATATTGGCTACAAGTAGCAAGCAAAACAAAAAAAAAAAAAATAACTTTGAGAACCATTCAGCTGATGAGAGCACAAGTGACCACACACAAGAATACCCTTTCAGCCACGTATGTTTGGAAGGACTCTGGCTTCAGTCCGTATGATTTACAAATGAAATTATGGCTTAATTAATCCAGCATTACAACTTTGGTAGTCGCTAAAAAGGAAGTAGAGGTGCACCTGGGTGGCTCAGTTGGTTAAGCATCTGACTCTAGATTTTGGCTCAGTCCATGATCTCATGATTTGTGGGTTCGAGACCTGTGTTAGGCTCTATGCTGACAATGGGGAGCCTGCTTGTGATTCTCTCTCTCTCCCTCTGCCCTCTTTGCTCTCTCTCTCTCTCTCTAAAAAAAAAAATAAATAAATAAAATAATACAATTTGATAACCCAAACTCAAGTGTTAATTTTAAAAATTACTGATGGGGCGCCTGGGTGGCGCAGTCGGTTAAGCGTCCGACTTCAGCCAGGTCACGATCTCGCGGTCCGTGAGTTCGAGCCCCGCGTCGGGCTCTGGGCTGATGGCTCAGAGCCTGGAGCCTGTTTCCGATTCTGTGTCTCCCTCTCTCTCTGCCCCTCCCCAGTTCATGCTCTGTCTCTCTCTGTCCCAAAAATAAATAAAAAAAAACGTAGAAAAAAAAAATTTAAAAATTACTGCAATGATACCAAACACTTGCTTTTGTTTTCTTTTGAGTAAGTAGATGGATAATGCGGGTAGAACTGTTGTACGCTTTTTTTTTTAATGTTTATTTTTGAGAGAGAGAGAGAGTGCTCATGCGAGCACACATGCACACGAGCAGGCGAGGGTCAGAGAGAAGGAGACAAAGGATCCAAAGCAGGACTCTGTGCTAACAGCAGAGATCCAGATGCAAACTCACAAATCAAGAAATCATGACCTGAGCTGAGGTTGGCTGCTTAACCAACTGAGCCACCCAAGCACCCATGTTTTACATTTTTATATAACTCTCCACTACACAACATTAAGCAAGCATTCCTTATACATACTTTAGAATTTGTACTATCAAAAACAAAAATAAAAACAGTCGTTGTGCCCCAAAATCTAGATTAACTATATAATTGAAATAGGAATATTTTTAACATTAATGTTTACACCTCCATACATTAACTTGTTTTCCCCATTTTTGGTCTTTTAAATTTACCATTCACATATTGTTGCATGATTTACAGGGTGACACTATATACAAACACCTTTCCACATAGAGTTTTTCTGGCTAAGGAACTTTTTCAAATTGATCTACTGTTAACATACACGATAACATCTTTGAGAAATGTTAAAATCTGTTTGTGATTAAGACAGGAACATATGGAACCAAGAGTTGATTTTTAAACCAATTATTTCCCCATCTTTTTTGACATCTAGTATTATACCTATGCACTTAAATTTTTAAAGTTTATGATAAATATAAATAACTTTCAATTTATTGGAATATAAAGACAATCTTTATTTTTCTCAATATAATTGAGTGAAGGTAGTAATGAAACTACTGGTGAGATCAAGAAGGTGGCCGCTTCAAAATCATTCCAACTTTTATCTCTTCATTTCCCACATGCACTCCCATCTTAGTAAATGTATTAGATTGTTATTGTGCTATTACCAATTACCAAACTTATTATGAGGAGACATAGTTCTTTACTTCTAAAATTGAAGGAACATATTCTAGGCCATTTGTATAGATTTAAAAAAAAAAAAAAAGACGTAGGCAAGAATCTTCCTTTATAGTAGAAATACCTTTAGCTTTGATGCCAACAAAATCCTAGGAGAATGCCAATTACGCCAATTTCACAAAAACAGATGTATGGTGATTTTGAGATATAGACTATTTTACACCAGGGACAAAGTCCAAACCATTCATCTCAATTTACTTAGGACCCAAGGCTTAATTTGAACTCTGACCTTAGAGTGCAAAGGTCATCTGTATATCCAATAACAGCACAAGGCACTATTTTCAAAGAGAAACATACATACTTACCTTCATATTCCACTAGTTTCTCAACTAATTATTCAAAAATGATATTATTTGACTATTTTATTTGTCCCTTAAAACAACCCAATTCCAAGAAATGTTTAAAATTTGGGCCATTACTAAGGTAACAAAGTGTTTAATCAATAGTATGGATGATGGCCATTGATTGAAACTCCTCATTTAAGGTGCTCTCAATCTTGATCACTGATAGTCAAATGACATCTGACTAAAGATTGCTAAGAATCTTGTTACTCACTGACTTTAATGGAATTTTGAAAATAGGTCATAGGAATGACAGGTAATTGGGTTTAAATGAAAATACAAAGCAAAACAATGAGCTATTTTTCACAATTAATCATGAAGAAAGTTTTGACTTGGTCATTCATTTCTTATAATGAAAAGCAAAAACTTTATTTCTATAACAACGAGTTGCAACCTTTGCTGACCAACCTATCTATATTAAGAATACAAGTATTCCTATTTAAAAGATCTCTTCAACATGTAATTTATTGCCCTACTCCTTCCCAGGGAGCTTCTGAGAATTAATGAGACAATTGCCAATTGCTTGAGGCTCCTTAGGGAAAGAGTGGTATAATATTACTAAACATTATTGTGATTATTATTTTTTTATATGCAGTCCCCTCAATTTTCTTCCACTAAGGAATTTAGTGCCCTTGGTTAAGCCAGACCCACCTTGCCTTTACATCACTGAATAAAAATACTTTGTGAGCACTCCTGCCTCCCAAATCTGAAGAGACACACAATTCTGGTCACTTTCCAGACCCATTTCTGTTGCCTTCAGTTGAGCATTAATGCTATCAATACATTCCTATCCCTTTGGCGGGCATCAGCCTTATGGAAAAATGAGAAATGGGAACATCAGGGAATTATTATTGCAAATACTTTATTACAGAAAATAATTTGCGTTCCCTTTTTCCAAAGGGAAAAAAAATATTTGAGTAAGAAAGCACAAATCATTATTATATAGATAGGATTCTGATTCAAGTATTAATCTGTCCCCAATTTTTTTAAAGATTTTATTTTTAAGTAATCCCCACGCCCAACATGGGGCCTGCACTCACAACCTTCAGATTAAAAGTCACATGCTCACTGACTGAGCCAGCCAGCCGGGTACCCCCCACCCAATTTTTAAATTGTTACAACTTTCTGCACTTTTTATTATTGAATGAAATATGTTTGCATTATATCTTGAAATACCGCTAATATTCAACTATTAATTTTATTAAAATACATATAAAACAAATTTGAGGTTTACATAAAAATATATTTTACTGTGAATTTTTCATATGCTTAAATTTTATTTTATAAGCTCTTATAAACTAATCTTTATATTTTAATCTCCTTTCTTTGAAAGGAATAAACTGACATAATTGAATACATTCTCCTTTTAAAGTAGTTTTTAAAAACAAAATCAACTCTTTTTGATAAAAAAGTGATAGTAAATAAAAACAATGAACTCGCACACTTTCTTTTCATGACATTACATAATAGAAAGCTTAAAATAGTAACATAGGCACATTAATCTTTCTGCTGGCTTTAAAATTAACATGAGGGGAGGCTGAGTGGCTCAGTCCGTTATGCATCTGACTTCGACTCAGGTCATGATCTCAGGGTTTGTGAGTTCAAGTCCCGCATCAGGTTAGCTTGAGCCTTGCTTCAGGTGAGCCCCACTTCTCTCTCTCTCTCACCTTCTCTCTCTCCCTCCCTATCTCTCTGCCCCTCACTCACTTTCACCCTCTCTCAAGAAAAAAAAATCTTTAAGTCAACATGAAGAAAACAGGTTTGGCTTTCCATCTAGGTAAGTAAACTAACAATTACAACACTAAATGTAAAAGCCCCAGGACAATGCAGAGGCTTAGTAAATATCTTTTGAAGGGAGTAATGAATGAATGCACATCTGTGCTATCATCTAATAAAAGTCACACACCTGGTAATAGCAAAACAAGATGAGATTTTTTAAAAAATAGAAACTTACTCCTTAGTGCCATATTCTGCAGATCGATTTTCCATTACTTTTCAAGAATACTTAAGGTCTTCGATAACCCTGAGAAGAGGTACAAACTCATTCTCAGGTGTGTTATGGAACAGGTGGGCAGGCTATACCAGATAACACACAATAATCTTGTTCTTTAAATTACAATAACAAGGCTATTGCAATATTACTTACATTCAGCTGGAACTTGCCAGGTAACTAGACGTTAGAGTACTGTAGTTATAGGTTCTGAGTTTTGCCTCAAACTACGAAATAAAGCTAGGTTGTTATCAAGCTAAAATAATGTATGCATAAAGGTGTTTTATTCATTTACTCAAATCAGGTGGTATTTGAGAGCTTTGTAATAGACAATGAAAATGTTACTTATCGCCAATATTGCAAAGGAATTTTCTTAATAGAAAATTAGGAAGAAATGTTAGTATTTCTTTTTCTAATATTTTGTATGTTGTTAATATTTCTAATGTATTATAAAAACAACACACACACACACTTGCACCTAATAGTGAAATTCAATCATAATCCTAATCCAAGTACATATTAAAAAAAGAAAAGAAAAACATAAAGCCATAAAATCCAAAGCAAAAAAGGATGGCTTACATGTTGGTAATTAACTCACAGGAATGCTAGGACAAAAGTAGAGAAGTTCAAAACCATTTGAGCTTGCTTGTGGACATTTTTAACTAATTCTAAGCATTTCTATTTTTGCATATGTGTGTTTGCATGTAGTTTTATGTATATGTGTATACATATGTGCATGTATATGTATACATATATTACATACATTTGGGTAAATATATATTCCTTAATCTATAAAACATGGTGCATAGTTTAGTAATTATGACTATGGCCTCAATTCAACCATTTATGTTTTATTTTAAAAATATTAAGCAACATATTTGAAAAAAAAGTAATTATTTTTATATTATTGTATCTACAAGCCTTAACAAAATTGCCATAAAAATCATGTCTTGTA
The DNA here is from genome assembly GCF_007474595.2 of Lynx canadensis. NCBI lineage: Eukaryota > Metazoa > Chordata > Mammalia > Carnivora > Felidae > Lynx > Lynx canadensis. The sequence continues at coordinate 128,651,190 of NC_044311.2, forward strand.
CCTTAGTTTTGAGTTATCGGTAGATTTGGAGTTGTGAAAACTATACCAAATATACTATAGATTTTTCCATAACTGCTTCATTCCCAATATTATCCAGTTCTCAATTTTTAAAATTGTCCATATGAATGAGAAGTTGGTAGTTTCTCACAATCCAAAATGAAATATTACACAGTACTCATGTCTTCTTATGTATTAAAGCATACCAGGAATAAATATATTAATAATTCTAAGCATTAGAATATTTCACTTTACTATATATATATATAATATATATATATATATTATATATATATATATATATACACCACATATATATATGGCTTAATCATAGTGAATCTCATCAAACAAAATTAGGTCTTTATAAGCTTACCAAATTTGCTTGAAAAAAGAGGGAAGAAGAACAAGTTTTTACACAGATATATCCAGAAAGGATGACTTCACCATTGATAGCCTTAGCTACATTATAGAAAAATCTGGGAAACAAGATATTGGATCTTTGTGGCCATCATCCCCTTTTCTTGTTCCGAGGAGTTTATCTTGTTGGAACTTTCTTAGATTGAGTGTGGCTTCATAAAGTTGTTTCTCAAATACTTCAGGCCTTCCTGTGATCTAATGTTTTCCCACGGAAGGCAACTTTCATCTTTGAGTAAGATAAATACATACAAAGTATGTCCTAAATCCTCTCCCAAAAGACATTATTCATATCATGCACTCATTTATAAGGACAACTCAACTACTCTAAGTACTCTATTTATCTTTTTGAATTAATGCTGCTTAAAGTATTGTGTTTTATAATAATCACTATTTTGCCTAACCAAGTTCAGTTTCTAAATGTTCTTTTGGTTAACTTGACCTTAATTTTAAACTTGACATTAGAGGGGGAAAATAAGAAATGACATAATAGTTAACACAAATTTACAGAAATAAATTGATTGGGATTGGGTATAATAAAGTTACCCCACTCATTTTGATTAGTTCCTCAGGGTACGAAAATGTACTTTAGTTATATTTTTGTAACACAAGTTACAGTCCAATCCAATTTACGTCATTTCATATGTGGATATACTGAACTTAAATGAGTCCTCCAACTTCTCAAATTCTGTATAACCTTCACATGGAATGGAAATTGAAGGTACTCGGGAGTATTGTGATATGATAACAAGTTAGGAAATCACAATGCATAGGAAAAAAGGTAAATGAGTCCACTATATGTTCTTTTGAAGCATCCATATTTCTATTTTAGATCCATTATGAGACATTCTGTACTTCTAGTCATTTATATGTGCCTCATCAGCAAACTAGTCCCTCCAGAGTTCATAGACTATTATGAAAATTAAAGCCCTTTCATCAATACAATATGCAATTTATTGGTCCAATAATAAAACCAGGTGAATAAACTTTATGTAGAGACTCCTACTATCAAGGCCATCCTTTTCAACATTAAATGCTCTATGTTACAGAATGATGGATTCCAGATGCAAAAAGATTTGATTTTAGTGGGAAGAGGTGGTGCTCCTTGAACAGAAAAGAAAATCTTTAAAAAACATTAAACTATAAAAGTAGGTTATAGAAACATACAAGGGTGAGTTCCAGGTGAGTAAGTTTGGCGTGCTATTTCTTAAAAAAGAATGAATGCCTCTCTAGTTATTCCTGTACCATAACTCCAAATTTAACATGTAGGCACTTAATTATCAGGGCTCCTATGTCATTATTGACACATTACACTTTAGGAAAATATATGTAAGACACACATATATATTGATGAAATTTTGTAGAGTTAGACTCCCCTCAACAACTGGTTGCAATGATGTTATGGCACCGTGCCCATATGCTTTCAAACGTTAGCTAGGATATTGCTCCACAGCATGTCAGTAACATAAAACTGACAAACTAAAACCAATTAGAAACTCTAGGAATTGGCCTCCTTCACCTCACTGTCCATCTCAACTTATTTCTTACTTTTGTATTACGGAGATACTGGCTCTATTCTATTTCTGTCTATCACTATCTCACACCAGGAACAAAAAAAATATGAGGAATTCTAAAGACCAGGGGGAAAGGAGCCAGCACGGTTTTACAGTAAGCAGAGAATCTCACTTGTACAATCATCCCTGGACCATTATCCTCAGGCTACGTAGCTTATTAATCCTTAAGTTTGTACGGAGGACATATTTACTTTGAAGAGTCATTGTCCAGGCTTCCTTCTCTCCATGTCATACTTCCTTCTTCTACTGTAAGGAATCAAGATCCTTCACTTCGACAGGAACTTTTACTCTGGAACATATGTGGGGACACACGGCATAAAAACTGTCTATAAAGAACAACTTAATTATTCAACATTAATAGAGCTCTACTCTGTGCAATTCAGCAGATATAAAATGGACCAAGAGGTAAACATGTGCCTTCCTGTATACTGACAGAAAGTAGAGACACCACTTGGAACGCTTTGTGATTTGTTCTTGATTTTGAAGACACTGTATTTTCTATCCAAATGGAACTATTTGAAGTTTTCAATGGAAAGCATGTATACAGTAGTTGGTGTTATACTTTTAAATTACTTGCAAATCTAGGGGTGCCTGGGTGGCCCAGCTCAGGTCATGGTCACACAGTTCGTGAGTTCGAGCCCCGTGTCTGGCTCTGTGCTGACAGCTCAGAGCCTGGAGCCTGCTTCGGATTCTGTGTCTCCCTCTCTGTCTGCCACTCCCCCCACTCACACTCTGTCTCTCTCTCTCTCTCTCTCTCTCTCTCAAAAATAAATAAACATTAAAAAAAATTTAAATTACTTGCAAATCTAAAGCTGAGTTCAAATTTATACAAGCTCAAACAAGTAGAAAGAGAAGAAACCACACGTAGCCAAGAACCACCAAAGTCTTCAAGAACATCTACAGAAGATCAGCAAAGAAGGGCATGAAGAAAAATCATTCCTGTATAGTCTGAAAGATTATTAAGGCAAATGTACTTGAAGGTGTCTTATTTTTGATTCACTTTTTCAAAATCCCAATTTAAACTTAAACCCTTAGAAATATCTGCTCTTGTACTTTCTCTTTACTTTGTTCCCCTATACCCAGTCCAATACTGTCCAATCTACCTCCACTACCATTTCAGAATCAGTCTCTCTCCATCCACATCTAGTGGTTTTCTGTTTGTTTATTCCCTCACTATTTTATCCCTACAGGACTTTCTCTGCCTTTGGTCTTTTCATCTTTAATAACACCTTGATAGAGGTCACATCTTGTATTTTTGAATAACATTAACCCACTTTAAAATTTCTAGATGGAGTTTTTTTGCCTTCCTTCCATGACTGAGCCTTTCTCAGGAAACCTTCAACTCCATTTCCAAGAGGAATATTCTCTCTATCCCTATACCTCAATTAGAAACACCACATCGCTGAGAATTGGAGGGAGGTTAGCAAAGAACCCTGATGTTTCTCCACCCCATGTTTACAACTAGATATCACCCACATCCAAGTCAAACTGGAGAATGACCTGAAGACTGGTAGAACAAACCCCACAACTTAATATAGAGAAGAAGCTGCATCTGAAAGGTTAGGAAAGACAGAAGGGCAGGGGGAGGCTGCTAGCAGGAGGGAGGGAGCTGATTATGTATGGAGGGTGGAGAGACAGACCCTCATACCAGGGAGCTACACAGGGAAGATTAATACCCATAATGTTCGGCTTTCAAATCAAGAGGGGCTGAATTCCATGAGTTTGTATAACTAGTGGGCCTTGGATTCTGGAGCTTTAAAAGTCAGCTGAATCAGCACGGGGCTAGCTAGGAGAGTGAATGATACTTGGGTCACAGCCCTTAAAGGGCCAGCATCCTGTGCAGAGAGGCATCATAAAAACAGCAGTTTATACTACACCTGGGGGCAACAGGAGGCAAATCTGTTCATGCTGATTTGGGAACATGTTGAGGGACTTCTCTAAAAATGAGAGAGCTGGCAGGTGCCATTTTCCTTCCCCCCTCCATCATAAACACAGATCCATCTGTGGGAGGTGGGGCTACACAGACACTTGCTGTCTCACCTGCTAGCAGTGTTCTAAGCCCATGAGCTCTGAGGACTCTCCCACTCCAACCCTGCTAACCTTGGCCATCGACTCAGGTTATATTTTGTTAATGCACATGCCTATTCTGCCAAGGGGTACACAGCTGCCACCATGAACCACACCTAGCCACCCCAGTGTGCCTACTTATGCCTAGCCATCACCACATGTCACACCCAGCCCCAGATATATCATGCCCCCAGCCATCCTGGGTCATAGCCCCCAGCCATCACAGTATTTCAGGGTACCCAAAATAGAACTAGTGGCCCAGCACAAATTTTACTAACATCCTTACTGGTTCTCAAGTTCCCCATCAGGCATGCCTCCTCAGAGCTGGCCTGCCTGGGTGCCACTAACACCACAAAGAGCAAGCACAGCCCACAATAGGCAGAGTCGGTTCAGGTGACTGCACTGAAAGGAGAAGTGACTCAGACACAACAGCAGGGCATAAACAATATACATAAAATACTCTCCTGAAATGCCAGGTTCTGAAAACTGGAGACACTGAACTGCAAGGCACTCCAGGACCTCTTCTTCATAAAGTTCCTACTTTCAAGAACAGGATACATAGCTACTTTCCTTAACACACAGAAAGAGACACAGAAAAGCAGACAAAATGAGAAGATAGATGAATTAATCCCAAATGAAGGAGCAGGACAGGGCTATGGCCAGAGATCTAAGTGAAACAGATAGAAGTAACATGCCTAATAGATAATTTAAAGCAATGATCATAAGCATACTCACTGGACTTGAGAAAAGAGTGGAAGACATGAGACCCTTAACACAGAGATAAGGAATAACATAGCAGTAATAAAAGGCTCAATAAACAAAATGAGAAATATGCTTGATAGAATAAACAGCAAGATGAAAGAAGCAGAGGAATGAATTAGTGACCTAGAAGACAGAGTAATGGAAACTACTCAAGCTGAACAAAAGAGAGAAGAATTATGCAAAACAAGAATAGACTTAGGGAACCCAGTGACTTCATCAAAAGTAATAATATTGGTATTATAGGAGTCCCAGAAGAAGAAGAGGGAGAAAAGGGGGCAGAAAATTTATATCAAGAAATAATAGCTGAAAACTTCCCTAATCTGGGGGAGGAAACAGATATTCAGATCCAGGAGGCACAGAGAACTCTCATCAAAATCAACAAAAGTAGACCCACACCAAGACATATTGTAATTAAATTGACAAAATATAATGATAAAGAAAAATTTTTGAAAGCAGCAATACAAAAGAAGTCAGTAACTTACAAGGGAAAACTCATCAGGCTAGCAGGATATTTTCAACAGAAACTTTGCAAGCCAGAAGGTAATGACATGATATATACAAAATGCTGAATGGGAGAAAATCTGCATCTAAGAATACTCCACCCAGCAAGGCTCTTATTCAGAAAAAAAAAAGAGAGAGAGATAGAGTTTCTTAGACAAACAAAAACTAAGGATATCATGACCACTAAACCAGCCCTGCAAGAAATATTTAAGCAGACTCTTTGAGTGGAAAGGAGAGATGAAAATGATAATATAAAGGTAAAAAACACAAAAGCAGTAAAGATTAATATTTCTATAAAAAATCAGTCAAGGAACTCATAAAAATGATATAAAATATTATAATATATATCTAACATGTAGAAAGGAGAGGAGAAAAGAATGGGCTCAAACTTAAACTACCATCAACTTAATATGGACTGCATATTGGGGTGCCTGGGTGGCTCAGTCAGTTAAGTGTCCGACTTCGGCTCAGGTCATGATCTCACGGTTTGTGAGTTCGAGCCCCACATCAGGCTCTGTGCTGATGGCTTGGAGCCTGGAGCCTGCTTTGGATTCTGTGTCTCCCTCTCTCTCTGCCCAGCCCCTGCTTGTGCTCTGTCTCTCTCTCTCTCTCTCTCTCAAGAATAAATAAAACACTAAAAAAAAAAATTAAAAAAAAAATAGACTGCATATGTCAAAAACTACAAATAAATATGCAAAGAATAAGAGAAAGAAATCTAAATATATCACTGAAGAAAATCAGCAAGCATGAAAAAGATTAAGATGAGAAAGGTTCAGAGCATATCTTCAGAAACAACCACAAAACAAGTTATTAAATGGCAATACATATCTATCAATAATTACTTTGAATGTAAATGGACTGACTACTCCAGTCAAAAGACACAGGATGACAGAATGGATAAAAAAAAGTAAGACCCATCTATATGCTGTCTACAAGAGATTCATTTTACATCTAAAGACACCTAGAGATTGAAAGTGAGGGGATGGAGAAATATCTATCATGAAAAAGAATGTTTGAGAAAAGGAATGTTAAAAGAAAGCCAGAGTAAGGGGTACCTGGCTGCCCCAGTTGATAGAACATGCAACTCTTGATCTTTGGGTCATGATTTCAAGCCCCAAATGGAACTAACTTCTAAAAAAAGAGAAAAAAGAAGAAGAAAGAAAAAGAAAATAATAGAAAGAAAGCCAGCATAACAATACTTATATCAGACAAAATCAACTTTAAACCAAAGACTATAACAAGAGACAAAGAAGGGCACTATATAATAATAAGGGGACAATCCAACAAGAAGATATAACAATTATAAACGTTTATGTAACAAAATACATGACACAGTTAATAACAAACCTAAAGGAGCTAATCAATAATAATACAGAATAGAAAACTTTAACACCCCACTTACATCAATGGACAGATCATCTAAACAGAAAACCAACAAGGAAAAAATGGCTTTGAGTGACACTGGAATAGATGGATTTTACAGATATATTTAGAACATTCCATTCTAAAACATCAGAATACACATTCTTTTCAAGTGCACATGGGACATTCTCCAGAATAGGTCACATATTAGCCCATAAAACAAGGCTCAACAAATTCAAGAAGATCAAAGTCATACCATGCATCTTTTCTGACTACAGCACTATTAAACTAGAAATCAACCACAAGAAAAAATATGGAAAGACCACAAATACATGGAGATTAAATAGCATGCTACTAAACTCTGAATGGGTTGACCAAGAAATAAAAGAAGAAATTTAAAAAATACATGGAAAGAAATGAAAATGAAAACACAATAGTCCAAAACCTTTGGGATACAGCAAAAGCAGTTCTAAGATGGACGTTTACAGCAATGCAGGCCTACCTCAAGAAGCAAGAACAATCTCAAGTAAACAACCTAACCCAACCTAATCTGAAGGAGCTAGGAAAAGAACAACAAAGCCTAAAGTCAGCAGAAGGAAGGAAATAATAAAAATTAGAGCAGAAATAAATAATATAACAACTAAATAACACAATATAACAGATTAATGAAATTAGGAGATGGTTCTTTGAAAATATCAATAAAATTGATAAACCTCTAGCCATATTTATCAAGAAAAAAAGAGAAAGCACTCAAGTTAATAAAATCACAAATGAGAGAGAAGAAATAACAACCAAGACCACAGAAATACAATTATAAGGGAAAATTATGAAAAGCTATATGCCAACAAATTGGACAACCTAGAAGAAATGGATAAATTCCCAGAAATGTATAAACTACCAAAACTGAAATAAGAAGAAACAGAAAACTTAAACAGATTGGTGACCACCAAGGAAGTTGAATCAGTAATCAAAAATCTCCTAACAACAAGAGTCCAGGACCAGAAGGCTTTCCAGGGGAATTCTACAAAACGTTAAAAAAAGACTTAATATCTATTCTTCTTACACTATTCCAAAAAAATAGGAAAGGAAGGAAAACTTCCAAATTCATTCTATGAGACCATCGTTATTCTGATACCAATACCTGATAAAGACATGACTTAAAAAGAGAACTACAGGCCAATATCCCTGATGAACATAGATGTGAAAATCCCCAATAAAATGCTAGCAAACTGAATCCAACAACACATCAAAAAAATCATTCACCATGATCAGGTGGGATTTATTCCTGGGTCACAAGGTTGGTTCGATATTCACAAATCAATCAACATGATACACCACATCAATAAGGGAAAGGGGATGAACCATATGATCATTTCAGTAGACATAGAAGAACATTTGACAAAGTATAACATCCATTCATGGTAAAAATCCTTAACAAAGTAGATTTAGTGGAAACATAACTCAACATAATAAAGGCCATTTATGAAAAGCCCACAGCGAACATCATCCTCAATGGGGAAAAACTGACAGCTTTTCCCCTAAGGTCAGGAATAAGACAAGGATGTCCACTCTCACCACTTTATTCAATATAGTACTGCAAGTCATAGCCACAGCAATCAGACAACAAAAACAAATAAATGGCAAACAAATCAGTAAGGAAGGGGTAAACCTTCACTATTTGCAGATGACATGAGCTATATATAGAAAAACAAAAGACTCTACCAAAAAACTTCTAGAAGTGATAAAGAAATTCAGTAAAGTCGCAAGACAGAAAATCAATGTACGGAAATCTGTTGCATTCCTATACACCAATAACGAAGCAGCAGAAAGAGAAATTAAGAAAGCAATCCCATTTACAATTACATGAAAAACAATAAGATAGCTAGGAATAAACCTAAGCAAAGTGGTGAAAGAGCTGCACTCTAACATAAAACGCTAGAAGCAGAAATTAAAGATGACACAAAAAAATGGAAAGACATTCCGTGCTCTTGGCTTGGATAAACAAATATTGTTAAAATGTCTATGCTTCCCCCAAACAATCTACACATTTAATTCAACCCTTACCAAAATACCATCAGCATTTTTCACAGAGCTAGAACAAACAACTCTAAAATTTGTATGGAACCACAAAAGACCCTGAATAGCCAAAATAATCTTGAAAAAGAGAAGCAAGTCTGGAGGTATCACAAGTCCGGACTTCAAGTTATATTACAAAGTATAATGATCAAATAAATAATAGTAAATAATGAGACCATGAGAAAAAACACAAAGAAGAATCCCAACCCATGTAGTCAAACTTAGGTATTATTTTCTACTCCTGTTATTTTTGCAACTCTCTACAGAACAAAGACTATAACTTTTTTCACATTTCTCTTCAACTGTACAGCCCCAAAGGGTGCATGTCTAATGAGACCTCACTTTTCTTGAAAGTAATAAAAGAATTATGTTCTGGATCCTGTTTAACCAATGAGTCTGATTACAATTCTTGTCTATTTACATAGTGGACTCATATTGTGTACTACCTTTCTCTTGAAATGAAATGCAACTTTGTAGTAATCATCTCCTATAATTCAAGAATAATTTTAAATATGAGTATTTTTCATCTAAACTTAACTCATTGCTTCCAAATTTTTTGTGACTCAGTCATGAAAGTAGTTGGTAAAATATTTTAAACATGGTTACATTTTTGCCAATCTTTTCCTTCAATATTTAAAAAAAGGTTTAATGGGATCCATTTTTATCATAGGCCAGGATATACAGAGTAAACAAGTACATCCTTCTCTAGTCTTAAGAGGACAGGAATTTTCCAAAAGAAATAGGTCTCTGTACTCACTGCTGCTTCTATTCTACCAAAATCCCTCTCACACTCTCATGGTCTAGCAATGACGTGCAAAATGAGAGAAGTATTTCAACTGCACTTAAGCCACATTCATTGAAAGAAGATCTCCCAAGTTAGTGGTGCAACACTCCCTAAATGGGCACTAGAATCTCTTGACCTTTAAACTGGGGCACAAAACTCCTAATTTGAATCACATTCTCTCTGCCCCCACTCCCATATTTATCCCCTGGGCCCTTCCAGTTTTATTGGTTTGCTGGCTTCTCCCTCTACTTATATATCTAGATTTCTGATTATTTCCCTGAAGAATTCGTTTACGTTCATATACCAAATGAAGCGTTAGTTCTTACTCTGTTAAGAATTTTTGCAAATCATTTCTATGCTCATGGGTCGGGGTGTTAGGGAGAGTTAGGATCCAATAGCTTTCTAATGTTGGTTTTATAATTTCTTTTTATCATCTTGTTCTCAATTTTATATCACTAATAACAATGTTCAATCGGACCTCACTTGAAGCTGATCTCTAGACATCACCCACCAAATCGTTACATTTTCATCTCTGATTGCCCTTGGGTATTACCACCTCTTAACAAGGTATTTCACTTTCATAGAGTGAAAAACAGGTTGCAGGAAGCACCGTGCAGAGCTTTTTAAATGTTGTTTGTTCTCATATTCAGACTACAATAAAGGCTTTTCAATGAACATGAGTACATATAAAAGGACCGGTCTAGGCTGCTACATCAAAAATAAATTGAAAATGTAAAGTGAACAGCAGAATGAAAATAATTGTAAAAGAACACTAAGGGTTTGCCTACTTTATTATCTAAATATTACCAGTCGTGATGACATGATAATCACACTAAAAATAGTATGAAAGCAAGCATCACCTTGCATTTTCTAGTTGCCAAACACAGGCCATCAATTGGAAGCTTTTCTATTGATGCGTCTCAGATGATTAACAGGTTCCTAAACCTCAGACAATTTTATTTGAACTATGCCATGTATCCAATGTAATCAAAAGATACAGAGAAGAGAGATCATAATGATAACATCTCAAGTCCCTTATGCTAAACTAGCCTATAGATATCAACATACATATATACATAAATAACAACTTCTTTGTAAATTACACAGTCTCTTACACTCAAGTGCTCATGGGAAACTAGCACCTGCCACCCTTAACACTTTCTCATTAGATGCTTCTCTAAAATCTCAAGAGTACTGTAATTAGTTTCTTTATCAAACAAACAAAAATGTGATTTGGGTGCTGTGAAAGAGATCAGCTTAGACAACATTTTGAATATAACATCTAACATCACCTTTTTAGTTTGATGATCATCACAAACATTGCCAAAATATAAGAACAGTTAATTGATTTTTTTTATAAGTGTTCACTTGGGATATTTTCACCATTTCAATTGTATCGTAACAGTTCATGAAACACTATTAAAAAAAAAGACTATTTCAGGTATTGAAAATTTAGCAACTTCTTTGTCTAAAGCTTTGACAATGTAGAAGATCTAATTTGCAAAGGAGCCAAAGTACTATGAAGACCTTTCTTGTCTGCCTTTTCCCCCCCATTAAAAACAGAAGGTATTAATCACCCGATTTCAAAGGCAGCTGACTGATGCTATTCACTGAGTAGGGCATTCTCACTAATGTGGCTCCATGAATAACTCTCAAGGCTTTTATTATTGCTCTGAGTGGACTCTTAGCAGCACAGCCTCCCTTTAGCAACCCTCATCCCCTCAGGCTCCAAAAGGATTACAGATAGCGGCTGAAAGAAAGCATCATTGGTAAAAACAAAAGTTTTTAAAGGGAAAAAAAATGGGAGTAAAGTGGACATATTGGAGACAAGTCATGATTCATGGCCTATACTGTGTTCTGCCTCCCTTTCTCTTACTCAATACACTCTTTAGTTTTACTGCGGGATAAGAGGAGACCAGCCCACTGCACTTCTCCTAGCAACCAATATCAGTCAGCAAAGAAGGCATGTCATCTGCTCAAAGGGAAAACGGAAGAATTTGGGGTCATACAAAGCCAGACACATGTTCTTTTGCATTTGATCCCAAATTGATTATCAAAAAGGATTCAGTAAATGCTAAATAATTCTGTTTTATGTGAATGTTAACAATCCATAGAACTAAATATCAACTTGTCCACTTGCTATATAGTAGAGTTTCAAATGCTGGTCCAATTCATTCGATTCAAATGTTCCATTTTTCACTTTTCCAACATCCCCCCCCCCCACCAGCCTCTTATCCTTCAGAGATTGCCCCTCCCAGGTACATCCTTGTACCTCCTGGACTAGTTCTAATGCAAAGATTATGTGTAAACTCCTACAAGCACTCCATGTTCAGAACACTTAAATTGAATCCTAAGACAGACTATAAAAGCAAGTGCCTGGTTGTCTTTCTGTGCAAGCCATGTTTAGCTGCTGCTTAGAAAGATAAAAACCACTTTCTGAAAAGAAAAGTTAAACAAACTCGGAATTTAAACCTAACACAATGAGACACATTTACTGGGAGCCTCAAAAATCTGGAGAGAGTTTCATAAGATCCAACTGGTGAACATCACAGGTGTTACAGTTTAACTGAAAAGTACAACAATAATTCATAGCCTGGAAAATGTTCTTCTTAAAATAAAAGTTGTCTGTTGGATTGTGAGTAGAGGGCAGGCATCAAAAAACTCAAGTTTATTCATATCTTACAGCCATGTGTGTATGGGGCAGAGGGATAAGAAGTATCTTTGCCCACAATCTGTACCCACATGTTATACATATTTTTCTCATTCTTTTTTCCTTCATTTTGTATTACAAGTTGACATTACCCAGCCTTTTGAATCACATAGGTGGATTGAAACACTTAAAAACATACTTAGCTACAAAATCACCTACATGTTTTCAAGATGGTGAGTGAGGAGCTCCCCAGTTAAATCTGTTAGCACTTCTTCTCTGGTGAAATTATTAAACAGTACTTGTGAGGAGAAAAGGAAGCTGAAAAATCAACTGAGTGATTGCTGAAGATTTGTGAGTACAGGGTGCAGGTACCATGAAAATATGGTAACTTGTGAGACTATCACTGCAGTGAAAAAAGTAGCTCTGAGGCCATCAAATTCATGTTCTAACTCTTCACAGTCCATTTTTCATAAAAAAAAGTGCTGTGGAATGTTCAGTTATCTGGCATTTTCTTTTCAAAGGTTACATCCTTCTTACTGAGTTTCTCTTCCAATAGACGATCCAGTTGGGGAGGGGTTCACATAATTGGCATTTGTGTGATGGCTTCCTGTTGTAGTTTCTGCCATGCAATGATTTTTTTTTTAATGTTTATTTTTGAGAGAGAAAGAGAGTGAGTGGGGGAGGGGCAGAATGAGAGAGAGGGAGAGGGAGACACAGAATCCAAAGCAGGGGCCAGGTTCTGAGCTGTCAGCATAGAGCACAATTCAGGACTCGAACTCACCGACCTCGAGATCATAACCTGAGCTGAAGTCAAATGCTCAACCGACTGAGCCACGTAGGTGCCCTTCAAAGATATTTTAGAATACACAAGCTGTTTGTATATTAAGGAGGGAAAGGTGAAAAGTCTTCTGTAGTTCAAAGGATCAACAATAAGATTGGTTGTCAATAACTACACTGTTATTTGACAATACATTAAAGTTCACTTTAAAATAAAGATACAGACACATCTTGGAATGGCTATTGCTAGGTTCATCCTTAATGTTACCCTGAAATTCATATTCCATAATTATCAGATTCACTTAAATGTTTAGTTTCACTATGTTTTAGCATTTGCTAGTATTTGGAAATAAATATTATAAAACTTTAAAATGTGTCATAACCTTGATTTATGCAATGTATAAACCTTTTCTTTATAAAGAAAATTTCTTCATTTAATTTTTTGGAAAATCAGAAGTTTCCCTTTTTTGACCATACTTTTGAACATTTTTTTTAAAGTTTATTTTGAGAGAGAGAGAGAGAGAGAATGCACATAAGTGGGGGAGGGTCAGAGAGGAGACACAGAATCCAGAGTAGGCTCAGCAACATCAGTGCAGAGCCCGATACGGGGCTCAAACTCACTACCCGTGACATCATGACCTGAGCAGAGATCAAGAGCCTGACGCTTAACCAACTGTGCTACCCAGGAGCCCCATGAACATTTTAATTGTCTGTAACTATTGCACAGGTTTTAGACTTTTATTTATTTTTCTTTTTTTAAGTTTATTTTATTTATTTTGAGAGAGAGAGAGAAAGCACACGGGAGGAGCAGAGAGAGAGGAAGAGAGAGGGGATCCCAAGCAGGCTCCGTACTGTCAGCATAGAGCCCGATGTGGGGCTCAAACTCACGAACACTGAGATCATGACCTGAGCCGAAATCAAGAATCAGCCGTTTAACCAACCGAGCCACCCAAGTGCCTCTAGACAAATCTTTCAAACAAAAAAGTTTTCAAGTGGGTGTTCCTTGTTTAAACTTGAAAAGAGATAAAATGAAATAGTTGAGTTCTATTCCATGTTCTCCAACTTATTTCCAAAAAGGCTTGGGACCAAGAGCTAGGGGAAAATATCCCACATCAATCCTTAAGATGGAAGTTAAAAAGTGGCTATTAACTCAGTTAGTCTCCTGAGCTAAAACTGCTGGGTTGCATATGGTTCTAGTTACAGTGGCCATAAGCTAAGTACACTGGCTTAAGACTATTGTTGTCTCAGTGTTATTATTTTTAATTCAATTTATTCATAAAGAAACCATACATCCCACTGGTCATTAATGGATAAAAGCGGATGCAAATCATAAGACTGGTGAATTTTGCCTATCATCCATATTCACGTCATTAAGCCCACACCAAAATACAGGGTTATACCCTAGGCGGATTGAACAATAAACTCATTACACCCAAAGACAGATATATATGGTTTTAGATAATTTCTTTCCAGCCTAAATTTTCTCCTCAATTGTAGTCAAACATAAGCATAAACAATAAGACATTAAACTAAATTACTTACAATAATAGAATTTAAGGCTAAGTGGATGCTGGAGATTACACAGTCAGGTCTCATCTTTTTTTAAAGTAAGTATCTAGGGGCACCCAGGTGCTTCAGTCAGTTAAGCACCCGACTTTGGCTCAGGTCATGATCTCACAGTTCATGAGTTCAAGCCCCTCGTCAGGCTCAGTGCTGACAGCTCCAAGCCTGGAGCCTGCTTCAGACTCTGTGTCTCCCCCACCCCCTCTCTCTCTCTTCCCTTCCCCTGCTCATGCTCTGGATCTCTCTCTCTCTCTTTCTCTCTCTCTCTCTCTCTCTCAAAAATAAACATTTAAAAAAATGTAAAGATCTAAAGTCATACAATTAATTAGTAGGAAAGCAAAAGCTGCAGTTCAGAGCTTCTGACCACCTAAAGTGTGTGCCTTCCACGAGAGTGATGATATCATTTTACTCAGGTTATCCATTTTGATTTACACAACCACTCAATGTGGGAATCTAATTAATGGATAATTGTCAAAATTATTAGAGTCACTGTCTATACTAAATGAGAGAAAGATAAGTAGGCTATTTAGAAAAAATATGAGTGCAGACTGTTAATTTTTACAAAGGATTTTCGATACCAGAAGTGTTTACTTAGAACCAAATAAGTTTGTCTTACGCAATATTGATCTTCACGGTACTCTATATTAAAAGCACCAAGTAAACAATATTCTGGATAAAATGTAAATCAGTCAGCATGAACCAAAATGCAGGTTTATATGAGCATGCTCTACTTGTTAACAAATTGCTATTTACAGTAGGCCTCTCTTGTTGATTCCTTCCATTCATAATGCCACTCACTTGGGAATCCCTCCGTAATCAGCATATGATGCAATGGTAACACACCTGTCTGGCATGTTTGGCACAGTTGCATAGGCGTGGCCACAGATGATTCCCCTTAAGAGGCAATAAAAGTCCTTAATCAGTCACCCGAAGACTCATACTTGAAAGATGACATGAAAATTATCATGAAATGCATCTCATATGCAGCCCATAATCAGCCTGATAGCCAAAGTCCTCTTAAAATTGCTTATAGTCCACACTAGAAAAGGAATAATGGGGGCGCCTGGGTGGCGCAGTCGGTTAAGCGTCCGACTTCAGCCAGGTCACGATCTCGCGGTCCGTGAGTTCGAGCCCCACGTCAGGCTCTGGGCTGATGGCTCAGATCCTGGAGCCTGTTTCCGATTCTGTGTCTCCCTCTCTCTCTGCCCCTCCCCCGTTCACGCTCTGTCTCTCTCTGTCCCAAAAATAAATAAACGTTGAAAAAAAAAAATTAAAAAAAAAAAAAAAGAAAAGGAATAATGATATAATAAGAATAACAATAAATAACACTTAGAGGCGCCTAGGTGGCTCAGTCGGTTAAGCGACTGACTCTTAATTTTGGCTCAGGTCATGATCCCGGGGTTATGGGATCAAGCCTCACATTAGGTTCCCTACTAAGCATGGAGACTACTTAGGATTCTCTCTTCTCTCTCTCTCTCTCTCTCTCTCTCTCTCTCGCGCGCGCGCGCGCTCCTTCTGCCCCTCTTCTGTGTACACACTCTCTCTTTCTCTAATATTAAAAAAATTAAAAAAATAAATAAAATAATAATAAAAAACCCCACTTAAATGGTGTTTGTTATGTACCAGGCACTCTTCAGAACATTTTATATATAATTTCTATATATATAACATATATACATATATATATATATACATGTGTTTTCATGTATATATGTTCATATATAAACATACATACATATATATATATATAAATACATTTATTCCTCACATTGATTGTATAAAATATATATTATCACCCTGTCTGTTTTATAGATAAGGACACTGAGGCATAAAAACTTTAAATTATTTACTCAAACTCACTCAACAGTGTTTGTTGACTGACTCTCTTTCGATAATCATCTTCCACTTTGTCCCTTATGGACAACCCATGTTACAATTCAACTAGATGTCTTGCCTTTCCCTTAGCACACCTTCGCATCTCCATACCATTCCTCCTGTTATTCCTTTTGCTTTAATGTAATGTCCAATCTTTCTGCCTATTAAGACCCCACTCTTCCTCTAAGTGACCCATTTGATCTTGACTTCTCTCAGATTGCACCAGCTGGAAATCAACTATTCCTTCCCTGAGTTCCCACACTATGCTGTATATACCTTCAACCACTTACCAGCCACTACTTTTGCTTTTGTGACTGGAACATGAGTTATCTTGTCTTGCATTGGGGGATCTTGCTGAAGGTGGGAACTATTTAACAGGTCATTATGTTCCTCACAGAGCCCACAACAAGTTGCCTTGTTTACAAATGGATGCTCTATAAACATGTGCTAAATCAAATAAATCACCTCAATGTATCAAGCTAATTGTCCTGTTGACATGCTCACAAAACAGCTGGCCATTTCATTTTTATTTTTTTTATGTTTATTTATTTTAGAGAGAGAGAGAGGGAGTGAGTGCGAGTGGGGAAGGGAATATCGTGAGAGAGAGAGAGAGAGAGAGAGAGAGAGAATCTGAAGCAGGCTCCAGACTCTGAGCTGTCAGCACAAAGCCAGACATGGGGCTCAAACCCACAAGCCGTGAGATCATGACCTGAGCTGAAGTTGGACGCTTAACTGACTGAGCCATCCAGGCGCCCCAACAACTAGCCATTTCAGTAACAAGAGTCTGGAATTCTTGTTGAAGAGTTCCAGGGCTGAGAAGTTGGAAACTGTCTCTCCAGAGAAGCATGATACATAGAAATAAAGCATCTCTCAACTATAGTTTCAGTTCTACCATTAAGTAGCAAAGGGATCTGTGACAGAACACATAAAATCTCTGAGCTTCAGTTCTACAGGTGTCCAACCAATGACAGAGTTGTACTGCATAAGTGCAAAACTTCCAGCTCTGACTTGCAATCATTCCATGACTTATATTTAGTATTACTGAAGTCTCTGCTGAAAATGAAAAGTTCAATTTGGGTTAATTTCAATTTGTAAAACTTTATGGAGTGATTGGAGAAGACTTAGAAGACAATCACTGAGGAGATTAGAAATGAGCACAGATGGAAATTTAAGGTGTATTATTATAATATTAAAACTATTTCACTATAAGACACCATATCCAACTCATAAAAGCCATCCAATGTTTGCTTTCCAAGGTGAATTAAGAGAATATATTTACCCTATATATTGTTAGTAGGAATGTAAAATGGTACAGTTGTTTTGGAAACCAGTCTTGCAGTTCCTCAAAATGTTAAACATTAGAGTTCCCGTGTGACCCATCAAATCCACTCCAGGTACACACTAAAGAGAAATGAAAATACATGTGCACACAAAGATTACTACACAAGTGTTCACAGCAGTAATATTTACAATAGTCAAAAAGTAGAAATGACCTAAATGTCCATGAATTAACAATTCAAAGGAAAAATGATATGGAATACTACTCTGCAATAAAAAGGAATGAAGTATTGATATATGCTACAACATGGATGAACCTTGAAAACATCAGACTCAGGGAAAGAAGCTGGTCATGAAAGACCTGATATTATATGGTTCTATCACATGAAATGTCAAGAATAGACAGATCTATAGAGACAGAAGCAGACAAGTGGCCTCCTAGGACTGTCAGAGAACTGGTGGATGAGGAAATAGGATATAGGGTTTCCTTTTTTATGGATGACAAATAAGGTCTAAAATTAGATTATAATGATGGTTATATAATTCTGTAAATATGCTAAAAACCACTGAGTTGTATATTTTATATAGGTGAATTGCATAATCTATGAGTTACATTTCAATAAGCTGTTGGGAGAAAAAATATTTAATTAGCAAAATTTAGGGATGTCTATGTTGGCCCTTATCTTATTATTATTTCTTTTTTCGTAAATTTTCCAGTTAAGAATCCTTTGAATTTTTTTCTCTAAATCAAAATTAGGTCTATAAAGAGGTTCTACCTACCAAATTCCTGAATATATTTCAATTTAATATCAATAATGATAAATAGGGCCCTGAACATAATGATTGCAATAGCAGACAGAGTAGAACAACACCCATTATGGGTATTGTTTAATCTTCTTCTTTTTCAATTATTAGTGAGCCACATATTTGGAGACTAATTTTAGAAGTAATCCAGGTATAAAAAAAATTTAAAAAAATTAAAAAAAAGAAGTAATCCAGGTAATTCTATCTCTAAATATTCACTTTTCTTTTGCTAGTGCATACATGGAAATCTGCCCTAAATGAACAGAGAAGTCTCAATTTCTAAACTAGATATCATCATATAAGTCAACACTCCTTAATGGGGAGAAAATGTGTATGCTCTTATTAAGTAACCTAAATCATTTAAAGGAGTTCCCTGTCTATACACATAACATTCAACAGTGTGCTAAAAAACAGCGGTGTTGGGGCACCTGGGCAGCTCAGTTGGTTGAGTATCTGACTCTTGATTTTAGCTCAGGTCATGATCCCAGGGTTTTGAGATCAAACCCTGCAGCAGAAGCCTGCCTAAGATTCTTATTCTCTCTCTCCCTCCCTCTCTCTCTCTCTCTCCCTCCCTCTCTCTCTCTCTCCCTCTGCCCCTCGTCCCCACTCACTCTCTCTATATATAAATAATAATAAAATAGGGGCACCTGGGTGGCTCAGTTAGTTAAGCATCAGACTTTGTCTCAGGTCATGATCTCATGGTTCACGAGTTCGAGGCCCTCATCAGGCTCTGTGCTGACAGCTCAGAGCCTGGAGACTGCTTCAGATTCTTTGGCTCCATCTCTCCACGCTTCTCTCTCTTTCTCTTTCTCTCTCTCTCTCAAAAATAAATAACCATTAAAATAATAAAATAAATAAAATAAAGATTAAAAAATCACAGCAGTATTAGTGTGGGCTTTGGGGGGAGAGTGACCGTGAAAACTACCACTACAGAAAATATTCTTGGTTAGATAGAAGGTCAAATCTTTATCTTCTGCCGGGTGAAAAGAGAATATTGAATCACCAGAAATAATGACGTCACTTGTGTCAAAATACTCATGCTTGATAACTCTCTTTCTGTCTCTCACTAGACACACATGCACAGGTGCCCACACACAGACTCCAAAATAAATAAATAAACCTTGTTCAAATGGTAAATGTTTCATGTGTTGAGGAGGGCATGAAAATAAACATCTCAAAAGACTCTATAAGCACATTTTCATTTATTCAACAAATATTTGAATATCTCGTATGTGTCATCCAGTGCTCCAGGCACTGGAGGAACATTATTAAACATGACAGACAAAACTAAGTGTCTGCCCTAGAAGCTCAAAGAGTCAGACGATAAATAAACATTTCTGACTACCTATTGTTGGGAGAAAATTCTCCATGTGCAAGATTTCTGCACATCTTGCTAGCAGAGCCACTAATACTTTTATTAAAAACTATCTTTTCAAGTATACTTAGATACCAAATAGTCTTCTAAATTTGAGATGGACTCTCTTTTTTTTTTAATTTTTTTTAACGTTTATTTATTTTGAGACAGAGAGAGACAGAGCATGAACGGGGGAGGGGCAGAGAGAGAGGGAGACAAAGAACCAGAAGTAGGCTCCAGGCTCTGAGCCATCAGCCCAGAGCCCGACACAGGGCTGGAGCCCAGGGAACGTGAGATCGTGACCTGAGCTGAAGTCGGACGCTTAACCGACTGAGCCACCCAGGCGCCCCTGAGATGGACTCTCTTAAGAGCAGAAGGCAGATATGCTTATTATCCAATATAGTCAAGACAATATCTTCCTCTGAGGCAAAGGTTAGGCAGTGTGCTTATTGTCTGTTATAAACTATCTGGGTTCCCAAGATCAGGGTCCCTCAACTGTAAGGCTAACCCACTATGTGTGCGTAATCTCTCTGGGCCCCGCTATACCGCTTCCAAGGCATTTCAGGGGCAAGGTAAATCGAAACAAACATAACATCATGCTACTCGCTATGGCATGACTAATGAACTCCATCACCTCTGACCCAGAAGTCTCATTTCTTCCCCCAGCATTCATGACGTTGTGGCAGCCTAACTTCTTAGCTTGCGGGTAGGGTAGGTGTCAGTCCCTTTATCATTGTTTATACACACACACACACACACACACACACACTTCCAGGAGGTAATAAGTGCTATGAAAAAAATTAAGACAGGTAAAGGAGGAAGCTCGATAGTCTTTTAAGGGAAGTAATTTTAGATAGGAATGCCCATATTTCTGAAGAGATGTTATTGGATAGGGACTTATTAGATCAATTGAAAGATTTACCCACGCAAAAATCCATGGAAGTATATTTCTGTTAGAAGAAAGAATGAATGCAAAAGCCCTGAGTCAGAAACAGAACATTAAAAAGTTTTAAATACAGGTGGGGAGTGTGTGAGCAGATGAGGGCAGAGAGGCAGAGAGGGGCCTGAATAGTCTTGTAAACCATTGTGAAGAGTTGTGAGTAGAAGCCATTACATGGTTCTAGGCAAGGAGCTGCCATTACATGCTTTTAAAAGGTCCCTTTGTCTAGTGTGGAAAACTAATTTGCATGGGGCTAAGGTGTGGGGAACAGAGGAACAAGAATGGGAGGTGGAAAATCATTTATCAAACTATTGCAATAGTCCAGTTTTTGACCGGGATGGTAGTGGTTAAAGTAGTAAGAAATGTTTAGTATCTAATTATTTGAAAATGCATCAAAACAATATAATGGATGGGATGGTGGATGGATTAAATAGGTGATGGGTACTAAGCAGTGCACTTGTGATGAGCACAGGGTAATATATGGAAGTGGTGAATTACTGTATTGTACACTTGAAACTAATGTAACACTGTATGTTAACTAAATGGAGTTAAAATATAAACTTTAAAATATATATAATGGATGCTTAGAATAGATGAATGGATAAGTTTGTGGTAATCAAGTCCAGTAAAATAATGCTAGAATCTAGGAGAATGTTCACTATAGACTTCTTTCAGCTTTGCTGTATATTTGAAAATGCTTAAATGTTGTGGGAAAATCACAAACATACATAAAATCATTGGTATCAGGATATATTTCAAAGGGTTTACTAGCAAGTTGGATGTGGACTATGAGGATAAGTCAAGAATGACTTCTAGTTTTCGGTCATGAAAATCTCTATGAATAGTGATGCCATTAACTCAGCTGGAAATGAGAAGCAGATTGTATCATCAGCTTGAGTCTGATTTTTTTTTTAATTGAGATATAATTGACATATAACATGATATTAGTTTTAGGTGTACAACATAATGATTTGACATCTGTGTATTTTGCAAAATGATGACCACAGTAAGTCCACTTACCATCTAAGTGTGACATATGCTTATTAGATATCAAGCAAAAATGTCAAGTAGTCAGCTGGATATGTCAAACACTGTTCCAGGCACTATATTCCTTCACACAATGATTGCAGCAATTTGAGAAGTATCAGCATTAAGATGGATTTCAAACCCATGTGACTAGGGACACCTGGGTGGTTAAGTCAGTTAAATGTCTGACTTTTGATTTCAGCCCAGGTCATGATCTCATGGTTCATGAGTTGGAGCCACACATCAGGCTCTGCACTGACAGTGTGAGGCCAGCTTGAGACTCCCTCCCTCCCTCTCTCTCTCACTGCTCCTCCCTCCACCCATGTGCGCACGGACACGCTAGCTTGCTCTCTTTCTCTCTCTCAAAATGAATAAACTTAAAAAAAAAATGAAACCCACATGATTAGATAAAACTTCTTAAGAATGAGGTGCAAATGGACAAGAAAACACTAACTACTGAGGCCTAGGTTATCCCAACACAGTTTTGAATTAGAAATAGGTATCGGGTGAATATACCATACTTTAGATAGCATATTAGGTCTCTGTTATGGTATTACATATACGGAAACATTGAAAAAGTTGATGGGAATTTCCCTTTGAAAGACTTTATGTAAGTATTCATTCATGCTTTATTCAATAATTTAAAGAAAGAAAAAAATCTATATTAATATTAATGTATTGATAGGTTGATAGGTCTATACTGGGATACACTATAAGAAACATAACATATTTTCCTTTAAAAATAAATCTGTAAAATGGCAGTCTGTAAATTTCCATTGTCTGAACACAGATCAGTAGACTTCCATTTGTCTAACTGGAGAAAGACTGGTTCTATGCAAAATAAGTTTGCATAAAGGTATAGAGTATTGCAAAAGAAAAGTGTTGGTCAAGACCCCAATTGGATATATCCAAAAGTAAAACACTATTAATATATCTACTTTAAAGGCAGACTTTTCTAAATTGTCATTCAAGAAACATATCTTCTTCACTCTTCAAATGTAAATGTTTCTCTAATTCTTTCCACCTGGTCCAAAAAAAAAGGGGGGGGGGAGAAAGAAAGGAAGGAAGGAAGGAAGGGAGGGAGGAGAAAGAAGAAGTGGAAGAAGAAGAGGAGGGTCAAGACAAGTAGTTGAAGAGGGGAAGAAGAGAAATAAATAAAAGGAGATCTTTTCACTAAAACCCTTCAAAAACCAAATCATACATTGGAGGTAACTGTACCTCCTACAGACTGCAGGAACTACTAAAGCAGATATTACTAGACACACACATTCCACATAACTAAGTTCCTCTCATTACAGTATATGTATCCCAATATGTGTACAATGTGCTTACAAACCAATATTTTTATTGTCAAAGATGCTATTTTATAGAAGCTGCTCAAGGATGAGATGACCAGAATTATTATTATTATTTTGTATAATCATGGCTTTTTTTTTCTTTTAAGATACTCTGTTTTGATGTTCTAAGAAATCTTTTTGGTTTAAGGTCCACAGGTTGCCTAGAATCAAAGGTTATTCAAACAAAGCCAATTCAAAGTGATATCACTACATAGTTGTAAGAACAAATTTCAGGTTATTTATAGGCAGTTTAAGTTCTGAAGTGGACTACATATTGCTATGATAATGTGCCCATTACTAAAAGAAACACTTTAGCAAAATGTATGAGATTATGCATCTACACTCTGCATGCACATTATCTTTTTCTCCCCAAATATCATGTGTGCCATTTTCATTTAAGAATATAAGATAAGAACATTAAGAATTAAAGATAAGAACATTATTCTTATTTTGAAAACATCTTTTCACAACGGTAAAATTACTGAATTGACACAATGCACGGGCGATGGATGTAATTAAAAAGCGTTGTGGTAATTTATGTCTGTTCCCTGTAAATGACTATAAAACCATACTCTCACTTAAAAATAAAGAAAATCTGGAGAACAAAAGCTAAACGTGATACATATTCTCCTATGGAACAGTAAAGAAAAATATGCATGCCATTCATTATTCTGTATCAAATAAGAAAACCTTCATTTACAACCCAAATAGAAAAGTTTGTCTGTAGCTCTCAACTAACTTAATGTTTATTCTCTATGGATTCCTACAGACACAGGATACTGAAAAATCATAAATAATATTAGCACATATCTTCTATGAGGAGGCAAAACTCTAACATTTTTCACATACTATAAAAATGCACATATAAATAACCTACCAAGCAAATTTCAATGCAAATCTATGTATCATTTGTCACTGAATAAAATTAATTTCTGTGTCTAGCACGAGGATAGTCAGTATATCTTTGAAATGGTACAAGCTTCTCTAAATTTGAAATTCATGGGGAGAATAAGCACACACTTCTAAGAAGGATAATAAGTAAATAGAAATCATAGAATCCTGGAAGAGAAAGAGCTTAGAGATCTTACAAACCAACCCACTCATTATATATGTGAGCACTCAGTCCCAGTGTGTTGAAATAGCCTAGAGGGCAGTGTTGTCTACATCCCAAATTTTCAACACTCCCCATGGAGAAGCTGTCATCATTCTGGAGTAAACCAAAGACAATCCAATGTCAAATGTATGCTCTATGTACTCATTCAGTAAGTGTCCACAGTTTCCTTTGCTTCTGGAGTAGTAGATGTTAAATATAAAAACTAGTTTCACAAACAAACAAACAAACAAACAAACAAAAACAAACCAAAAATTACCATTCCTTTTCAACTTCTCAACACTACACATATTTCACTACATTGCCATGAATTTTGCTGCATAATTGTGGCCTAGACATAAATTTTCCCCTTACTCTATAATATTAAATCAGAACAAAGGTCCTAGGCGTGTCTCTGGGACATGAGGGAGGGGTGAGGAAGGGGGAGAAGGAAGAGAAGAAGGGAGGCAGGATGGGAGGGAGGGAGGGAAGGAAGGAGAGAAACGATGTCTTGCTACTGCTGTTCCAGCAAGCTGGTTAATTGCATTTGTTTCATATATCTCCAAACACCCTGGTACATTAATTACATTCTGTAACACCAAGCTCTTCTGATTCCCTCTGTCACTTCCACTGAGCAATTTAATTGTATTCCTCTTAGCTACACACTAATTCCAAAAGAGAAAAAAACAACTTGGTGATGATTCTATAGTCTAACATATAGTTTATGCATGCATTTCTGGTATTGAAATATGTAAATTCATGGTTTATGAGGACATATTATCCAAAAAGTTATATCAAAGTCTTCGTATCAGGATAATCCAACACACTTGGGAGAAATACGTAAACCTTTTGGTTAGGTCAACCTAAATGTATCGTAAAGGTAAATGTATTGAAAAAGAAAATGCATGGTGAATGATCAGGTAGGACTATAGATATTGTCACAGTGTGATTCATAATGATTAATTCCTAAACATCTACTACTTAGAAGGAAAAAAGAAAAAGCAGTGTGCCCACATGAATGCCTTGCCTACTATCGCTGGGGGCAAAAGTACTCATGTAGTCCATGATTGAAAACAGCCACTTGACAGTAGGTAAACTCATCTGTACTGCCTCATGTTTATAGAAAGCCTTCCTGTTTTGAGTCTGATACGCTGGGTTCTGTGCAGCAGCAGCTGCCTGGAACAAAGTTAGCTCCCACAGGCGGGCAAAAATAGGCAGTGTCCCAAATAATGAATTCGTCCACAATGCAA
Organism: Lynx canadensis; assembly: GCF_007474595.2. Lineage (NCBI taxonomy): Eukaryota > Metazoa > Chordata > Mammalia > Carnivora > Felidae > Lynx > Lynx canadensis. The sequence goes on from NC_044311.2 coordinate 128,676,671, forward strand.
ATGCTGGAGGAAAGTTTATGTAGCAACAAGCTACTATGATGGCTCAAATATCTGGACCAATTCACAGATTCTTTACAAGTACAATTATTGCAAATCTAAAGTACTACAATCCACATTTAAAAAAAAAAAGCCACGCTCCTGTCTTCTCTTTACACATATCCTTTCTATCAATTTAAAAACTGAAGACCCTAGAAGGTTAATACCAAATGTTCTTTCGACTTCTTATGAACTAACAAAAAAAGCATGTTAATGATTACTTCCACTCATCATTCAAAAGAGCTACAAGAAAGGATTTTGCAATCCTCCCACAAGAAACTGACATCCTGTGAAAATATCCCAGGAAACCATATCTGAACAAAAGACAGGAGAATCAGAGGCAGACTGCTGTCTGCTTGACAGACTGACTCAACCCAGAGGGAGACACCTACAGTACCTGTTTCAGATCCCCATTGTGTTTGCCACTGGGGACTGAGCTGAGTGTTCTGTGCCCACAGCCAGCCCCGAGCTTATGTTTCCCCCCTTCCTGGAGCCTCGCCCAGTCTTACTTTTGACAGTTTTCTCCCTGTGATCTAAATTCTTGATTCTGATTTCACACTAGAAGAGCACTCACCAGCAATAAGTGATACACATCGATCCCTGAGATACCCTGCCTCAAATTCCTAACCCACTGAACCTTCATTCAAGTGTCTATTACTATTTTTCTTTACTTAAATTTCTAAGCCAAAGTTCAGATACAAGAACAAACACCAAATAGCAATAGGCACAAGAGTATTCCAGAGATTTACTGTAATATTCCTTTTTCTAACAAAACTAAGAGCCCATTATTTATTATGCAACTCCCCCATTAATTAAGCAAATTGCAATAGTAACAACAATAGGTGACTACTAACGCCTTCCACTTGCAGCAGTTGAGAAACAAAGACTTAAAATCTCTGCCCCCCAAAAGTCCCGGTGCCTGACCAAAAGGGACTAATAGACACAATGTCATTTTATTGATGGCCCACAACTCATTCAGAAATAAATGGGCTTTCTGGGGGGTGGGAGGAGGATAAAAGTATTTTTAACTTACCATCAACCCGAACATATAAAAATCCACAGAGCAGTAGTTGTGTAAACATCAGCCGACTCATTTTGACATATTAAAAAGGATCCAGATTGTTTTAAGAAACCAATCCCAGAGAGCAAAAGTACAAAAATAAGTATCAAAAAAAGAGGTAGGTCCAAAGTTTAGACTTTCCTAGATGCTAATTAAAGTCAAGAAGAGCAAATCGCAAGATCAGAAGGGGTTAGCGGAGAGGTCTCGAATGGGGCACATTTAGCTCCATCCAAATTAACAGAGGGCACTCCAAAGGCTGCTGTATTTCCACACTCTGGCTTCCTAAATTCCCACAAATTCAGCCCAGCCGGAGGGATTATTCAAGTGTGTCTAACCCTCTGTCCTCAGGCTCCATTGCCTTCCAAAGCCAAGTTCTTTCTTCAGCAGTCAAGAAGATGAAGAGGGAGGAAAAAGACCTAATTCCTAGAAAGTGTTCCACAAACTTGCCAGCGCGCTGCCGAAACACCATTGGCCTGCCTACTGGTTTTCCTTGCCCGGTCTCCTTCTCGGTAGCCGCTCCACGTCCAGAGTTTTTTCACTTAACTTCCATAGTAAGGATGTGTCAAAGCAACACTTTGCAGGCGGGCCGACTTGGCGGGCCTCTCCCTCGCAGCCTCGCTGCCTCCCTCCACCACTCCCGCTTCAGAAAGAGGCAAAGGGAAATCAGGGCGACTCGGATGGAGAATCCGAACTCCTACGTGGTGGGGCTGCAAGGGAGGGAGGGAACGAGGGGCAGGGCTGAGGCAGCGGCCACCCTCGCGGTGCCGCCTGAGAGTGACGGTGAACCGCGGCCGCGGGCGACCGCCGAGCGGGGCGAGCGAGCCCAAAGCCCGGGAGCGGGCGCGAAAGGGAGCGCGCAGTCCAGCCGCCCGCCCCGGTGCAGCCGTCAGTCCCTCCGCTGCAGCCGCCGCCGCCGCCGCCGCTGCTCCCGCGGCCCCGCAGCAGAGCGTCCGCCTCCTCCAGCAGCTGCCGAGGGTGGAAGGACTTAGAGGAGGGAAGGCGAGGAGGCGGGAGGGGTGGGGAGGAACGAAAGCTGCTAGGAGTCTGCCCCGGGGAGGGGGGCAGGGGTGACGCGGGGGTGCGCTGAGCTTTCCGCCTCCAGAGTCCGCCACCCGCACGTGCAGGGGGCGCCAGCCCGCTGGGCAGTCGGGGGAAGCAGGGGAGGGGAGCCGAGATTCCTCGGGGGGCGGAAATTAACAAATTTGGAGCCCGAGCCACCCGTCAACTCCTTCCCCCTCTCCGCGCCTCCTGCCCGGGGCGGGGATAGGTAGGCTCTAGTCCCCGGCTCCTCGCGGCGTCCCGTTTAATGGGCAGGTAATTTTCTCGGTGAGTGATTCCATGGAAGCCCTTCCTAATTATTCATCCCTCCGTCTGCCCGAGATGCACGCGCTTTCTGGAAAAAGATCATCCTCCAGGACCCAGGGCGCAGCCTCATTACCCGTTAAAATCACACAAACACTCACTCTTCACCTTTTAGCAAAATGAGAAGCTGAGCGGGAGGGAGAAAAGGAAAGGAAACAAAATATAACCACCTTTCGAAGCGGAAAGGTTGTGTGTGGGTGCTTCCTATGTCGTTAAAAAAGCACAAGAAAAAGAAGGGGGGGGGTATTGAACAGAAATCTCTAGCCTCTACCGGCTTGTTTTAGCCAAGATCTATGGCCCCCTGAGGAATCCCCGGGGGAAGAAGGGAGGGGAAGGGTGGCATCCCCTCTTATGTTACTCAGTTGCCTTATGACCCCGCAAAGATGAGTTTGACGCGGGTTTGTGGCATGCAAGGAGTTCAGCAGAAGATGCTTAGGATGGGGAGAGGGGATCAGAGAGCTCGGGGCGAGAGGTGTACTCGAAGCCCTTATCCCACAGAGACTGGCAACTCTGAAAGGAAATTTCGGTAAACACAGGATGGAGGAAAGCTGAAAACCCACTGAGCTCAAAAGAGCCGAATTTCAGCCCAAAGATGACAGACCCTGAAAATTAAGGCAAAAAACACCAAGTCAATGCCATCAGGACCGGGGATGATTAAGGAAGGCCACGTTGGATCAAAGGGATGCCAGTGTCTGCGGTGCCCCCGGTGTGGCCGGCGTGGCCAGGCCCACGTGTGATCACAGGCTCACTGGTAGCTGTTTGATGCCTGTTCCGGTGATTAGAAGGCGGGTTATGGGAACTCAACGCAGGTCCCCGAGCCCTGCTAAATGCTGGATAGTGAGTCTTTAGTTCCCCCTACTGGAAAATATTAGGAAAGAGGCTCTCTGAGGCCGTTTCAGGCCTTTTGTTTGGTGGATACATTTTGGCGTTGCCACTTAATTCAGCTCTCCTTTGCCTGTTACGGACTTGATATTGTGTGTTTCAAATAAAGGGTCAGCGACGCTTAAGCAATTAGGAGAGCTCTTGTGGCACCTCAACATGCTTGAAAATTATGGTGATGAAATAGTCTTGCAAAAAATAAAACAAACCACTTTTCTTGTGAAGCACTAAGAGTAATTTCAGGACACTTTCGATCTACATTATTTAGTTGTAAAAAAAAAAGTGCATTAATGTGCTGAAGTTAAATCACTGGAATCTTCACAGTAAGGATTCTGACTGTGTTATTGTCTTACCACTCTCTGAAAGAAAGACTAAACGTGCACATCTTTTTGTTTTTGTTTTTCTTTTCTTTTTGTTTTTTTCCCCCCAAAGGGCCAAGACTAAATTAATACCCGTCTTGGAAAACCTCAAAATTCATTGGAGTAAAATTTCGTATTTATCTGAATACTGAAAAATAATTGATATTTTTTTAAACTTGTATTTTAAAACATTTTGACAAAGATTTAGCTTAAGGGATTATAAAGTCTACCTCAATCCTCTGAAAATACTATACCCCCCCCACACACAATTTCTATCTAAATCTAATTTCCTTACATGACTACAACAAAAATACTCTGAAAATAGAGTCTTCCTAATAAAATAATACAGAAATTAACAAAAGACAAAGATTTAAAGCCCTTAAGTTTTAGCATAGGTCTCAGAAAGGAAGGTATTGGAACATTTCACCTGGAAGAGTTTTCTCATGGCTATCAATTTATAGGACAAAAGATAGAATCCATTTTATACTTGATAGACTCACCATGTATAGATACTTTTCCTTAAGTGATCTATAAAATCACTCAGAGGCAGAAAGGGTGTGTGTGGGAAGAAGGGGGGAATAGGTTGGAGGAGAATGACCTACCATTTACTATTGTCCTCTGGGGCAGAAGTGTGGCCTCATATCTCATAGAAAGTTGTCCTTGTGTAGACTATGACAAATAAGCTCATAGAGAGGAAAGGCTTACTTAAAGGAAATCGCTCTGGTTATATTTACTTGGCCAAGCATCATCATTTTGCATTCATAATACTTTACTCCAAGTGTCAAGACAGTGATTTCAGTCTTGTGCCACTTTTTGCTATAAATTACCTACATTATGTAATAATGATATCTATAACAAAGGAATTTGGAGTCCATGTTTCATAAGTGGTATTTTTTTATTTATTTTTAAATTTTTGTTAATGTTTATTCACACAGAGACAGAGTGCGAGTGGGGGAGGGACAGAGAGGGAGACAGAATCCAAAGCAGGCTCCAGGCTCCTAGCTGTCAGTACAGAGCCTGATGTGGGGCTAGAACTCATGTACGGAGATCATGACCTGAGCTGAATAAAGTCGGAGGCTTAACTCACTGAGCCACCCAGGCGCCCCTCATAAGTGATACTTTAAAAGAATGTTTTGTCGGTGCCTGGGTGGCTCAGTGGGTTAAACGTCCAACTCTTGGTTTCAGCTCAGGTCATGATCTCAAAGTTTGTGAGTTTGAGCAGCTTCAGCTCTCAGCTGACAGTGCAGAGCCTGCATGGGAGTCTCTCTCTCTGTCCCTCCCCCCCCCCCCCCCCCCCCGCCCCCACATGCATGCTCTCTCTCTCTCTCAAAATAAATAAAGAAGCCTTAAAAAAATAAAAGAATGTTTTGTCAGTATCTCATTTGATATTAAATGTGACTAAGGAAAACTGATGACATTTTTAAAGAATCTCATACCAAGTAATGGTTTAAGATTACGACCAAAACTCTCACACTGTCAATAGCAGTGAGAGTCAGCAGACAGAAATGTCATATGGACAACATTAAGTCCAAAGGGAACAAAGACGTCTCCTTCTTGGAGATTTGATAAGATCTGTATTAGAGAAATCTGTGTATTTCAATTAAATTTAGCACACCTCTAGTGAGCACTGTCTACAGAAAAAAATAATTTCTCACTGTAATTTTTTCTTAAAATAAAGGAAAATCTTTAAAACTTAAACATTCTACTAGAAATTGGAAGTTCAATTTTAGCGGTGCTTTAGCTACAAAAACATTTTTTAAAGGTTCGCAGTAAGACGTAAACTAGAAGTGGCTTAGAACAAGGAAGAGAGTTTAGAACAAGGAAGAGAGAACCAAATCAGAGAGTTTAAAATACAGAAGATGAAGCGGCCTTTTGGTTTCAGTATCTTTCCAAATACAAATTGCTTCTTCATCTCTAAACAAGCAGCTGAGTGGAGAAGTGTACATGGAAATCTAGGCTCCTTTTATGTAAAACTTGGAATGGTATTATTATGTACTCAAAATGTGCCTACCAGATAAATATACATTTTAATACAACTAAAGACAACTGTGTGTAAGAGACTATAATTAACCCTAATCTGGGTGAGGTGATCAAATGGCCTTCTTTGTGATTGTTCTTCTAAGTTGGCATCATAGAGAACCATAAAATACTCATCTGAAGGCAAGCTGCACAATATATGATGCAAAATATTAAATATTTCTTTTCCATATGAGATTCTTTAAAAATGTGGTGTAAGTGGAAAAAAGAAACATTTTTTTTTACTCTTTCCAACATACTCTTTTTATTATAATTGTAAGATAGTATATATAGGCAAATCAAACGTTTGATCCATGATGATAATTTTCATATCTGCCACCATGTGGTGAGCACTGACTCTATGTCAGGGATTTTTCTAGCTTTTAAAAATTCATTACAGTGTTTAATTCCTATAAAAGTTTTATTATGTGGTTGATATTATTCCTATGTCCAGATGAGAATACTGAAGATTAGATATCTAACCCAAGTTAATAAAAGATACAATATCCCTTTGAATCCAGAACCAACCATATAATTTATGCTAAGTGTTAGGCTATGTTTCCTAAGATTAATTGGAGATACTTTCCACATTATAGAAACACTTAAATAAATTGCCTTGATAAATTTAAGAAAATCCCTGATGTACCAAAAATATAGAAATATGTAATCAGTTTTTGTTTTCAAAATTACAGAATTTTTAAAGCCAAGAGATAACCATTTGTTATCTGTTCAGTTTCAATTTTTCTATATAAGATTGTCTTACCATATTATACAGAAACACCACATTTGGGGTTGTTATCTACAAAAAGATACGAGACAATTAAAGTAAGCAGAGTATTAGAAATCCAGATCAGAAAAGGATGACTCATTCCTTCCTATGTTATTTTTTTATTATACTCTACCTTGTTCGAAAAGTGAACAAAGGGCTCTTAAATAAATTAAATATTGGTCTCCTGAAATATGTTCAGAGTATCTAATTTCAATCAATTCATTTTCAAGTTTTCATTAATACTCTTATATATTTAATAAGTCTACCTACATATGTATCTATTGATGAACAGTACTTTGGGTGCATTACTTGTAGTTATTAAAATATTCTACTTTTAGAAATCTGGAATTTAAGTTGACTAAAATATAGCAATCTTTCATAAAAATGAAGTGTTTCCTGCCAAATACCATCACTTGTGATCAAGAAGAATTTTTTTCTTTCTTTAGAATTAAAGTCAGTTTGGAAAATCATTTCCTGTCTTGATTGAAAAGTTGACTGACACTTTCAAATTTAGAGCTCTTGAATAAATAAAATGCTACAGCAATTGTAACTCGAGGCATAATTTCTCTAACTGCATACACCTTAAAATTTGGATTTTTAAAAAACATATAAAAAACATCTCAGAGTTCATTGACAAAAATTATATCTTCAGGGTACCTGTGTGGCTCAGTTGGTTAAGCATCCGACTTCAGCTCAGGTCATGATCTCATAGTTTGTGAGTTCAAGCCCTACATCAAGCTCTCTGCTGTGAGAGCAGCCCATTTCAGATCCTCTGTCTCCCTCTCTCTCTCTGCCTCTCCTCACTCTTGTGCACACCCTTTCTGTCTCTCAAAAATAAATAAACATTTTTAAAATATAATAAAAGAGTTTGAAAATATATATCTTTATAATATCAGTACTCCACATTCTGCAGTTGCCCATCTCTCTCCCTGCCTCCATTTTAGTAACGTCTAAAACTTAACCTCTACCCAAGTGAAAAAGTACCAAAGACAATAACCTCAACCTTAGATTAGAAAAGTGCTTTTTATAAATAAGCAAAGTTGTCAACCTCATAACCTCACTATAAGTGCACATCTCTCTGTGTCCTCCAACCATGACAGGCTACGTTTTGTATGTGTGCATGGTCTTTTTGTGCTCCGTATTTTATTATCTCTATTTAAAGCTTTTGAGTTCTTATTTTAGTATATAGCCTAATTTCGATGACATTAAGTAATACACTTTTTGCTATTTTTACATCACAATATCATGAACCAGAGAAAATCCCTTTGATTCTTTGCCAAACTATTTCAAGTCCATCTGCTCCAATCTGGGCCTTGTATAATTGAAATTTACCAATGCATAACTGTAATCCTAACAAGGAAGATTTTTAAAATCCAAAACAGAATTTCTGTTGTTCTTACAAAGAAGGGTTTGTCAAAGATGGGAGAAGAAGCTTATCATACCTATAGGTCAGATTTTTATGTTATCTGCTCTCCGAGTGTCTTTTAGACATACTTAACAATGGATTCCTCAGATTCAAAAGAAGTTCCTTATTCTCCTTTACAATAATATCATGGAATTAATCCAAGGGCACGTGTAATCCAATTGAACTGCCTATGTTTCTATCATACAGAAGAACTAAATCTGTTTGGGAGCAGATTCTGATTTTCTTCCAATCACCAGATTATCTTATTCTGCCTGATAAAATAACTTCTGACTGCCTGTGGAGTACTTGAAGTCCTTCTTTTCACAATGATTACTAGAGTTTTGGTTGTTAGATAACATCAGGAAGTCTAGATAATATAATTTTGCTTAAAAACATGAGAGATGTAAATACACATCCTCTTCCTTAAGTGATAAAGTGAAATCTATGGACAAAATCACCATGATCCAAATTTATAGACAAAGCTGCAAATCAAAGAATAATAATGACATATACAGTACCTCATGTCAAAATACTTTAATTTGGATGAAATGTCTTTTAAGCAGTTTCTACTGATTTATCTTTTACTTAAAAAGGAGTATAGGAATAAATGATTTTTGCTCTCTGAGTAATTTCAGCTTTTCCTTCATCTACTGGTACTAATGTCAAGGGACCAATGGAATAAATGATTAAGATTGAAAAATGCTAGTGCAGCTTCTAACAATTTAATAAAAATTGTATTATTCCTCTATTGCATTAGCTTATTTTCATTTTTAATATATTTTCTTTAGTTTCAATAACTAGTTCCTTACATTTAAAGGAATATAAAATTTAAGAATGTATTTTATCTAATATAAAGAATAATATAAGAATTATAAAATATTATATTATAAAATATAATAATGTATTATATCTAATATAAGATATGTTGGGCATCTAAATACATTTATGGGTTTTAGCAATGAGAAAAGTTTTACCAAATCTCTTTCTTTAATTTCTCTCTCTCTCTCTCTCTCTCTCTCTCTCTCGTTTGTTTGTTTGTTTGTTTTAAAGATTACTCATTTAGGATTCTTTCCTTTAGCCATCTGGCAAACATGAGTGTTTGAAGTACTGATTTTATAGACAGGGCCAATGAAAATTACATAGCATGATGATCATTGCGGGATTTTTTTAAAGCCTATATCTATAGCTCTCTTAAGTCCAGGTTATTGCTTATCTTTTATTCCGTTTCTTTCTTCTTCACTTCCCACCAAACACATATTAAAAAGACATTATGACACAAAGCTGGATGAACATTTACAGGGTATCTGGTAGTCTATTTTCCAGCCTTCATTCTGAATCATGTTTAAACTATCAAAAAGAGATGAAAATTTAAAGATTTCAGTGATTTTACAATATTCTTAAGTAAACCATTCACGTGTGATCAGGAATTTTTTTTAGTTAAATACATATGTGAAGTAGCATTTCTACTCCATTATCTCTACTAGAAGGTATGATTAATGGGTACCTAAATGTGAAAAGATAGAGCATGCTGGCTAAGAGCTTGGACTCTGGAGCAAGCAGATCTGGATTCTAATCTTGGTTCTACCACCCCCAATGTGATCTTAACAATTGCCTCAACTGAAACAAAGATAACAATAGTGCCTATTCAGAAGAGCATTTGAATGATGCACTTAATGGCCTTGGCACAATGGACATTTTAACTGGTTTCCAACACTTTGGTCATTGGGGTGTACTAATGAATCTCTCTCATGGTGGCAAAGAGAACGTTGAATGTTAACCCAAAATCATCTTTCCTTTCACTCAAAGCTTGGCCAAGTTTCCCAAATTTCCCTGCTTCCCTTATAGTTAGATTAGATCATGTGATTGAATTCCAGCTAATGGAACACAGGCATTTCTAGGTCTGGCTTCAAAGATTCCTCCCATACCTTAGGGTTCCCCCAGACAGAACCCTCTCTGACTGTTGTTCTGTCATTCATTTGATGATTAAATCCTATAGAAAACAGCTACCAGATGGAGTGAATGATAAATGAATCCCAGAATGATTGTGCAGAGCAGACTATCCCACTTTGGTTCCAATCCTTCAACTATGAATTGAACAATGAATAACTTGTAATGTGTTAAATTACTGAGTTTTTAGTATTCTTTGTTTTAGCACTTAGCTTATCCTGGCAAATATAATCAGTTCCTTTGAATTTTGCCTTAAGTATGAATGGAAATGTAATGTATTTCTTCACAGGACATTAAACTGAGATTAATATTATAAAAATTAAATTATAATACCTACATTTTTAAAAATGAAATAAACTTCTATGTTGATTGTCTTAATTATCACAAAACATAGAAGGGTGGTATTAATTTTAGGCCCATAATTCAGAGTTGTTAATGTAAACTCAAATTGATGAAGAAACTTTTCAAGTGTCAAAATTTGAAACAGAAACTTACAGCCAGTATCAACAAAACCTATGATATCACCGAGGATCAGCTAGGTTATTCCACAACAGTTTCTCAATTTTTTTTTTCACTTACACCTCTAAGAGCATGTTTAGAGATTTTTTTTTTTCTAATCACCTCTCCATGGGCCTTTAATACCAGGTACTGTATATACATACTTTATACATTAAAAAGTAAGATTTTCTTTTGCCCTCAAAAACCAATTTTATATTTCTTCTATTGAGAGTGCATATTCTACACATACAAACAATTCCCAAATCTCAAGCAACAAAGGTTATTTCTTTCTATATTGTGAGTCTGCTGGGGACTGTGCTCTACATCATTCTCATTCCAGGACCTATTTCCTGGAGAACCATTTTCTAAACAAATGGAAAGGCAGAATAGAGCTGTTAAATCCACTGGCTGGAAACAATGGCATTATTTCTTTTATTTAATGTCTTGTTGCCACACCAAGACACAAGACCTAGCCATTCCCCCTTCATGAAAGGTAGAAAGCTGGATAATTGTTGAACCACTCTATTACTATCACACATATCCATCTCCTACAGACATATTTGCTTCTGAAAGGAATTGTGTGACTTCGCTATGGCAATATTGGTTACTGCAGATTGAAGAGAAACTCTGATTATTACATGATTCCGTCCTGGGTTGAGTGGTGTTTCCCAAATTCATGTCCATACAGAACCTCAAAATGTAGCCTTATTTGAGATAGGGTCTTTGAAAATGTGGTCAAGTTAAAATGAGTTTATATTGGATTAGAGTGAGCCCTAATCCAATGACCAGTGTCCTTATAAAAAGAAAGAAATTTAGATACAGACACAGAAGCCACAGGGAGCAGACAGCTGTGTGAAGACAATGGCAGAGATTGGAGTTACTTCACCATTTGACAAAAAATGCCGGAGCTATCAGACCCTGGGAGAAGCCAGAAGAGATGCTTCTCTAGAGCTTTCAGAAGAAATTATGGTCTTGTTACACCTCGATTTTCTAGCTTCTAAAACTACATTTCTCTGGTTATAAGCCACCAAATGTGTGGTATTATTTTACAGCAGCCTTAGGAAATTAAGATAGCCATTACCTATTTCAGTAAATTCAAAATGGGAAAATAACTTTCTAATTACTAAACCAAAGTGGATAGATGGTAAATTAGTAGAGTCCTTGGAAAATAATGGTGATATGCATTCTATATCTATTTAAATCAAAAGTTTAATATATACGCACACACACAAATAGACACATCTATATCTAAATTCAAAGAAAAATTAAAATTTAAAAAGTTTACTTTAAAATTCCATTCTAGAATTTCAGAGCTGAATGGTAATCTTTAAGATCATCTATCATAATCTCATTATACCGCTCAAGGATAAGACACCAATTTAATAATAGACATTCATAAATTAGTCTTTTAAGATTTATATTAATTTAACCAAGATAATTTTAGAATTTAGATATTCTAAATTCTATTGTCAATTGTTATTACAACCTCCAGTGCTTTCTGATTAAAATTTATTATATACACATTAGCACATTTTAAATTCTTTGTATAATTAGAATTATCAAAATTAAAAAATAACTTTATATCATGCAAATATTAGAAGAAATACTAAAATCTATTCCATAGTCTCTATGTGAGAATATAAATAACAATATTCAGTCCTAGCTCTATTCATATTTATTACTGAATGCCTTTGCAAAATGTCATAAATGTTATCACAGAACCAGATTTGTACAACAGACTTTGGCAGTGAATAGAAGACTTAAATTCTTTCCTTTGTTGATTTATATAATGTCTTTTGACAGAGGAAGAAGGCTTAACTCTCATCTTTTCACAGCTCTCCTTTTAAAATAAAGAAAAAAAATTAGCTAAATCTCAGTTTCTATGTCACTAGTCCATTTCCCCCATCAGTTTTCTTCTACATCCAATTAAAAACAGCTAAAAAAACCCACAATGTATTCAGGGCACCTGGGTAGCTCAGTTTGTTAACCACCTGACTTCAGCTCAGGTCCTGATCTCACAGTTCTTGAGACTGAGCCCCGCATAGGGTTCTGTGCTGACAGCTAGGAGCCAGGTGCCTTCTTAGAAGTCTGTTGTCTCCCTCTTTCTCTGCCCCTCACCAGCTCACACTCTGTCTCTCTCTCTCTTCTGTCTCTCCCTCTCTTAAAAATAAATAAACATTAAAAAAAAAACAATTAATCTTTAAATAAATAAATAAATAAATAAATAAAACAATGTATTCTCCAGATTTAGAAACTCCCCAAATTACCAAACACAGGACCTGTCCTGGCAACCTTTTCATATGTACATTAGCCCTGACAGGAGCCAGCCCATCATGATAATTATTAACAAGTAGCAATAAATACACAGGCCCACTTCAGGGAACATAGTCTCATCAGTCTGTTACTTTTAGTTTAAAGTGACATCCATAACAAAGACTGAAATATATCACAAGCTATATTTATACAGAGAAGCATACATGAAGTTCAGACCAACATCTGAACCAAATTCATAAATAGGTGTACTAATCAATGATATTTTGCCCAGTACTTAGTGCTATGTTTTGCACAAAACTTCAGTGTGAAAGGGAGGTACTAGAAAGAAGAAAGAATTTTTCACTTGTCTTATGGTCACCAAAGTAATAAAAAAAAAATACAGAGAAGATAGATATTAAAAGATTTTGGAGGGATGCCTGGGTGGCTCAGTCAGTTAGGTGTCCGACTTCGGCTCAGGTCATGATCTCGTGGTCCATGAGTTCGAGCCCTGCGTAGGGCTCTGGGTTGACAGCTCAGAGCCTGGAGACTGTTTCAGATTCTGTGTCTCCCTCTGACCCTCCCCCGTTCATGCTCTGTCTCTCTCTGTCTCAAAAATAAATAAACGTTAAAAAAATTTAAAAAATAGATTTTGGAAAGGAGTAATACATTCCACAAATATTCAACCACATTCATGGTAGCATGGAGCAAAACATCGCATGCATAGAACCAGGAAGAAAAGACAAGTGATGTCAGATTGTTTGCTAAGGTTTTGGAGGATCTAAAACAGATCAGAGGTGGAGAAAAAGATTATTCATTACGAATGATAAGAAACAAAAAACAAAAAACTGAGGTTCTGAGAATTTAAGTAATTGCAACAAAAGAGTGCAAAAACAAATAGTGCTGAGACCTGAATGACATCAGAATCCATTTCATTTCTATGAAATTGTGTTAACTAATTTAATGTTAATCATTGTTCTCCAGCTATAAAAAGAGTGTGTAGAATTTTTTTTTCCGAACATTTTTAACTTGAGGAAAGCACTGACAATTTAGTAAGCCTGGATTTCAGAACAGTTCCTTGTTTATTTGTCTGAATCAAGTATGAAATGGAGTAAGAGAATAAAACAGAAGAAAAGGAAAATAAAGGTGTGGGGACAGAAAGGCAGGAGAATGAGTCAGTAGAGAGGAATGTTGGATAAACTTAGTCTCTTGAAGATAAAAACAAACAAGAGAAAGGCGTGTGATTCCATATTCTTTGGGCTGCTAATTTCACTTCTCAGCCTAGTTTGTATTCTTGCTTTTGATTTCTTTCTACCCACTTCATTTTTGTCTTGTAAGAAAACTGAGATGTAGCCTCATTATTTACACCACAGCCCGTTTAGCTGCAATCCTCCCCTTCACCCCCACTAAATTAAATACATTAGTACTTGACTAATACCCTTAGCAGAAATCTGAGTCTGACTTTCCATGATCTTTAAGGGAGCTCTCACTGCTTAGAGGATTATATTAATTGCTATAGTTCCATAAAGTGCTATGCTGACATAAATGTGGCAAAGGTTTTCTTTAACATTCCTATCATGACATGGAAAGAGTTAAAGCACCTTAGTGAGTGTCATGTAACAATTTCCTGCTCAAAATTTGGTTTAACATTTACTGTCCAATTTACTTTTGTTGCAATACATGCTCTCCGGGGTGTCCAAACTGGTGATGTCTGTGTGTGCTTTTGCATTAACTTTGAAAGCAATAGATTAACCATTCAATCTTGGCCCCTTTCACATGTGCAATGTCAGTTTCCTGGAGATGTCACTCTCTGAGTGTTTGGGCCATCAGCCTGACAAGAGACCTAACTGCATTAGGAGCTTCAGGGGGTTTCTTCCTACCTGTTTCCCTCAGACTGAGATTTCTTTTTTTGTAATATGATCTTGTCATCACTATTGTCATCAGAAAGACATATAAGGGGGTTATTAACATTATTGTTTGTCAGACTTCTATATTCATTCTCCTTGAAATAGTACTGTCTCAACTGAGGAATAGAATTATATTTTGCCTTGTCTCCAGAAATGCTTTTAAATTAGAATTGATGTTTAAGCTACATGACTTTCCATTGCTGATGTAATTTAGTTTTTTTTTATCTGAATGTTTGATAAGTAGCAGTATGACTCTATTCTTCTAGTTACAAATCCATTAACCGCCCCCCCCCCAAAAAAAAGAGCTGTTGCTCTATAACAGTAGCTTTTATGCTAAAGACAAATACCAAAATACATTATCCTAGTCAAAATGCCTGCACCTATTCCTGGATAAATTTCTTAGGCATGAGAAATTTCAGTGGTTGGAATAAAGAAGATCAGGGAAAAAAAAATGATTCATTTGTTCAATTCACTCAACAAATTTTTATTGAGCACTTTTACACACCAGGCTATAACAGAAATAATGTCTGCCTCATAAACACACATTGCCTTTCTGGATTTTAGTTCCTTCATCTGTAAAATGAAAGAGCTGGACCAGTAACTTATAGAAACTAGTCCCCTCTAAGAAAAAATATTCTATGACTTAATTTTGCTCACATAGAAGACATTTCCAATGATTTCAGCTCTTGTATTAATAATCAGACTTGAGCCCTTTGCAAAAGGTAAGGAATCATTGCTTCAAGTGTCAGATTCTGTGAAATAAGGTTGCTTTGAAGGCGGTGATGTGGGGTGGTGTTTACTTTGTGGCTTTCATTGGCCAATCTAGTCCAATCCTTTATGTTTGCATTGATGTGAAGCCGTCAGAATGTTAGCAGTTTTTCTTCATGGCCAAGTGTAGACTGGAATGTGTGGTCATCCCTGGTTGCTGGTTCATCTCTTACATTACATATGAATAATGTACTCGCCTTACCCTAATACCTCAACCCTCTTAAAATATAAGAGGATCCCTGACATAACACAGCTTATAATGATACCTATATAATATCATAAGGGTCAGAATTTACCTGTCGATATTAAGTGGTCTATAGGGATTCCATTGAGCTTCGTTATTAAAACTTATAAGACTGAAAGAAAATACAGTGCATTGTCAAGATTAAAACAAGAAAAGAGACTTAACACCCAGCATGAGCATATACACATTTCTGTCATTTGAATATCTTCTTACAATGAGCATTTAGTTTTGACTGTTGATTTGATGGTGGTTGTGTGATCGTGGTGAAAGAAATTTTTAAAATAAATAAATGGAAATGTTGAGGTGTGCATAGCAGAATTATATATGCCCGTAGACACTGTTGAAGGTTGTTTCCTTATCAGGTACCACTTAAAAAATAAAACTATGTAAAACATCCAGCTGAAGGCAGCAACAAAGAAAATACTTCTCAAGGAGTGATGCAGAGATTTATGTGGGTATCTTCAGTAACTGCTCCAGGGATTCTTTCATGTTAATCCCCAAACACTAAGTCTGTAATACTTTCCATAAGCACCCTACTAGCCTATTCTAATACCCCTCTGCACAAATGATACCACCCAGGAGATTTTCCCTAACAGAGTTGTAAAGATTCTTGGGATCGTTTGCATTTCAAAAGAAATTCACTTAAATCATGAATCTTTTGTCTAACCTTATGTCATCTCCTTTTATGTTCAGTTAGGAGCAATTTGTCTGTTCTTTCAAAAACTTTGGTTAGTTATCATGTTAACTAAATTTCCAAGTCACTATAGGACATTACTCTGGTTTTGACCTTAGCAATAAGTTTATGTCTGAATTTGTAACACCAAGAGAACTGGGAAGCTTCTGCCAATTTAATTATGGATATCACTTGGGACATGTTTGATTGTATTTTGTCTTTAAGATATAACATTGTAGCAGAACCCTAAATAAAAAGAAACAATTTTGGAGGAGTCTTATGAGCTAATGGCAGGTTTAAGAAGTCATTAGTGAAGACAAGTCCAAAATAATAATTAAGAGTTGGAATGCAAATGACATTCGTTGATCTCAAACATCTAATAACAAAAAATTAAAAGAAATAATTTTTTCGTTACAGTGAAAAGTTTTGTTAGAGGTTTATGGCCACTTCCTTTCAACATGACCATCACACATTCAAAAGGGAGGAGCTAGCCACCCAGTCTCCTGCCTTTTAAAGAAGGCACACTAAATTAATTTACTGCCAAAGGACAGAACATCTGTCTTTTCAAAAAGTCCAAGAGAAAAAAAACAAAACAAAACAGGAAAAGGTCAAAATCGTGGTCATTCCACTAATGCGTCAATGTCTTCACTTTATGGTATTCATATTTTCCAAATCATGTCTTTTCCTTTTCTAATATGGTATTAAGTCACAAATCCAAAATAAAGGCAGATTTCTGGAACAATAGTTAACATATGGAATGTTCCAAAATGGTGATACTAGGATTCAGGCTATGAAAACAAATTTGAATTTCTTTTTCCTCTTCTTTTGCTTCATTATTATTCAAAATGCAATCCATAACCACTGGTACCTGCAGAATCCCCACATCTCCAGCACTTAATTATTTTTCTCAGTGACAGGCTACAAATCCAACGTTAGGTTTTACTTTAAGTACCCCATTCTCCCTAAACACCGGATCATAGTATCACATGCATTTATGTTCACGAAATCTACAATTTATTTTTTTGAAGCTGAGATGACTCCCTGTTTGTCGGCCCCTGTCCTTCTCCATCAGCTACTCAAGCTGCCTGTTTGACTGCCTCAATTTCCACACAGTTGTGCCCAGTGCCAGAGCTGTTTCTTCAGTGACACGAATATTCAGACAAATAAACACACAGGGCTTAATGTCATTCTACTGGATGTCCCTGAGATTCAAACTCACCCATCTGGCATCCTCTTCCTTCTGGTTTCCTCTTAAATATTTCTGAGATAATAATTCGATCATGCCGAAATATGCACACAATTCTCTGCCTATTCAGAAGTTTAATTGGGTAGGGATGTGCTAAACCAATCTGTAAAGCGGTATTCTGGGTGCCTGTTGAGAATTTATAATAACTAAGTGAATCCATGTTGGTCTGTGTCTTCCCTCAATGTACAACTGACCTTCTGTGCATATATTTGTTATCAATGTACATGATATACAAAGAATCTGACTTATTAGACCTGAAAAAAAGTTATATCAAACACTACATTTTTGTACTCCAAGAAGGTAAACTAAGGTGGCTAATTGTAACTATAAAACATGCTGTAGGTATTCTTAATTTAAAAAAAAAAATATGCATGAGTCTTTTATTGTGTCATCTTATGTATATTTTATAATTTTAGCATGATCAATATTTATAAACACTGTTTTGGCTATAGATATCAAACACTAACAGACTCATTAAAATAAGAAGCTAGTACATTGACAAGAGAATTTCACTAGTATAGGCAGACTTTAATTTCTCTGTCTAGGTATGTGTTTGAAAGAAGTGTTTTAAAATAATTCTGTGTAGATAAGAGGGTAATTAGGATTTTTTTTTCATACTTGTCACTAAGAGGCTGTATTATTTCAACACTGTGTCTAAATTCCTTGAATTCTAAAAATACTAAAACCTTTGACATACAAATGGTTATTAAAGTTATTGTACATCATGACATTTTAAATCCAGTCATAATGTATCTCAACTGTTTTACAATCTTTTGGAGACTGATTTTTTTTTTTATGATTTTATTGCCTTATCCACTATTTGCCTTACTTTCCAGTACTTTTCTGGAGAAAAAAAATAGTTTGCAAAAATATTATTGCTTAAGCCAGTCACAAAAGGACAAATAGTATATGATTTCACTATATGAGGTGAGGTTCCTAAAGTAGTTAAATCTGTAAAGACAGAAAGTAAAATATTGGTTGCTAGGGTCTGGGAGAAGGGGGGAATGAGGTACTTTTAATAGGCATAGAGTTTCGGTTTTGAAAATGGAAAAGAGTTCTGGAGATTGATGGCTATGACGGTTGCACAACAGTGTGAATATACTAAATACACTGAAACATACATTTACGAATGGCTAAAATGGTAAATTTTATGTTATGTTAAAATGATTTAATTTCATTTTATGGTATATTTTCCCACTATTGAAAAGATATATTAATTTGCATGTTTTCTTTTGGTAAGCAGATTTTTCCACTGCTTATTATAGAAAATGTGTAAATACTAAAAAATGTAAGGATAAAATTTTATACAACTCACAATCTTACCATTCAAGAAATAAACAGTGTTATCATACATTTCCACTTTTCTCTGTATAGTGCTTTATAGTTGTGAGCTTCGTATTTATTATCCTGTATTCTCTTTTTCTTCCATATAATGTTGAAAAATAAAACTTTTCTATGTTACTAAACTTATAAACACCATTTTATATGGCTTATGATATTATATAATATGAATATACCATATTTATTTAATATTCCCTTATTATTTGACATTTAGGTTATTTCCAGGATTATTCTTTGTTTCCTTTTTTTTTTTTTTTTTCAACGTTTATTTATTTTTGGGACAGAGAGAGACAGAGCATGAACGGGGGAGGGGCAGAGAGAGAGGGAGACACAGAATCGGAAACAGGCTCCAGGCTCCGAGCCATCAGCCCAGAGCCTGACGCAGGGCTCGAACTCACGGACCGCGAGATCGTGACCTGGCTGAAGTCGGACGCTTAACCGACTGCGCCACCCAGGCGCCCAATTCTTTGTTTCCTTTAATAAACAACACTGACTTGAACATATTTTCTATAAGCTATTGCTCACATTTTTCATTTCTTCATTAGAATTTAAATGTTTGCTTAAATAGATTGACTTACTGACTCAAAGGACATGAACTTTTTCAGATTTAATATGCATTGCAAAGATGCTGCTGAGAAAAACAGAAAAAAAATTACACTCTCACAGTCCATGAATAAGAGTGTCTATTTCACTAATGCTTTTAAGTAGAGAAAGTTCTCCCCATCCAAATATCTGATAAATTATTCAGTTCTCAGTTTTTACTGCTTCATTTGTGGTTTTATTTGTACATTTGACTATAAAAATCAAGATGTATTTTCAATTTTAGTATAGAGTGAAGTAAATATCTCAATTATGTTTCCCAAAACCTACTCAATTTTTATTTATTATTCCTCCTTTTTCTACTTTTAAAAACAGCAAAATATCTTTTAATAGTTCTAACAATATATTGAAAATAATGATGGCTAGAATCAATGATTGTCCTTTTATTTATAAAACCAATGATTTATGTTGACAATGCAAAGCATTTTATATACATGAACTTGATTATTGTCTGGATTCTTATTACCAAGTCCCCATCACTGTAATCTCTACTAAGTTAACCAGCTAGAAGTGGTAGAATTGGGGTTTAAATCCAAATCTGTCGTCAGGTAGGATCCAAAATCTTAACCCCAAGAGACATCATTTTATAGAAACCGACTAGTCTCTTTAGATTCGTTTTTCAAAATTCTCCACAGAATTTTTAAAACAATCTCTTAGCAAAATTATAAATACTGGCGGATGAAAGAATCACTAAAAAATCATTTAAAGTGAAAATGATAAAATACTCAAAATGGAGGGTCAGTTTGGGCATTCCCGACTGTTTTCATCCCCTGTGACATTTTTCCTCCTGGAATTCCCCACTTACTATTTCTATTTGCCTTCTTCCTTCCATTCTCTTCAAGGACCCTCTGTTTGTGTTAATACTTATTTTTAGGAGCACTCATTTAAAATTTCTCCTAAGCTCCTTGAGGTTCTAGTAGAGGACCATTGCCATGTTAGATCGCTGATAGAAAAAAAAAAAAAAAAAAAGATGCCCTATCTTGGAAGGAAGACCTTGCTGGCCAACCACCAACATGGGGAGAGATGAAGAGGAGGTACCACTTTTTCTTGGGATTCCAACATGGCAGAATCAACCGTGACAATCATGAGGTGACAGGAGATGCCACCAGATTACCCTTATACACCAATAACTTGTATTTTTTTAAAAATCTCTATATTGAGTTTATAAATGTTAGAATTAAAATGAATTTAAAATATTGCTCTGAGTTGATAAGAGCTTTCACTTACCATATATATCATGTTCCTAAGCTTTTCTATATAAAGACAATAGAGAGGGCTTTAGCTAGGCTTTCAATATTCTATTAATATAAATAACAAACAGAAACAAAGTTAGAGCCTTATGGCCATAACATTTTTGATTATCAATTACAGTGCAAGTCAAAAAGAAATGGAATGTTTATTGAATATTTATTAAAAATCGTGTGAGTCACGGCATGTATTTAAAAATAAAATTGGGCTCTTCAGATACATGTCCACAAAAAAAAAAATAAAGTAGAAGCATGCAAATAATAAAGTAAGTAATCTTATAATCTTCATGGACTTATGTTTTTTCCTGTTGTGTTTCATTTTTAATTTTGCCTTTTTTTTAAGTAAATGATTTATGTAAGACCTAAAAGTCTTTTTCTAAGGATAGGACAAAATGTAATAAGATGTTAAAATCTTTCCAATTTGTTTCAGCTTAAGCAACTGTTAAAAAAACTAGTTTTGTCGCTCTAAGATGATTGTGAAAGAAAACCATGTTCAATCTACTTCATACACTTTAATTTCTTGGGTTCTAATAGCCATTGGATGTTCACTCTAATGGAGTCAAATAATCTTTTCATAAATCCGTGTGACTTCCCCCATTTATTTACTTTACCTTCCTTTTACAGTAGAAAGTTTTCTATTGTGGTTGTTTTGTTTTTAGCTCATTTCCTTCAAATTTAAAAGATGAAAGTTTATAGACACAAAGTCTGATCATTTTCCACCTAGCGGATTCTGGAATTAGTTGCAAATTCCAAGGCAACGTTCTCACGTTTTAATAGCCTCTTTTGTTGGTTTTTGGTCTAATGTGTTTTTATTTTAGTTCAAAATTCTAGACAAAATAAAGATCTCCTGCTTTGATAATAGCACGAGGTAAGATTATTGTGTAATGAACTATGTAGTAAGTTAAATACGATTGACAGCTGATGTACCCACGGGCTTTAGAGGAACTTTAAAGTCTTACATAATCTATGCTACCGATAGCTGATCAAAATCTTACTAAATGTTATCTAAATACATGAAACTCACTTCATAAAGAAATGTAATCTGTCTGCTTTCATGCTCCTATGGAACTTAGGTACCCTTTGAATAACCTTACTCTCTTTACATTCAAATGTTCTGAGCATATAGGGTAGCTGGCTAGAAGAGAAAAGATGTGAAAGTTGGAGAGATGTGTCCAAATCCCCACCCTAACACTCCTGGAAGTGTGGCCTGGGGCAAAGCTCTTCTCTGTGAACCTCGGCGTCTTCACCTAGAGAATGGAGAAAATGATTGCATTGCCAGGCTATCGTAAGTATTAGAGGTCATACTAGATTAAGCCATATGAACATGTCTTTGTAGATTAAAAAAGTCAAATAGTCAAATAGTGACTATTTCCTATGCTTTGACCTAATGTATATAAAGGTCATATCTCGGTTACATGGTATTAACATTACTATTACCAGGAGCTGGATTTACAAAGATAAATGAATATGATGTCGGTTTTGGTGGTTGAGAATCTTACATGTATATAAGATAGTGAAAGTGTGCTATTAACAAGCAACAGTAAAGCATTATCAGGTTTTGTTATTTGTTCTGTTTTTAGAGAAGAGATATAGATTTATGGATGGGTCTAATTCACAGAGGCGCCATGATCTGACAAAGCAAATTAATATGAAGTGTAAAACTGCAGGTGAAAATAATATATGAAGACATGGACACTGAGAAGTAAATAAAACCAAGTAGTAATACCAGATATGGATCAAGTTATATTTCAAATATATGAATATACCCTACTAATGTAACAAGTCATTTAAACAGGTTTTACTTTCTTGTTAGGTTAAAGTTTTAGCTTCCTCTTCTGTTCAGGCAAACTATCATTGTCTGGTTTTCAAACTGTGAGTCATAGACTGGAGGTTGGGATGTAATGCAGGAGAAATCCACCTAAGCCCAACTTTAGACAGCCCCTCTCTTTAGTCTTAGCAGGTACATTTTTAGCATTGTATATATTGGGGGTTCTTACAAGAAATAAGCTGTTAAAATTGTTTGGAAACTACTGGCCTATATGTTTAGCCCCTTCTAACTCTAAAATCCATTGATTTTTATAGCTCTACCCAATATCAACACTGCTAAATGTCATCCTAGAATATAATTTGCATAGAGTTGTTTTAATCGTGGGTTGGTTATAGGTTAAGTATTTCTTGATCCTTCAGTGACCTTTTAGGAGACATTCCAAGAAGACAGAGTAAAAATGGAGTGTTCTCTTAAAATATCAAAGGCAAGGAAAAGATACAATCACTAATACCACGTTAAATTTCTATGCTTCCCATAAATCCCATAAGTGTACACAAAGGCCTTTTCATTACAAATTGGTCACAATTTTTAGAAGTGACAGCACTAATAACAATCCTTAAATGATATTAATCATGTTTAAAGAAAAGAGATTTCGCTTTAGTAAAACATTAGCTAACTCTTGTTAAATTGATTTTGGCCTTCTTGGTTAATTGATTTTAAACACTATTTCCTTAGAGCTTTTATGATGAGCTGCTCTTGGGCGGTGGTGGGGCGGGGGTGGGGGGGGGGATGACAAGCTTTCTCCTGAAATACTGGCTAGAAATATGTTTCCTTTTTCTCTTAAATGAGTGCTTTCTCTTTTAGGAGACTTTTTGTAAGTTGAACTTTTAATATGTAGGAATGATACAATTTAAAAAGCAACTGTCTTAAGTTCATTAGAATTCATTAGATGTTTATGATTGTAATCTATGATTTTTGATGACATAAACACAATTTTAACAATAGAAACCTAATTGATAGAGTGAAAGATTCATCATTCAGCCAAAGTAAGAAAGCAGGAACGCAAATGCTGAATGAGACTCTGCTTGTTCATTTAGGTGCTTTCTCTTTCTCTCTCTCTTAATTGCCAGCATCAATCCACAACTCCTTTGCTTGTCTGTGATAATAGAATAAAACTTAGGTGGTCTTTTGACCACCCCCAGTCTCCAGCTGCCCCGGGTCGTTCCTCCCTTAACAAAACCAGGTCTTTTCTGGTACAGCACCTCCCATTTTAATTGACCTGGCAACTCCACGTTTTTTTTTTTTTTTTTAGGTTTTTTTTTTCTAATGTTTATTCATTTTTTGAGAGAAAGAGTGAGACAGAGCACCAGTGGTGGAGGGGTAGAGGTACAGGGAAACACTGAATCTGAAGCAGGCTGCAGGCTTCAGGCTGTAAGCACAGAGCCTGCCACAGGGCTCAAACCCACCGACCAGGAGATCATGACCTAAACCCAACACTTAACCAACTCAGCCACCCAGGCACCCCTACAAGGTTTAAATAGGGATGGAAGAGTCTGATGGTAAAAACTTCCAATTCCGTGTCATGTTCTCAGAGGTTTTACACCTTACAAGGTGAGTGTGAAACTGCTGGGATCTGTATCACAGGGTAGCCCTATGTGAAGTCACATGCTTGTATGCTGGTCACCTTATGAATAGCACAGGCCACTCCCTATTCAAGCACAGCTGTGGCTGGGGAAAGACTGACACCCTCCCCCAACCCCGTCTATTGTGATCTTAATCAGAGTCTTGCCAGGGTCTTCCAGTGGACAAATTACCTAAGTTGCTTGGGAAAGAGGGATGTCAAGTGAAAAAGTAATCCATTAGGTTGTTGTGTGGGGAATGTTGAATAAGAGACCAGACCAATTTAGCAACCATTAAAAAACTTTTTAATGCATTAAAACTTTAGAGTCTGTCAGACCAAATGTTTATACCCTCTCAGATTCAGGCTCAAAAAACAAGGAAAATGAGATTTCGCTCAACAGTAATCATCCTGAAAGTATTTGGGCAGATGTCACTAAAAAAAAACTAACCATGGAGAAACTAATGTTTATCAAAATGCTCAATCTGGGTAACTGATATTACAGAATGTTCTAGGTTAGTGGAAGTGCATAAGCATTTTCAGTTTCTAGAGATACTGTTCTTAACTACATTCGCTTAACTGATGAAGGCATCTGTGATAATTAAAATTTGTTTTAACTTTAGGATCTTAAAAAAGACCATATTTACTAAAGATACAGAGATACTACATTACCCAAACAGAAAGGAAGCAACAGCATGCTTTATCTAATCTGTTCCTCCCTACAGATTTCATTATCTTTCACTTATGTCTAGAGCTTTAAATGCATGGGGATTGAGATGCACTATTTCTTGATGCATTTAAATACTATACCATATTTATTGAAAAACTATGCAAATCAGTAGACTCATGCAGTTCAAACTTGTTATTGTTCAATGGTCAACTGTATTATTATTTTAATAGATATCTGTAATTTTTATTTAAATACATGATTTGTAAAATAACTTTACATCTGTTATATTTGCTTTCTAGACCACATTCTTCATCGTACCTCACTATAAGAATCATGCCTTTGCATTTATAAGCCCAAGTCAATGGGAAAATATAATTTAGTTAATAGAAATTACCTCTACAGCCAATCTTTCAGAAACACATCTGTCTTATAAATTAAGGTGCACCTATAATCTAATTTATTTTATCATTATTTTTCTACTTTCCTTTAAAAATATTTCAATTCTTATTAGATTAGTGATGTGATGCCTAGTGATTGCAAATTGTATTATGACACCAATATTGGCTAATGCTTAAAGATAAAAGGATTTTTATATAAATTTCTATTTCTTTTTCTTCAATGAATATATCTCCAGTCAACTATATTTTCTAATTCTTACTTTAACATCTGAGATCAAAAGAGAAACACCTCTTCTAAAAAAAGTGGTGCTATTAAAGAAACTGACATCAGGAAGTGAAAAGGTATTAGAAACAGAAATCTGAAATGTGGAAATGGGATTAATAAAAATATGCCCATGCAAAGAGATATACAGCTAAAATGGATTTAGGAAGAGGCCATAGAAAGTAACACAGAAGCTGATCATCAGAACTTGAGTTGACTGAAATAAAGATCACCATGCCAACTTCTAGGCATTTGAATTCAGTATTTCTGGGCTTGGGCCTGAGAACATGTATTTTTAAAATTTTGTCAGGTAATTCTGATAATTAGCCAAATTTGGCAATTATTGACTTATAAGTTTCCATAAGACCAACTTTGACAATAAAAGCTTCTCCTCCCAGTGGTTATCTGATCTTTCTAATCCATCCACATAACTGAAATTCCTATGATTAGGTGACTCTTCAATTTACAACAAAGCATACATAGTATTTCCCAGAGACTAAATTCACATATAATTCAAAATTTGTTGGGTAGTGTCATAGAGTCATTTACCATTTGCTGTTTGTTGACATGAACTTGGGGAGCTAATCTCTATACAGGAAGTTTCATGAAGCCTTGAAATGGAGAGCCAACAAAAGGGGTAAGATCCCAAAGACAAATTTGCAGATATCCATTGTTTGGTGTCTCTCTGCTCTGAAGTCATACATCTTAACATGGACCATGAATAATTCTAAGATATGCAGTAGTAGACCCAGGGATACAGAAAATCACCATGTAAAATGTGCATATTCCTAAAGTATCAAATTTGTGTATTTATTTTATTTATACTATAATGGACATAAATATATTATGAAGTGAAACATTTTATATATCCTATGAAATATATATATATATGTATATATATATACACTTAGATTAGAGAGGGAGAATAAGAATACACTTCAAAGAAATTTCAAGCCTACATAAAATTGCTTTAGGCTGGGTGCTCATATCTCTTTTTTTTTAATAACATACCACCAAATGATAAATCAATTCATTACTTTTGTAAATATGGGTGAAAAACCTTATGAGTGAATTTTTAAAATAAGTGTCCTAGCAGGAAACGTATGGCACACTCTAACTGGTATTTTGAGGATAGTTTAATGATGGTACTATTTACAAAAGTTTATGTAATGCTTACAGAAAATTACACTGGAGGTATTACCACCCCTAGTCCTGGAAAGCATAGCTGTATGGAGATGTCCCTCTGACAGGACTGTGGCCTTTTGTAGAGGGCTACAGAGATGCAGCCACCTTGGGTCAATTACTCTGAAAGGAATTCCGGTAAAAATTCCCAAGTTCACCTTCTCCCTGCTTTACAATCACTTGCAAGTGCCCCCCATTGGCCAAACTCAAGTACAAGCCAAGTTTTTGATATTGTTCCAATTGATCAGTCTCGCAGGGCATCAAACGGGGTGAAGGGTGGAGATGGGCCTTGAGAAGCAAGCAAGAAGATACCCGACACAGGGAACAAGTCATTTTGATGCTCCTAATATGTATACTTATTTTGATTTGCATGTAAAGATAGCCATTCATTCATTTGACAAATATTTACTGAATAGCTTCTATGAGCAAGTCTCTGTGCTAGACAGTAAAGATATAATAGTGAAGCAAACACACAGTAGTCTTACATTCTTAGGGCTTTCTTTCGGTATATAAAGAGAGAAAGAAAGAATTTTAAGTGCTATAGGTTTTATGAAGAATAATACAGATGGCGGGTAGAGAGTGACGGAGGTATGGGTTTCAGTGGTGTTTTACTTAATAGTTCAAGGGAGGCCTCTGCAAAATATACAAGAACTGTGTGGAGCCAGCCATGAGGTAATCTGAGGAAGGCATCTCAGGAAGAAGGAAGAGCAGGTGGAAAGGTCCTGAGATTCTAACAAGCTTGGAATGTTTAAGGAAGAAAACAAAGGGCCAAGGAGCCAGTAAGATGGTGGAGTCTGATGGGAAGTAAGGTTGGAGTGGCAAGATGTAGTCTGCTCACACGGGAAATTGTGATTTATTATGAAAAGTGTTGTTTTCATTATAAAAGCAGGTGTCTTTGGAGAGTTTTCAGTAGGACAATTGTGATCTGAAAATTTAAAAAGTTGCCCTGGTTATTCTTCCTTCAAGAGTAACAGAAAACAGGTGATAGAACTACTGCAATAGTCCAGGCTAAAGATCATGGTGGTATGGGTTGGTGGGAGGTAGAGATAGGAGAATCAGATTCAGCATGTGAGTTGAAGGTCATTCCTATACATGTAGTTCAATTTTACTGAAATCAAACAACTAATGCAAATTTCGAATGGTCAAACTCTTCCATCTACTGCTTCTGAAATCAACCAAGTTCAGTGAAAACAACATAAAATTAAGCCTATTAACTGATCCTTTAAATCAGCTTTTGATTTTGCTTGCATACAGCCATTTCAATTAAATAAATAGAATTCTGAATTTACACTACTTAAACTTAAAAGCTGAGTATATCTGTAAATCAAGATCTAACTGGGTTATAAAAGTTATTTTTCATTAATGATTCTTTGGTAAAGACATAATTTTAGAATAACACTTTCAAAAATGCTATTATCCTTTCGAGTATTCTAACTAAACATATACAAGTGTGGGAACACCAGCTGTGGCTAAATGTCATTACCATTGTATTGCACTTAAACATTGCTTATGAAATAATTCTGTTTTTTAACTATAACCCGTATGCTGTGAATAAATTAGAATTGTCAAGAATATGAACAACATTGGATTACAGTTTTAATTTTTTTAATTGTTTAAAATTGAGTTTGATTCATTGCTAAAAAAAAAAATACCTTAACTTTTAAATAAGTTAGTCTGCTTAACAGTGATTTACTCAAATAAAAAAGAAAATAAACTCAGAACCTCAATGAATTTTCTCAATATTTAAATGAATTATTGGTAGAGTGAGGACAGGTATTCACAAATTCTGATTCTTGGTCCAAGGTTTAACATTTATGGTAATAACAATCGTAACAATCGTGCTTATTATGAATCAGTTACTGTACTAAGTCCTTTAAACAGGTTATATTGCCTAATTATACCTTTAAAAATATATATTTTTTAAAGTAATGTCTACACCCAACATGGGGCTTGAACTCATGACCTTGAGATCAAGACTTGCACACTCTTTCAACTGAGCCAAGCAGATGTCCCTATTTAATTCTTTTTGAAGAAAGGGTTAATTTATCTTCATTAGACAGATGAGGAAACTGAGCATGCAGAAATATGCTTTGGTGTCCCTACTGCTGACTTTATTATAATGCATTTATCATCACTTTTTAAAGGGAGAACATCCAAAGAGTAGGAGGCCAGTAAATGAACAATAGTTTATACATCTACTCAGCAAATGTTTATTAAGCTTTTACTTTATGTCATATAATTCCAGGTACTGGTGATAAAGGAATGAACAAAGTAAGTAGAAAAGTCTCTACTACTGTGGAGCTTCTCCATTTAGGCCTTTGAATTTTCTGTTTAGTTTTTATTGTTTTCCTTTCGGATGATTTTAAGCAACTCTGAAACAAGGCTCTAACATTAATATCTCAAGATATGTTTTCCAATTCTATACCTGTAACCTACATCTGACAGACCTAAAAATAAAAGGAACAGGTGCTCTTTGGAAACGATGGTTTATGCTGTTTAAGTTACTCTCTTGTCATTAGTTTCCAGTGTAGGCTTTCCTAAGCTGTATGTCCTTAGAAATCATGGGCAGAGGGTGTGTCTGTTTTATTAATTACTATAACTTCAGTGCTTAGAAATGTTCTTAGCTCATCTTTGGTAATAACTGTTGACAACTTTTTTGTAGATACCTTCTTTGTTTTCTACATATAGGACTCATCATCTTACCAGATACAAAGTGGCAAGAGTTATAATCAAATGTGTCTTTCTTAATGTGGCTCAATGAACAGAATCAGAATTCTCCCAATTACAAGGAAAGAAATTTGAAGCTGGAATTGACATATATTTCTTCTTCACCTCACCTAATAATTAGGTTTTGACTTAATTGGTCACACACTATGTACATTTTACCACTTTTAACTATAATTCCTTCAGAATGTACATCCGTTACACATATATATTTAGCAATGAGAATAATCATATATGCATGGTACAAATGATTTCACTTAGAAAAAAATCAATTCTATATATGGATACTGTTCTCAAATGAGAAGATATCGCCCTCTCTCTTTCCTATATTTATGGTATCAGTTCATTTAAAAATTTTTTTAATGTTTATTTATTTTTGAGAGAGACAGAGACAGGATGCGAGTGAGTTAGGGTCAGAGAGAGAGGGAGACACAGAATTTGAATTCGAGGCAGGCTCCAGACTCTGAGCTGTCAGCACAGTGCCCGATGTAGGGCTTGAACTCACGAGCTGTGAGATCATGACCTGAGCCAAAGTTACACGCTCAACCAACTGAGCCACCCAGGAGGAGCCCCTCAGTTCATTTTTTTTATAACACCGATTGTGCAAAGACTATATTTAATTTAATTTGGATTTGGGCTTTGTTTTAGATTACACACTTAAGAAACCAAACTTTCCTACTATTTTTATTTTTGGAAAAAAATCATACAGTGATGTATTCTTAAAACGCAATGATGCTAATAATTTTGATATAGTGTGCTTGAAACACCAGGAACATGAACTTATTTTTTCTGATGGTTTCCAGGTGGGAAAAATGAACTATGATAAAAAAAATTTTAAATCTATAATTTTAGCATAAACTGTATATTCAGATAAGATATATTAGAATAGACTAAATCATGCAATGTCGAAATCCATTTAAAATAATAATGTTTTGCATAATTCCTTGACTAGTAGAAAAAACAACATTTAAATGTAAACTAGAGAAGCACTTTTGGAGAGTAACTTTAGAACTGAATAGAATTGTTAAAAAAATGTATATACTGAGACCCACTAATTTCCTGTTTTTGAAATGTATCTTATAGAAATATCTCACGTATATGCTTAAAGATGTACATACCAAAATGCTGTGGGATTTTTTGCAATGAAGAAAATTAGATCCTACTTAACATCCAGAAGTACAGAAATGGAGAAGTATTATATATACCCATAGTATGGAATAGTATGCAGCTACTAATAAAAAAATGTAGCAGATTCATATACACTAGCATGAAAATACTTTGCAAAATTTTTAAAAAAGCAAGTTGCAGAGGGGCACTTGGGTGGCTCGGTTGGTTAAGGGTCCTACTCTTGATTTTGGCGCAGGTCATTATCACATGGTTTCGTGAGTTTGAGCCCCTATTGGGCTCTGTACTGACAGCAGGGAGTCTGCTTGCGATTTTCTCTCTCCTTCTTTCTCCGCCCCTCCTTCCCTCATGCTGTCTCTGTCTCTCTCAAAAATAAATAAATAAACTTAAAAAATTATTTAAAAAAGCAAGTTGCAGAATATTATCTTTAGTAAAATCCCAATTTGTTTAATGAAATAAACTGTGTAAGCAAGTGTGTGTGTGTGTGTGTGTGTGTGTGTGTAAATGTAGAGAACACAGATAGAAATGAGACCTATCAAAATATGGACAGAGGCACAGTCTCTAAGAAATGTAGTTGGAATGATAGATGATATGAAGATAGCTGTTCATAAATTTGAACAATGCAGACTTGGGTAAAAATGAAAAGTATATAATGAAAGTAAAATAAACATGGATATGTATTGAATTTTTTATGAGTTAATAATTATCACCTAAATTTCATAAATTCAGATACCATAAATTGGTTATATAAAATATTAACAGTTATAAAAATCACGTATGTTAGCATGGATTTAAATTAGGGTAGATTTACTCACCTCAGCTTTTCAAAGACAGTAGTCTCTTTCCACACTTTGTTACCCAAGGTCAACTGTCGTCAGAAAGTAGATGATCTTCCTTCTGACATTGTCAGAAAGTCAGTAGTAGTCTAACACTAAGTCTAAATGCCTGTGTCATTCACCTCACTGCATCTCATCACATAGGCATTTTATCATCTCACATCATCACTAGAAGGGTGACAACCGTACAGTAAGATATTTTGAGAGACAGAGGGAGACCACCTTCACATAAATTTTATTATAATCCATTGTTATAATTGTTCTATTTTATTATTACTTATTGTTGTTAATCTCTTACTATGCCTATTTTATAAATTAAAATTTATCTTAGGTATGTATGTATAGGGAAAACCAATATGCATAGAGTTCAGGACTATTCATTATTTCAGGCATCCACTGGAGGTCTTGGCACATAACCACTGAGGATAAGGGGGGGATCCTACATCAGCTGAAAGAAAACTATCCTCATGTTCATCAACAAGGCTCTTCCAGACCCTCGCTGTATATTCTGTCTCTTCATAGTAGCCTTAAATGTTGATTAAAGAAAGTATGGTTTCTACTTTTGGATCTTTAATTAATTCTTATTACCTTGGTTGAGCCTATTGCTTTAAAGTCTCAATAGATTAAGGTACAAATGCCCTTTGACCTTTTACTTAATCTCCATATATTTTCCTCATTGTTCCTAAACAAGCTATATTACCTTTTTGATATTTTTTTAACTAATGAAGAATTTACAACTATTAACTATACTTCTTGTTATATTTATTAAGATTTAACTCGATTGTTATAGCTTCCTTTCATATTTTTTATCACACATCCCTTTGTCATTATATCAGTTTTATGATGTTTTACTTTAAAACTTTTCTATACCTCTTTTAGTTTTTATTCTCTTATGTATATCCCCAAAGTAGTTTCTCTAAATTTCATTTTTTCCTCTTACTGTAGAGCAATGGTAATAAATATTTTAAGAGTGCTTTATCATTTATAAGGTACATTCTTAGACACTGTTGTGGAATAAGTTTACCAGTCCTATCAAATAGCCATTGTTAGGTCCAATTTACAAAGAAACAAAGAAACAAAAACCCAAGCTCTCTCCCTCCCGCCAAAAAACGCAATAAAGCACTAAGTTTCAGAGAAATCAAAAACCTTGTATACAATTTACAGAAAGAAAACTAAGACTCAGAGAAATCATGAGACCTGAACTGAATTATAATCAGTAGGTAGCAAGTTGGGATTATTTTAATCTAAATCACTTTCTTGGTTTCTTTTTTTTTCCTCATCACACCCTGTGACCTTTTTCTTTCTGATTTCCTCTCATCACTTTCACAGTTATTTTTTCTAAAATAACTTTAAAAGTCTTACTGTAGCATTTTCCCTACTTCCTTTCTCTTTCCTTTAGCTCTCCTCAAACTTGGATGCACATCAGAACTTTTCAGGGAGATTTAAAATAACACAGCTTTCTTGAACCCATACATACACACATACACACACGTGCACACATATTTTACTATTCATCTTTCATCATCATTTGTTTAGTATGAACATTATAAGTGTCCTACCTAGTTCTGGTTGGATCAAACTTGAATTTTAAAAGTGTGATGAATCCTTAACATCATAACAAAACAGGCTATTGTGCCCACCAATGATGCTGTATCCGCAGGATACCTGAACTCTTTCTTCTTAAGATTGTTTTCCTGGGGCGCCTGGGTGGCTCAGTTGGTTAAACATCTGACTCTTTTTTTTAAATAAATTTTTTAAAAATTGTTTTGAATGTTTATTTTTGAGAGAGAGAGAGAGAGAAAGAGAGTGCAAGTGTGAGCGAGGAGGGGAAGAGAAAGAGGGAGACACAGAATCTGAAGCAGTCTCCAGGCTCTGAGCCATCAGCACAGAGCCCAACGCGGGGTATGACCTCATGAGCTCTGAGATTATGACCTGAGCCGAAGTCGGACGCTTAACTGACTGAGCCACCCAGGTGCCCCAACATCTGACTCTCCATTTCAGCTCAAGTCCTGATCTCACAGCTCCTGAATTCAGGCCACTCTGTCAGCATAGAACCTCCTTGAGATTCTGTCTCTCTCTGCCCCCCACTGCTCGGGGCTTACTCCTTCTCACAATAAATAAATAAACATTAAAAAAATGGTTTTCCTACGGGCCATCCCTTCTGGAGAGTTGTTTTGTCAAAAGAGGGAAAACATCTGAACAATCTCATTTTTAATCACACCTTAATTCTCATAACATTCTCCCCACTCCTCCACAAGAGGAGCTTTTTATATATTTAAGTGAGGAACCAGAATGACAGATTATGTAAATTAGCCTTCCTAGTTTATCTTCCATAGGGTGGTAACCATCTTAAAGTTTTTGATGCTCTTTTTCGTTCTAAACTGATGTGCTCTCTTACCGCTGCTGACCCAACTCTCTCTACACACTATTGAAACAGCAGTGTGATATGGTATCTGAGATGCAACAAGCACTTTTCTGAAACCATAAACAGGTTTCTACAATGTACACTGTTTAAGTTGTTCCGTTATCATTACTACAGAACAGGCTTCCTTATGGTTTATATCCTCAGAGATTATGGGCAGAGATTTTGTCTGTTTTACCAATTATGATAACTTCAGTGCCTAGAAATGTTCCTGGCTCATCTTTGGTTATATCTGTTAACAACCTTCTCAGATTGCTCATGTTTGGGTGAATACAGAAGTGACTGTCCTCACCTGTTAGGCAGTAAAGATTATCCTATAGTCAAAAGAACCTGAGAAGTGTTTGCATTTGCAAGCACATATATGTATAGTCTAAGTAAAACTCTTCCGATTTTCTTATAGAGTAGAAGGTTATCAGTAAATTAGTTTTCAAGAAAATGTATTTATCTAATAATTTACTCATTAAAAAGTAAAGATTTGGAAAACCAATGAATTCTTTGAAAGACGAAGAGACAGAATATTTGTAGATACTCAAGTTTTAATGCAAACAACGTTCCAACTAGAAGAGAAATGCTTTTGTCCTTTTTTATCGTATAATCTTCCTTAAGAATCTGAGGGTATGACAGCTATGGAAAGCAAAGTCATATTCTTGGTCAAATTTCTTCAGAATCATATACACAAACCATAATAACCCACTCTCATCATAGAATCAAAAATATCAGACTACCAATCCATTAGTCACTTGTCTAGTCTCCCGTCAGCCTTCTGCTGTCATTTATGCCATTTTTTTTATTTCCTTAAATTTATAAAACACACTTTTTTATTAGTCCTCCTAGAGGATACGTATACATATCAATGCCTCCAACAAAGCTCTTTCTCTTCCCACCTAGCTTATGAACATTATCAAAATATAAAATCCATTTGAACAAGTAAAATTATCAGTACTGAATGATACTTGCCTTTACAGCATAAGTTCATTTTACTTATAAAATATATTGACTCATAAATATAAGGAATTACACGCCAAACAGATAGTACACTACCATCACTTAGCAGGATACTAGGGAGTGTCAAATCTGTTCCAGAATCCATGATTGGTGCTGTCACTACGAATGCAAAGAAGACGT
Source organism: Lynx canadensis (assembly GCF_007474595.2). Lineage (NCBI taxonomy): Eukaryota > Metazoa > Chordata > Mammalia > Carnivora > Felidae > Lynx > Lynx canadensis. Next base: position 128,711,408 of record NC_044311.2, read on the forward strand.
GGGCTCTGTCTTCAGGAAGCTCCTGGAGAGGTTGGAACTAAGCTCTGTCTTCAAATACTTAAAGTGCATTGCCAGATACCAAAAGTGGGCAACTAGCCACAGGGAGTTAGAGTGCTGTTCAGTGCGGATGTCATTTGTATGGGGAGAGGTTTGACAAGATCTGAGCAGTAGGAAGGAATTTGCAGCCAATGGAAAAAGCCTATGGAAAAGGCATGATATTTGGGGGAAATATTGCCCGTGAAATGTACAAGAGGAAGATTGCAGGGTAAGATGGCTGGAAAAACTGCTAAGGTAGGTGGAATCTATAAAAAATAAAAGTTATGTCATCACCATGATATTATTTCAGATAATCATCTAAAATATCTGAAGAAACAAATACCAGCACCAAAACATTTTACTGAAGGCAAAAGTCTATAAATGGGGTTTTCTTCTGACTTCTGCTATAGTTCTCTCAGTAATCAGTCTGGTCCCAAAAGAATGAATGAGAACTTTGATGATAAGCAGCTTTCAACTGAAATCAGACATTTGGTTTAGATTGGTTCCCTGGATAAGTTAGAAATACCATAGACATTGTATAGCTCCAGGCAAGTGATTGACCTAACCAGGGTTCCTATTTTCAGAGGGAGTAAAATGTGGAAGTAAGTATACCTTCAATTACAGTCTCTGGTACTTTCAATCCTGCACTATTACTCAACTAGATGTCAGCAAGGAACAAAGAACTAAAAGCCGAAACCGTTGTTGCCTATGGATTTTCTTTATATCCTTTTCTTTTCTTTATTTTATACCACTGGCTGAATTACAAGCCACAAAGCTTGTTCCGATATTTAAGAAGCTAACCCGAAGTGCTATGAAGATTTTATTAATGTCAATAGCCATTAAATCCTGAGGTTTCTAAAAAGTTTAACGTGACAACAATATAATCCTGTTACTGAGGCACATTTTTTAAGTGCCCAGAGTTTATTACATAGGAATTTATTGTAAACATACTCAAAATTAATTATGCTTGGCTTAGATAAGAAGTTAAAGTTTCAAAGCTTTTTTTTTAAAGCTGATTTATCAATTGAAATACAATTAAAGAAGTGAACATGAATTTGTATATGAAAACACATTTTTTAAAATTCTTTTTAATATTTATTTTAGAGAGAGAGACAGAATGTGAGTGAGTTAAGGGCAGAGAGAGAGGGAGACACAGAAGCAGAAGCAGGCTCCAGGCTCTGAGCTGTCAGCACAGAGCCTGACGCGGGGCTCAAACTCGTGAATTGTAAGATCATGACCCGAGCCGAAGTCGGATGCTCAACCGACTGAGCCACCCAGGTGCCCAGAAAACACATTTTAAAGTTTGGCTATGTATTCTTAGGCTGCCAAGTCCATAACGAATGGCTAGTGGATCAGCCAATTAGATAAATTCTAGGCTGAGAGAGAAAAGATGTATTTCACAACTTTCCCTGGAAAGATCCAGTAGATCCGATTAAAGAATCCTCTTCTAGAAAGCCTACCCTGAAGTTAGTCTACTGGGTAGAGAAGTGGCTTGAAAAAGAATAAAGACTGATGATTATAATAATTATTTGTTGTTGTTGAGCATTTATTTAGTATTTACAGCATACTTTTCTAATTACTTAACAAGTACTGTCTCATTTGTCCTCACAGCACTATGAGTTAGGTAACAACATTAAAGTATTCCCCAGAAAGAAATTTCTTATTTTATTGCCCCTCTGGATTACTCTTGGATATGGACATCTCTTGTTCCTGTGTTTTCCTCAGCTGTAGACACAGCAATTATCATGGGATTGATGTGTTCCAGGAACTGAGGAAGTGATGTGCTGATTCTTATTTCATAGAGGATATTGTTGCTAAACCAGGTAAAGAACTATAAAGGTGCTACTGAACAAAGAATGTTTATTAACTTTAAGCATCTACAATATTCAGAAGTTCATAGAGAAAAACATTACACACTCTCTATGTGGAGATAAAAAGTAGGGAATGATATAGTCAATATACTCAGGTGATAGTTGTTTTTTCCTTTTGTTTTTCCTCATGGTTATACAATATAAGGTTTTTAGGGAATATTTCAATTCATCTACCTTAATTTCAGTGTATTTCTGGACATATGGTCATTCATAAGAATGCTTTGATCTTGTCATTAAACATGAGTGTTTGAGTAGGTATTTTACTCTTCCTTTTTTTTTTTTTTTTTTTTTTTTTTTAAAGCAAGCTCTACACCCGTAATGAGCCTTGAAATCACAACCCCGGGATCAAGAGTCTCATGCTCCACTGACTGAGCTAGCCAGATGCCCCTCCCTCCTCCTTTAATATTTATTCTGGATATGTACTAAATAAATATTATTGAACTATTTCTCTGGCTCTCATGGGTGTGCCAGATAAAAAAGAAAAACATAAAAAGGTAACATAAACCGCAACTAAATTAATAATTATCTATGGGCTGGATTTAAAGACCGAGACAAAAGATATCATTGGAGATTAAAATCCAGATTGAAGTATTTTGCCAGTGTTTAGACAAGACTAGAAACTTCAAAGCTGAAATGAAGTCTTATATTTGTATTAGCTCTTCTGTAACTAAAGATGACCCCTTTCAATATAATGTTGTATCTTATTATTCTAGTATTAACTGGACCTTTGAATATTCTCAGCTACTTTAATAAAGTATCAGTTTTAGAGTTTCAGATAATTATTTGCAATTATAAAATAGTTGATGCTAGACTCTGACAAATATTTTAACCCAAAATAATGTATTATCAATATAATTCACGTCTTTAAATAGATCCAGAGTCCTTAGGATTTAGGTTTTGTAAATATATAAATATTAGGGTAAAATGTTCAGGGAAAGAAACATCTTATTTGATGTGTAAATTAATGCAAATACTAATTTCATTAATGATGCTAAAGTTAACTTTTCAAGTCCCATAATATGGAATATAAAGTTCATTCCAAGAGTTGAAAGTGATAATCTAAGGACAAATAAAATAAAGCATTAATTTGAACACCAAGAAATGAAGAACCTATGATGTTAGCGTGGTTGAAAAGTAAATTCCATTAAAAAATATTTCATGCATGATAATTAGTAATAGAGGACTCATATGTATTTCTGCAAATGTATTTACCATAGTCTTTCCAATGACATAATATATTTGAAATGCTTTCATTCATTTAAAAAGTCCTCACTGATGGTCAGTTTTGTCCCTGACATTATGCTAGAATTACCTAGGTGGAAATAACACACAAAGAAGAAGACAAGGTCCCTAACACTAAGCAGAAAGACGGTCACACACATGTGTGCAACAAAACATATTAAGTATTTTTGGAGCATTAAGACAGCAGTGATTGTTTAGTTTTAAAACAGCCCATTCAGGATTAGAAATACGTTCATTATGACATTATTGTTTGAGAGTGACATTAGGAAGGATAATTTTGCCTATGCCTAAAGAATCTTGGCACCAGTAGCCAATTGGGAGTTCTGGTCTAGAAGCATCATAAATTTGAAACAGGATGGGGTTTATCATGTCCTTATGAAATTCAGAAGTTACAAGTTGCACCACTTAGAAGACCTCGAAAAGCCCCTTTGAAAATCCCCTCTCAAAACCCCCTCCACACGTCTTGCCAGTGTTATCCATCATTGACCATGTCTGAAAAGATCTCCTGATCTTAGAATATGAATCATATTTATACTGTGGTTTGAGATATTTCCATTGTGATGCTCCCAATTCTTTTTAATATTTATAGAATGGTGCTTCAGTCTGTTGCAAATTCAGAGCATATGTTCACCAGTGACAAGAACCAGAAGAATGCCATACATTTTATGAACTGTTAATAAGTCCGTAAACTGATTGTTTTGTAGCCAAAACTCTGCTACTACTGGCATTAACCGACATTCCAATTTTGATTTCTGCTTCAAAATGAGTCTGTTCTAAAGTAATGGCTCTGTTCTTGCCCTACTTTTGCTCAAAGTAGCATCAGATTTCATTTATGGCACATAATTTTAGGAAGAAAAAGAAGTGGGGCTGCAGTGTTGCTTCTTTGTTCTTAGGTGAAGCCGGCATTCTCTGTTTTAGATTTTGTGCATATTCCAGAAAGTTAGGAGGCACACAGTGTCTGTTGGGTAAACTTGTCAAGCCTCAGCCTGGCTTTTAAATACATGCTGCTGAAATGGATAGATTAACACCTATAGAATGTCAGGGGAAGTTTTGGAAAGTACCTGTATATCTAAAGCAATTCATTATGCATAAATTACAAATGTATATAACAAATGACATAGTATCTGCAAATATGGTTTTCAATTACAATGCATGTCGATTTGAATGATAATTACAACTTTATTTTAATATTATTTTGCTCTGCAGTTTCCATCCCACTTCCTTACATTCAAGATACCTTTCCCAGCAGATCAGCATCATCATTAACAAATGTCTATTGGGACGCCTGCGCGGCTCACTCGGTTGAGTGTCCTACTTCAGCTCGGGTCAGGATCTCAAGGTTTGTGAATTTGAGCCCCACGTAGGGCTCTGTGCTGACAGCTCAGAGCCTAGAGCCTGCTTCAGCTTCTGTGTCTTCCTCTCTGTCTGCCCCCTCCCCTGCTCGTGCTTTGTGTGTCTCTCTCTCAAAAATAAAATAACGTGAAAAAAATTAAAAAAAAACGAATGTCTATCAATTATGTACCATATTCAAAGTTCTGTTTTAGTAACTATGCATATAAAAATACATAAGACATGATCCCTATCCTCAAGGTTTTTTTCTGTCACCAGAGTTCATAGTTTATATTTGGGTTCATTCTTGGTGTCGTGCATTCTATGAGATTGACAAATGTATAATGACTTCTATTCTCCATAATAGTATTATAAGAGTATTTTAACGACACCCAAAATCCTTTGTGTCCACCCTATTGTTCACCCTTCTTTTCCCTCAAACACCTGGCTCATGGAATTTTAAGATATCTGAAATGGTCTAGCATAGGATAAAAATAGCTAAAAACATCAGCTACCCACAAAATAAGTTCCTAATGAGTGTTTGCAAACATAAATAGCAAAAGGTTTCAGAAGAAGGAATGACCACTTTGGCCTGAAATGACCAGCAAAGGCATAGCTTAAGTGAAACATAACAGGAGAGGCAGGACCTTGAATAAGTACAGGAACAGAGGAAAAGATATTTAGACTGAGACACTGGCAATGGGGGACTTTGGAGATAGGTTGTGTATATGGTATGTCTTTGGCATTTAATATTTGTTGTTTTAACAATTCTTATTAAACCCAAAGACCTTTAGTGACCTAGCAGGAACACATAATATATATGGCAGTGAGTCACTGGTTAAGAGAGTCCATCCACATCTGGCCATAGTTCATATGGGAAACGCCTCTTCCTCAGTGGCCTATTTCTATGGGAGCATTCTTAAAGGTCTGGGGCAGTATCTTTAGCCAAAACCAAGGATTGATACTTTTTCTGCTCTCCACTCTTTCTGTCTCTCTTAGTGGATATTAATTAGGCCATCTCGTCCCAGGCAAAAGTAAAATATAAAGGAAGAATATAATAAGTCTGGAATTGTTGGGAGTTATAGACTATAGATGGTCAGAAGTTTACCAGAAAGTATATGTTGAGTATATTATGTTTTGTTCTAGTTGCAGCAAAGGATACAAAAGCAGTGACATTTATCTGTATCTTCAAGTTTGCCAACACAGAAAAGAAACAATGCATGGCACAAAACACACAGGTTATTTTGATAGGGAATTGGAAAGCACATACTTAAAATGCTGAAGGTCAGCACTGTGAAATGAGTCCTGCATTAGGAACCTTGACACTGGCAGAAAGCGTACAACTCTTAAAAAATGTATTCATGCAAATCTCAGGGGCCCTTCGTGTATGTTATCAGTCTTGACACAGAGTTCTTGCTAGAATGTGGGTCTCTTCTGTTTTTAGTCAAGACCTGGAATTCCTGTAATTATTACTAGAGGGAATACTATTAACTAGAATGCAATTTCTCCAGGGGATAAAACAAGAATGACATTTCTAAACTATGTGATGTTATTTTAACAAGGAGTCATTTTGACAGAAGCATTTGGTTCTGCTGAGTTGTGAAGACATAGGTAAAAATATGTGTAAATAACAGTGGACACATTTTTCATTTTAAGTTAAAGGGCACTGTTATCTGGAGTAAGGGTCTTATAGGTACCCCCAGTTATCTGCAAGAGGGTTACTGACTTTATTAGTGATAGCCTCAAGTGCACTCTTGTACTCACACTTGGTCAGATTGAGAGCCAGCCGGGCTGGAGGCAACAGTATCAATCCTAAGTCTGAGCGGAGGAACAGAAGTACATTTCACAACACACAAACAGGTGTTGGGGATCGTCACCCATTTTACGGTAAATCTATGTTCCATTAGTCCATGATTATAAATGTACATCATCACTCTGAGCTGTATGCCTAATTACAAGACACAGAAAACCTTGTGGATTTGGACTAATTTGGAGGGAGGCCAGTATGAACTTTAACACAGTGTCATTGATTTTGAATATAAATATTAATTTGAGCTGAGAGCTAATTAAATACTTATAAGCTGAAATCTTGCTGGGATTGCTTCAATAAATAGATAAGTTTATTAAGGTCATTTAAAACTGTTTTATTAAGCAAATAAAAATGCTTCCTACAATCAGGCTTACACCCTCGATATTCTTGGCAAATCTTTCTGCAGTGTGTGTGAGAAGGTGCACTTAATTCAAACTTTCCAGAGAATTACCAGCATGCTGGCTTCATTAATCACTAAGCTCCCCGAGGCGTGAAAATTAGTCATAGGCTAGTTGTACACTCACCAGAGAATATCAAGATGTGAAGGTTTTTAATACTCAATTGTATAACTTTTTCACTAAAAGGAAATATGATCTATTTAAAGTAGCTACTATGCACAGTATGTTATGAGCCTCAGTTTCCATACCTGTAAATTATGAGTAATAATATTTGTCCTACTGATTATTGTGAGGATTACATATATATGATTTTTGTCATGTGAGGATTTAAATATATGTGGAAGTTTCCTTTAAAACTCTATGAAGTATAGGGGTGCCTGGGTGGCTCAGTCAGTTAAATGTCTGACTTGGGCTCAGGTCATGATCTTGTGGTCTGTGAGTTCGAGCCCTTCATTGGGCCTGGAGACAGCTCAGAGCCTGGAGCCTGCTTCAGATTCTGTCTCTCTCTCTCTCTCTCTCAAAAATAAACATTATAAAAACACTCTATGAAGTACAATATGTATGTTAAACCTCGTTAGTATTGTCTGAGACTAGGTTCTTTGACTTTACATTTTCAGTGCAGATTTATTGAAACGTACCTTCAATTTCTCCTGTTCTCCCTCTCATCTTGGGTTAATGTTTGTACAGTCTAGCTGAGTCCTTCTGTTTCCTATTTTCCTTCTTTCCCTCCTTCTCTTCCTCCCTCTTTTCTTTCTTGTATATAGCAATTCAGAATGTGGCCACATATATCCTTTTTAAAATTTTTCTTTTATTTTTAGAGGGAGAGAGAGAGTGAGAGAAAGGGAGAGAATGTGGGGGAGGAGTAGAGAGATACAGAGAGAGAGAATCTTAAGTGGACTCCACATTCAGCAAGGAGCACGAGGTGGGGCTTGATCCCACAATCCTGGGATCATGACCTGAGCTGGACTAGAGTCAGATGCTTAATTGACTAAGCCACCCAGGTACCACCAGAATGTGGCCAAATATATCTTATGGAGTTCCTATAAAGGTTGTTGTAAATAATTGTCGTATTGATTTCTTACTTTGCTCATTTACTTATATTTAGTGTAAAATTAAACTTCAGCCTTATGCTCAAATTATTCCTAATTGTAAATTAATTAAAATTCTACCCGTATTAGCATCTGGAATAGATTTGACAGTAGTATTTTCAAATTAAAAAAAATGGGACTTACTGATTAAAATAAAGTTTTGTCAAATTAGGTTATGTTTTTGTTATATTGCTCACTGTAATACTTTGTTCACTTTTTGATAAAATGTGGAAATTTCTAGAACATTTTTATGGCTTATGGGATGCTGAGGACAAAACATTCACAAAGGTTTCTCCAGGAAAACGGGATATCATTTCATGAGAGTACAATCTCTCTAAGGGCAGGTATCAAGTTACTATTTCTTAACAGGATATCTATAAAGCCTTGCACACTATCGGCTCATACTATGTCCTCAATAAAGACTGGTTAAAAGATAGAATAAAAGATTTCTTACTACCTATCTTGATTCAGTATTTAATCAGGCTTAAGATGAGAATTTCAGGGAAGTTATAAGACAAATGGTTTATTTGTATCACAACTGCTATTATCCTGTTTGCTCACTGCAATCATGCTGGAGTCAGTTATAATCACGAAAGAAAGGGGTGACCAATAAAAGCAGCTTCTAACTTACACAACACATTCAAAAAGTTTGGAGTTTATATTGGGAACTCAAAGAGTGCTTTTTCTTAGAAACAACCTTACAAATAATTAGGTTCCCAGGCCACAACACAAATTTCTATTTAATCATTAACAGCTAAATTATGTTACTATTGGAACAAATCTAAATTCAAAGTTCTGACAGATGATGGACGTACAACACAGGAAAAAAGAAAAAAAAAAGGCTTTTTTCTTCGTTTCTTCTTACAGAATTGTCCAATGCTAACATTTCAAAATATATGTAGATTGTCTATTGGACTCATTTACCAGCTTTTTCTTTCTTGTTTTTTTTTTAAACTTTGTCCTACTTAAAGGCCCCCCAAATTTTCAGGAACCCTACCCGTCAAAGTGTGGCATAAAACTTACCTTTCTTTCCTCTTCCTGTTTAAATAGAGCAATTAGGGTGGAAACATGCTAATTAAACCAATTCACACTGAAGCATGAATGACTGAAAGCCTTTTAACAAGATTCAAGAGAGATATTTGCATTTGTTTTTTTTTAAAGTAGGTCATTAACCAACTCAACTTTAGTTGAAAGGATTTCGAGCACTATTTGAAAGCAATGTTAAAAAAAGAAATAGATGATGTGAGTATGAAGACATTGTGGGGCTGTTAGCTAGAACAAATAAAGGTTTCTTTTGGATGATTTGTATGTGATTTTTTAGGATCATTTTCTCTAAGGTGTCTTTGAATTTCACAAATTCTTACTTCTTCGTTTTTCAAGACAGAATTACTAAAACCTGCAAATTTAAATTTATCTAATTTTGTAATTTAAAAAATAATGCTTCCCATTGGTATAACATTAATAGCTCTTTTTAGAAGGTAGATAGAACAAAAATTGATGAATAGAAGATTGGCTATTAAGTCAGAAGTTTTGAAAGCAAGGAATGTTTTGATTTTTCTTACAACTTTTTTTTTCCTAGCCCAAATAACCTTTGAGTTCTTATTTTATAGAACGCCCATGGTAGAAAGTAAGTCTCTTTAAAAACAGAAAACCTGATCTGTACACTCTCTAGTTTCTTGTGGCTCAGTACTACCTGTGGCATTCAGCAACAGGCCATCCGTCCCTGTATACAGAAACAAACAAAAATGTTTCTCATACTTTTAGGAAAAACTTGTTATGCCAAGATTTCAAACAAATTTCTCTCATCAAAAATTGGTCCAAGTACATTGTTTTTCTCACCCTGTGCCTCAGGATGTGTGATCTTCAGTAACCCGCTGCTATTTTTACCAGGGTGGTGCTAAGTCTTTACTGCTGCTAACGTGTATCTGTCATTCATTTAGGAGAGCAGAGCTTTAAATGCGTTTATAAGGTTTTTTTCGTTTGTTCGTTTTTACTAAAGGTAACATTAAAATATATATTTACTACTCTCTGGGATATAGATAGCTTCTTGAGAATGGTTGATATGGTCTGCAAGACGATTGGAGACAAGGACCTAGGAGTGAAAGCAAATTAATGCCACTGGTTTAATTCCTTCTTTATATTACACTCCTCTTATCTCACTTATTTTACCAGAGGATGAATTATTCTGTGGGAGGGTAAATCTATTTTATACAATGTATTTTACTTATGCTACAGGATAGTAAGTAATTTTGGGGAGGACAAGAAGGTCTATGTTCTGGTTGGCATACATTTCACATTCATAATAAAAACAAGCATCAGCACTGAAGACCTGGAAGTTCTATTTGGTCATAGAAATTTATAAGGGACAACTGCTTTAAATTTATATAGTTTTCCATATGTACAGCAGAGTGAGTATCTGATTAAAAGCTTTTCAAATAACCCTGCTTTTGAGGATATATGTCCTCCAAGCAAGGGTCAATAGCCTTAGTGGAATGAAAAACACGAATTCAGAGCTTTTTGAACCCTGCCATACTCTATATTCTCTGATAGTTAAAGCCTTTCTACTCCCACTAACGATCTATTCACTTGGTTTCTTATTGCAAATCAATAAGTGTCAGGATATTCACGCTGTGCATATTAATACACTAAAAGCATTGTATGTTAATTTAACAATAGGGCCTTATATGTATTTTCTACGGTAAAGAAATTATTTTTTCTCTTCCTTGGGTTGCCAATGTATTATCTCTTCTAAATTCGCAAAACTCAATAAATACTATGACAAAAACAAAACAAAGCAAAACAAACTGAAACAGCAATGTGGAACCTTGATTTATCCAGCTCCCTTGAACAAACACAGAGGTTCTAGCTGATGGTGGTTGTAAAAATATGAGCTACATTTCATTGTAATTGGTATCGATGACTTCAAACTGCATAAAGTGAAAACTAGAAAACAGTGTATACTGTGAGATGATATTGCATTTAGATTAATTACTTATATGATTTAGAATGTTGCAATACAGTATACTACACAATGGTTTGGAGGAACTCCTAGCCATCATTTCCCGTAGGAAAAAAATGACCATACATAAGTTTTAATGGCTTTTATTTGGTAATGCTAATAGCATTGAGTTGTATGCTGAATATCATAATTTTTAAAAATATTACCAACATTAGGTAGAGCTAGTGTTTACTAGCTTTAATATGTTGATTTTCTAAATTGTTACATTCATAAAAAACATCAAACATTAAGCAAACTTGATATTTCAGAAGTTCCCAGTTTCTTTCAATAATGAATTTGCATAGGCAGTATATTCTTGTGTCCATATGTCCTCACTGGAGATATATGTAAACAAAAGCTACCTGGTTAAGCTGAAGAAAGAAAGCCTTCTGGCTAAGGTTATCAGAATAGTAATTTTAAGAGGAGAGAAGAAAATAAATCAAGATTGACCCTATAAAGTTGGTAATAGGTCTCAACCCCGCTATTGCATTTTTACATTGTATTTTGTTTTTAAATAAATTGGGGAAGAGTGAGGGAAATTAAATATCTATTTTTCAATAAGCCTCATAAAGCAAGTTACTGGGGTTGAGAAGGAAAACAATAGTCTTACCATTCTGAGACCTATTCGATCTCGAAAGATAAAAAAAAATTATAAATTTAAACCATCCATTACTTTAAATCCAGAGGTTTAATGATAATAATAGGATTCAGGAGGAAGAAAGATGAATAAGTCTGTTAGGTGTAAAAGAAGCACAATCATTTCCTTGTTCACACACGCCCATGTGCCTATGTGTGTGTACACAAGCACACACATACACCATGTCAGAAAATTTTATTTCATCTATCATTGTAACTACCTCAAATGTTTTGTCCCAAATATCCTGCCAAATTTCTCTCCACACTGTCATATCACTGTTCTAGCACTAAATGCTGAGTCTTATTGAGATACTGGGATTGCGGCTAGGTGAAAAATTGGAGCCTATAAGAGGAAACATCTCCAAACAAGGACTAATCTAAATTGGGGTGCCTGGGTAGCTCAGTTGGCTAAGCATTTGACTTCAGCTCAGGTCATGATCTCCTGGTTCCTGACTTCAAGCCCAGTGTTGGGTTCTCTGCTGCCAACTTGTAGGCTGGAGCCTGCTTTGGATTCTGTGTCTCCCTCTGTCTCTGCCCCTCCTCTGCTCATATTCTGTCTCTGTCTGTCTCAAAAATAACTAAACATTAAAAAAAATTGAATTAAAGGGGAGCCTGAGTGGTTCAGTCAGTTAAGTGTCTGACTCTTGATTTTTGCTTGGGTCATGATCTCACCGCTGTGGGATCTAGCCCCTCCACTGAGTGTGGAGCCTGCTTGGGACTCTCTCTCTCTCTCTCTCTCTCTCAAAATACAGAAACATTTAAAAAATTTAAATGAAATATTATTTTAATAGCATAATACTCAATTTTCTATTACTTTTTTTTCAAATGTTACCTTAAAAATAGTGGCATGTTAATAACACACATTTCAGCCCAAATGTTCCTTAAAATATAGATCGATTTTAAAACAAAATCCCTCCCAAACTATTTACTATGACAATAATTGGTAACAGAAATTGTGTTTTTTAGTCTTGTCATGTTATATGTTGCTTATACTCACTAGAGTATTTGTATAGGGTGGGATCAGCCTGTACAGATTCAAAAGCTACTCTATTTCATTGGTCAGTTTACATAACTTTTCTGTGCCTCAGTTTCCTAATTCATAAAATGGATATAATATCTGTTGTAAAGCTCTTAAAATATGATCAGTCTGTATAAGTCCTCAATAAATATTATCTATTATTATCTACTCTCTGCAACTTATTTTACTATTTTAGCAATTTCACATTAAATGATTTTCCTTTTTTTATTATTAAAGTATCAATTCTTCTGTTGGTAAGTGAAAATAAGAATGGAGAGTATTGACATTTAGCACCGAAGAATCACGTTAATAAGGATTTTAAGGAGATAATAAATATGAAGAGAGAGGACTAGCGTCTCTTCCATGAATCCTGAAATATGACATAATATTTTATGCCAAATACATTAATTTTCTAAATAGCACAGTGGGGAAATTTGGAGTTTCTCTGTAGAGTGGGTTTTGAAATGTGTAACCTCAGAACGGGCAGGACTGGAGATAACCAAATCTACTTACATGTAGTGTGGGGCTAGTATCTATCCACTTCTTGATCTCAGAGCACAAACTGCCTTTCAGAAAGAAAGTTGTTTTAGGCTTTGTTGTCAGAACAAAGAATCAGAGGCATGCAGGTCTCAGTTCTATGCAACAAAGGCAATTACTGCAGTGGGAAATAACAGGGTGTTGAAAGAAAAGCCTACACCAGCAGAGTGAAATGGAAAATAAAGAGACTTAACAAGATAACTCAAAGGAAAAGCAGGAAGGAAAGAAGGAGGGAAGGAAGGAAGGAAGGAATGAAGGAAAGAAGGAAGGAAGGAAGGGAGGGAGGGAGGGGGGAAGGAAGGGAGGGAGGGAGGGGGGAAGGAAGGGAGGGAGGGAGGAAGGAAGGGAGGGAGGAAGGAAGGAAGGGAGGGAGGAAGAGGGGAAGGAAGGAAGGGGGGAGGGGAAAAAAGGAAAGAGGGAAGGAAGAGGAAGGAAATAAGAATATTCTAGATTTCTGACCTTGACCATGGCCCAAACTCCCACAACACAACTTAGGTAAATTATTGATAGGGTTCTGTGGAAAGTGCTTTTTAGACTGACTTATTCACATAATTGACTCAATTCTCAATTTACTACTTCACTTTGGTGGTGGGGATGTGGCCAAAGAGGATTTTTGGCAACCATCCATTCCCCTCCTGACCTCTTCCTAATCAGGTTAACCACAGATGGAAATACTTGATTTAAACTATAGTTGTATTTGGTCCTTGATGAAACTGGGAAAAACAAATTTACAACCCTACCTTTAGAGATGGTACAAATGGGTACTTCATAGGATTATTACAAAAGTCTGATTTTCTAACAGGAGATAAGAAGAGCAATTCTGTAATGACCATATCAGGAAATAGGTTGCATAAAATTTTAGTTTGTCTTGTAATTACCTTTCAACCAAATAAAGTATAGCTTATGTACGTGCATTTTAATGTAAAAAAAGTATAATTTTCAAAAATAAAAGCATATATGCTGAAAAATTATCTTTATACGTTATTTTAATACTGCTTTGTTTTTAATTCTTAATATTCTATTCGTGACAGAATTAAACCTTTTAAATATTAATAAATATACTTTTAATTCATTAAATGGTTGCCATGCAAAAAAAATCTTGTAAGCTAAATGAAATGCATATTTTGGGTAATTTTAATTTAAACTACTCCTAGGGGGATACCTGTTTATGCACAAATTAACTTGGTAATCAGCACTGATAATAAAGAATATGTAGGAACTACTGTATCATTTTGAGGGCGGGGTATAGAAGAGAAAAGTGCAAAATTATTGATTTGAACATAAAATATACTTGGCTTTTTAAGAAAGTGAAAGATCAAGCTAAGTTTCAAAAAATGCATGAGTTCTTGATGGTATAAATTCCCTTGCAACGTCCCAGTAAAATATATTAATACATAACTTTCGCCTTATATTTTGTGACTACTTTTCCCCAAAGACAAATACGGGCAAGTAAATACTGCTAGAAGGCAAGAAACTCAGCTATAAACCCTGATGAAGATTTCAATCAAAGGGAAGTCACACATAGACTACAGCATTAAGAAAGAAAATAACATCATCCCCTCCCCCACTTTCCCCATGGCAGTGTGGAGCTTAAACAAAATGAATAGTGCGAATATGTCTGTAAAAGCATGGTCTTTGTAAATGGTCAAGATCTCTAGAGGGCAGTGTATTAAATTGCAGATATTATCTAGCTAAACCCCAAATCATAAAAGCATGAAATTAGTAATTGACTCAATTTGCCTCATTTATTAGTAGCTCAGACCTCTGCTTGAATTAATATTGCCCAATGGAATTTCAAGTAGTGGTGACATGGCGTATCATGACAGAGATTAGTGCCTGCTTCTATTACTGTAGTTCAAACGTCCCACATCCTCCAATTAGGTTAGCTCTAATCTTACATGCATGCTTTTGGCATTTTTATTGTCAATAAGACGTGACATCATTTTTTTTATAACATCATGTTCATTTTAGTCAGTGGGGGATTCATTCTGCCTTAATTTAACATGTTCTTTTCAGTTGCTTGTTGCATCTTGTTCCAGCTAGGAGTTCTCTTATTATATTTTCTGTTGGTTTCAATAATATATATCAGTTAAAGGTGGAGGTTAATGGTCTATCCATACCTAATATACAAATTGTGAATAACACACTGAATGATGCAAATAGCATAACCAAGAGCAATTATCCACTTTTTAACATTGTATTTTTGTAGGTGATGATTAGTATTTTCATACATGTACATATTGATTTTATAATGTTATAGCATCTCTTTTTAAAGAATTGCTAATATTTTTATGTTATTTTAGTAATAACTAAAATATTTTTGTCTATGAGAATTAAGAAAATTAATCCATGGTAGAATATTAGTACTTTTATGGTCATTATGGTGATGGGTTACAGGAAATTAAGACACTATTTTCTGTTTTTAAATGATTAAAAATACATTTTATGAAGAAATCATTCCTTATAGAACCCACATCAACCTAGGTACCGGAACTTCACCATAAATTTGGCCTGCATCTTGAAAGCAGTAACATAAATCTTTCAAGCAGTGGCAACTGCTCAGAATTTTAATCTGAGCAAATAGCCCTGCAGATAAACACTCTACATTTTGCAACTTGGATTGTTGTAAGTTTTATCATTGGTCAATGAGCACTATATAGCAAATTATTTAAATAGGTGCTTTGGGAGGTGAGGGGAGAAAAAAAATAGGTGCTTTGACTTTAAATTACTCCACACCATTTATTAATGAGGATATAATACATCTTTGCCATTGTGGTGGTATAAGAAAACAATGCAAGTATACAGAACAGATGAAATATCATAATCTGAATCTATTTCAAATGCTTATGAAGTCATTTTTTTTTGTAGTCAGTGTGTAATAAAAGAACATCTTTAAAAAATGAAGATTAAAAAAGTCCTGTCCAAAAATTGTATTAAGAGAAGGGAAGTAATTGTTACAAATGTCCTTGTAAGATATTTCCAACAGAATTAATGGCCACATGGAGTTAATGGCCCTAGGACCACAGGCACTTCCAGTTGATCATTAATCCTCAGGAAGTACTGGCATTGCATATGTTATTGTTGAAACTATATATAGCCAAGAGTTCTACTCTGTGCCTTCATTGTTGCTTGAGTTATATCCCACCTGTTGAGTTAAAGTTGACTATGCAATGGAAAAATTTCTGAAGGTCATTAGCTATTATAAGCAATAATTATCAAGTTGATTTTGTCCCCCTAGACAGAAATGA
This sequence comes from Lynx canadensis, assembly GCF_007474595.2. Classification (NCBI taxonomy): domain Eukaryota; kingdom Metazoa; phylum Chordata; class Mammalia; order Carnivora; family Felidae; genus Lynx; species Lynx canadensis. Next base: position 128,727,619 of record NC_044311.2, read on the forward strand.
ATTGCTGCAACTTCTATGCAAATATAGGTTATCTTCACTTGACAATTTTCCTAGCCACTGTTTTCCAAAAACAGATATTTATAAAAGTTTTTCAGTATTACACATACATATCTTAGATACTTTCCGATGTTTAATAGTATTAAGATTGATTATAACTATTAATTAAACATCTAAAATTGAAAATGCTGAGCCCAATAAATTCATTTTACTAAGATTTTTGAACCAGCCTAAACTTGAACAAAAGAGGAAAGAAATAAAAGAAGTAGAAAGGTACGCTTCAACATAAATGAAGACTACTCACATCATTCCATATTGATTAATAATTATATTATTATTTAACTCACATCAATTTTATATTAAGTAATAATTCTGAATGTATTGTTTTGGTTTGAAGATAAATTATGCATGTATATTTACCTGTTATTACAGTAAATGTTTTTGACATATACATATATGTATTTTTGTGTAAAATTGAACAAATTAGAAATGAAAGAATAGATGTAATTATGTTTAATAAATTTTGTATTAGAGTAGTATAAAATAGTTTTTCTAATTATACCTCTTTTTGTCCTTTATTCTACTACTTCACTACTCCACTCCCTCAATTTTCTTTTTTTATTCTTCCTATACCACCCTGATCCTAATACAACCTATTCCTATATGAATCAGAATTTATACTTCTTTTCATGTTTTATGAAACATGTCATTCATATCATTCTTGCTGTTAGGTCCACCCTTCCCACAACCTTTTCATGCATTTTTTAAACATTTTCCAGAAGAATGGTTAACTTAAAGAAAAAGGGTCCAAACCCTGTCCGGATTACAGTAAAAGCTTCTATCTTCCCTGGTGCCAAACCACCATCATAGCCTAATAGAATATGAATATCTTATGGGTCAGCCCTTGGAGAACTGTAGGCTTAGAAGAGGCCATGGTTCTGGTTTTGCTTCTTTTATATTTTTTTCTACCCTCTCTTAAACTCTCTGTTTTTTTTTTTTAATGTTTATTTTTGAGAGAGAGGGAGAAACAGAGAGACAGATCAGAGACACAGAATCCGAAGCAGGCCTCAGGCTCTGAGCTCTCAGCATAGAGTTCTATGGTGGCTTCAAACCCACAAGTCGTGATACCATGACCTGAGATGAAGTTAGACACCCAAATGACTGAGCCACCAGGCGCTCCCAAAACTTGCTGTTTTTAAATGATTTGATCTGCCATAGTGAGTCTTAGAAGAAGGCTGAGCTGCAATAAGCAGGGAACCAAAATATCTCGTGCAAATTCCCTTCAAGTAGTTCAAGAGAAAAGAATTTAAAGAAGAGAGAGACGGAATGGTAAGTTTCAAAACAGTTTTGAAGTCTTATAACCTGAATATGATTCTTCACTCTATCGGTTTTTAGCTGATTTTGGTCAAGTGACTTAAACTTGTAGGAATTTGGTTTCCTCATTTAAAAAAAATAAAGTGAAGACATGCTACTATTACCTGGACACAGTGAAATAAATATGATCATGAATGTGAAGTTACTTTCTCTGTTGTCTACTACATAATAGGTTCTTAATAAACATATTTTTTAAATCTTTGAATGAAATCAGATCAAATCTACGTGTTTAACCAATCAGTATTCCTCAAGTACATACTTCTGATATTTCATCGCACATAAGGTCAGACTCTAACATTTGGTGAAGAAAAGGAATTAAAACGATCAATATGGACATTATCAATTGAATTCGTGAATGAATCTTATTAATAAACCTTTATTTGGTTTAGATAAATGTATTCACTAAATTATGTATCGTCTACAAAATGAAGCATATGCTTTTCAAATCCTTAAGAAAATTTGAAAATTGTTGACCTAGTGACCTCTTTCCTAAATATTGAATATGTTAAATACTGAATTGAGATAAAAGCAATGCTAAATTGTCTTTAATTACTTAGCAGTTACCAAAACTGGATATTCTACAACTTGGGTATGACTTTTTAAGTCAAATAAATAAGAGGAATTGTAATGGTAGGGCACCCGGGTGGCTCAGTTGGTTAAACATCCGACTTCAGCTCAGGTCATGATCTTGCAGTTTGTGAGTTCGAGCTCCGCGTTGGGCTCTGTGCTGACGTCTTGGATCCTGGAGCCTGCTTTGGATTCTGTGTGTGTGTCCCTCCCTCTCTGCCCCTCCCTTGCTCATGCTCTGTCTCTCTCTGTGTCTCAAAAATATATAAATATTTTACAAAAATTAAAAAAAGAAGAATTGTAATGGGTATTTATTTTTAGAGATTTTCATAACGAACCATGGTGAAATGGAAAAAGATATATATAGAGAGAGACATTCATTCACTGATGATCCAAATATGAAACATCACTTTCTTTTTTTTTTTTTTTTAATTTTTTTTTTCGATGTTTATTTTATTTTTGGGACAGAGAGAGACAGAGCATGAACGGGGGAGGGGCAGAGAGAGAGGGAAACACAGAATCGGAAGCAGGCTCCAGGCTCTGAGCCATCAGCCCAGAGCCTGACGCGGGGCTCGAACTCGCGGAGCGCGAGATCGTGACCTGGCTGAAGTCGGACGCTTAACCCACTGCGCCACCCAGGCGCCCCGAAACATCACTTTCAATATAATTTCTGATATATTTTAATGTTGCATGTAACAATTATATCTAAAATTATATTCGATATTATTCATATGCAATTACAAAATAAATAGGTATAAATTTACAAAATATAACCCTCCCTCACAGTTTGTTTCATGATATATATTCATGCGATAAAAGTATACTTCAGCAAAAAATTCATAGGAAAAAAATTCATATGAAAAATCAAGGGACCCAGAATAGCTAACACATTCTTGATAAAAAAGAACAAAGTTGAAGGACTCACACTTGCCAATTACAAAACTTATTACAAAGCAACACCATTCAAGATAGTGTAGTTCTTCACAGAAAAAGAAACAATCAACGGAATGAAGAGGCAATCTATGAAATGGTGAAATTTATATTTCAAGCCATATACGAAATAAGGGGTTAATATCCGAAATACATAAGAAACTCAAGCAACTCAATAGCCAAAGCAAACAAACAAATAATAGGATTAAAAATGGGCATAGAAGATGAATAGACTTTTTTCAGAGGAGATGTACAGATAGCCAAAAGGTACATGAAAACGTGCTCAACATCACTAATCATCAGGGAAATGCAAATCACAACCACAATGAGATATCACTTCATATATGTTAGAATGGCTATTATCAAAAGAACAAGAGATAGCAAAATGTTGGAAAGGATGTAGAGAAAGGAAACCCTGTACACTGTTGGTGGGATTGCAAATTGATGCAACGAGTGGGGAAAATACTATGGAGTTTCCTCAAAGAATTAAAAATATAGCTGCGATATGATCCAGCAACCCCAGTTTTGGTTAAATATATGAAGGAAATGAAATCACTATCTTAAAGAGATATCTACACTCTTCACTGCAGTGTTATTCACAATAGTCAATACATAAAAACAACCCTAAGTGTCCATCAGTGAATGAATGGATAAAGAGAATATGGTATATGTGCATCAAATTATCATACTGAACACTTTAAACTTAACACAATATTACATGTCAATTACATCTCACTAAATATAGAGGGAAAAGAGAAAATGTGGTGTATATATTAATAGAATATTATTTAGGCACAAGAAAGAAGAAAATTCTATTGGCAACATGGATGTGGCTTGAGGGCATCATAATAAGTGAAATAAGTCAGACAGAGAAAGACATTTACTGTATGTTGTCATATACATATGTAAGATCCACAAAGTCAAACTCACAGAAACAGAGACTAGAATGATGAATACCAGGGGCTATGGGGTGAGGGAAATGGGGAGATGTTAATTTAAGGGTACAAATTTCCAGTTATAAAATGACTAAGTTCTAGTCATTTTAGTTAGCTGGGTGCTAACATCCAGCATGGTGACCATAGTTAACAATACTGTATTATATACTCAAATTTGCTAAGAGAGTAGAACTTAAATGTTCTCACCATAAACTCACAAAATTGTAATTATGAGTTGATGGATGTGTTAACTACCATTATTGGGTAATCATTTAGCAATGTATACATGTAACAAATCATCATGTTGTACACCTTAAGCTTACACGATGTTATATATTAATTATTTCTTAGTAAAACTGGGGAAAATAATGACAGAAATAATAGCAATAGAATAAGACAATGTAGTATTGGCATAAAGATGAACATGTAGATCAATGGAACATATTTGTGAGTTCACAGAAACCCTCACATCCACAGCCAATTGATTTTCAATAATGGTACAATATTACTTAATTGGAAAAGTGTCACTGTTTTCAACAAATAATGCTAGAACAACTGGATATCCACATGCAAAAGGACAAATTTGGATATCTACTTCATATCACATACAAAAACTAACTCAAAATAAATCAAAGACCTTAACATAAAAGCTAAAACTTTGAAAAAAAAAAGGCAGGGGTAAATTTTAGTGATCTTGCATTTAGTGATAATTAAAAAAAAATGACACCAAAACAGAAAGCAACAACAGTAAGAAACAGATCTATTATTGGACTTCATCAAAATTAAAAACTTTTATACTTCAAAGGACATCATCAAAAAAGTGGAGACACCCACAGAATGGGAGAAAATTTTCACAAATTATAAATCTGATAGAGAACTTATATGTAAAATATAAAGGAATAATAAATATTATGTCATTAGTAAAAAGTGAAACCACCCAATTATAAAATAGGCAGAAGATATGAACAGATATTTGTCAAGGAATCTATACAAATTACCAAAAAGCACATGAATAGATGTTCAATATCATAGTCATCAGAGAAATGCAAATCAAAACCCTGATGAGATACCACCTCACACCTACTAGGATGGGAAAATAAGAAGTGTTGTTGCGGATGTGAAGAAATGGGAACCCTCATACACTGCCAGCAGAAATGTGAAATGGTGCAGCCACTTTGGAAAACAGACTGGCAGTTCCTCAAGACTAAACATAGAGATGCTGTTTGATTCAGCATTTCCACTTTATACATAAAAGCTCATAGCAGCATTATTCATAATAACCAAAAATGTGGAGACAACCCAAATGTCCATCAATTGGTGACTAGGTGACTAGATTAAAAAATGTGACATATTTATACAATGGAATATTATTAGGCAATAAAAGAAAAAAAATAGTGATATGTGCTATAGCATGTGGATGACTCTTGAAAAATTAGGCTAAGTGAAAGAATCCAGTCACAAAGGATGATATATTAAGACATATACAAAATGTCTTAGAGTAGGCAAATATCTATGTTTACCATATGATATATATCTATCTAATATGAGGTAGAGAGACAGAGAGAAAGAGAGGATTATTTGTTACCTAGTGCTGGGGAGTAGGAGGAGTGGATGGAAGGTAGAAATGGAGGCTTTCTTTTTGGTGTGATGAAAATGATATAAAATTGGAATGATTTTTGACATTCCTGTTAATATAGTAAAAAACATTGAATTGTACCCTTTAAATGGATGAATTGTATGATATGTGAATTATATCCAATATATCTACAAAAAAGGAAGTACTTAAATGATAATATTAAATCCATTTCTAAAAATGCTTAGTTCAAGTCATATAAATATTGGAAGAATAGGCATTTTGTTTCCCCTTTACATTGAACATTTTTTTCCTGTTATTTACGCTATTACAGTAATGTGATCGGTGGTATTCTGTTTTGAATCTCCTAGCAAGAAAGGTTGATATTCCAGCTTCCTTCTATCCAGCAGGCTCTTACCACCATACAGTAGCTGAAGCTCTCAACATACAGTCTTTAGTTGTTTTTATAGATTTAGGAAGGCTTCAGTAGGTTAAGGGGAAAAAGGGAGTGCTATTTCTATCTTCTGGTTGCAATGTGGTTTAGCCACCACCAACCATGGAAAGCCCTTGAGATTGAACTTCATCTGCATCACACTGAGCCATTCTGGAAGCTGGAAGGCAGCTGAAACTAGCAATGGAAAAACATCCCCCATTTAGCTTCACCACCTTCTCATGAATCAAATTATTTCTTGGTGTTTGGGACCAGATGTGTGCCCTTCTTGCACATCTCCATATATTGCCAGGTTTATGCCCTTTATAACCTTAGGGAGCAACTCAGCAGAGAGAAATTTTTTACCGGGCTTCCACATAAAGTTTGGAGCAGGAAGTTCTTCAATTGTCCATGAGTATAGCTGATTCCTAATTAGTGCTTGACCTTATGAAAGTGTCCAAGCCTCAATGACAGGAATCTCCTTAAAATGCTATGCTAAGAGTTTTCATGAATAAAAGAGAATATCAGAAAGATAATACAAAATACATGAGGCAATGAAGACCTTAAAATGTAAGCGTGTGTGTGTGTGTGTGAGTGTGTTTGCATACACAAAAAAGTAAGTGGAGGAAGTCTACTTTTCCAGCACAGTGAAGAACAAAACAGAAACAGAAACTGAACAGAGCCTTCAGAATTCTGAAATATCCTTGGAAGCCTTTGCTTGGCTAATTTCCTTTAAAAATTGCGATGCATATTTGGTATATTTGTTTGTGGAACCTCACACACACAGCAGGGTGATAACATACTTTATTTCCACCATTGATTACATAATGCAGCAGTTTCTCTTCTCAAAACTAGTCAAGCATCTGGTTACCTATTTTATTTTTCTCAGGCATAGACAACTCAGTTTTTCAGAACCCCCAAAATATCCTCTATAATGTTGTTTTCATTTTTTTAAATCCAAGGAGTATTGATTTCTCTGGTTATTCATTTTGATTTTGTGAGCAGTATAGTTTCACCTGGCAACAGAGAGCTAAACTCAGCTATTTAGAAGAATCTATCGCATTTATTCATTGTTAAAAGATGCTCCAATGCATTCCTGTAAATCTCAGGTCATTAAGAGCACTTGTGATATTCTTTCTTTCAAATAAAAAGATGTCAATATGTATTTTGACAGGAAAAGTAAAATGAGTGCTTTGTCTCACATAGGATTAGTATTTTTATTCTGAGATCATAAGACTTATGTATAAAGTAACCTTCAATATATTACAATTAGTTGCTACTCAACAAAAATAGACTTCTAATGTAAAATGTAACCTGAATCATAGTCTTGAACGTATACTATCACTATCTTGAGCTAGATTACTTGCTTTACTTAGGTTTGAATTTTCAGTCACTTCAGTCATAAATTTTTAACATTGTTGAAAACATAACCATAGAGATCACCAAGAATATTTTCAGGTCCATATATAATTCAAACTCAAAAGTTCATACACAGAAGAATATCGATGTTTGGAATCTTGAGCTTTGAATGAATGCACAGCAATTCATACATTTTAGATTATTACCAAAAATCCGTGGAGATAACTTTGAAATATAAACTGATTTTTGTTAATTAAGCACATTCATATTACATATATATTTTCTGATGAGGATATATTATTTTTATCTGAAATTCACAGGTTATTTTCTTATATTGATAAGTATTATTTTCAGAAAGATACTAAAATTGATTCTAGTTCTATGTGGCTATCAAATGCTTTACATCAAAATAAAGCATACGAGATACAAATCAATTTAACTGCAGTTAAAGCAAAGCAGAAGATATAAAATGTTTAGCTGAAATCTAGTTATGTTATACCTTTCCCCTTATTAGAAGGTTAATAATGAATTAAAAAATTTATGAAATTAGTTGTCTTGACTTAAGGTATCAGAGCTTGCTCTAGTGAGCCCTATTTCTATTTATAAATGTTCTCAAAGAATATCTTATAATCCGTGACAGAATTCTTTTCTTGCACTGGCCTAAGCCTTAGTATAGTTTTCTATAAAATAATTATCCTATTTACATTCGCCTATAATGAAAATGCCTTAATTATCTACAATTTATTAATAACCTTTTTAGACATTACATAAAACAACAACAACATTGGCCATCCACCCTCCCTCAAGATCAATTTTATATTCAGAAATCATAACAAATGTTCACTATTACTCTGTATTGAAAAACTTTCCTCTCAGTAAAGCTCTCATTGAAAAAGTTTGTTATAATGCAATGCATAATAGACAGTGATCTTGAAATTGGTGGGGTATTGGTAGATATTAATATCTATGTAGTGAGCTGCCAAGCTTGTTGAACTACTCAGAGCTTCCTTGTATGAGATTAGCTGGGATAGCTAACCCTTGTTACCTCATGCACTGCTTACTCTCCCTTCTGGTATTTGGCTTCAGTTTCAATTTGCCTGAAAGCATTTACATAGGGATGCCATTACCAGCATGAATAGCAAATAAAGTCATAAAACTATAAAGCAAAGTCTGGAAAAGAAATTGTGTTGTTCAGTAGCAAATGTTGAATAGCGAAAGTGAATCATATATTATTAAAGTGGACACCGGATTTATACTCTGATTTAATTATTTGTTCTACTTTGGTTTTCAGCAATACCATAAGGTGAACTCACTTATTACTTTTCACTCAGGTTCAACATGATGTTCATGCATTTTGCATTGTTTGATATGAAATTCTTCTTAGCAATGGGATTTCAAAAATAAAAATGTTTTGTTTTCACGTATTAACTTTTCTAAACATTTGCCCATATTCTCGGATGAATCATTCATTTAAACAGCTTTCAAAGTGGTAAAGCACGTGTGACTCAATAGAAATCAATACAGAGAGTCATTATGTGTCCTGCTTGGGGCTGGTGGCAGTGGGGGCAAGGGGCTGGATAGACAAGATTATTAATTGTCAAGGAATGTCACTATTCATGTTACATGTGAACTTGCTTACCAGCCATTCTTTGTAATGTTTCCTACGGACATACTAGAAACACAATCTAAAGATTAAACAGATAATAGTAGTCACTGCAATGTCATTTCCATACAATTTAGAGAACGGTCCACACTTCCCATGACATGCTTAAAACAATAACAAAAAAATATGCTAATGGCAACGTCTATTTGTGTGCTTTTGTGAAAGTGTTATTCAATCTACAAAGAAATTTATTTTATATTATTGAAAAATAACAATGGCCTTATACTTTGGGATATTGAGACACAAGCTACAAAGTAACATGAAGACAGTACAATATACTTCCATGTTTCATCTACCCGGAAAATGTCTGTTCTGCATGTTTTCTATCACATTGACTAAATTGAATCTGTAAATCCCTATTCCTCTCTTTCAGATTCTGTGAAGTGAGCTTCAGTTTAAATATTTAAGACATATTGCCACTTCATATTCTCTAAGAACTTCTAACCAAAACGCCATGAAAAAATAGTATACTTTGACCCTGGTAGAGGCTTAAGTTTCCTTTCAAAGAGTTGGAATTCGGTGGCGCGTGAGACTCTATATTCTCACTCCCTATCTGTCCATTTTATTTTATTTTTTTAGTTAAAAAAATTGGAGGGGGCACCTGGGTGGCTCAGTCGGTTAAGTGTCAGACTTTGACTCAGGTCGTGATCTCATAGCTCATGAGTTCCAGCCTGTGTTGGGCTCTGTGCTGACAGTTGAAAGCCTAGAGCCTGCTTTGGATCTGTGTCTCCCCTTCTCTCTGCCCCTCCCCTGTTTGCACTCTGTCTCTCAACAATAAATAAACATTATTATTTTTTTTAATTTTTAAGTAATCTCTACTTAAAGGGCTTGAACTCATAACCGGGAGATGCTCTACCAACTAAGTCAGCCAGGCATCCCCTAGCAGCCCACTTTAGGAATGCCTATTCTATGGTCATTAATCTAGCATACTGGAGTTCTAGTTATATCTATATCACAGTTAAATCCTGCCTTCATTTGCAAAATCAACATATGTATATAATTTATTTTATAAATTTGTTTTTTAAATATTTTTTAAAAGTTTATTTATTTATTTTAAGAGAGAGAGAAAGTGCAAGTGGGGAGGGGCAGAGAGAGGGTGAGGGGGAGAGTTCCAAGCAGACTCATCAGTCAGTGCAGAGCCTGAACCCATGAACCAAGAGATCATGACCTGAGCCAAAGTCCGATGCTTAACTGACTGAGCCACCAAGCACCCCTATAATTTATTTATTTATTTATTTATTTATTTATTTATTTATTTAAATTTTTTCAATATATGAAGTTTATTGTCAAATTGGTTTCCATACAATACCCAGTGCTCATCCCAAAAAGTGCCTCCTCAGTACCCATCACCCACCCTCCCCTCCCTCCCACCCCCCATCAACCCTCAGTTTTTAACAGTCTCTTATGCTTTGGCTCTCTTCCACTCTATATAATTTATTTTTTTAAAGGTTTATTTATTTTTGAGAGACAGAGAGTTGAGGAAGTGGGGGAGGGGCAGAGAGAGGCAGACACAGAAGATCTGAAGCCAGCGGCTCTGTGCTGACGGGGCTCGAACTCACAAACCACAAGAGCATGCCCTGAACGGAAGTCTAACGCTTGACTGACTGAGCCACCCTGGCATGCCTACGTATATAATTTAAAGCATGTCTGTCAAAAGAGTTTTGGAGATACGCTATTTAGAAACATTTGCTTTTTTAACTGTTAAGAAAACTGACCTAATTAAAAAAATATGCTTGGATTTCAAAAAGTATTGATGTTTTCACAACCACAGTGATAAAATGCAGTTAAAGGTAGAATTCAAAAAAATAATATAAATCAGGAGATGCTCTTGTAAGGCAAAAAGTAACAGTTTCTTCCAAAAGTAAATCAGGAAAGAAATCTTGGGGAAAATAGAGGAAACAACTTTAACATCATTGTCGCTGTTATATGAAATGTCAAGCCGAGACAAGAGGTGGAGTAACAATCCTCTACATCAGCTGTCTCCAATCCCTGGGCTGAAGCACCCTATAAAGAAGTGCTGAAAATTGTTGCAAAGTCCCAAGAGCACACCATGTATTTTGTACAATGTATATTTCATGCCTATATTACCGGTTTCTTCCATATGTTACATAATGAGATATAAATTCTTATTTTTTTTAAGTTTATTTGTTTGTGAGAGAGAGAGAGAGAGAGAGACAGAGCATGAGCAGGAGAGGGGCAGAGAGAGAGGGAGACACAGAATCTGAAGCAGGCTCCAGGCTCTGAGCGTCAGTGCAGAGCCCAGTGCAGGCTCGAACTCAGGAACTGAGTTCATGACCCAAGCTGAAGTCAGATGCTTAACCGACTGAGCCACCCAGGCGCCCCTAGATACAAATTTATGTTAAAGCATTTCTGCATTCTTTTTTTTTTTTAATTTTTTTTTCAACGTTTATTTATTTTTGGGACAGAGAGAGACAGAGCATGAACGGGCGAGGGGCAGAGAGAGAGGGAGACACAGAATCGGAAACAGGCTCCAGGCTCTGAGCCATCAGCCCAGAGCCCGACGCGGGGCTCGAACTCACGGACCGCGAGATCGTGACCTGGCTGAAGTCGGACGCTTAACCGACTGCGCCACCCAGGCGCCCCGCATTTCTGCATTCTAAGCATCTTGTTATTTTGCATCAAATACTATTACTATATTATGGGGGTTCATTTCATTTTCTTAATTAAGAAGGAATCCTCATACAGAATGAGGATGGTTTATTATGGAAGATAGGAAAATGAAGACATATCTTTGCTGCCTTTAAGTGCTGTACCATTTCTGCTTTTCTGAATGGTATCATTTAGCCAACTGTAACAAGCCATTCCCATCCCACAAAGCTCTTGAAGAGCTACCATACCAATAGCTGGGGGAGAGAGGCCAAGAACATTTCTAAGAATAGATGGGTTTAAAGACTAAGTGAAAAAGGCACATTTCAAGCAAGAGATCTCATAGGAATTTAGAAATGAAAATTTGTAATGAAGTCCAAAATGGTAAATGCAACACCAGGGGGGTTAATGGAACAGAGAAGAATTAATAAGTAAATAAATTACAAAGCTTGTGAGAAACATGCGTTCAGTGACCAGATCACCTGTATTAGACTTCCCCCTTACTAGGTAATCAACCTTGGGCAGGTTACTTTCTACATCTGTAAGCCCAAGTTAAAAATAATAGCTATTTTGTGACTATCAAATAAGTTAATTCATAGGGCTTTACTAGATCATGACAGTTTCTGGCCAGCCCTTCATCAAACATTTTCCCTTCTCCCCAAATAATAGAATTACGCCCCACCCCCATAAGAAAAGAGGTTTTGAAGGCTTAAGAAATAGGTCGAAATAATTGCCTCCTGTTTTAATGGATACAAAAAGAAGCAGTTTATTAGAGTTTTTGTCTTTTTTAATGTGGTAAAATTTTGCCTTTCTTTTTTTTTTTTTTTTTAAATTTTTTTTTTTCAACGTTTATTTTATTTTTGGGACAGAGAGAGACAGAGCATGAACGGGGGAGGGGCAGAGAGAGAGGGAGACACAGAATCGGAAACAGGCTCCAGGCTCTGAGCCATCAGCCCAGAGCCTGACGCGGGGCTTGAACTCACGGACCGCGAGATCGTGACCTGGCTGAAGTCGGACGCTTAACCGACTGCGCCACCCAGGCGCCCCAAAATTTTGCCTTTCAAATAAAATATTAGATAAAATTTTCCCTTTGTTTCATGAATGTGAAAAGGCTAATCTTTTCTAGAAAGACTCTTTTAGAAATGGAAATAGTGTGATTTGTTAATATTATCATCCCAATTAGAAGAAGTGTTATGAAATGTTATCTCTTATGTGATTAACAGGGACTTAAAACTTCTCATACTGCCGCAGCTTACCCTAAATTCATCATATGGAATTTTCTTTCCTTGGGTTTGTCATATCCCTGCCTCCAATTTACTGCAGTTTGTCAATGGAGTGATAGCCCTTAAAAGATGATATTGTCTATTGCATTTTCAGCTAGACAGGGAGACTTGTGTAATGGGATTGAGGTAGCACAATTATCTAATTTTTTATTATCTTACTATTTGAATTCCAAGCACAAGTTCTCATACATAGTTAGAACTTTTAAATGTTCACTATTTCATTGAAATTTGAGAGCTATTGTTCAGAAAAATTCATGACATGTCTCCTGTGTTTGTAGTTAATGTCCATGACATATTGAAATATGGCATCTATCATACATGAAGACAATATTACTGATAATAGGGTTTAAGACGTGGTGACTTTTTTTTCCTTCACAGTAGAGGTTTGGCTTTGGGTTCTACATTAATTATTATGTTCAATAATAATGTGAATATTATAAATATTTTTTCCTGCAGTATTCTTAATACAGTGGTATGTATACTGACTTGAATTCTGTAGTGATTTCTTTTTTCAAAACCTATTTTTGTTATTGTTTTTGTTTTAGAGAGAGAGAGAGAGAGAGCATGCATGCACAAGCCAGGCAGAAGGATAAAGAGAGAGAGAGAGAATCCCAAGAAGGTTTACACCCAGTGTGAAGCCTGACTGGGGGCTCCTTCCCACGATCCTGGGGTCATGACCCAAGACAAAACCAAGAGTTGGAGGCTCAACCGACTGAGCTACCCAGGCATCCCAAAACATTTTTTAATGCTTCTCTGCCTCTCTCATGATGAGACGTAAGGAAAAAAATTTATAATTACCTGATGTAGGTAATTTTCAGCAGACTACTGGAGCAGATCGCCCACTGAGTTTCTGGGACTTGGCCAAAGGTTTTGGCACTAGTACTGGCAGAGTTTAGGTTCAAATGGAAAAGTAAAGGGAAAAGAAAGCCTAAACTTGGAAAGATACAAATTTTATGCTTTGACACAGCTGAACTTGGGTCTCAATTTATCTTGTTGTAAGACGAGGTAAATAAACTCTGTTCACAGAGGCCTCTCATGACGACAGGCCAAGGTTATTTATGTCAGCTGAATGTTCCATAACTTATGAAATACAAACACTACTTCTATATTGAACAACTAAACAGCTCTTTAAAAACTTTAAGCATAAGAAAAAGAAAAAAAGGGGCGCCTGGGTGGCGCAGTCGGTTAAGCGTCCGACTTCAGCCAGGTCACGATCTCGCGGTCCGGGAGTTCGAGCCCCGCGTCAGGCTCTGGGCTGACGGCTCAGAGCCTGGAGCCTGTTTCCGATTCTGTGTCTCCCTCTCTCTCTGCCCCTCCCCCGTTCATGCTCTGTCTCTCTCTGTCCCAAAAATAAATAAACGTTGAAAAAAAAAAATTAAAAAAAAAAAAAAAGAAAAAAAAAAAAAAGAACAGTAAGTTTCCCTATCTCTAACTTGTTAGAAGCTGATAATGTTATTTTGCTGTTAGTCATCCTTATTATAAAAAGCATCACTTATATTTGTGTACATAATATATATGCATATATGCACATATGTTCATGAATGTGAACAAAGAGTCTCAGCCATGCCCCCTCCTACTAATAAAATACAATTAACACTGTACTATATATTCAAATTTTCTTAGAAAAAAAGTCAGCAACAAATAACAAACTGGAGTACTAGACAGGTTAATGAAGAGATATTAAAATTTTTTTCAATATTCAATTTCCACAAAAAATCAATCCACATAAGTATTTTTCTTGAATGGAAGGTAGTGAAATGTGCTTCATTCCCAAACGTAAGATGCTTTGTAGGGATGGAGCCTAACTAAGCAGGTGAGATTTCTGTGGAGACTGGAAACTTGTCAAGTGTTTTTTTTTTTTTTTTTATTTTTTTATGTTTACAGATCAATTGGTAAGAAAGAGGTCCACCAGCAATTTCCTCTACAGAATTTGTTAATGTGTTAGCTATGATTCTCATGGGGGCTCTTGAGCTAAAGGAGAAAAGGAAAGAAGAAAAATACAGTCTCTATTAAGGTTATTTGAGAAACACAAGTATCAGATGTTAAACAGTGAAGTTGTCAGGGTTTGCATTTAGATGTGATCAAAATGAAGTTTAGTGTAAGTATATTATTTGAACCTGTTTAATCTGCTTTGTGATTGAATTGCCAGGTTAGAGCCTGCTCACGGCTGTATTACCTGCCACATGAGCTCCATTTGCTGTGCATTTAGCAATTGCTGAGGGCTTAGTACACCACCACTGGGTGAGTTGAATCAAGTTAGTAAGTTCTTAACTGAATCTGCATCTCTTAGTTTTGCTCAATAATTTGCCTGCAAAATAGAAGCCTTTTGAACTACAAACTGCATGCGAAAATGTAAATGTTATGATTTTCATTTAAGCTCGGTAAACTACCATGTGTTTGTCTATCTGAAGCAAAAAACACACATGAAGAAATTTCTTTTGACAACTAAAGTCAAATTGATACATTCAGAGTGTGTGGCCTTTTAGCTTGCTCATTTTTTATGGGAAAAATTGAGATGTTTATTCCTGCCACATATATGTGTTTATCCTTCATTTTTTTAATATATCCCATCCCACATATAAAAATCTAACTTATGTTAATTCAACCATGCCCAAATTGATAGTAAACCTGGTTACATAAGTTCAGTTTATATAGCTATTAAGTAATTGGATCTTTTTCAAATTCAATATATTTAGATCAAAACATTCTGGAATATTTAGTATATCTTTCTCTTATAGTAGGATTTGTAATCCTTTTACCATCATCTCCATGTTAAAGGGAGCAACACATCAGTGTCAATCATAGCTTGAGAGGCAGAAGTTTCTGAGAGAAATGATGGGCAATTAATCATAGGAGATTAAATTTGGAATGGAAAAAAAAAGGCTTTTGTCATTTTTAAGTCAGAGAAAAGATATTCCTTCATACAATTTTTCTTCAGTAGTTTGTTATTGTAAGTAACTATATACAACAGGTGAATATACATTAATTATTACGTGACTCTCAAAGGCAGAAGTTCATAGAGCAATGGGAAAAGCCTGGATTGAAAATAAGGCAGATGAGAACTTGAATCTTCGGTCATAAATATATTAAATATGTAATGTTAGCCAAAATTCCTTAATTCTTTCTGACTCGGTTTTTCTTGTCCATAAGATGGAAATAGCAATCACATACATTTCATAAATTTGCAATGAAAAGTAACAAGATGATATATGTGACATCACATGACTAATGGAAGGGACTCAATAAAAATAATCAAATCTAAAGAAACTAACAGATGAGGTGCTGATATGAGATGAATTTCTTCTTTAGAAATTCTCTCATGCTAAATAATCATTTGTCATTTGTTTATTTTAGTGAAATGTTATTGGTTTACTAAGTATTCCAACTGAGCCATTTACAATGCTAATATGGATTCACTGCACTGATTCATTGCCTTAGCCAGGCATCAGTCCTCATGCATCCTTACCAGTTTTGTTTCCTGGAAAGACTCCTCTGCCACTTTCCATTTAGCCCTTTTCCAGCTTGTCGATTGAAGCTAGTGAAAATGGAAGCCAACCAAATGCTTGGCACCCGTCCAGGCCACAAGGCTCACTCATTTGAAGACATTAGTTTTTCATCATGTTTAGAAGGGTACTTCTAGCCCTGATTTGGCTACAAAGTGAGGTCACCTCTCAAATATGAATTAAATAACTGAATTCTGGCTAAATTTATCTCCTGGTAATTTTCTTTCTTTAAATGATATATTACATTTCTTTTTAAAGAATAAGTTGTGGTCACACAGTAGCATTTTCTTAAAATCTTCTTTCCCGAAAGTAAAGGAAATGGTAGAGTTAGGCCCTTGAGAAAGTGATGAATCCCCTGACCACAGAGAAGCAAAATGACAACGTGGATAAATACGTTGTCTTTTAACCCAACTTTCAAGTGACTGTGGCCAGTCACAACAGAAATTGTAATGAGGGGTCTATGGAGAATGGTTCTTCAGAACAAACCAGTAAAGCATTGGTGGAAATGTAAGAAAATGATAGTGGTCCCAGAGGAATTTCCTTTCTTCCAGGCTTACACTTTGAAGCTTTGAATTCTGAACTTTTGAACTATGTTGGCTTTATTTCGTCCCTTTGGAGAGATTTGCAAGGTACTCTTATAGCACTCACTATAATTATATTCTTAAAAATTAATGATACAATGATTTTCAAAGAACAACTGTCTGCTTCAAAAATTCTAAAACTAGCAAACACACAGACACACAGACACATACACAAAGCCCTTCTGATATGATTGGTTCTAACACAGCTTAAGAAAAAAATAGTCCTCTTTGTTAAATCTCCGAAGCCCCCAATAATTTATAATAAAGCTTGTAAGTCATTATCAGAGACTGGAATGCTCTCTTTATAACCAGGAAGAAGACATAAAGGGAAAGCTAAAAGGGTAGAAATCAAGAGAGAAAAACCAGCATGTGGCCAGCCGAGGATATACAACTGAGGCTGAATATATTCTTCAAAAGAATTATTTTTAACAAATCATTCTCAGTTTGATATATGATTCAGCAAATGTACTGTCTCAGGTTTTGTGGCTCTTTGGTACTTAGAGACAGAGTACATCATATTCTCTAAAATAATAAAATTAGGTTATTGGAACAATTTACTGGAGCTTAGAGACTCTCTTGCAACAAAGACTAGTCTCTCAAAGACCCTCTATGTGCTTTGCAGACCAGTTCAATTTCTGGTATAGTATAATGAGAGAAGCCACAGTCACACAAAAGGGGCCTGGTATTTCAATTAGTCATTAAATTTTAAAGCTTCATTATTTTCCAGAAGGAATACTTTAACCTTGTTTTCTATATGAACATGTTTATGTATGGATTCTAAAATCTGCAGTAGGTAAGGTCAAATTTCCTAGCCACCTTATTGAATTCTGCAATTTTCACTTCTTTTCAAAGCTCATTGAACTGAATCAGTTCATATTCAACTGAACCACTTGATAGCCCCACCTTACAAACAGTTAAAGAAATGCCTTTCACTTGCTTTGAGTCTTTATTTAATAAATGTATAAGTCTCCAAATGCTGTAGTACCAAAACACACATTACCTAGATTAAAACATAAATTAATGAAAAGCTATCCATGCTGGGTAGAATAACACTGAGACAGATCACACAGTTACACAGCTGTCACTGAATTAACTTTTAAAAATGATTAAAAGGGAGATATAAAGTCTTGAAAAATGTAAACCACTGAAACAGCATTCTAAAATATAAACCGTGTTGTAAAAAAGGTAACGTACATAATGAGAGTGAATGTCGCATATTTGGCTGATGGTATCCATCAATCATTGATGAAATTATAATATTTATGATGGTTTTCTGGCAAACAGTACAAACCTGATGAAAACTTGCCTGTGACAGTATACCATCCTCAGTTTTAAAAATTGAAATATTCAAGATGTAACCTTCACTGGAAGCTAGTAGAACAGGAAAGAATGAATTGCAAGACACTTCTGGGAAACATAGAAAGTTTGAATCATTGTCTTAATCATTGATATTTTACCAGAATATCAGTTATTTTGTTATTAAAATTTCATATATACATATATGTGATTCACAATTGTATGATAAATATTAACTATTGATTTTATGCATGTTAAATTCATGTAAATTTCCAAAGAGGAGACATTAATTAGATAACTATGAGACTTCCATAATATATTAATATATATCATCATGTTAATAATATATATGATTAGCATAGCTTAAATTAAAGAGTTGTAGATGCTTCCTGGAACAAATGGTTACCTATAATGATATTAGAAATTGTATAAATATAAAATACATCTACAAGACCAAAGTACAAGACACTATGCCTCATATATATTCTAGAGAGAGTTACCCTAGATCTATTTGCCATGGACAGTTTCTCTCTCAATCATTATTGGATGATTATCAGAAATACTTAAAAATTATTGGAAATATATTAAAATATTAAAATTTATATGTGATGTTTGAGTGTAACTAGGAATTTGCATACTCAAATCATGTCATGCACATTCTAATTCACTCCAAATATCAGGAAAAATATAAACATAAACAAGGAAACAAAAAAAAAACCCAAACAACATGTAAACCTTCCAAAGTCAAGATGTAAAAAGATCTTGGTCACTTCTCTAATACTACCAACAATGCAAGACTTGTGAGATCTGAGATGTAAGCAATCAATTTTAACAAGAGGGAAATAGTGTTGTGGGGAAAATGTACATGGTAAACTAAGTCCTCAGCGTTCTTTTTTTATGTTTTGCTAATGTCTTAAGTGTGTATGTATAATTCTGGATATGTCTTTTTACCTTTACATCCATCAGTAAAATGGTTACAGTAGTAGTTAACCTACTAATTTGATGTGAGAGTTAGAGGGGTTGTATACAAAGTGCCTAGCAAACTCTCTGTGCTATGATAGACATTTAATAATGGCACATTTAGTGTAGCATTTGTATGCTGCTTGCTGAATGTTGTGAGGGGCCTTGCACTTAACGCAAAAACTGATTACCCAGCTGTTACAGGTAAAATTGAGATGTATAGATGAAATTTTTTCTCTATATATCTTAAACCTCCTGTTTTGGACCCATGGTAAACATACCAAATATTGTTTGAATGCTTACTGTGTATCAGGTATTTTATCTCTGGATCCTCACAGAATCCCAAAATACAGGCACTATTATTATTAGTCTTATTTTACAGATTAGGATACCAAAGCTGAGGGCAGGTGAGTGGACTAGCTTGAAGTCACAGAGCTGGCAAGTGAAAAGTTAAGATTTGAACCCAAACAGTTTAATAACAGTGACTAAGCTCTTACCTATTCAACCATAACCTCTCCACTTCTTATCTTCCCATTCATCAGTTATGTATTTGCTCATATTCTCTCTTCTCTTCATCTTACTCTCATTATAAGACTTAATATAAGACACAGAGTAAAAAGATTTAAAGCATACTTGTTCACAAATTCTGGCTCTGCTATTTACTAGCTTATGACTTTGGGAATTCTTACTTAACTATACCATGACTCAGTTTCCCATAGTAAAATGGAAAGAAAAAGGAATCACACAGGTAAAACTCTTGAACATAGGCCCTCAATAAATATTATACATGTATCATTTATAGTCAATAAACTATGAGTATCTGCATTTAAGCAATCTTTATGAGTCAAATAAAAGATCTGCCTAGTTAAATGAATGTAAAAAAAAAGGACAAGTAGGAAAAAATTTATTGATATGAGTAGTCTTATACCAGTGCCCACGAAAGGAATAAGAATCAATATTAAAATAATAATGGCTTAGCAGCTACCTTTTGCATTATGACATTGTGCAAGTTTCTTTACAGAAATATCTAATTCTTATCACAATTTAAGAAAATGTTATTTTTTCATGTCTAATGGACACGAAAGAACAGATTCAACATTTAACTTCTAGACTAAGATCATACAGCTATCAAGTATCAAAACAAGGATTTAGATGCTAAAGCATATATGCTTTCCACAGTTCCAACCTTTCTCTCTGCACAGTATGGGCACACATATCTTCCCTTTGGTGGAGAACTGGCCCCAAGATACAGCTATGCAATGATTGAGGAATAGGAGTTGGAACATTTGCAGATGTTTATTGAATCCACACAAACACGAAGGCAAGGAGAGTTGGGAAGGCAGAGGCTACTGATCTCTAATGTATACCTGGGAGGTATACCTTGTCCTATTTCAGCGATAGAGGTAGGCTTGCCAGAACGCAGGTCATCTCTGTCCATGGAAGTGATGTTCAGGTTCTCTGGATTTGGCTGGCAGGGAGACCTCTGCTATAAGCCAGAAGATGGGTGGCTTCAGCTTAATAAGCAGGAGATCACCCTTTCCACTCCTAGTCCACCATTTTCACCCAAGCACACTGTCGGCTCAAGCCTTTTGCTGACTCTCAGTGCCTGTGTCTACTTCTTAGTCTTATATCCTTGTCCACTTAGTCATGTGACATCATGTGACATGGCAGTAGGAGATCTTTTAGAAATACCAAAAAAAAAAAAAAAAAAAAAAAAAGCTTAAAGTCCATTTGGGGTATCAAAGACATTTAGATGTGATATTTTGATTATAATAATTAATTACAAAGTGGCCCATGGAAATGTTTTCTAGTCATTAAAGAGATCAACTAGTAACTAGTCAATTTCTAGGTAATTGTAATGACTATAAGTCATGAACAATAATAAATCTGAACTGCTTGCTGCTCACAATTTTAGGTTATATCCAGTGTATTACTTCCTAGAGCACCAAACAAACAAAGTGGAAATACAAGCACTAATGTCAATGTAAAGTGTAGAAGAAAAATACTTCCATTGCAAAGGGAATAGCAGAATCTGAATCTGAGACATAGAACGACCTATAATTGGTGATCTAATCAAACCTTATTATTTTATTTAGATAACAACTAAGGCAATGAAGATGATATATTTGGAGTCTATTAAGAGCTGGATGAAATTCAAAAGGTCATCAAAAATTTGATCAATCATTTAAACCTTAATATGAATTAAAACCAATGTGATGCCAGCCCCAGTACTATCCATTTTTCCCTTAATGACTACATGTATGAGAAGCAATCCTGGATTCTCACCATTTCCACAAAACATTTACAACCTTTAACAATGTCACACTTTACTGTTTAACTTGTTCCTCCATGGGGAAATATTCTAATCTGCTATTCACCCTTGAAGTTGAACTCAAAATCATATTTTCTTTTTCTTTTCTTTTCATTTAGTGCAGTGACTAATCCTTTGTGTCTGTGTTATAATTAGCCTTGAGTTCAGTTGGTCCTAGAGGTGGGGAGAGAATAAAACAAATGGGATAGAATCTGAAAACTATTCTGGCTTTTTTTTTTCCCTTTGGCTGTTCTTCATGGATTTTATGTTTAAAACTTTAATTTTCTAGTTTTTAAATTTACATATTTCCGAGTAGCTTTTTGTAGTACTTTGATAATAGAGGTCTTTTTGATTTACAGGCTATCTCTCTAGGGACTGCTTGGAGAAACGAAGGAAAATAAATAAGAATAGAGGAAAAGTTATTTGGACAATTTTATTGCTGCTTATTTTTTATATAATCTAGTGCTTTACTGTCTGTAAAAGTTTAAGCAACGCTAGTATGGGAATAGAGATAAAAAGTTCAGTGCTCAAATTTGCCAAATTCTCTATGAAATATCTGAACAGAAACAGGTCTAGAGAAGAAGCGTGTATTCCATAAAACTTTTATTCTTTAGATCACTCTGTATAGTCATGGGGCTTCATCAGTACGAAATTCCTTTTGTGGTAAAGGC
Source organism: Lynx canadensis (assembly GCF_007474595.2). NCBI lineage: Eukaryota > Metazoa > Chordata > Mammalia > Carnivora > Felidae > Lynx > Lynx canadensis. The sequence goes on from NC_044311.2 coordinate 128,749,659, forward strand.
ATATTTTGATCAGGTGCACAATTGTAGTTCTATGTGCTTTCTGAAATTTTCATTTGAAATTCATTCTGCATCTCTTTTATATAAGAACTCTTTAAAATGTTAGTTGAAACTAAGATTGATCAAAACAAATATTTGGAAGATGAAATACTTAAACTAAAACAACTGATCCAGATAACCATGTTTATGTAATCAGATCCGTTACACATTTTATGATCATATTACTAAGAATATAGGGTTTAGGACTAGTTCCAAATAATCAGTATTAAAAGGGAAGAACATTTTGTTCTGACCCCAATATACAGAGTTTTTAATGTTTTAAAAAATTGTTTTAGTCTTCCCTTTATCCTCCTAAATTAATTTGAGTAAAAACATATGAACATGATTTCCTAATTTTTAAGTTGATAGCTGAAGTGTTTAGATAATAATGTCTTAGATCCATACACCAAAAATTTTCTGTGAAGCATTCTTGAAAAAATAAAAAGGAACATTGTGATATGTGCACCTTTTCAGCTATCACATATTTGGATTTATTTTACAATTTCCTTTGAGGTCCAGGGAAATCTAAACTATGTGGGTTTTTTTGTTGTTGTTTGTTTTTTTTTTTCCCTCTGTGGCACATTAGCATATAAAATATAAATATTTAGAACTATCCATGGAAATTTTGATTCAGTAGGGTTTGTATCTTTTAACAAGCTTCAGCGCAGATTCTGATGATTCGGCAAGGCTAAAAACCACAGTCCTAAAGACATCATCTGACTGAATATGGGCCCAATGTTGGCCCAAGGCAAAATTTTGCTAATGTTCCTAGATTTTTTAACTGTGCCCAGTGCCAGTGACATACGTGTGTTCATATGCAATAAACTATTGGATGTTCAAGTTGCTATCTTAGGGAAACTACTAGATGCTTGACAAATGATAACAGCAATCATGAGGTAGATTTAATTTTAATAATATGAAGTTCTGAAAATTTTACATTTTGTTTTCTTAGTTATCTTCTCTTGATTATATTACTTTATATTTTTACAATGCAAATAACACTACAGCTTTTTCCTCCCAGGTATTAAAAAGGTTATTATAATGAAAATACTATAAGTGGATTTCTTAAATTATGAAATTCTGTGATAACATTAAAAAAAAAAAACAACAGAGTCTGTATCACCTTTACATCTTAAAGAGCTGTTCACACCTTTCTAATTTCACAGGAACTCCACTTAAGGTTGACTTCATTTAGGTGTGAGTAGTCACCTCTAAATATTTATTGAAACATTTTTTTTCTTTTTCTTACTTAAAATAATCTTAACTCTTGATACCAGAGTTTAGTGGAAAATTTAAACATATTTTAAATTAAAACAGTATTGAAGGTTATATTTTATATTTACATGCCATAGTAGACACGTATGCACACCTACATTTATAAAGGGCTTGAGAAAAGAAAAAGATCAGTGTGTTGTTGAAAGTCAAGGTGATTAGAAAATGGTTAGCAACCCACATCAACAAGAAATATAAAAAGATATTTCTTTTTTTTTATATATATATGAAATTTATTGACAAATTGGTTTCCATACAACACCCAGTGCTCATCCCAAAAGGTGCCCTCCTCAATACCCATCACCCACCCTCCCCTCCCTCCCACCCCCCATCAACCCTCAGTTTGTTCTCAGTTTTTAACAGTCTCTTATGCTTTGGCTCTCTCCCACTCTAACCTCTTTTTTTTTTTTTTCCTTCCCCTCCCCCATGGGTTCCTGTTAAGTTTCTCAGGATCCACATAAGAGTGAAACCATATGGTATCTGTCTTTCTCTGTATGGCTTATTTCACTTAGCATTACACTCTCCAGTTCCATCCACGTTGCTACAAAAGGCCATATTTCATTTTTTCTCATTGCCACATAGTATTCCATTGTGTATATATACCACAATTTCTTTATCCATTCATCAGTTGATGGACATTTAGGCTCTTTCCATAATTTGGCTATTGTTGAGAGTGCTGCTATGAACATTGGGGTACAAGTGCCCCTATGCATCAGTACTCCTGTATCCCTTGGATAAATTCCTAGCAGTGCTATTGCTGGGTCATAGGGTAGGTCTATTTTTAATTTTCTGAGGAACCTCCACACTGCTTTCCAGAGCGGCTGCACCAGTTTGCATTCCCACCAACAGTGCAAGAGGGTTCCCGTTTCTCCACATCCTCTCCAGCATCTATAGTCTCCTGATTGGTTCATTTTGGCCACTCTGACTGGCATGAGGTGATACCTGAGTGTGGTTTTGATTTGTATTTCCCTGATAAGGAGCGACGCTGAACATCTTTTCATGTGCCTGTTGTCCATCTGGATGTCTTCTTTAGAGAAGTGTCTATTCATGTTTTCTGCCCATTTCTTCACTGGGTTATTTGTTTTTTGGGTGTGGATAAAAAGATATTTCTACTGTAACTTCCTCTACGTTTCTTCCCAGTATTGAGCTATGGTCACGGTGTGGGTGTCAATTCATGTATTGCTAACGTGGAATGCATTTTTAAAAATAATTATAGCTAAAAATAAGCCAGTATTATTTGGGGTTGTTTGTATAAATTCTGCATCTTAACCTTTAAAATTAACCTCTATTCAGAAATGTCAAATTGATGAGAAAACTCAAGAACAGTTTTTGAGTAGTTTTCACCTGTGTAGCCAGCCAAGTGATATAATTCATAATTTTTTTTCTGAGATACTCAGAAAACTGTTAACTCTCAATTATCTGTAACATTTCCTAAAGCAAAGTATTGAAAGCAAACCATTAATAAATTATTTCTAACAGGAAAAAAAAAGCCCAAGAGTGAAATAATAATGATGGATAAGTTATGAGGAATATGAAGTGGAATTTAGACACTGAAGTATTTTGGACTCCTCATTTCTGCTTGATTTTTTCTAGCATTTCCCTTCACACACTCATCAGCAAGTAATCACTTTATACTTGTGAAATGAAAACTCCCTTTAGTTGTCCTCACATAAATTCAATAAAAAATTAAGTTTTCAGAAACAGATGGAAATGGTCTCTTAACGTTAAAGAAAATGACTTACCATCCATTAATTATTTAAATTCAGAAAATGAATAACAAATGTACATATGAAAAGCATAAGTTCATGTGACTGGCAGGGATGTGCCTACATCATTAATCTCTAACGACAGAAACTTAGCAGCCTTGAATACTTGTATTTGTTAATTCCCTGTGATAGAAAACTACCTTTAAACACTGTCTTTGAACACAATATTTGCTCTTTCTCTGCTACTTATGCAAACGGTGTCACTTCAGTACTCAATGAGCCCACCACTAAATTGGTCCTCCACAATAGGTCTGAGATCAATAACTAATTTTGAAAACTGATTAGTTTGCACCAGAGGAGTAGACAGTTCCGAATTTTGCCAGAGGACATAATCAGCCAGTAAATAGAGGTATTAGTGCACGAGTAATAGGTTGGTAATACAGCCCAACTCCACCATAAACTCTTTTCCACAAAGGGCAAATTGAGTCTTTATAAGCAACTTCACTTGTAAATTAAACTTTTTTTTTTTTGATGTTGAAATAAAGGTTGGTTTTATTGCTCTACAGAACTGGTTAATAAGAGTTGTTTGTAAATGAATTCTAACTCAGAAAGCAAGCTCAGCCTTGGGTAACTGTTAAAGATCCACAGACATATTTATATATATCAGTTGGTTGTGAATTCCAGATGTTTTCAACATGAAAAATATGTTATGTTCTAACACTTAACGTTGTATTGTTAGCCATTCAGAAGATATATCTTTCTGTTAGATGGTGATATTGCTATGGAGATAACTGTAAAAGTGTGACCTAGGAGAAGAGGTGGGAAGCAAATTGTTTTAAGGGAAGGAAGAATATCAATTATACCAATAATTGAAAATATAGTGAAAAGGTAAACATCCATAATTACTCCTAGAAAACATATGTAAATGTCTAATGCATAAAAATGGATGTTGTTTTAGCCTCTTGCATTGGCTTTATATTCAGCTTCATCAAGTGACCATGTGGATAAAACCTGACCACTTGATTATAATGTGCACTGGCACTAAACTGAACACATAGCTTTAAAAATCATTCGAAATGCATAAACTACATGTATTTGGCCATGGCTAAAGGGTCATGCTAGTTCTGTGATAAAATGAAACTTCAGAAAGTTCTAGTAAAGTATACCCTTCTTAAAAACTTGAACAGTTGGGATTCCACAAGCAAAGCAAGTCTACAAACCCGTGAAATGGCACTAGGGTAACATAACACTTCAGATTAAATTACTACTGCAGAGTTGCATCATTTGGATTGGGATTTTAAATGTATATACCGAGTGCAATTTGATGCCTAAACTTGAGCGACGAGAGGAAGAACAAACGGATGAAAACCACAAACTATATTTCAAATAGAGATTATTTGTTTTAATATCGGGTGGGACCTAAATACTTAGAAAACCGATTGTAATTCAGAACCTTAGCACACAATGGTGGCAGTGCTGCGAGAAAGCGTTTAGTCTGAAATATATAATTCACTTCAGTGAAGAAATTAATATTTGTTCTTTTTCGTTTTTTACACTCTAAAGAGTAACATTCCACCCGTAATTCCATTTGGAAGGAAAGCAGTGAGAAAAAGAAGGAAAGGAGAGAGAAATGAAGGAGAAAAGATGAGGAAAGGCAGCTCTTTCACTTGCTGAAGTTTCAATGCCCCTCAGAGGACCTACATGTGGGTAAACTGCACTCATTCTTCCAATCTGGTTGTGAACACAATGTCCTCACTTCAAGTTCATCCAGAGTAAAATTTTACCACTTTCTTAACAAAGTGGTATATGGGAGCTAGCATTGATTCCTTGCGAATTAGTTGGAAAAACTCACAGATGATGTTAATTCAAATATTACAGAAACATTCCAAGCCCTGGTAAAAGACCTAACGGTGTTCTAATGTTTAATAACCTTTAATATTAGAAACATGATGTTGATTGAACTTTGGGGGAACACGCAGTGAATGGAAGTAATAGGGAAAGAATATTCAAGGGAACTAAGTTGAGTTTTCTTTCCTAAACAAGAGAATATTGGAAGCAAATTGGACATAATAAGTAAATAAAAATCAGAATACAGAGAGACTATTCTACCATTTATCTGCTAGAAACACACTGTTATTTTTAGTACTTGAAACAAACAAACAAAAACGGCAACAAACTAAAACATTTTGATAGTTTATTCATAAAAATATCAATATTTTGAAAGGAGATGATATATTTAAATTTAGATATGAAACTTCTATATGTTTAAACATGGAATTTGAAACAGAAGCTTAAAGTCTGTTTTCAGGACATAACAGTGAATCTTTAGGACCCTCAATTTTAAATATGTGACTTCGGGATTATACAAATGTTAGTTGAGAAGATTAACTTGGACCAACATCCCACCACCCTCCTTTGTTTATCAGACTGGCCTACTCACAAAACTTTTCTGCTGTGTTCTTAAAAATTCAAATTCTTTCATATTGCTCTGATGATTTTAATTCAGTGGTTATAGAGTTAGAAAACAGGGAGTTATTTCTTAAAGAGTATAGAGGTTCTACTTGAGGTGAAGAAAATGTTTAGAAACAGATATTCTTGATGGTTACACAATTTTGGGAATGTAATTAATGCCACTGAATCACACATAAAAAATGATGAAAAAGATGGTTCAGTCCATTAAGTGCACAACTCCTGGTTTCGGCTCAGGTCATGATCTCACGGTTTGTGAGTTCGAGCCCCACGTCGGGTTCCATGCTGACAGTGTGGAGCTTGCTTGGGATTTTCTCTCTCCCCCTCTCTCTCTCTGCCCCTCCAGAGCACGTGCTCAAAATAAATAAAATAAACTTAAATTTTATTAAATAAAGTAAATATCTCAAAATAAACAAAGTCAGAATAAATAATCTCTAATTAAATAAATAATACATTTTCTCTCTCTCAAAATAAACTTAAAAAATGATTAAACTGGTAAATTTTAAGTTATATATATGTATATGTAATTTTTTCTTAAAAATTTTTTTTAATGTTTATTTTTGAAAGAGTGAGAGAGGGACAGAGCATGAGCGGGGCAGGGGCAGAGAGAGAGGGAGACATAGAATCTGAAGCAGGCTCCAGGTTCCAAGCAGTCAGCACAGAGCCTGATGTGGGGCTTGAACCCACATACCGTGAGATCGTGACCTGAGCCGAGGTCAGATGCTTAACCGACTGAGCCACCCAGGCGCCCCTATATATTTTTTTCTCGATTATGTCCATGGAAAATTGCAATTATATGCTTCCTGACTTTGATATAAAAGTTAGGTTTGTAATTATTTTCTCCATTATGACAATGGAATGTCAATATATTCTCAGATTTCAAAGGCTGTTGGCATGATGTTATTATTTTTATTGCTTAATGACAGTAAAATCATCGTGAGAATCATTGGAAACTATTTTTTGGACAATATTCTTTATTTAGCTTATCCATACAATGTTGTTATAAGCAGAAACCTCAAGCCTTTGTCTATTTTTATTATACTTTTATGCTGAGACACTGTTTAAGAGTCTGTCTTCTGGTTGTGGGTATAGGGGTTTTTCAGCTAATCTCTCAAGTGTGTAGATAAAGACATGGTGTTACATGTGGTGGGAAAGATCTATGCACTTCAGGTGTGGCAAACTAACTAGAATAGATCCTTGGTCTGAAATAAGGTGAGAAAATACAGTCAGAGAACTGCCTGTATGGTAAGATTATACAAAATGATTAATAAAGTGCAGTTGCATGTAAGTTATGTTTTATTAGGTGTTATTTCAATTGCACTGTCCTAATGTATTGGCAGAAGTTTCCCAAACAAACTAGTGGTTGATGAAAACCTATTGGGACATTTAAATGTGCCCTTCTCTGTAGGGCACATTTATAGGTAAATTTCTCTATGCGTAGGCCTCTGGGTTCATGTTTTATATATTGAAAGAAAGGTGGTCTCAAACTTGATAAACATTTTCCAATTTAATTCTGCTGCCTAAATATTTACTCTGTTGAATAAATAAACGAATCAGTTGGGAACTGTAAATGTCAAGTCACTGAATTTTCTCACTTCGTTGTTAAGTCACTCAGCACATATAACTGAATAGATATTTGAGAATGAAAGACAGTCAAGGTTAAGACTACAGCTTTACGGCATTTAAAAATTCCCTTTAGCAAAGGAGCACTTGAGTACAGATTTGCTCCAGTGGAACATAGGATGCCAGCCTTTATGCGTACAACAGTAACACACACACACACACACACACACACACACACTTAAAAAGGAGGAGCATCTGGTCTTTTATGTTAACTTATTGAGATTAAGTTATAAGAGAGGGAGTGATGTGTGTGTATGTGTGTGAGAGAGACAGAGAGAGAGACAGAGACAGAAAAAAATAGAGTTGGAGAGAGACAGAGAGTGTGTGTACTTCCAGGACAGTATCTTCTCACAGGTAACCAACCACATTCCCTAGCAACCATAATACAAAATGATGTTTGGTATATCTTGTACTTACTCAACCATTAATATAGATTGAAAAACAACCATTTTGTTGTAAAAGTTAATTTCCAAAATGAAATTCAACATTCTATCAGGGAAGAGTGCTTGGTGAATTGGAAGTCTATTGAATTATATGAATACCAGTGAGACAATGGTGTCCTTGAGTACATAGAATAGAACTGCAGCTTTTTAGGTCTCATCCTTATCATTCAGGATAATATTAAGTTTGAATTAAATGCCCTTAAGTCCCCTTTGCTCCCTAAAGCTGCCTAGGCACACTACAACACATGGACATATTCTGCTCTTTACTTGCTGTCACTAAATATTCATCCCTTGAATGAGCCTTACAAATATGTGCAGCTTAATCATTTGGATTACACCAAGTTTCCTTCATGGGAACAGTCATATTTGTTTGTTTCAAACTAAAATGCACACTCACTAAACGTTCTTCTTGTGGCTTTCAAGATGGGTGGCATTCACAAACAGCAGGGAGCTGAAGTTAACAGCTGTCCATCTTCACAAACTTTCTATTATAATAAGAGTATGGTTTTCAAAAATAGAATCATGCTCAGAATCAATTTTTAAAACACTGGATAGCATTTGTATTTAATTTTCTATCTTGAAACTTAAAATTTCAGCATTAGTACATTGTCATGATTTTTGTCAGAATGGTATGGGATGACAAATTTTTCGACAGGTTTTATGATGATTACTAGTGTTTGACTATATCAAAATGCTAGAGTTACTAACTACCATTTGGTAGAATTTTATGGAATGTGTGCAAATTATAGTCAAGAAATTAAAAAAAAAATTGACATCTGTACAAGTTAAAATCTGAAAGTTTAGTTTAATTAAAACTAAATGAAACTAAATTTAGTTTAATTAAAACTGCTGACCATGATGAAAGAGCAGCAAATGTAGTTTATAAATTGTATTTTAATTATTATTATAAATATATATAACTACTGAATATTTTATACATAAATATATACAAAAATATGCGCAAACATTTGCTAAATATATAGAAGAGAAAATTATGCCATGTGATTATTTCATGACTCTACAAAAATTTATTTCACAGGCTGAATATGAAAGTAGCCTGTAACGAGAGAGTAGTTTTGCCTTGACCTGATGTAGGAATTATTCATGTCCATTGACAATTAACTATTGTATCAGGTGACTTAAAAAATGTTAGTAGACATGGTCAATTTGAATGTAGGTTGAGTTTTCAAGAATATATTGACTATGTGATGGACCTAATATTTCATATGCCATTGACTTGTGCTGATTCAGAGGGACACGTTACTTTCAAAATAAATTACCAGATATAATTTACCAAAGTTATGTACTTATGGACCATGCGTATTAAAGAATACATTTTTCATCCTGTAGAACAAAGTAGGGAAAAGGCTGCCACTGGAAACTTGATGACAAAATTGAAGAACCTGAGAGTTTCCTGATAACAAGGGCTATTTACGTGTACTAATACAGCCTTTGGCAATGAGAAAAAATCTGAAGGTATAGCAGTTAGTTATGAGAAAAGTGAGAATAGAGACAATTTTTAAATCATGCTTTATAATAGTCTAAGAATGGCTCAAATCTTGTGGACTGGTGGAAGACCATGTTTTTAAAAGAAGTTACCTGTTCTTACTAAGAAAAATTTTAATTAACTAAATAAGAACAAAGGAAACACTCCTAAATAGTACATCCTTCCTGTTCTATGGGGAAAAGCAAATATGATGATATGAAAATCAAAAAGTAATACATCACTTAAACTAACTTGTTTAGGGATTAAACCAGTATTTTGCCCTTTTCTATCTTCATATAAATGCATGCTTAAAACACATACACACATGCACACATAAATTCAAATTTACTTTCCCTGTATTAACGTTACTTCAGGTGACACATATATTGCAGAGAAGTAAATATAATTTCAGATATATCATCAAGTTAGTGTTGAGTGAACCTAGAAGACTGGCATTCAGTAAATGAGGATGTTAACACTCTAAAAGAAATAGGATCTGTTAGGAAGGAAGATGATATAACTAGAGTGTTAGTTCACAAACAGGACAGTGGAAATGCATTGGGGAAAACAAAACAAGTTGTAGGAATACATTTCAGTTCTTCAGATGGGTAAAGAAATGGTTGATGGAATTCAAATTCAGATCATGAGAGAACTGAAGCCAAGTATAAAAAGATGGTGGTTTTAACTTTCTGTATACCTATAAAAGCTGATAAGTTCTTGACTTTTATTGCCTTGATGATAGCTAGACTGTGAGTAAATGAATCTATCTCCAACTCATATCCATATGAAAGTGACAGTGAAAAGAAATAAAGCACATCTTAGAGTTTCTTATAACCTGGGGGGGGGGTTCATTGGGCATGACCCAATTCACACTTTAGATTGTTGCTACTTAAAGCATGGTCCATGAACCACCTGCCATGATAAGATATGTACAGCAATTGAAGTGTTTAAAACTTCATGTTAACTGAAATGGCTGTGACCTCCTAATATGTAATTATTCTAACAGTTCACTTTAATACATTTTACAAAATCCATAATGGATTAGAAATAAATAATAACAATTTCTGCATTATATATAGCTTTGAAATGAGATTTGCCATTCTAGAAAATGAGGGTTTTATGTGTACATGGGAATTGAAGTTTACAAAAGACTAAGCAATGAAAAGACTAAATTGATTCTGTTAGAGAAAGAAGAAAACCAAGAAAAACTCTGGCTTCCTACTTGAGTAGAAACTAAAGGATTCTACTGTTGGAAAGAATGGAGTAATTTCTCAATTACTTTTTTACTATCTCTGTCAAAGACCACAATCTTCAAATTGTAAAATAAGTATTTATGTAAGGGATTCTAATCTCCCCAAATTTAGGAAACTGTAAAGAAAGCCTCTGCTAGTACAAATTCATTAAAATATCTGGCCTCTGTGAATTGTATCCCAGGGTATTGCAAAGGTGATCACCAAACTAATTTCAGGAACTTTGGAGAATTTGTGACAAAAAAAAGAGATGTTAAAAATGTATATGTCATTCTAATTTTATGAAGTGGAACACAATTGGTTCAGCTAACCATACCAGGATGGTTTGTGAACTTACTGAGAAAGCAATGATTACAATGCCTCAATATGATTCACTAAGAAGTGATTTTAGAATAAATGTCTTTTCTCTCTTTGTAATGTTTTTAGGCAAATAGAATACAAAAACAGAGAGTACACAACAACAGTAGAAATCTTGTTGATTTTGCCTGCAGAATATTCCTTACAGTAGTAGCCGACTCAGCTCTTTTGGGAGTTGGCCGTGCCTCTTTTAATTTCATGTCATTTTGATGGGGTTAACCCTATACTCTGGGTCCAGGGACAGACATTTGATCCGCACAAATGAGAATGATATATGGATTTTTTTTCTAGAACTACTAGAAAAGAGAATATCAACTTCTGGTGGGGTTGCCAAATTTATGAGAGTTAGCTGGTTGTCCTTCTACACTTCTTAGGAAAAAATAAAACCAATATGAGAAAAGCATATCTGAGACATGAAGCTGATTTTTGTGACATCATTCGTCCACTGGAAATTAGCTACTTTAACTACTGGACTTTTCTAGTACATCATCCAAAAAATCCTATCTCTGGCTTAAGATACTTTGATTTGGGACTCTGTCATTAAAGCTGAAAATATTCTGGCTTTATACTCAGTATATATGAACATCAGTAGATTATCTGTACTGGAGACAAGATAAAGGAATAGGGGCTAAATGTAAGATAATTTAATGAATTGGAAATTAGTAGAATGGCCATAATTCAGCTTTATGGTTATTGTTAAATAACACAGGTTTTTTATGTTTATTTATTTATTTGAGAGAGAAAGAGAGAGCAAGAGCAGGGGAGGGGCAGAGTGAGAGGGAGAGAAAGAATCCCAAACAGGTTCCATGTCAGTGCAGAGCCCAGTGCAGGGACTGACCTCATGAACCATGAGACCATGACCTAAGCAGAAATCCATTGTCAGATGCTTACCCAACTGAGCCACCCAGGTGCCTCTAAACAACATGGTTCTTAAGTAAATGTCCTGTAATACTTCAGGTTTATCTTTGTCACAGTAAGTATGCTTCCAAATGACTTGGAAGAAGAAATAGAAGATGGGACTGTATTTTAAAATAACAAACCTGAAAAAATATTTCCATTACAAAACCTTGGGAATATTTGCTAAAATAATATAATCATGATAAAAAATGCTTGCATGATAACAAAGGACGTTCTCAAAGACAAAAAACAAAGCAGCAAGAAGGCTGATCAAAAATCTCTTCACGGGAGCCACAGTTGCTCAGTGAATTTTTAACAGTCTCAGCACCCTTAAGCGTCAGGTTTTAATATTCATCTCGGGAACAAGAAGAGGCAAGGTAAACAAGTTGGTCCCATTAAAGTCAGGACCCTTGAAGGACTACACTTTTAGTGAAAAAGTCCACCCACTAACCATTGGAAACAGGTGGGTAGCCTCTCAGACTCAACCTAACTCGTAGATTAAAAAAAAATGTCTCTGTGAATTCATAATTACATGACTACCTTCTATCTAGTTTGGAGTTCAGATTTACTCTTCCTGAGAGAGACAAGATTTTAATAGAGAACAAACTGATGGTGACCAGAGGAGAGGGAGAACGGAGGTTGGGTTAAATAGGTGATTTGTAGGTGATTAAGAAGTTCACTTGCCATAATGAGCACCAGGGGATGGAAGGAATTGTTGAATCACTATATTTTACACCTGAACTGAAAATACCATATGTTAACTAACTGGAATTAAAATAAAAAAATATATATCTTAACACATCAAATTATGTCAATATGTACTTGGTATCAAATGAAAGCAAAAAAAAAAGCAGACACAGACCCATGATTACAGAGAACAATCTGGCGGTTGTCAGAGGGGAGGTGGGTGGGAAGATTAGCAAAAAGAGGTGAAGGGGAGTAAAGAGGTGAGGGGAGTGGGTGATACAGGTTTCTCGTTATGGAATGAGCAAGTTACAGGAATGAAAGAAAATATGGTCAATAATACTGGAATAGCATTGTATGGTGACAGATGGTAGCTACACTTGTGAAAATAGCATAATATATAGACTTGTCAAATCACTATGTCGTACACCTGGAAGTAACATAACATTGTGTGTCAACTATACTTCCATGAAAAAATACATAACCAAACACCAAAATAAAATTACTCTTCCTGCTTCATCTAAAAAACTTCAAGTCCATAAATTAATCAAAAGTTTTCCCTATTGTTAGCAATGGCTTGTAGATGAGGTGCGGCCAGAAAAGAGAAAAAAAAAAAAAAAGAATTCTCTGGAAAAACACACTGTCAACCTAGACTCCACAGGATTCTAATAAAACATGACATGCTTAATCCAAAATTGAATAACACATGAGGAAACACATACCAATATGAGTAACAGCTAAGAATTGCCCACCACTAGACTACCACAGAACGGAAATCTAGAAATGTTCATCAGAAATAAAGGAAAAATATCTTATTAGAAAGTTCTGAGATTCAGTAAGTAATGGTGAGCACAGATATTGAAAAACATGTGGTTGGGGCGCCTGGGTGGCGCAGTCGGTTAAGCGTCCGACTTCAGCCAGGTCACGATCTCGCGGTCCGGGAGTTCGAGCCCCGCGTCGGGCTCTGGGCTGATGGCTCAGAGCCTGGAGCCTGTTTCCGATTCTGTGTCTCCCTCTCTCTCTGCCCCTCCCCCATTCATGCTCTGTCACTCTCTGTCCCAAAAATAAATAAACGTTGAAAAAAAAAAAAAAAGAAAAACATGTGGAAAAATAAAAACCAAAATTGACTATAAAGCAAATAAATAATTTCCAACTTTAGGAGATTAAAGCCTCCAGCAAGATAACAACCAATGACATGACTTGAAATAAAAAGTATTGTTTTTGGATGAGAATGGTGACAGAGCACAGAACTGCATCATATGCAACTGATTGAATTGAAGGAATTCAGAACTGTTAGTTAAGAGAAGACACAACTTTGGGACAATAAAATCTTTCTTAAATAATTGTGAATGATGTAATGTACTGAAAAACATATTTTATTGTGAATCTTACTAGGTAGTAAAGCAAGAAACAATGAAACAGATATATATATATATATATGTATATATAGGTATAGGTATACATATATACATACCTATATATACATGTATACATATACACATATATACAGGTATATACATACATACATATATATATCTGTGTATATATGTGTATCTATATCTTTCTCTCTCTCTCTCTCTCTCTTTATATATATATCCTTTTGTTCCATTAAGAAGAGAGTGGACTTCCTCAAAAAGACATAAGTTTCTTGTCTCTAGAGATATCATACATAAGTTGAATGGCTGCTTATATGTGTTCTTACAGAAAAAGTCAAGTACTAAACAGATGGGTTAAATATATTATAAGATTTCTTCTGAACAAATACTATTCTGGGAGTGTGATTATAATGTAAATATTATTTTTTTTGACTCATAAAAAAGGAATTAAACGCATTAATAAACCTACCAAAGATATGGAAACTTTTATCATATGGTGATTTTTCAATGGTAAAAAGAATAGTTTCCAAATTATGTTTCCATTTATGATGGAGTAATAGAACTAGCTCTACCCTATCACCTGAAACAATGAAAACGCCACACTAAATATATGAAACACTGCTTTTCAAGACATTGGACATCAGGCAAAGAAAGGCATTACATTTCTGAGGGATGATGGGGAAAGGAGCCCTATGTTTGCCCCTAGGTTATAAACAGAGACAAGAAAACAACAGCTAAAAGAGCATGAGTGAGTTGTGGAAACTCTTTGGATGGTCTGATATAGGTGCAATTGTAGCCTCTCAAAAAAAAAAGGTGTATTTGGGGTTGGGTAGAAAAGATGTGTAGAGAAAAATGTCCAATTTTTTTCAAAATTTGATGAAAAGTATAAAACCACCGAACAATGGAGCTTAATGAACCCAAGCACATATGTACTGCCTAACAAACACCTGAATTTGTGACAGAATACTTCAGGTTCCAATTCTTCTTCTTCTTCTTTTTTTTAACTTTATTTATCTATCTATCTATCTATCTATCTATTTATTGAGAGACAGAGAGAGAGATTGAGTGGTGGAGGGGCAGAGAGAGAAGAGAGATAATCCCAAGCAGGCTCCTCGCTGTCAGCCGGGAGCCCAGTAGGGGGCTCAATTCCACAAACTGTGACCGGAACTGAAATCAAGAGTCAGTCGCTTACCTGACTGAGCCGCCCAGGTGCCTCTCCTTTTTCAGTTTCTTAAAACATACCACGTTCCTAAGTGATGTCTAGAATCTTTTAGGATTTAATTTGGAGCTAACATACCTGTGGATTTACAAAATTATAAATTTCTTAAAAAAAAAAAAGAAAATTGTACGTCATTTGTTTTGTAGAGTGTGAGATGAATGTTACTTGAGAAAATTCTATTATCTGAAAATATCAACTATTGGGGCGCCTAGGTGTCTCAGTCGGTTGAACATCAGACTTTGGCTCAGGTCACCATCTCACAGATTGTGAGTTAGAGCCCCACATCGGGCTCTGTGCTGACAGCTCAGAGCCTGGAGGCTCTTTAATCTGTGACTCCCTCTGTCTCTCTGCCCCTCACCACTCACACTCTGTCTCTCTTTGTCTCTCAAAAAATAAATAAAAATAAAGAAAATATCAACGATTTCTTTTTGGTGATTCAGTAAACACAATTATTTTGTTTTAGTGTAATTAACCTTGTTCATTTGTACTTTTAAAATTTGCATTAGTGAGGGTAAGTCTAGCATTTATCTTTTCACCATCTATAAAAAACACATTTATAAATAAAGTAAAAGTATAATATGACTCCACATTATGTATACAAAGTGCTTAGAAAAGTTTTAATTTTCAATGACTTACTAATTGTAGACATACTATTTTATATGAGACAACTGGGAATTTAATAGAAACAGATCTTTTTATTGGAAAGTCTTTAACTGCTAAGTTAATTCTAATTACATGTATTTTAAAATTTAAAACTTTAAAAAATAATTTTGACTTTCTATAAATTCACCACAATTTTTCTTCAATTAGTCCAAAGTTTTCTTTAAAGCAATACTCTGGACTAGAGGGGCACCTGGCTGGCTCAGTCAGTAGAGCACAAGACATCTTGGGGGTTATGAGTTCAAGCCCCAAGTTGGGCCTAGAGCTTATGTGAAAAAACAAATTTATAAAGCTTTGAATTAGACAAGTAAGCCCAGCTTGAATTGTTGTCAATTTGTCATATTACCATATCTTCAATTTCCTCCTTGTTTATAAGTTAGGATTTATATTACCTGTCTTCTGTGCTCCTTTAAGGAGTTAATAACATCATAATATCACCTAATAGCACTCAGCGTAGTATATAGGACAATGTATACTATAAAGATAACAGACAGAAACTAACCTCTCAGTAAACTTTATTAACTTTTCAAGGAACTAGGTAGAAAAAAAAGTGCTGGCAGAAAAGATGGCTTCTCTCTTTTTTACTCCTTGCAATAGTTCTATATAACCGTGAATGTGTGTTAGTTTTTAGTCTTTTGTGTAAATCCCAGTTATTAAAACAGGGTCATTATTTTCTAGTTTGGCAACTGATTTCAATTGTAAAGAAGCAGTAACTTTAAGTGGTAGCTTCCAATATGTTTTACAGAAACCTAGCATGCATTTTTCTGACTTTCTTAAAGATCTAATTCAAAAATTCATTATCTGGGAAGTTTGGGATCACTAAAAGGCAGGTTGGAAATATGAGAAGAGCAATTATAATTGAATGACAACCTTAATAATAAACAACAAGAGTCTTTAAATGTTCTTGCCAGGTCAGCAGACACAGCTACTAACAGAGCAATGAATGGTATGTAAAGCTCAAGACAGAGAAGGTTGGGGGTTTGTGAAGGGGAATTTCCGAAACACAAATACCAGTCCTCTGAGGCAGCTCTTTCAATAGACCATGATACAGACTTCTTAGAAAGGACCAACTGAACGTAAACCTACTGAAGAAATGCTAAAATAAATTTGAAAGCACATTTTATTACTGGAATATTAAAAGGTATTCCTTCTGGGTTCCTGGGTGGCTCAGTTGGTTAAGCATCTTGACATTGGCTCAGGTCATGATCTTGCCATTCCCAAGTTCGAGCCCTGCGTTGGGCCCTGGGCTGACAGCTCAGAGCCTGGAGCCTGCTTCAGATTCTGTGTCTCCCTCTCTCTGCCCCTCCCCTGCTCACACCCTGTCTCTCTCTCTCTCTCAAAAATAAATCAACATTAAAAAAATGTATTCCCTCCCTCTCTACACACAGCTGAAGAGCTCACATGAGGTTAGGAAAACATTAAAGGAGGAGCATTGCATTAAAGTCTATGTCTGTACAAAATATTTTTAATAGTAGGGTAAGAAGAAAATAATGCCACAAAAGTGTGTATGACAATAAAGCTACACGTCTTAAGAGTCTAAATGAACTGGAGTGTGACCTTCTACGTACAGTTCAGTGTTCAACATAATAAGATGAAGCATAATATTTTAATAATATTATTGTTTCTCCAGCTAAGAGATAGAAAACTGGAGTAATAGGAAGTGAGAGATGAAGGACTTCTTGGGGTCCATCCAGATCAATTCTTTATTTATAGATGGGGGAACTGAAATGAAAAATTAAGAGGACTATTCAGGAGTATCTTTCTACTTGCTACATGAGATGTTGCCTAATTTATGAATCACTTAATAAAGTCAATTGTATCTTCAACAACAACAAAAAAAGGGGACTGACTGTTCAATGCCAAAGAGGATTCCAACTGGAGTTGGAATCATCTAAAACTAGACTTCTGGATTCCCAGAGGCCAGTGTTTCCTGTGAGCCCCGTTGAATTGTTTCTATTTTGCATGTCCCCTGGAGTCAAGGAGATGGGCAGGTACAGCCAATGTAACTGAGTGTTAAAAAGCAAACCGAGTCACATGTGAGGTTCTGCACTTCCATAAGCAGCTGTCATGGGCATGTTCATAAATGAAGCCAACACTCTTTAAATGTCAGTGGTGCTTCCCGGGCAAAGAATCAGAAGCAAGCTCAGTGGACTGCCTTCCCTTTCTACATTGAAAAGAATGTTGCTTATGTAATGCATTTATCTTATGAGAAATCCCAGTCTGTGGAAATAGGGAGTCAGAACAATTAAGTGGGGTTGGTTGTTAGATTTGCATGTGCTACTTAGCCCGTGATGTTTCTCTTATAAAATTGAAATGTTTCACTCGTAAAAGTGAGGTGTGCTTTGCAAATGAAAACCAGGCATTCCACTGGGGTGATAAAAGTGTCAAACTTAGAGCTGCTGGGTTGAAGGATGAAAAGGAAAACAAATCAATGTGTTTCAACAGGAAAACATTTAAAGTAGAAACCACTAAATAGTTTAAGTCTCCAGGTTCTAACTAACTATAAATTTCCTATATAGTAATCTAAATATTCATCGTATACACAAATTTCTTTTGTATCATAATGACTTAGGGTAACTTTCAGAAATGTATCGCAGGGTCTTTTTAGAAAATATATTGCATGGTCTTTCTACAGAATTGTAACATTTATTATTAATGCCAAGAAAATATGCTTTCTTTTTGATAAGTTTTAGTAATAACTAAATTTTAAGTAATTAATACTTAATTACTAGTTACCTACAAATTATATTCTAAGAGAGTCCATTTTCTGTAGTGGAAGAGATCTTATTCTTTAATATTAAAACATTTGTATTTTTAAATTTCGCTGATTGGTCAAAGAAATTTATTAGGCAATAATCATGTATCAGGCATTGGGTTATGTTCTAGTAATATAGTAAAGATCAAGTTCTGTTGTAATATGGTAAAGTTCTACTATAGCAATGCCCTCCCAAAGATTATGGAGAAGTAAGAAAGAGGAACATAATAATTACAAAGACATTAGAAGGGAAAGGTCATTGGGTCTAAGAGATTATTGTTTTTTAAAAAAAATTTTATATGATTTTTTTTAACGTTTATGTATTTTGAGAGACAGATGGGGGGAAGGGCAGAGAGAGAGAGAGAGAGAGAGGATCCAAAGCAGGTTCCATGCTCACAGGGCAGACCCTGGTTTGGGGCTCAACTCACAAACTGCAAGATCAAGACCTGAGCCAAAGTCCAACGCTTACCTGACTGAGCCACTCCGGTGCCCCTAAGGGATTATTTCTATCGTTACAGGTTATAACACAATTTAAGAGATAACAAGATAAAGGAGAAGAAAGCTTCCAAGGAGAGGGAACAGCATGTGTGAAGATTTGGCTTTAAAAGAACTTGGCTTAATTAGGCTTTAGGGGAAGGCCAATGCAAGGCAAGGAAGACCTTGAAAGTTAGGGAGGAAGTGGAATAATATTGTCCTGGAGAGGAAGGCAGAGGTCAGACCATGAAGGACCTTGTGAGTCTTACTGAAGAATTTATGTATGCCAGGGGCACCTGGGTGGCTCAGTCATTAAGCATCTGACTTCGGTCCAGGTCACGATCTCATGGCTTGTGAGTTTGAATCCTACATGGGGTGAATTCAAGCCCTGCTTTGGGTAAAACATGAGTCCCCCTTCAGGTGAACCCTGCTTCTCTCTTTCCCTCTCTTTCTCTCTGCCCCTCATGGGATTCTCTCTCTTTCTGCCCCTCGCCCACTGTGTCCTCTATATCAAGAAAAAAAAAAAAAAGAATTTGTGCTATAATAGGATACATTCTAAAGCACTTAATGTAAACTAGTAACATAAAACATTTTGAATAATTTAAAATGCTGGAACCATTTAATAAATTATTTTTAAAATTATCCCTATATTGATTGTTCAGAGAAAGTAGTAAAGGAGTACAAGAATGGAAGCAAGGAGGCCAACTAAAACTACACTGGCATGTTAACTGGAAACAAGTATGTTGGCAAAATAGATCAAGAAGGATGTATTCAGTTGAGACATAGTTTGGACGGAGGATTGACAGCATTTAGTGATGGAGTAAGGGACATTTTAAAGGTGACTCCAAAACTTTAGACTTCAAAAAAAGTGTGGCTGAAGGTATAAGTTGGTGAGAAAAAAAATTAAGGATGGAAAATATTTGGGGGACAAATCAAGGGTTCTGTTTGGATACGTTAAGTCGAAAATGCATTTGAAATCATTGTTGACCCTGTACTGAGAATAGCAATTAAATTAATATGGTAAAAAACCATTTAATCCTCTATTGTAAAATCTGTATGGATGGGCCTAGAGGGTATTATGCTAAATGAAATAAGTCAGACTGAGAAAGCCAAATTCCATATGATTTCACTCATATGTGGAATCTAAAAACAAAACAAAACAAAAACAAAACAAACAAAAAGCAACCAAAAAACACAAATGAATAGAAAAAAAACAAAAAGCAAAGTCAGACTATATAAATAGAGAGCAAACTGATGGTTGCCAGAGGGGAGAGGGGTAGGGGAATGGAAAAGATGGGGAATAGGAGATATAAGCTTCCAGTTATGGAATGAGTAAGCAACAGGAATAAAAGGCACAGGATAAGGAATGTAGTCAATGACATTGTAATAGCGCTGTACGGTGATAGATGGTAGCTACACTTGTAGGGAACATATTATGTACAGTTGTGGAATTGCTATGTTGCACACCTGAAACTAATATAATGTTGTATGTTGGCTATACTCAAAAAAAAAAAGAAAAGAAATTAAATCTATAGCTTTAATATTTGGCAGTTTCAGAATTTCTTATTACCCCATCCCTCATCTGCCATGCCTCATTAGAAATTAATTGTTGATATACAAACCAGTCTAGAAACTTACAGAGTGTTAAGAAATAGTGTTAGCAACAGATGCAGTCAGCTATGAAACTAGTGGGTGTGCAACTTGTTATATATAATGGTGAGAAAATGGGGCTATTGAACACTCTGTTCTGTGTTCATAGTCTTTAGATGCGGGGGGTGGGGGGGAAGAAAACTTCACAAGAAAGGAATAATGTGCCTTATCATTAGTATTGACTCTATTGAATATTTACTCATTACAAGTTTTACCAACGTTAGAACTACAGTTTTCACAATTCATTCCACCAAATAACAGAATAAACATGTCTGCTTTCACATATGTTACCATAAAGGTTTATCAAGAAATATCTAAATAACCTCAAGAAAAGTTAGCGGAAAAATAAACATATTTTGAAAACCCAATTAATGCTAAATATAGGGCAATTCTTTTCCCTTTTTCTTTGTTTTTATTATTATAAAATATCTAAAATGGAACCATGCACCTTTAATTTATTATGCCAAATCAATAACAGATATTATCTTTCAATTTCCTGGCTTATTCACCTCCTTTTCTTTCTTAAACAGTTCGGTACCTTGCATCTCCTTCAGTGAAACAGTGCAGGGCTGGGTTTTTCTGTTGTTTGTTTTTTGTTTTTTTGTTTTTTGTTTCTTTGTTTTTTTGGTGCAGAGGTGGCTACGGATTGAGCTACATGTGGCCAACAATCTAAGAAAGGACCAGAGGATTCGCTGTACCTGTAGTACCTGTGGTGTCACTCATGTGAGCTGACTATCTACCAATTTCTAGAACTGTAGTAATTCCAAGACGAGCAGGTCAGCTAAGAAGAACATAGTGTAGGCTGGTGGCCCTGGAGGGCTAGACCCAAATGATCCAGCCAAGGAATAAGTTGATAATGGAAGCAGGCCAATTAAAGAGTAGAGAGATACAGAGATAGGGGAGAGTGTGCAGCCTCAAAGAAGGAAAAGTAGCCATGATTGCCATCTAGGTTCTAGGCACCAGTTTTCGGAGGACTGCCTGTACTTTCTAACTATTGGTTCCACGATAATTCCTGTATTGTCACACGGACAAATAGCACCGAGTACCACCCTGACTTTTTACTTGAACTGATTTTTTGTTTTCAAATAACACAAGAAATAGTACTAAGTGAACATGCCTAAATGTGTGTGGGTGGGTGGAGGGTGGCATGACACTGTATATATAAAGATGGCTATTTAACCTCATGCATAATATTGAAACACTGAGGCCAGTATAAATAAATGCTGTTATATCTATAAAACCGGAAATTATAAACTTGTTGCACGTACATGCATTGGGTTTGGAATTAATGCTAAAAATGTACAATCACAGTTAGTGTGATGTCAAATACATGGAAGTGGTATTCTCTGGGTGATGGGCTGATAGGTTATTATTTTATTTCACTGGCTTTTCTTTATTTTTAAATTATCCAAAATAAGCATGCATTGTTTTCCTAATCAGAGTAATAACTACATAAGAAAAAGAAAATATGCTTATCATAAATCAAAACAAGGAACAGAATGCAAGATTATAATAAACTATGATTGTACTTATAATTAAATAAATAGAAGGGTATATCTTGATATGACTTCAGTACATTTTTATGGTAGCAGAGTATGGTTTTCTTCTCTTTTCTTTTCTTTTTTTTTTTTTTTTGGTCTTTTTACTATTTTGCATAGCCCTTCTCATAATCTTTAATAGGTAGCATTATCTGCCACATATCAAGCATGTTTTGGGTAGACAGTTGAATCAGGTATCCATAATTATGTTAGAGTAAATTTACCTGGCCCTAATATGGATAGCCATATGTTTTAAGTTCCCAAACCTGTATTCTGTTGTGAGGATCAACTGCTGAAATACAGAAGTATCTTATCTCATGACTACCTTTCACTTCAGGGTTTTGCCAAGTTCAAGCAGGAAAATGAAGAATCAATCAATGTGGTGGTTTGAGGATAAGGAGGGAGAGGTCAATATGAGTACTGGTTTATGGAGTCACTGAACACTATAAAGGGTTGGCTAGTTAATCTAGATGCTGATCTTCATTTTAACACGCTGGCAACCTCAGTAATTGTCCTGGAATAATGTTTCAAACAACCACATTGTAGCCAGATATGCTCCTAAGAATATAAATACTTAACTAGGTTTTACATATAGAGAAAAAGAACCAAATTTAAATACAAGAAGGTTAGAGAGTAGAACTGTGTTAAACACCAAAAACGTAATTACTATATAGTCTAGAAAGACACTACTGCTCTAATTAAAACGAGTTCTTAAAACCATTTTCTCCACCAATGTCATAAGAACAACCACACTTCTGTAACTAGTCCCTTTACGTGTAACAGGAATGTTCATTTACAAAGAAAGCCTACTAATATGGACAATTTGGTGCTAGATGTAATGCGTTCACTCCAGCAAAAAAATTAATTTATCAATTCTTGCTTTTAACACCTCATAAATACTCAGGCCACACCTTCTCTGACTTAGAGGAGCAAAACCATTCACAGTAATGTTTTCATTTTCTGCCTTGAAGCTGTTACACATGAAACCTTAGACATTTAAAATTCTTCTCAATTTCAAATGTAATCTATATTGAACTGAATTTTAGAAATTTGTATGCAATTAGAGGCTGTATGGATATTTCATATTTATAATAATAAACACACAAATCATGGTTAGAAGAGGACATAAGACAAATCACTTTTCCGTGATAGAGATTTTCACATTATTTTGGAAAGTTACAACATATCTATGACTCCCTGAATTAAAGTAGGTTTCTGTCCCTGCAAATACATCTATTTCTTTTATGAGAGTGTAAATTCACTCGTGTATTTCGTATCTCTAATGTCTACCTTTCCCTCACTTCTTTTTCCATGTGCACATCATGCGCCACCTAACATGATGTGATGAGAAGGGCATAACACCACTTTTGTGGAATTCCTGCTAAAATGCATTACTTCAATCTATTCATAAGAAAAATTCAGGCAAGTCCACATTGAGGAAAACTGTAATGAAATAATTGACCTGTACTCATCAAAGCGACAAGGTCAAAAGAAGAAAAAAGAAAGAAAGACCAAGAAACTGTCCCAGGTTGGCGGAGTATAAGAAGATATGGAATATAGGGGTGCCTGGGTGGCTCAGTCATTTGAGCGCCCGACTTCCGCTCAGGTCATGATCTCATGAACGTGAGTTCGAGCCCCGCGTGGAGCTCTGTGCTGGCAGCTCGGGCCTGGAGACTGCTTCGGATTCTGTGTCTCCCTCTCTCTGTTCCTCCCCCACTCACACTCTGTCTCTCTCTCTCTGTCAAAAATAAATAAAGATTTTTAAAAATTAAAAAAAAAAAGATATGGAATACAAATGCAATGTAATATCCTGGATTGGATGCTGGACCAGAAAAGGAATATTAGCAGGAGTATTGGCAAAATTTAAATTAGGTCTGTAGGTATGTTAATAGAAATGTATCATTGTTAATTACAGGTAATTGGATAAACATTAGGAGAGAGTGAATTAAGGGCATGAGAACAGTGGGTATTATGTTTTGCAAAAATTTTTTGTTAAGTATAGTATTAAAGTAAAAAAAAAAATCCACATTCTTAGCCCAAAGGGCTTGAATTTTTATTTTATGTGTGCAAAAAGCAAGACAATTCTAATAATTCCTACAAAAGATCTTGGCATTGCAGAAAATTTAACTAGAGAAATAACACTTTTACCCTTCTGTCACTTCCAAGTTGAAGTGAAGATGTTTTCCTCATGAAGCATATGCCAATAGGACACTGATTACATTTTATTCATGCGTTTATTTTTTTCTATTCATCAAATCATAAATGCCACAAGAATTAAAAAAAATGATATTCTAAAAATTCAGAAATAGTAAAATATAATTACCACATTAATTTTTCAGAGTTGAAACCTTCATTTATTTAAAAAAAAATGTGCTTATTTATTTATTTTTGAGGCAGAGAGAGACAGTGCACGACCAGGGGGAGGGGCAGAGAGAGAGAGGGAGACACGGAATCAGAAGCAGGCCCCAGGGTCTGAGCTATCAGCACAGAGTCCACCACAGGGCTCAAACCCACAAACCATGAGATCATGTCCTGAGACTAAGTCAGACGCTTAACCAACTGAGCCATTCAGGCACCCCTGAGTTGAAACCTTTAAATCTCTGAAATGTTGTTCGAAGACTAGTTTTAAAGGTGGTATAATACGTAGGTTTTTTTTTTTCCTGCTTTTGACCGCATGCTATATGCAGGCTACTTGGCTAGGAGTATGACAGCATGACGTTGAGGGAGCAATTTATGTTGACTATGAATGAAATTGTCATTATGCTCAATAATCTTCCTTAAAACAAAGTTTCTAGAACACAATATAGTAAAAGCTTTTAATGGATGCACTGTAATCCTAGATATTCCTTAAAGCAAATTTTATGCCAGTAAATATTAAACTCCTGAAAACAGTGGATTGATATGGAGTTACTGGCAACATCCAAACTATTTTTATATAAATAATATTCCTATAATGAAATATTATTTTAGGAGAGATAGGATTGTGTCTTCATGATACAGACACATATAATGGCAGCTGATGTCTGGAAGGTATTAGATTGTGGTTATAATAATCACTATAATTGTAGCAGTTCATGCTAGCGCAACTGCACATCTATTCTTCATTTGTCTCTAATTTGTTCTACATATGAATATACGACCTTCATCAATTTAAAGTGCCATCCCTTGGCTATGTGGATCATTAAAGGAAATACATAATGTATGAGTTCCACAACCCAAACTTAGAGGGGGGATATCTTTGTCACAAGTGTGAAATCATTGCTACAAGGCTGCCTTCTGAGATTTAATCAAAATCAAGTCAAGATTACAAATGACCATCAATCAATACCAGGGTTATTCATACATTTTGTTTTGAACAGAGGAGTTTCATTCACAATTTTGCACCCCTTATTGATCATTAGAGCAACTAAGATCATCGAATTATATAGATAACCTTTTTTAATATGAAATTTATTGTCAAATTGGTTTCCATACAACACCCAGCACTCATCCCAACAGGTGCCCTCTTCAATGCCCATCACCCAGTTTCCCGTCCCTCCTACCCCCCATCAACCCTCAGTTTATTCTCAGTTTTTAAGAGTCTCTTATGGTTTGGCTCCCTCCTTCTCTTTTTTTCCCCCTCCCCCTCCCCCATGGTCTTCTGTTAAGTTTCTCAGGGTCCACATAAGAGTGAAAACATATGGTATCTGTCTTTTTCTGTATGATTTATTTCATTTAGCATATTGAAGAAGAAGACCAAAGCAGGAGGCATCACAATCCCAGACTTTAGCCTCTACTACAAAGCTGTCATCATCAAGACAGCATGGTATTGGCACAAAAACAGATACATAGACCAATGGAATAGTATAGAGACTCAAGAATTGGACCCACAAATGTATGGCCAACTAATCTTTGACAAAGCAGGAAAGAATATCCAATGGAAAAAAGACAGTGTCTTTAAAAAATGGTGCTGGGAGAACTGGACAGCAACATGCAGAAGAATGAAACTAGACCACTTTCTTACACCATTCACAAAAATAAACTCAAAATGGATGAAGGACCTGAATGTGAGACAGAAAACCATCAAAACCCTAGAGGAGAAAGCAGGAAAAAAACCTCTCTGACCTCAGCCACAGCAATTTCTTACTTGACACATCTCCAAAGGAAAGGGAATTAAAAGGAAAAATGAACTATTGGGAACTCATGAAGATAAAGAACTTCTGCACTGCAAAGGAAACAATCAACAAAACTAAAAGTCAACTGATGGAATGGGAAAAAATATTTGCAAATGACATATCGGACAAAAGGCTAGTATCCAAAATCTATAAAGAACTCACCAAACTCCACACCCGAATTATATGGATAACTTAATGAAGTTAAATAAATTTCCTATAGGGCATTGCTTTTCCAAAGGACAAACAATCTAGCCGTAAGAATGTGCTGAGTTCAGTGGAACCAGTTTATTCAAAGAGCACAACACAATATTTGGGATGACAGAATAAGTAGTGAGTTTGCTTGATAGTAAATCACAAAGAGCCAAGAGGAACTATTTTTGATTAATACTTTTGGGGGCTCTATAGTATGGGGAATATGAAGAAACTGATTATTAGGGAAGGAATATAGCAAACATGGTGATGACGTTAATACTATGACATCATCTTGACTAATCTATTTTAAGAAATAATATTTTATGTTCTACTTCCTCTCCGCTTCCTCAAACCTAGTTTCAATTGCAGAGGTTTAAAAAGAATACTGTCATCCTAACAAAATACATGTATCCTGAAACACTTACAAAATATGTATGTCCAGCATCCTGCAATTTAGCCTTGAATAGTAAGGATAATAGATTTTTCAGGGAGATGGCTTCATCACACTTAGCTAAGTTCCTCTTTCTGTGATTCTCTAAGAGTAGATCAGACTCAGACATTGGGAGACTTAGACAATTGTTTTCAGGAATGCCTAGGTGTCAAAGTTATGTGAAGAGTGAAATGTGAAAGGTCAATTCTTCTGTGTTTTCTTCAAAGTACCACCTATCAGTACTAACTTCAGTGAAAGTTTAGCATTTGTGTTCAGGTAGTTCTCTTAAGTAAATATGAAATCTTAGAATGGAGGTTTGTTTTCTTTTGAACTGATTTTTTTGTGGGTGGACTTTTGTGCAACAATCAGAAATAAATGGCTTTTTTTGGCCAGAAGTTTCTTTGCAGTTCAAGTGAAGAGGAAAATATAGCTACAGCATATGGCGAGTGGAGGCATTACATAATACACTGGGGATTATAGTTGCAAAATTGACTTATGATTTATATTTCTTTTCAGAGATGCGTGTGTGTGTGCGTGTGCATGTGAGTGTGTTTCTAAACATGCATACAAATTGATGAGACAGGATCATTTCTTTTTGTGGTCATAAGATGACATTTCTATTTACCTTGTACATTATCTAATGGTATGGACTAAATGTCTCTTTTAACTCAGTACCAAGATGCTGAGCTATTTATTATGCACATTAAATGAATGTAGAAAATATTTTTTCAGTATTTTATTTTTCCTTTATGACAAAAATGTTATGTTCTTTTTCATGTCTTCTAAAATACTAATTCTAAAGCAAGCGTGCTACCAGATTTCTTAAGTTTTACACACTGTACATTTTTTTTTTTAATTTGTATTCTATGCTTAGAAATCCTGAGAAAACTGAAAACCTACTTGGTATTGAAAGTCATTAAACCATATAAACTACCTTAAAGCCTTTGCATGATGATTCTCAGTGGAGATATCTAGGCATTTATATTAGCTTAAAATATGTGTTTAACATCCTTTTAAATAGAATACTAGGCTAACAAAAGAAATAAAAATATTGCTGATGACAATGACAATATAATAAGCTGAAAACTCTTATGGGTATGTATATATGCACACATGTGTATGTTATAAAACATGCAAAGATGTGGTGTATAATATTTTTTAAATGTAATATAAATATTTAAGTAAATTGTAAGTTAATAAAGGAATCAGGTTTTATGTGTTTTTTGAGGTGGTGAAGAGGCGTATGTTTGACCTGCAGTAAATGTGTGTTGAATTGCAGTCAAATGAAAACTGATAGCTTTCACTATTTTACTTTCTGAAGTAAAATAAAATAAAAATTAAGCTGACAATGTGTTATGTATTTCTAAGTATAAAAATGCAAATGGATTTTAGTTCTGTTCATCCATTTCACTAATTTCAAAGTTTTTCCTTAATTGGCTTAAAATTAAAGTTTTTTTTTTAAAAAAACTTTATTTAAAATTTTTTTTTTAATGTTTGGGGCGCCTGGGTGGCTCAGTTGGTTAAGTGTCTGATTTCCACTCAGACAATGATCTCGCAGCTCGTGAATTCGAGCCCTGCGTCAGGCTCTGTGTCGACAGCCCAGAGCCTGGAGCCTACTTCAGATTCTGTGTCTCCCTCTCTCTGCCCCTCCCCTGATCATGCTCTCTCTATCTCTCTCAAAAATAATGAATAAACATTAAAAAATTAAAAGAATTTTAATGTTTATTTATTTTTTGAGAAAGAGACAGAGGGAGACAGATGACAAGCAGGGGATGTGCAGAAGAATGAGGGAGACAGAATCTGAAGTGAGCTGTCAGCACAGAGCCTGATGCGGGGCTCAAACTCATGAACCATGAGACCATGACCTGAACCCAAGTTTGATGCTTCACAAACTGAGTCACCCAGGCAGCCCTAAAAACCTTTAACTTAATGACTAAATCAGTGAATTTTAATTTTACATATCAGTTAAACTTCAAACCAAACAAAGGAACTGTAGCGAAACTAGAAATTTTTGAACGCCATAAGAGAGCAACAGAAAATACTCCCTCTCTCTCTCTTCCTTTATACAACCCTTGCCCCTATTTTTATCTATTCATTCATAAAGCTCCCCATTTCTTTTCCCAGGCTTTTCTCTAAGTACTGGGAATACAGCAGTGCAGAAGATGGTAAACATGCCAACACTCATAGACCCTACATTCTAGTGGAGAGAAAAAGGGAAGAAGCTTGATAATTAAGCAAAATATATGATGTTAGTGATTAAAAACTAATTAAGCAGGGAAGATGAAAAGGAAGGGCTTGGGATAGCGGTTGTAGTGTTATTTATGGTAAACTTCACAAGCTACATTTGAGAGAAGGTTTGAAGGAAGTGAGGGTGGGAGACGTGCACAAAGAATGGTGAGGAATATTCCATGCAGGAATGCTCCCTCAGATGGGAGTGTGCCTGACACATTTAAAGAACAGCAAGTAGGTCAACGTAGAGGGAATTAAGAGGAAGATGAATAAGGATGATGTCAGAAAGCTCAGGAGAATGGAAGGGAGAACACTATATGGGTTTCAACTTTTATTCCGAGTGAGATCTGAAGCTACCACAGAGTGCTCTGAGCAGTGCTTTCATATCCCTTGTTACATTTTCAAGGGTTACCTTGTCTGTTAGTTTGAAGGTGGAGGGGTCATAGTGGAGACAGAGAGAACAGTTGGGAGGTTGTTACAATGATTCAGGGGAGAGACGATTGTGGCACAGGCCAGGTTGACAGCAGTGGATGTAGTGAGAAGTGGCTGTATTCTGGATATGTTTTGAAGATAGTGTCAAAGGATTTGCTGACCGAACAGGTATTGTTCACAAGAAAAAGAGAAATCGCTTTATTCCTCTTATTCCAGGGTTTCTGGTCAAAGCATCTGGAAGAACGGAGCTTCTCCCTACTGAGATGGTGACAAGGCAGAAAATCAGCAGCTCGGTTTTGGATATTTTATACTTGAGATACCTGGGGTAGCCTAGGAGTTGAGGAGAGACTAGAAAAGATAAAGAGTGACTGAGAGAGAGAAAGAACACCAGCAAGTTCTGGAAACCTTGTGAAGAAGTCTGAGTTGGTACACTTTTTGAGATCCCTGAGAAATTTCTAAGAATGGGTTCAGAGAAAAGGGGAAACTAAGTACATGGAGGCAGAGAAGTCTCCCTTAGTCTCAACGAGACTAATATGTCAACATGCTTTGGGTAGGAACTGGAAGGCCGTTGCTCCCCGAGTGTTAGTTTTCTATTGCAGCTGTAAGAAAATGTCACAAACTTAGTAGCTCAGTAACAACACAAACGTATTATCTATAGTTCTATAGGTCAAAGGTCAGACTCAGTCTCACAGACTGAAATCAAGGTGTTAAAGAGGTTGCATTTCATGTTTGGAAGTTTCGAAGGAGGATCTGTTCTTTCACCTTTTGGAGTTTCCAGAGGTCACCCACACTCCTTGGCTCATCCTTTGTCTATCTGCAGAGGGAGCAGTATTGCATCTTTCTGATACATTTTTCTTTTTCCATTTTTAAGTTCCCATGGATTACACTGAACCACCTGACTGATCTAAGGTAATCTGCCTATTTCAGTTTATTTTGTAAATTTATTTATTTTGGGGGGAGAGAGAGAGAGAGAGAAAGAGAGAGAAAGGGAGGGGCAGAGAGAGTGGGAGACAGAGTATCCCAAGCAGGCTCCACGCTTGTCAGCACAGAGCCCTGTTTTGGGCTTGATCCCACGAACTGTGAGATCATGACTTGAGCTGAAATCAGGAGTCAGACGCTTAACTGACGGAGCCACTCCGGTGCTCCCTGATTTTTTTTTTTTATTTTTTTAATGTTTATTTTTGAGAGACAGGGACAGAGCATGAGCGGGGGAGGGGCAGAGAGAGAGGGAGACGCAGAATCAGAAGCAGGCACCAGGCTCTGAGCTGTCAGCACAGAGCCGGATGGCTGGGCTCGAATTCATGAACTGCGAGATGATGACCTGAGCGGAAGTTGCACGCTTAACCACTGAGCCACCCAGGCGCCCCATCCTTGCCTATTTTAATGTCAGCTGATTAACAATCTTAACCATTTGTAACATTAATTCTCTTTTACCATGTAAATTAAAACAGACTGACAAATTCTGGGGATTAGGAAATGGACATCTTTGTGTGTGGGGGGCTGTTATTTTGCCTACCGCAGTGAGAATATAAAATGCTCTTGGATGAGAAATCTTTTTTTTTTCTTTTTATTCATATAAGCATATTTATTTTTCCACTAAGCCTAATCATTTCCATGTAGGTAAACAAACCAGGGCAATATATACACAAAGTTAAAAACACATTGTTGCTTAACCGGTTACGGCAACACTCTTGAAAGGTAATAGGGAGGTATAGGCAACATACGAAGTTTAAAAGGCATCCAAATTGGCAAGGAGGAAGTCAAACTTTCACTATTTGGAGATGACATAACGCTATATATAGAAAACCCAAAAGATTCCACCAAAAAACTGCTAGAACTAATAAATGAATTCAGTAAAGTTGCAGGATTCAAAACACACAGAAATCTGTTGCATTTGTATACAACAACAATGAAGCAGCAGACAGCAGCAGAAAGAGAAATCAAAGCATCAGTGCCATTTACAATTGCACCCAAAACAGTAAGATACCTAGCAATAAGCCTGACGAAAGAGGTGAAAGACCTGTACTCTGAAAATTATAAAATACTGATGAAAGAAATTAAAGAGGGCACAAAGAAATGGAAAGACATTCCATGCTCATGGATTAGAAGAACAAATATTGTTAAAATGTCTACCCTACCCAAAGCAATTTGCACATTTAATGCAATCCCTATCAAAATACCACCTACATTTGTCACAGAATTGGAACAATCTTAAAATGTATTTGGAAGTGCAAAAGACCCCGAAGAGTCAAAGCAACCATGAAAAATAAAATTCTAAATTTGGCATATGCAGAAAAGTTGAGGATGTAAACGGATAGCATACAATAACGTTGACTGTTTGGAAATTGAGAAACATCGCGTGTGCAACTGCTCAGTTTTGTTTTGTATTGTGCAAGTGAAGAAAGAGCCAAAGCCAGCACATTGCCCTGGAGGAGATGGTAGAAGGAGAGCTAGATTTCGGTTGCCAGGCACAAGCAAAGTCAGGAAGCGTGGACAGAAACTGGTATCAGG
Organism: Lynx canadensis; assembly: GCF_007474595.2. Taxonomy (NCBI): domain Eukaryota; kingdom Metazoa; phylum Chordata; class Mammalia; order Carnivora; family Felidae; genus Lynx; species Lynx canadensis. The sequence continues at coordinate 128,781,502 of NC_044311.2, forward strand.
AAAATCTTATGTCCACAAAGTTTAATAAGACAAATATGCAAGAGAGGATTTTATGTCAATATTGGCTCAAAAACAATAATAACGAATATACAGAGGGCAAGATGTAGAAGCTCAGCTTTAGAGATAGGCTTCTCGAGTGGTTTTCTTGAAGTCGATAAGTTCCTTTGTATGGCACTGATAATTTTCCATGTTCCAAACAGTTCTTGTGTGCTATTAAGCTCTGCTGAGAGGTACACCACCAAAGGCAGTCTCTGTGAGTGGATCTTAAAAGTGCTCATCACAACAACGAAATTAGTAATGTGATTGATGTTAATTAGCTTGTGATCATCTTGCAATGGCATATAACAAATCATTATGTTTTATACCTTAGACTCATACATTGTCCCATGTCAATTATGTTTCAATAAAACTGGAAAAAAAAAAGTCTTTTATGTGTCTTATTTCTGTGAAAAATACTCTGCCTTCAAGTAAAATGGTTATTTACTAAACTTATGTTAGATGTAATGTAAGGTGCTATGTTCTCTGATAACATAAAAATGCTGCTATTTAGCATTTTACAACAGCATGTATGTGGATAGAGCACAAGCATAGTAAAATCTTAAATAGGCAAATATTGAATAGCAGTACATTAACAAAATGTGCATGTCATTTCATAAGACCACAATGTAGGGTTTTATTAGGGGGAAAAAACTAAAAAAAAAAAAAAAAAAAAAAGCAGTTTTATTTTGTATCTGACTCAATAAAAAGTCAGTTTAAACCTGAGTGGGAATTCAGTAATAGTGAGTCATTATGGGTTTTTAAGAACAAATGAGGTGATCAAAGCACTATTGGAAAGAGATTAGTCCAGCATGGCAAATAAAATAGATTATACAAGGAAAAGATCAGAGTCATAAAGACCAATTCAGACTTTATTTGAATCATTCAAGAGTACAATAATTTAAAGAGAACCACTGTGTTTAGAAATGGAACTCAAGACATAGATGGGAGAGAAATTGTGAAAAACAAAACAAAACAAAAAACCAGAGAGGATGAAAATAAAAAGTAAAACAAAACAAAACAAACAAAAAACCCAGGAAAATTTGATGACCATGAATATAAAAATGATAGAACCCAAACTTCTATGATAACACTCAGCCTGGAGACACTGAATACAAAATACCACGTAAATAGTGAAAAATTATATTAAGAAACTGTTGGGGGAGGTGGGGGGTGAAGTGGATGAGGAGGGAGGATATGAAGTATATAATGAGTTTGTTTCCTTTGAAGGTTCATAAATGGAAAAAAAAGTCTGTGCAATTTCATAACCCAAAGATACTCATTGAAAACTGTGGTATATTTGCCTCCATATTTTTCTATACTTTTAAAACATGTATTTAAAAGAAAAGAGCTGTACTCTTTATTAGCAAATTTGAAGAGGTTTTGATGAAAAAAACTTCTTATATATTGTTCATATAAAACAGTATTTCCTTCCTGCACAACAATTTGAGAATATTGTAAAAATTACTTAGTTTTAAAAATAAAAATAAACAATACTTTTAGAATTTAAAAATGCTGAAAAAATACTTATAGACTTTGTTCTAGTAATCCCATGTCTAGGAATCTATTGTGAGGAAATAATCAGAGATTCCGATTATTTATGTACATGGATGTCTATTACTATGCTGTTTGTAATATTGAAAAATTGAAAGAAAACTATGGATAGTTTAGCATAGTTTGTTTTGTATGGGAATTATCTTAAAAGGTCCTTAGAAATTAGGAAAAATTTACTGAAAAACTTATTTGACCAAGAAGTTTTGTTGCTGTTGTTGGGGAGAGGGTAATTTCCCAACAAACTTTGTGGAAATGTATTTCATAATGCTAGTTTTATGGACATATTAGAGTTGTTTCTACCTGAATTCAATGATAATTAATTGACTATCTAGTAAGATATTCTATATCGTATAAGAGGAGTAAGAAAAAAATTAGGAATAACAACCAGAGTCCAGCAATGCTCCCATAAATACTTCTGTATTCTCAGTAATTTCTTAAGTTCAGTAATTTCTTAAATTCAGCAAAGATTTAGTCTAAGGTGAGGCTGGGTAACAAATTATAGTTTAGTAAATTACTTTGGACAAAAATAATTACTTTATCCATTATTATCAGATAGGCTTCAAATGCTTGAAAATGATTCATCTCCTTTGGTTTTTAAATGAAATGGATCCTCAAATAGATTACAGTGGTGTCTCTTTGAGCTAGACTGTCCTCAAAAACAGATTATTTGGAGTCATTATTACTGATGAGTTCTTTAACTCCCCTCTGTAGATTCTTAGCTCAGTTCACGCTATTGACAATTTCAAACTTAAAAAAACTTCCTATGTTTTGAAGTATCGGATTTAACCCCATCTTTTCAAGAAACTACCCAGATCTTCTGTCTTTACTTACTACCTTGTATTGATAATCATTAAAAGTGAATGCACATCTATGTTAGTAAAGTAAATTACTTATGGATATGAACTAGGTGGGAGAAACCAAGCTTTACAAAATGAGTTATGAAGCTACTAATGACAATACACTTTCACAATACTTCAAATACAGTATCCTGATGACTTTTATGAATGACTTAAAAATTAAGGCAAATTATAAAAATGTCCTTTTTGTAGGTGAGTAGGGTACTTTTTTCAGAGTGAAATTTCCTATGGAGACATTTCTATAATTGGCCCCTAGGATCAGTTTTCTCTCATTCTTCACACACCATTAAAATACCATTCCATTTTTATGTTACCCTCTTTGCCTAAGTATCCTCATGCTCAATAAGAACCCAAAATATCAGGGCACCTGGGTGGCTCAGTTAGTTGAGTTGGTCCGAGTTCGGCTTGGGTCATGATCTCATGGTTGTGAGTTCCAGCCCCGCATCAGGCTCTGTGCTGACAGCTCAGAGCCGGGAGCCTGTTTGGGATCTGTGTCTCCCCCTCTCTCTACCCACCCCCACCACCCACCCCCACTCACACTCAGGCTCTCTCTCTCAAAAATAAATAAACGTGAAAAAATTTATTAAAAAATCTCCAAATTATTCATGCAAGCAAAAGAATTTCAAAACATGAGTCCAAAAAATGTGGCCACATTTGACTGAACTTCATGTCATTTAGACATAGTCAAACTTCTATGACACAGCAACTCTGGGAGTCTGGAGAAGAAAAAGCAATTTGAATCAAAATGTAAATATGAAATTCTTAGGTAGAAGTTAAAATTAAAGCCATCATATTTAATTGAGGTAGAAATCAAAACATACTATCTTTTAGCCAAATGGAAGCATGGCAGTTTTTAAGACCATCATTGCAGGAGAGGATTGCGTAGCCACTTAGGACAGGTCTGTCCCTGTCATCATTCCATTGGCCCCATCTCTGAAATACAGTTTGATCTTTTCTTTGCCCAGTCTTTTTCTAGTCTGATTTTATCCGTGTAATTCTATAGAACATAGTTGGCGCTTATTGAATATATTTTAAATGAATCTACCATGATCTCGTGACACGTTTCAGTCATGAGATCTTTGTAATTCCAGTTAGTTCTCTTTCCTAGGTGGCTCCATTTCCTGGGGTTGCATTTGCTCTCCCTCAAATAGCACTCCCGGAACCAACCCCTCTGGCCCTCGCTACTGTATTCCCTCCCGTGCATCATGCACTGAAGAACACAAGAAAATATGAGGAACACATTGTAAATGTGAAAACAATATTCCACTCTTTTCAGTCAATTAAAAACACCTCTGCCATGTTGTTTAGGTATCCTCCCTCGAAATACATGTGACCTAACTTTAGCATTTTGATATGGAAGACATTTAATACACTGATGTTTGAAATGAAACAGTTTACGGTTAAATGAAACTAACTGTAAAAAATATCTATAATTTATCTCTGCAGCAAGGGTTTCTCTGGTGTCTTCTGTGCTTTTTTCAAGCCCAGCTTGTAGTCTTATGACTGCTGTTCTAAATTCTTGTTTGGACACATTGGTTATGTCTGTTTTGAACAAGTCCCTGGCTGTGATTTCTTCTCGACCTTTCTTTTGGGGAGAATTCCTCCATCTTGCAATTTGGCTAAGTTTCTGTCTTTTGTGTGTTTTAAAAGCTTGTTGTGTTTCCTGCACCTGAGAGCATTGCTATATTAAGAAGGGGTCATGCGCTGTCCAGGGCCTGGAACTTCAGAAAGTATTTCTGGTGTATGTTGTGTGCACTCTGTTATGTTTTGGCTGCTCTATGCCACCATTTAGTCCTCTGCAAAGCTCTTCCTTGCTTGCTGTAGTGGAGTGTTTGGACCTTTAATTAGGTGTGCCTCGGTTTGTTTGTTGAAGTAACCCTGGAAAAAAGAGGAGGGTGAGAAGAAAGTTTGATCCCCAAAAAAGAGAAAAAGAAAGGAAAAAAATAAGAAAAAAGAAAGAAAAGAAAAGAATAAAAAACCTTGCTTGATCCAAAAACAAGAGTAAAGAAACTGAAAAAAAAAACCCATAAAAAACAAAAAAAAAACTATGAGCCTGATTCAAAAATAAAAAAAGAAGAAAAAGAAAAAGAAAAAGGAACTGTCAGTGTTGTTTTGAAGCACTGGATTTTCAGTGCCCTTGTGTATGCAGAGTTCTGGCTGTGCTGGCTGTGCTGGTCTTCTGGAGGAGAGGCTGGCTGTGTTGGCTATGAGTCAGTTTTGCCCCAGTAAATAAGCAATTGCCAGGAATGGGCAGAGGGTGGGGGAGGAGGTTGGTATAAGTGGGTCCCACCTCCACTGGGGGATGCTGTGGTGCTCTCTGAAGTCCCACCTTGTTGGTGTTGGGGGGAAAATGGTATCACTCCATATCTTTCATCCCCAGATTGGGGATCTCACACCCCCTGCAGTCCAGGCAGTCCTCACAGAAAAGCAAGGACCATCAGCTTCTCTAGTGCCACAATTCTCTTGCAATTCTGTATTACAAAGCTGTAATTATCAAGACGGTCTGGTACTGGCACAAAAACAGACACAGGGTTCAAGGGAACAGAATAGAGAACACAGAAATGGACTCACAAATGGCCAACTCATCTTTGACGAAGCAGGAAAGAGTATCTCATGGAAAAAAGACAGTCTCTTTAGCAAATGGTGCTGGCAGAACTGGACAGCAATAAGCAGAAGAATTAAACTGGACCACTTTCTTACACCATACACAAAAATAAATTCAAAACAGATAAAAAGACCTAAATGTGAGACAGAAATCCATCAAAATCCTACAGGAGAAAAAGGCAGCAGCCTCTTTGACCTCGGCCGCACACCTTCTTACTAGAGATATCTCTGGAAACAAGGGAAATAAAAAAATGAAAATGACCTCATCAAGACAAAACACTTTCGCACAGCAAAGGAAACAATTGACAAAACTAAAAGGCAAGTGATGGAATGGGAGGAGATATTTGCAAATGACATACTGGGTAAAGGATTATTATCCAAAATCTATAAAGAACTTATCAAACTCAACACCCCAAAAAACAAATAATCTAGTGAATAAATGCGCAGAAAACACAAATAGATACTTTTCTAAAGAAGACATTCATATGTCAAACAGACACATGCTCAGCATCACTCATCATCAGAGAAATACAAATAAAAACCACAGAGATACCACCTCACACCTGTCAGAATGGCTAACATTAACAACTCAGGAGACAACAGATATTGTGAGGATGTGGAGAAAGGGGAACACTTGGGCACTATTGGCAGGAATGAAAACTGGTGCATAGCCACTCTGGAAAACAGAATGGGGGTTCCTCAAAAAATTAAAAATAGAGCTATCTTGTGACCCAGCAATTGTATTACTAGGTATTTATCCAAAGGATGAAAATCTTGATTCAAAGGGGGCACATGCACCCCAATGTTTATAGCAGCACTATCAACAATAGCCATATTATGGAAAGAGCCCAAATGTTCATCAACTGATGAATGGATAAGGAAGATGTGGTCCTTTTATACAATGGAATATTCCTCGGCGATCAAAAAGAATGAAATCTTGCCATTTGCAACAACGTGGATAGAACTAGAGTGTATTATGCAAAGCAAAATATATCAGTCAGAGAAAGACAGATATTATTTCACTCATATGTGGAATTTAAGAAACACACCAGATGAACATTTAAGGGGAAGGGAAGGAAAATAAAGTAAAAACAGAGAGGAAGGCAAACCATAAAAGAATCTTAAATACAGAGAACAAACTGAGGGTTGATATAAGGGAGGTAGGTTGGGGGGTGGACTAAATGAGTGATGGGTATTAAGGAGTGCACTTGTTGGGATGAGCACTGAGTGTTTTATATAAGTGATGAATCACTGGGTTCTATTCCTGAAACCAATACTGCACTGAATGCTAACTAACTTGAATAATTTACTTACGTTCAAATGTAAAATCTGGAAAAATATTTTCCAAAGTTTCAACATCCATGCTAGGTATTATTAGGCAAATATGTAATGTAACCCAAAGATAAATCAGAGCTTGTAAGGTCTTTATAGTCATTCACTTATTTATCCAACAAGTATTTATTGAGTTTTGGTAGAGAAGTTAACTTGTAATGTTGGTCACTGTATTTTGCATTTCACACATAATCTCACTTTATCATTTTAATAATTCTATATATGACTTATTCTCATTTTGCATATGAAGAAATGAAGCCCCGAGAGTCTAAGTGTCAGAGGACACACTGTCAGGTGGCTGAGTTGAGATTCCAATTTATGGCATTTTTAATCTAAATTCCTTGAATATATAAATACAATGATGGCTCAATCTGATTCACTGAGTTTGTGCAAAGAACTGGTAGGTATGCATTGGGAATACTAACATAAATTGAATATGGATTCTGGCTTAGGTAGCTCTTAGTAAAAGTGATAATATAGATACATAAATCTACAGTCATGCAAAGTAGAATGTTATGGTACAAGAATAGATATAGGTCTATTATAGTTTATATGATAAAATCTTGTTTATTTTTTAAGTTTATTATTTCTGAGAGAGAGAGAGAGAGTGTGAGTGGGTGAGGGGCAGAGAGAGTGGGAGACAGAGAGAATCCCAAGCAGGCTCTGCACTGTCAGCACGGAGCTCCAAGAAGGCTTGTTAAACCATAAGATCATGACCTGAGCCAAAATCAAGAGTCAGACGCTTAACCAACTGAGCCATCCAGGTGCCCCGATAAAATCTGTTTAGATGAAATTATAACTAGAAAATCTGTGTATTTTTGTTCCAAATTCTTAAGTATATTGTCCACTGAACAATGGAAAAAAAAAAAAAAGATTGAACCTAAAAATAACAAATGATTTCCAAAGTCAAATACAACTATTATATAACACTGTCGTGTTTTCAATATATTCGTTTTTGGTTTGTGAGTAAATGCGTTAAGAACAAATGGAATATTTCTAGATCACACAAACTCATGTTCATATTTTTTAGTTTTTCATTCCATTGTTTTTTCTCATTCATCTTTTAGATCTGAATTGGGAAAAACACAGGAGGAAGGGTCAGGCTGCCAGAGGCCAAATTCAGCAGCACAACTGCTTAGTTTCAGGTCCCTCGGCACAGTAATAGACAGGGCACAATGTTTCTGTGATTAATCTTTCTGATGTACTGATGATAACTTTGTGGAACAGAATGATTACCAGTGGTTACTGACTCTTTTCCCCCATTTTTGGCCAATGAACTAGGCCAATGAGCCAGAAGAGCTCTATTAGAAAACCAAAAAGGAACTAGAGTTGTTAGCATTTTCCTTTTCTCATTATGGCCATTTCCTTCAGTTCACTGAGTTTGGACAGAGCTTATTTGAGGAAACAGGGACTGCATTATTGCTAATCATCATACACACACACACACACACACGTACTCAGCGCCATTTTAGCCATACTATATTGTTATATACCTGTTTACATACATGTGTATTCTTTCATAGTAAAATTAAAATGGAGTGATTGACTTTCTGAAGTAGAACATTATCGGGGACATTACCCTTTATTTTTAGAAAGGATGATAATGGTGTTCAGAAGCTAAATGGCAGGGAGCTGTTACCTTTGAGCCTCCAGCAATGATTCATACTTTTGATAGCTCTGAGTGAGTTAAGCTTTGTCTCTGTCATAGCAGCCTCTTTACACCTGGATGAAGGCATAAATCCTGGGGACAACAGAAGCAGTGGAGCCCGTATATGCTGTCCTTTATGCCAGAAGCAACTCTGTGACAGTCAGAAACAGGAAGAAATGTAAACATTCCTACTATTATTGTGTTCTTCAGGAAACAAAGCTTTATTTCATTGAGTTATATTGACAATTTATAAAAATGAATTCCTGATCACAAGAAGATTGAAAACATGTTAGTTTTTCCCTCCCTCAGGAAAGTTGGCAAGCCCAGTTTCAGTGACTAAACGAAACAGTAGCATTCAATGTACAGCATTGACTCTTACGTGGCTTTGATGGAACCAGAAGCTCTGTGTTGAGTACGAGGTCTTTACAACGAGTCTTGGGACTCTGGAAGGCTCCTGGCCTAAAAAGTCTGTCCAGTGAGATCTGGGGGTGGGGGAAGTAACAAGGAATGAGTTCCAGTTTCACCTCTCAGACTCTGTGAGGTGCGCAGACAAGTGGGGATCTTTTAGAGTAAGCTGGGATAGATAAAATTGCTTTTCACTTATCATTCCAAGAGAGGTCTTCCTGGGCCACTGTCTTCCCTCCTGAAATATGTCAACTCCCATCTCAAAATCACACCTCTTCCTCTCCCTTCTCATGCTTCAAGAACAAAGGTGTGAGGTTCTTTCAGTTGAATGCTTTGGTTGGGTCTCAATTTTACTACTTATGCCGAGATGGTACCTAAAGCTACAATTATCATTTCCTCCTTGTTTTCGAAGCAGTCGGTTAGTAGAACTACCAGAGTATAGGAATGTCTCCTTCAGCTTTATATTTTCCAGCTTCCATTATAGTAGCTTGCACATTACACATTCCATAGTAGTTGAATAATTCTTTTTGACTCAGTTCTATTTGTATTTTTATTTGTTCATAGAAAAGTATTTTCATTCGCTTTGCAGAAAACTATGAGGTTTTATGATTCTTCTGGTATGCATACTCACATCTCAACACATTTTAAAACAAAACAGAACAAAATTGGGCAACTACCCCAGCTCACATGACTCCAAACAGTCAGATATGATCCTAACATTCTACTAACATTTTCGTCTTTTAGAACTATAGCAACAATATGACTATTTCATGATTGATTAGTGTTCTATTTTGCTCACTATCTCAAGGGCTAAGAATGGTGCTTGTCATGTAAAAAGTGGCCAATGCTTCTTAAATTATCAGTGCAAATATTTGAGTTTGTACATGGCAAAATTGGGTACATTTAAAATGGATATTTCTCATTTGGTTTTTTCCCATTTACTTTTTATAATTAAACTAAATTAATAAGAGGAATTCTTCATGGGTCGAACACATATCCAACTGTAATACATTCTAAATCACCAACCATGGAAAGCATATATTCAAGTGATGACATCAATCAATTTATTATGGATCAATTTGCAGCCAAGCATTCCCCTAAACCTGTCTAATGTTTTGGCAAGGAACTTGAAAGGACTCACTAAAAATTTATTAGTGTAGTTTGAAATAGTTTTTTTTTTTCATTTTCTGGCTCAACAAAGAGAATACTGTTTGCCCTCTGAACATATAGATTTTATAGTTTAACGTAGTAATGGGTATGCTTGCCAAGAATCACAGTTTTTAATGAGCCTTTATTAAAACCATTGCTGTGTTTTAGCTTTCATTTTATGTACTGCATTTGTATTTAAAACTCATTCTATTTAAATTTGCCTGTTTAGTAATCAAACTTAACTAGTAGCTTGGAATATATCTTGCATCACTTTGCATCTTCCTTCCAAAAGATTTGAATCTAAACTAGTTTAATTAATTGATACTAATGTTGAACATATGCATTGTGTAAACTTTGAAAGCAGAATTCACATTCATGTTAAAGAGTATGTTACTTTCATATGCAATGCTTTTAAGTGAGCTACAACTTTGAAAGGCTATTTCAGAGACTGATTTAAATTTCAAGAGTATTTGTTTGGTGCAGTAGACACAGCACCAAATGAACAGCTTTGTAGGTTACTGTATATTATAAATTAGTATTTGTTGTCTATAGAAGAGACCAAACAGTAAAAATTCAAACTGAGACCTGGAAGGATGAACTTTTAAACTCCAGGTCTGTGTGCAATAAAACTTAGTTGCTGCTCTTGACCAAAAAGTGTCAAAAGTGAACCTGTTATTCCTTGATGAAATCTGAATGATGGCAGCACATTTATAAATAAAATTTTCCTAAACTGTCTCATTTTGAGAATGTTTTATGAATAAAATAAGTGAGTTTTGATTCCTTCAAGTGTTACTTTCTAATAAATATGATATTTATTTTTTAAGCTTCTTTGAGTTATAATTGACATACAAAAGAAATGGCACACATGTAATGTATGTACCTTGATTAGTTTGGGCATATATATACATTTGTGATACCACCATTATAATCAAGGTACTAAACATCCATTACCTCCAAAAATGCCCTTGTGTCCTTTGATGTGTGTGTGCATGTGTGTATGTGTGTCCTTTGTGCTAAGGACCCTTAATCTGAGATCTATCCTCTTAATATATTTTAAAGTGCATAATACTATAATGTTATCTATAGATACTATGTTATACAGGTAAGGTATGGAAACAAAGCAAATGTCCATTGGTGAATGAATGGATAAAGAAAATGTGGTATATACATACAATGGAATATTACTCCTATTTTAAAAAGAAGAAAATTCAGCCATTTGTGACATTGTGGATGAGTCTAGAGGACATTATACTAAGTGAAATAAACTATTCAAAGCAGAACAAATTTTGCATGATTCCACTTCCAAGAAGTATCTAAAATAGTTAAACTTATAGAAGCAGAGAATAAAATGGTGGTTGCCAGGGGCTGGGAGCAGGGGGAGGAAATCAGGAATTGTTGCTCAGTGGGTATAAAGTGTTTTTGTTTTTGTTTTTTTAATGCAAGATAAATAAGTTCTAGAGATCTACTCTGTTTTCTATTACAATAATGAGACTTTAGGCTAATTCTCTCCTCAAAATAAAAGAAGAAAAACACGTTCTTAAATCAAGAAAAAATGAAATGGTTGAAAGACAAATGATATATTAGTTGGCAAAAGTGGCCTGAATTTACTGGATTTTGGATTACTACACTTTTTTCTCCCTGCTTTTTGAACAAGACTCTACATTTCTGTTTTGCACTGGGCTTTACAAATTGCATAGCCATTTCTGACCAAATCTTATGTGTCCAATTTTCTTACTTAAGATGAATAAGTTAGGTGGGAATTTTTTTCTATTTATCTTAATATTTAGAAAATATAACTGATCTTTGACAGGAAATTTTGTCAGTCACAAAACAAAAGCTTACACGTGACTTTGCAATAAAGCATACTGCGGAGTTATTAGAATTCTGCAAATAGTTTAGAATTTCTAGTTTTGAAAAACTGCTGCAACATTGCAAAATGAATAGCCTCAGGTTTCAAAATGCATATTAAATTTTAAGATCGATTTTCAGTGCAAAAGGATACAATTTTCAATATGAGGTTTAGATGAACCAATTATTAAAAGACAATTATTACCTTTTGTAAAGTGTATATACAAGTGCTTATGTATACACAAGTGCTTTGAGTTGTTTATAAATCAGGAAGCCATTTCTTGTTTCTTGTACGACCCCTACAAAATTGTTGGAAATGTCAGAGGAAAGATGAAATGGTTGCTTTATAAATTTACATTCAGAATTAAATTCAGACAAATGTGAAATTGATTTGTATGAAGAGATAAATCTTTTAAGAAAAAAGTTCCCATTGAGGCTCCTGGGTGGCTCAGTCTGGTTAAGTGTCTGACTCTTGATTTCGGCTCAGGTCATGATCTCACTGTTTTGTGAGTTCAAGTCCTGAGTTGGGCTCTGCATTACCCTGAAGAGCCTGCTTGGGATTCTTTCTCTCCTCTCTCTGTCCCTCCTCTGCTTGTGTTCTCTCTGTCTCTCTCAAAATCAATAAACTTAAAAAAAAAATTCTTGTAAAAATCAACAGCTTCATGTGTGCTAAAACTTGAACTAAAACTTACATTTTAAAATAATTTATCAGAAATGTCCCCAAATTGTCAGTCTATAAAATGTTCTTAACAGTTTTGGAACATCAGAATGATACTCTTAAATTAAAAATTATCAAAAATTGTTTGCTATCAAACATTTGACACCACTGTGAATTATGTGGATTGAAAAAGAAGTTTTTAAAAGTATACATTTGGATGACTTAATACATTCATAGAAAAATAAGCCAGAAAAATCTTATGATCAGTAAAGACATCATATTAACAAAATGTTAATGTATTATATGAAATTATGACACCAAAATATTATTTTTTTGCAATTTGTAAGTTATTACTCATGTGTTACCCCATCATGTTTTATAAGTAATAAAATATTTTAAAATAAATTGCTTCATATCTTAGTACTTTTAACTGTACCCCTTCCCCCTGCTTTTTGAACAAGGGACTCCACATTCTCATTTTGCACTGGGCTCTACAAGTTATGTAACCAATCATGATCAGTCTTGTATGCCCAATTTTCTTAAATAAAATAAATAGGTTAAGTAGTAAGTTTTCTTCATTTAATATTTAGAAAAGTTAATATAGTACCATTTCCTTATTGTGATCTTTCCTTTTCCAGTGCCTTGAGTCACCTTGATTACTTAACTTTCTTCATACTTGCTTATATTTTCCAGAGAGATAAGAAAAAAAAAATCCTGGATTTAAAATATAAGCCATAGTTTTCTAGCTCACCAGATTATCCATTTGTGTGACTGTCACCAGCCAGATTTTAAAAAGAACTTTTTTTTTTTTTTTTTAACCTCAATGAGAAGTTCCCACCAGCCATCATTGGCCATATTTGACACAGCTGGTGAATGAGCAAAAGACACAAATTGTTACAAAATCCCAAAACAAACTGCACTCTTCTTTCAGCACCACCTGGGGCCTCTTAATGTCTGAAGCAGGAAAAGGAAATATGCAAATGTTGATATTCATTTGCATAGAGCTGATTCCACTGAATAGTTTTCTTGGGTTTCCTAACATTTTCATGGTTTTTTTTCAGCACACACTTATCAATCATTTTTCTTGTCAGTGAAAATCTCTTTTTTTTTTTTTGTTTCCATGTTAAGTGTTGCCTGAAGGTTCTGCAATTTCTGAATCCTCTCAAGGTAAGAATTTCCTTGGAAAATTCTATAATTCTCGACAGAAAAGGAACACTATTACTGAAAAAGCAAATAGCAATGATCCCAGTGCATAATAAGCAACAGACTACCAGACTTCATTCTTTACTTTAATGGGACTCTTGATTACCATACGTAGAACATAAAAATGAAGCAGAAACATTATGGGCCTGATGCCAAGATGCAGTGTTCTTCCCTCTGGGTATGGATACCCCCCTGTCCATGGATCCCAGCCTTGGTTTATCAGTTATTATCATCAGTTGCTATGTTTAACAGCCACTAAAATTTAAAAGTCCTATTCAAGTTAAGGTGTATCTCCTTTTCCAGTCAATTTGTACTTTTGGGGAGAGGATGACCCTACAATTAACTAAAAAAATAAGCCAGAATCTCTCTGTTCCTCAGATGGATTAGTACTTTCCTTATTATAAGACTTTGTTAATTGAAAAAACGAAATAATGAGTGAGGGAGGCAAGGCCTTTTGTTCTCATATTCTTGTGTGAACTCAAGGAATCCCTTTGGATTTATTCTTTTTCATTCTCTTTTTGAAAAACATTTGGAAAGAAATCCATTGCTACTATTACTGTATGATATATAGGACATGGTTAAATCCTGAGGTATCATCAAGGGAGAAAATTTTTTCTTTTCTTTTTTTTCTTTCTTTTATTGTATCTACATGATATGATGAATGTTGTTTAAGCCTATTGAAAGAAAGAAAAAAAAAACGAGATGGAAATGTTATGGTGTTGGTTTATTTGCTCTTTTTCTTTAATTTCAGATGACCACATAAAAATCATTCTGGCTACTTACTACCTAACATAGATTTTTAAATATACTGAGGTTCACAAAAATTGTGTTTAAAACACAAAAGTGTGTCTGTCTACAAAGCCTCCTTCATTTCCATTTTCTATCAATTTTATTTTGCTGTATCAGACTTTGTTTGCCAAAGTTAAGATTTCTGCAAAACCATGTCTCATTCAAATGTAATTATCTGTGTAATTCACATCAAAAGGTCAAGTAAAAGATGAGCTCTTTAAAACAACCCCATATTTATTCAAAAGAACTGTTAGCAACCATTACATTTTATAATTTTTTAAAGTCTATTTATTTATTTTGAGACAGAGAGAGAGAGAGGGAGAGCATGGGGGAGGGACAGCAAGAGGGAGAGAGAGTGAATCCCGAGAAGGCTCCCCACTGGTGGAGCCTGATGAGGGGCTCAAACTCACAAAGGGTGAGATAATGACCTGAGCTGAAATCAATAGTCAGATATTTAACCAACTGAGCCACTCAGGCTCCCCAGCAACCATTACATTTTAAAACCTATTCCATAGGTGTTGTGGATTGAACGTTCTGTCTCCCCCCAAACTCATGTGTTGAAATCCTAACCCTCAATGTACTGGTATTAGGAGGTTTTGGAAGGTAATTAGGTGATGAGGGTGGAGCTTTCATAACAGGATTTTAATACCCTTACATAAAGAGGCAAGAGAAAGATGGCTTCCTGTCCCTGCTTTCCTGGGCAGAGATATGAGAAGATGCCTGTGGATATGAGAAAATGGCTGTCTGCAAACCAGGAAGAAAGTCTTCACCAGACCCAGTATTAGCAGCACCTTGATCTTGGACTTACCATCCTCCACAACTGTCGGAACTAAATGTTTGTTCTTTAAGCCACCGGGTCTATGGTATTTTTGTTATAATAGCCCACACTCACTAGGACAGTAACCTGTAAGCAGGAAAGGACAAGGAAGTCACAGAACTAGCTGCCTTGCTAAAGTCATGCTCTTCATTCTTAATGCCTTCGCCCATGAATACTAAGGCTAAAATCATTTCATGTTCTGTCCTTACACTTTTACGATGGGTTTCTGAGTACACAGAAGATGCAGGGCTCATGTGTATCACGTATATTTCAAACTGTTTGCTAGACATGGATAAGCACTGGGAATGGCGAGGTAAATAAAACAGTAATCATCTTTCCTGTCCTGCAAGCTATACTCTGCTGGGAGAGACCAACAATAAAGAAACAAAAATCATGAAAGAATAAAACACCATATTAATAAAACTACAAATAGGTGTTTCAAAAGATAGAAGAGAAGGTTTTCCTGAAATTATGTTCCTGTTTAGAGGGACTCGGTTTCTGTTTCCATTTGTAATAACTTCACTTTGGCAATGGTAAAGCCCAATAGATAAAAGAGCACATTCTTCCCTGCCTTCCTCTTCTCTTCGAAAAGAGCTCTCTTGTTTCTCATCTGTAGAAATTCTTCTCATTTGCTTTCTTTCTTCCAACATGCACCTTGTTCTATAACCAAATTGAGAAAGCTTACCAAAGTATATGCAATATTATCTCATTTGTCATTGATCTTGATGTAGTCTCTATAATACCAGTGTATGTATTGTAATGCATATACCAAAAGACATTGCACAACTGTATAAATTTGTCCCAATTTCTGTGCTCAACTTCCTGATAACTCTGAAAGAGAAAGACATAATATTGACCAAAAAAAAGAAGTAAAAGACATACTAACAATTGAGAAGTGACACAGATGTTCTTGGCACCAAGATCTGAGAATTATTTCGCTTGTGGTTCTTTAGGAAATTGAGTACCTATGATATCATAGTAACCATAGGTAACAGTTATTCATAATATTAAAAAAAATTAAGATGGTGTGCAAATGAATGCTAATATACAAAAAAAGCCTAAATCTAATCAGGGAAGTGATGAGATTATGTCCCATCATATCTACATTTTGATTCTAAAAATTTGGTCAACATGGAAGGGTTTACTCTTGTTGGTAAATTCAGGAGGCTCTTAGCATAGAAGTCTGTATAATGCTGATAACCTTCAGGTTGTAGATGGTGGGTTTAACTTATGTGGTATACTCTGTGCATTTGAGAATAAATTTTAGTGATTCCCATGAATATAAATATTTAAGGGTAATTGTTACACACTACCAACACAAAATGCTTGGTAAAAGTCCTAACTTTTAAGCAATTATTTTAATTAAAAAATTTATATCAGGAACTGAATCAAATTTCAGTCTGTTTTGCACTTAACTCATCTTAAGGGGCATTATTTACCAGCAAGTGTTTGGAACGGCCCCGCAGTGGTCCAGCAAGTAAGTGGCTGAATTCAAGTAACTGCCACAGTGTTTCTGGGCAGAATAAAATAAATCTCTTAAACACACACGGTGCGTTTATTTATTCGCCAGATTTAGTCTGTCTTTAAAAAGCCTATTAGAGTTTTTAACTACAAAATTTTGTAATAAAAAAAGACCCTTAAGATGTTGAATCACAGATATCTTGATTTATTATAGTACTGATAATGCATAGAAATAATGTTTAAAGAAATATTTAAAGAAATATTAAAGTAATATGTAAAATATACATGCAGCATGCAGGTAGAAGCATATCCTTAATCAGTTCTAAATAATAGACCTATTTTTTTCCCTAAATTGGCACCTGTGAGTAATTGAATGCTATGCCCTTAGAATACCTTGCATGCTTTTATGGATAGGGAGAGCCTGACTCCCTCCATAATGATGATCTTCAAAATAGGTAAAATGTCCAGAGGGATGTCTCTTTAAGACCTCTCCCACCCCATAAAATACTCATTCATACATCAACTCAGGCAGTTTCATGGGGGGAGGCCCATTTTGAAAGAGGGTCAAGGTTTCAGATTATAAAGTCGGAAGGCTCATCATGCTTTGCCATTTCCTTTCTCCTCCCACCCTATTAATTCAAAATTTTTTACAAGGAGCGACAGTAATTAGACCTGATCTGGACCACCACCAAGGTTTTCTATCAAATTTCTTTCCTGTTTATGTTTGAGTTACTCAGAAGTTATCTGTGTGCCCTTTGGACATTTAGGGCCTATTTTTTTAAACTCCCTCTGTAGAAAGAATGTAATCTTAGCTGACTTGGCTCTGGATTGTATCATTGTATTTCTCCATTTCAACTGAGAAATCTCAGAGTAAAGAGCAAAAGTAGTAATTCATCATAATAGTCCCCTTCCTCCCAATTTAGGGAAAAAACCCACACTTTTTTTGTTTAAAAGGCTTCATTGCCTAAGATTGACTATATACTATGCAATTAACTGCAGTTGAGTCAAACAGAAGTTTTATCTATAAATTATCCTCTTAAGAAACAATTTTAGTTTGTTTCTCATATGATTTTTTTCCTTTACCTCTTTTTGAAGTTTTATTTGGGTCATTAGTTGAAGAATCAGAAATTGGAAAATAGAACTAACAAATTTTATCAATTCAAATTATAAGAAAATCTAGGATGTTAACTGGCTACTGATTATCATATGCTGATAAAGTGGACAGGTTTGTAAATTATTTTATCTAGAATTTCAGCCTTCTGAGAAACCTATGTTCCTTTATAGATATCCTTGGACAATTTATGTTGGGTTGTTGCTATGATTCATATAATTTCAAAAATCTATCGGAAAGAGAATCATTACTTCAGAAAGGAAATAAATATAATTTTCTTATCTATTTATATCTTATTTCTGAGTATAAGCCTCATTGTACTCCTAGAAATAAAAACTTCTCAGGTGTGATCAGGGGATAGGAGCTGCTATATCATGAGTTCTCTAGAACTTTAAGGGATTTGGGGGAGCATCTAATTCAGTTCTTTCCCATCACAGAAAAAAAAGAACATATACAGAGAAATAATTTGCTCAGGTCACAAACTGATGACTCAATCAACTTTAGAAATTTGAGTCTTGGGGTGCCCGGGTGGCTCAGTCAATTAAGCATCCAACTCTCGATTTCAGCTCAGGTCATGATTTCGCGGTTCGTGAGTTTGAGCCCCACATCTGGCTTTGCACTGACAGTGTGAAAGCTGCTTGGAATTCTCTCTCTCCCTCTGTCTCTGTCCCTCCCCTACTCATGCTGTTTCTGTGACTCTCAACATAAATAAGTAAACTTAAAAAAAAAAGAAACTTGAGTCATATGTCTAGTATTTAATATTTTATATAATATTTTATATTCATTATGCTTTCAAAATTGGCTTTTAATGTTATAATCTGAAAGTGTATGTGACTGAAGGGTCCTATTGGAGATTAATTAGAGGAGTTTTGGGTTTTTTGTTGCCTGCTTAGAAAACTTATAGAACATCTGATATAGACATCATATACATTGTTGGTCAAAAAATTTTCTATTTAAATAATCCACTAATGAAGTTTGAGAATGAAAAAACACTTTCAAATTTGGTAACAGTAATAGCACATATTTGAAGAATCTGGAAGAACTGCAATTTTTAGCTACAGAACATCTATAGTTACAGGCACTGCTGACAAACTTCAGTGGATTGCATAATTGGGTACACTAAAGTCTTTCTTTACAAACTGAATTTAAAAAGTAACCCTTCTAGAAAACAATAGTTCTCCTCACCTAGCCTACTCTTTGTAACTTTGATTGTCCTTTTCACCTGATCATTGTTGTTTGTCAGCCTCAATTCTAACCCATTTCTTAATCCTTGAAGAGATACAACTCTAATTTCTTTGCATTTGGGGTTTAAATTTGAAATCCACTGCCATTTTCCCCCATGACTTGAAGGGAGGAAAACATATATTAAGGAAAGGGTTTCCAGTTCTCCTTGGAAATATAAAGTGGTAATGAATTTCACAGAGGCTCCAATACATCATTATGAGGTATAAAGAAAGGATGACGTCAGATCAATAAGACTTGTGTTAGAAACAAATATTATACCACTTGCTGACAGTCATTTCCCCTTCCTCAGAAAGGACCTTATTGTGTGCCACAGGGTTTTTGATCTTAAAAATGAAATCTCCAGCAAGCACCACACTTCTTCATTTCTTAAAGTAAGTTCCTGCTTAGCTGCTAAATTATCTCTTACTTGTTTATCTCAGAAGTACAGATGGCACATTTTAGAACCTATCCAAATGCCCACCAACACATACACTATTAAAACCATGTATTTTTCTCGGGATCACTCAGGAGACAATCTTGTGAAAACTATTTGAGTAGAGTACATAAAGCACTGGGAAGTAACGATAAAAAAGAACTTGTCCACCTGAAAACTTTTTTTTTTCAAATAATTACATGACACTTGCCTCTTCTCATGAGGAAATAACATAAAAAGTACATTAATGATTAATGCTGTATGATATATATTCATTTCTTGTAAGCATTATTTACATGGGCAAAATGTGTTTGATTTCTTTTTTCTTTTAAGGTGTGTGATTTCTAAAACCTTGTTTTCAGAGCCCATTCAAACCAAGTTTTTTTTTTTTTCTTCAAACCAAATTTTACCTTTCTTATCATGTCATAAGTGTATAAAGAAAAAAAATAACTTAGCGTCATGGTCATGAAAGTTCAACAGACCCATCTATAGTTGCTGAGGATATATTTTCTTTAAATTCAGTGGGTTTTACAGCCGCTAATAAGTTAATAAATGCTGTAGATTTTTATAAGAGTGTCCCAATCAGATAATTAAGATAACTTGAGTGGGACATGGAAGTAATGCTTCTCTGAGAACAACTAGCATGTAAGAGGAGAAACGTTTAGGGGTGCCGGGGTGGCTCAATCAGTTAAGTATCTGACTTCAGCTCAGGTCATGATCTCAAAGGTCGTGAGTTCGAGCCCCACATTGGGCTGTCTGTTGTCAGCGCAGAGGCTGCTTCTGATCCTGTCTCCCTCTTTCTCTGCTTTCCCTCCACTTGCAAGCATGTTCTCTCTCAGAAATATAAATAAAATTTAAAAAATTATGTAAAAAAAGGGGAGGAAAGTTCATTACCATTTTAACCTAAACTTATGTGGATTTTACGAAGGTAATAGCAGTAGTTACGTGTTAGTTTTGTAGCATTATTTAACCACCATGAATCCATATTGATTTTAGGTATTAACAAAAATAGTGGGAGGAAGTGGAAAGCTCAGAGAAATTAAGAAACTTGTTACAAATAGCTCTTGAGAGGAAAATCTGGGACCCTATTTTCTGACCTCATGTCCCACACTCCTTTCCACACATGATTCTGCCTCTGCAGTAAATAGTATGGCAATGAAAAGAAAATATATTTCCCTTTTAAAATTTTTAGTCTCTTGGAAAGACCAGCTGAGAATTTTACCTGAGGTAAAATTTGCTTTAAATTTTGAGTTTAATAATCTAGAATTCTGAGACTTTTTGAATAATAAGACCTAAGTATTAAAAGGTTTTCAAAAGATGCTGGATTAAAATGCCAAATTAAAAATAATCTACAAACAATTACTGAATAAAGTGAGGTCAGATTCGATTGATCTTTATACCGTCATTTCCCTTGTGCCAGCATATTGTAGTCAGTGTGTGTGTGTGTGTGGGTGTGTGTGTGCATGTGTGTAAAATAGATAAAAAATCTTGTTGGATTCATTTCTGTCTGTTTACATGTGGCTATCCAGGGTCAATCTCAAAAGTTTTGGGGTCAAAGCACCCCAAATTGTTCCAAGGCACCATTAATTGTTCCAAATTAAAAAAAAACAAACTACAAAAATGTTAAAGATGATAAGAAGGTGTGTTGTTTCAGTTTTATCAAGCTGAAGGAATAAGACAATTCTCTTGATATTACGTACCAAGTCCTTTATTTGAACATTGATCACCTTGGAGGTGTAATTCCTATCAACTTCCCTAATACACAGGTTCCTCAAAAACAAGTATATAAGACATGAAGAGTGAAATAACTAACTCTCCTAAGGAGAAAATTTTTCAGTATACCTTTCACTCGTATTTGTGCTTTATCTGGCTTTCTTTTTCCAAAATTAATCTTTCGCCTCTGCTGGTGAATTCTCTGTGCCTCTTCAGCCACAGCTGCTCACCAAAGGATTGCCTAAGTAAATCGCTGACTGCAGTTCGGAGTGTAAGTGCCACAAGGATAAAAGCTGTGAGGTCCTTTTGACAAACTTCGGCAAGTCTGTGGTTTGAGAATCGTTCTACTCTTAACATTTACTCAAACCAATCACCTTGGTTTTTCTGCCAAATGGTTCCATGTCAATGACTGACATATCTGCGTCTATGCTGAGAGTGCTGCTTAGTAGGTGAACTACATTTTATCATTTGAGTCAAGAATTAAAGTTGGAACAGAACCAGAATGTTGGGGCTACCCAGTTGGAGTCACATATAAAACTTTCAATACTAATTATTTGCTTCACACACCAAGCTTCATCCAAAGAACAGAAAGGAATCAATGTTACAAAGAAACTTCTTTTAAAAAAATGTTTAGGGTTGACTATTTATCTGTGGCTTTTGAGTTATTTGGGACATGGTAGTAAAACAGAGAGGCATGCACCAATATCTGTGAGGATCATTTCACTTAGCCATTTAATTAATGACTGTGTTCCCATTAGACTGCTCTATTATGGTAGGAATTATGTAAATGTTTGTCTCTCTTTTTGGCTTCAGTATCTAATAGACTCTATCCCATAGTAGGCACTCAATAAATATTATCAAATGATTAAGTGAATCTTCGAGAAGTCAAGAATTTTTATTTTGTCCTATTTTTTATCCATGGTGAAAAACTGTGTCTGTTACCATTATTAACTTGATTAAATATATCTGCTATTGGCTGCAAGAGGAGAGAAAATGAGATGGGGAGGAGGGGTAAAAGATACAAGAAGTAAAAAATGCAGAATCCAACTTCATTATACAGTAAGATTCTAAAATGTTTGCTTTACTGAGGGAAATTCTATCATCTTTGTGTAGGAAAGGCATAAAATTAACTTAAATACTAACATTTTTCATAAAAACTAAATTACTATGCAGTCTAATGGGATCTTAACCAAATAGACTTACAAATTCAAAATGAATCATTTAATATACTTGTAGTCAAACTGGGAGATATCAATACAGAAACGAAAGAGGATATAGTGAAATCTATAGTACAGTAGGGAAAAGGGATGAACATTTAAATAATTATATTACGAGAGCATGTGCAGCAACATGGTTAAGAAAATAGATTCTGGAGTTCAAACTGCCTAAGTTTTAATTCTAACAAGGCCATTTACTGTGTGTGCCCCAGGTGAGTTACTTAACATCTCTGTGTCATAGTTTTATCAACTAAAAACTGGATAATAATGCTGGTACATATCACATAGGGTTAGTGTGAACATCAAATACATTAGCAATTATATATTACTACATTCCAGGTTATTTTCAGATAATAACCATTATTGTTAGCTGATGAACTCAGTGAATTGCCAGCTGCATGCGGTGTGTCTGTGTAGCTGAATAACCCAATGAATAAGGAAGTTCTTTTGAAACTCAATTGCCCTAATATTTTTTCATGAAATATATCTAAATGTCCCCCACACCTACACATACTGCAATCTGATCTATTTCATACATGGTTGTAAGACAGAAATATTAAATTCAATTATATAATTTAATGCTAATATATGATTGAAGGAAGATGTTTATGTCCAGTATTAAGATTTTACTTTCCATAAGAAAAAAAAAAAAAAAAAGCAAAAACGAGTTCGTTTTTGGCATGGGAATGGCTAGTGGATCTCACAACAGCTCTTTATAATTATCTGTGAACTACAATAATAAGCAGACTACCATTATACATGTTTTTAAAATCTCATCGCATACTTGCTTTGAGGAGAAGAAGTTCATTTTCTGCCTGATATAACAAACATAAGCCACAGAAGAAGAAAAAATTTTTTCTAGTTTTTATTGATAGCTATCAATCTTCATATTTGTCTCAAAACTTTGATTTGATAGGAAAAACGAAGATATTAAAAGATGAAAGATGAAGTTAACTCCAGGATCTAAATTTGGGAGGTGTGGGTTCCAGATTTTTATAGCAGAGATAGTAACAGATACTTTCATGATACTGTCTCAGGACAACAATCTGGTTTTCCTGAGCTCAAAGATGGTGGCTGGGTGAGGAATCTAACCAACAGGAAGAAGATCCACAATTTATGTCAAGAATAAAAAAAAAAATTCCCAAGTTATATCTTGGATTTTTATACATGATTTATAATTTTTAGCACTGGTAGTCTCCTGGTGGAAAAGATAACAGATATAGATAGATATAGATATAGATGATATAGATATAGATATAGATATAGATATAGATATAGATATAGATTTTTTTAATTAGGAATTCCTTAGTAGGGGCCAAGACAGTGAAGAGGCACTCACTTGGGAATCTGGAGAAAAGGGTTTGAGTCACGGCTCTTCTAGCTTTCTATGACCCTTCTGTGCTTGTAGATTAAGGTAAGGTTTTATGATTTGGACTAGTGGGAATCGATCCTAATCGATCCTTGTTATTCTCAAGATAATCTGATACTTGAAAACATACACTTTAAAAATGCATATTATAATGTCATGTGTCAGGTCATGAAAGTCTCCTTAACTTTACACTAGTTTAACGTGGAATTTTTCTACTCCGCTAACGTATGTGCCCTCAATACTTGGCCGCCTTGCCCTTTATCATCTTATTCCCTTACTTTATTCTCAATTATAATGCTTTTTCATTTCTAGAGTGTAGGACCTGCAGCTGAGGAACTAAAGAGCAGAGGAAAAGTATGGCTCTCCCCTCAGTTGTCTTCCTCACAGTGGCTGGAGTACAACATCGTTCTCCTCAATACATTTCCACTCCTTTGATCTCACTCATATCCTTGGAAAGTCTGTCTAGAATAACCAGAATTTAAGCAAAACTCTGAAACTTAGCTTTTCTTCCAGTAATACTTATGTTAAAAAATTCAACTCAACTCAACTTTGGAGGTATCTTGCATGATTTCTAAAAAAAATATTTTTCATTTCTTACAGAAGCAATGCTTCAATCTCTCAAAAAACCATGCATTTGGGAGAAAAGATAAAGAAGCATAAAGGATATCTCTACCAGAGTTAGTTTTGAACAAGAGAAACGTAGTTCAGAAATAATCACTGGTGGCAGTGGAAAGGCAAAAAGGGAATTCAGTCACAAACTCACACTGAGCAATGATAACGTTCTGGAGATATAAAATATGCGATTTTTTCTGCCCTTGAATGCTCACCTTCCTAGGGTAAATACAGATAGAATAATAGGCAGATCAAAGATTTAGGACCAAACCAAGATGCATACTTATACTAAATGGATTATAGGAGCCAGTTCTTTAATCCTAGTCAATCTCACTTGCCAGCAGGTGGAGGCAGCGAGAAAGGAGTGCATTGTCTGGTTCCATGACTGAAGAGGTATGAGGCTAAAACCTCAACTTGGAAAAAAAAAATCTTCTATGGAATCATTCCATTAGATAGATGCTATGTCTTAAAATTTTATTAAAAGAGTAAGACCCTTCAATTATATCTTGGTTTAATACATTTTGTCAGCTTACCTTTTATACCCAATTGCTATATTTAGGAACATTAATATGACAAAATGGGTTAAAACAAATTTGAAGAAAAGCTTTTTCTATAGCTCATACATTTTGTTGTACTCTCTAGGTATGATGGACAATTCTTATAGTTCTGTTACGGAATCATGTCTTTGCCCTAGCACATATATGTTTACATCCTTAAAGATATATTAAAGTGTTTTCAGCAAATTCATTTAAAAGTTAATCCTAAAAAAAACCTAAAATATGATAAAAAGTACTTGATTCTTCTCTATACATTGCCATGTGTTCTGGGGAGAAAGATGAATTTGATGGTTGTTCTTAGGTGTGTGTGGTGGGATGAAGGAGGGAGCAGGAAGAAAAAGTTTAGGGTTAAACCAAACTAAATAGAAAAAATTAAAAAACACCCATGTGCATTAAATCCGTCAATTACATATGTGAACATATTTCTTAAGAAATTAAATTGGATTAAAAAAGTGTTTTAAGGGGTGCCTGGGTAGCTCAGTCAGTTAAGCATCCAACTCTTGATTTCTTCTACATGTGGAACCTGCTTGAGATCCTCTCTCTCTCTCTCTCTCTCCCTTTGCCTCTCTCCCCCACTTGCACATGCTCTCTCATTCCAAAAAAAAAGTGTTTTGAAAAGAAAACAGTCATATTTCTCAAGCATCTGGGAAAAAAATAAATAAATAAATGATAATTAATTAACAAACCTTTCCTTAGAACTCAAAAGCGTCCTTTGTTACCAAGAATGCTTCCAGAATAAATATTTATCTCATTGTATATTACCTACAAGGGATCATCATATACCTGTTTGTATATGATGCTCCCTGCATCATATATAAAGAAAGAAAATTAATTTATTATTTCTTTAAAAGATGTATATTGAGGAGCATCTGGTTGGCTCAGTTGGTTAAGTCTCTGACTCTTGATTTCAGCTCAGGTCATGATCTCACATTTTGTGAGATCGAGCCCCACATTGGGCTTTCACTGACAGCGCAGAACATGCTTGGGATTCTCTCTCTTCCTCTCTCTGTCCCTTACCTCCCTTTTTCTCTTTTTAAATAAACTTAAAAAAAAGAGCAGATATATGTTGAGTGCCTACTGTGAGCCAAGGATTTAAAATCGAACAAAACGCTTCAAAATGCTTGTCCTTGTGAAGCTTATATTCCTGTACCAAAGAAATAATATAAACAAAAATAAAAGAGTTAAATATATAATATGGCATTTGGGGATACATTATGGAGATAAAAGTAAATTAGGAAAAGGGATAGAGAATACCCAAGTATTACAATTTAATAGAGGGTGAAAAGGGCAAAATCCACATTAACCTTTATATTTGTGACTGGTATCAGTATGCTGTTGCTCCTCAGAAAGTCAGATGAACTCAGGGTCTCATTACAGTGAGAAGTTTTCATTGAGTGTGTGTAACTTATGCTTAGACTCTGTTTTATTCAGTATTTAATTTATTCATAAGCAATAATTTGGCTTAGGTTATTCAGCCTAAACAACACAAGACTGTGAATGTATTTTTCTTCATTCTATTTTCCTTTAAGAGTAACTGTGAGCATAGCTGCTGTAAAACACCAGATGGAAAGGAAACAGTTTGAAACCATCTTTTCTTCATCTGCATTGCCATGGTACTCAGTTTCTCATTGCACACAGGAACTCGAAAATTCCAGGTCTCAGATGTGGTTGCGTCTATCCTGGGCTGCCTACTACAGATTTGCCTTCAAATGAACCACAGGAATGTTTATTTCTTAATAATCGACAGCAGCTTCCTTTGTAATGTGTTGTTTTGATTTTACATATAGGCTGACAGCATCGGTCCCAATTTCTAGGTTTGGCTGGCAGGTCACTTTCCCTTTGGGAGCTTTAAAATCATCAATATTAATTTAATGGTGCCTAGTTCTTGTCAAAGGCTGTGGATAAAAAGAAGCAAGCCAAACTAACAAACAAACAAACTTCCAAAGTCTTAACTAAAATGTGACAATCCATGACAATCCAGGATCTATTCATATTGATGATCCTTTTAAGGATTTGACACAACTTCCTTATTATGCATGGTGTATAACATTATGACACCACCTGAAGGGATACGCCATCTAATGAATTGTGACAGAAGGGTCTTCTCCAACTAATCTAAGCTTAGAGTCAAACTTAAAGTTAGTCAAACTGGGTAAAAGGTCCACTCCCATTCCATCACAGAAGGTCATAAACTTAGCCAATAATATTGCTTCAGAGCAATAAATCTCTCAGTATGTTTCAAAACATATACTAATGAGTACAAAATACATAATAATGAGTATAATAATTAGTCATTAATATTCACCTAATTCTAAATAATTTGGAGAGTGTGACATTGAGGTAATGAAATGTGAGATTAACCATACCCCAGAGAAAGAATGGAATGCAAACGATGAGGGTGGGGGCTTTGCCTAAGTTGGTCACCTTGAACAATGTCTCACCCTTAAGAACTGCTCAATAAATGTTTGATTAATAAATGAAAAAAATAATATCTGTTCATGTCAAATAAATCTGTGTGGATGTCAACATCATATCCTTGTAAATTAAAGGATTATCCTTTTTATGGAAAGAAAATGGCTATTGAAGAAATTGAATAATTTAAAAATAATTTACAAAGATTATAATTAGATAATATTAAAATTAATGTGTTAGTGTTACATAGCAAGATTGTCATCAAATGTTTGTGAAATAAGGTGTAAATCTAAGAGATAATTTAATTTTTAGATCCTAAGCAGGAGGCATTATTTAAATCCACGTACATTTTTTACATTTGTTATATTATACAATGATATTTTCTTCATTATTTACTAATCATCTCCACATATATGAGCTAGCATGCTTTTGACATAGAAACTGGATTAGATTTTTGCTTTGTTCAATCACCCTATTTTTTTTTAAAGATAACAATTGAGAAAAAAATTGTGAACAGACTTTTAAATGCCAGATCAAGAGCTCTATCAAAACTTTCCCATCCCCTCTTTGAAAAAAAATCTGGTTTTATTTATAGTACTACACTAGATTGGCTGTAAAAAAAGAGAGATTTTCCTTCTAAGGAAAGTGGAGGAATGTTTGCATACATCCTGCATCTGGTGCTGGTGATTTTGAAAACACATGGAATTGGTGCGCAATTACCCTTCTTCCATGTCTTAGGGTTGTCACGTGACCCATTCTTCTTTCCTGTCAAACACGTAGATGATGAGGGCTTTGTACTTGAACGTCTACAGTTCCTGGCATGGAATCCTTCCCTCCCCCCAATAATTGGAGTATAATAAATGCCAGCTAGATATACTCTTTTTCTTTCTATACTGGAGATAGCAGAACGTATATTTCTAAGAAATATTTGTATTAGTAAAGAAATGGAGATGACCCTAAAAATACAGAGACATTTATGTTAATGTAACAGTGTTTCTTCACATCACCATACATACTACTGATGGAAATTTTGCTGTTCTCAAACAAATGTAAGCAGACTCACTGAACTGATAAAAACTAAGTAAAATTCCTCCGAAAACTGAATTGGGTGGCGTGGTGGGTAGAATCTTTTGTTTTATATATAAATGTTGTCTAAACTGAAGTTGGAAATTGTTAATATTCATTTGTCAAACGACAAAATGAGATTAAGAGTACTAAATACAGGAAGTTAACATGTAAACAATTGCTATTTCACAATGGTTTTTGAGTACATATCAATGGACATATATATAATAAGTTAGAACTTATGTGTATTAAACTTTCCACTCTGTATACTACCTATAAATTCTGTCTATCAGTAACCATCTTTAGTATAGATGCTTTAAAATTGTAATTTGGTACTTATTATTAGATGAATTTATTGAATCAGACCTGTTAGAATTGTTCATTTGTCATATTTTTCAGGTTGACTGATGTGATTTAATTGTGTTAAAACTGTACTCAAAATATAAAGGAAATTAAAGTGTAGCACTTTAAAAATATAGCTTTTATATTAATAAGACATACATGTAATTGTTATAATTTATATTTATCTTACAGAAGTGTTCTATCCTGTGTTCCCTCCATGAGATACAATAATTTTAATTAAATAATAAAGTACACCAAAAGACTCAGCAGTAACTATCTGCTATTGTGAATTCTATGGGGGAAATGAACAAGCCCTCATGTCCTTTTTGAGAGACAATTCAACACATTTCTATTCATATCCTTTAGTGGTCAAGAGGTTATCTCACCATAAGTAGTATTCTGATGCGAAAATATGTTGTAGAAACCCAGATAAAATAACTATGAAGGTACAGAACCTATACTGAGTTATTAGCATTTTTGTAATTTGTCATCAAGTATTTATTTAGTGATAGATTAAATATACGACAACATGATATCACTATTAGATATCCAACTGAAGAGAAAGCTTCCATGTCAATTGTTTACTGGTTTAGTCAACAACATAGAAACTCTATATTTCAAATCCAATTTAAGAACTTAAAAAATTGGAGGCCACACTGTCTTTGAAGAATTTCATTTTAACCAGATAACCAGAACGTACATTTATAAAGGGAAAGGTACACATTGACAAGGTTGATTTGACCTTCAGGGCCCTCTAGCTTTAACTGGTACTTTTATTCTCCTAGCACTTACCTCTTTACAATCAAGTCATGTTGGTTAGTTTACTGTGTCTGCACTTTATACGGACATCTGCACTTGTCACAGGGCATGGTTTTTCTATGTGCTTGGTATTGATGTCAGTATTACACCTTCTGTTTTGCTTTTTTAAGAATATGAACCTCCTGTGTCTTAGACATTTTCAGGGATAGAAATTCCGGGCCTCACACAAATCATCAAAAAATTCACTAGGATGTTTCAAAGTTTTACAAAACTGCTGAAGCTCTCTTTAATGTAAGTTAAAGCCAGTGGGTTTTTTTTTCTTTTTTAAGGCAGCTGTTTCCTGATGTTGTTATGCAGTTACACAAGAATATAATTATCATTTTTTATGTGTGTCTAAACTTCAATCCTATTCCAACTACTGATAGATCCATCATAACTATGAAGTGAAAATGAAAACTGTTTTGCATACTATTTATGCACCATTATGTAAACTGGGTACTCATATTTTGGACACTCAGTGCCCATCATATTTTTAGACCCATGTCTAACTAAAAGATCTGAGAGTACTCTAGGGGTACAATGCTTAGATTCACATACAGTAGTGACAGCTGTCCACACTCTGGACTAAGCACTAAGTGTAATTTAGCACCCCCTGCCTCACCCAGCAATGATATAGCAGTTAACGGCAAATGAAGTCAAGATTTGATTCCTGCATATTTCACATTTTAGAGATTAAGATATACTATTTTAAAAATACTCAGAAATTTCCAAAATGTTGACAAATTCTCCTAAATGTTCTCAAATATTTAACATCAGAATTATTGTGTCCTAAAATATTTAAATTGTCCTTTGTAATGAAACTATGATAAATTCCCAGTTAACAATAATATCAGAAAATGAAAATTGTATCAAGTAAGCTATATAAAACTATAATTTCAACACTTAACTTTAATTTATGGACTTGGTCAAATTCCAGTTGCTATTTTTTTTTTTAAGTGAGAGAGTGAGAACAAATAGGGGAGGAACAGGGGGACAGAGAGAAATTCTCAAGCAGGCTCCACATTCAGTGAAGAGCCCGACTTGAGGCTCGATCTCACCACCATGGGATAATGACCTGAACTGAAATTGAGTCAGATGCTCAACTGAGCCACCCAGGCACCCCTCTAATCACTAATTTTAACAACTGGATAGGATTTATATTAAAATCTAAGAATTGAAGATTAAAACATTTTATGTGAAAGAGCATCATCTATCCCACCTCTCTTCACTCAAAAGCACTTATTTAAAATATAAAAATACTTTTTAATACTATTTGTCTTTGTATTCAATGCAAAATTTAGTCGATATGCCCTTACAACTTTAATAAACAAAAAGTTCTAAAATTCAAAAATCAGTAACATGAAGAATTCAAAGGTTGAGGCTACTTTTACTATTTTAACTGAAAATACCATTTTTCTTTCAGTTTCAGGGGTGATCATAGTTTAATTCCTTATATTTAAAGATAGGCTTAATATTAAATAACATAGAATTCTCTAAATAGAAATATTGATGTATCATCCTCAGGTTTTTTTTTTTATTATTATTTTAGATTTT
This sequence comes from Lynx canadensis, assembly GCF_007474595.2. Lineage (NCBI taxonomy): Eukaryota > Metazoa > Chordata > Mammalia > Carnivora > Felidae > Lynx > Lynx canadensis. Next base: position 128,812,270 of record NC_044311.2, read on the forward strand.
TTTTTCGAGTAATATCTACACCCAACCTAGGACTCAAACTTACAGCCCTGAGATCAATAGTCTCATGCTCTACCGACTGATCCACCCAGGTGCCCTCATCCCCAGATATTGATAGTGTACATAATGTTTGTAGTAGAAAATAACAGGTTCATTACATATGAATGTACATTCATTACATATGAATGTAATCCAGTTTCTATGGAAATCTAACCCAGTTTCTATGTCAAAAGCATGCTAGCTCATATATGTGGAGATGATTAGGAAGTAATGAAGAAAATATCATTGTATAATATAACAAATGTAAAAAATGTACATGGATTTATTTTTTTTTAATTTTTTTTTCAACGTTTATTTATTTTTGGGACAGAGAGACACAGAGCATGAACGGGGGAGGGGCAGAGAGAGAGGGAGACACAGAATCGGAAACAGGCTCCAGGCTCCGAGCCATCAGCCCAGAGCCCGACGCGGGGCTCGAACTCACGGACCGCGAGATCGTGACCTGGCTGAAGTCGGACGCTTAACCGACTGTGCCACCCAGGCGCCCCAATGTACATGGATTTAAATAATGTGTCCTGCTTAGGATCTAAAAATGAAATTATCTCTTAGATTTATATCTTATTTCACAAACATTTGATGACAATCTTGCTATGTAACACTAACACATTAATTTTAATATTATCCAATTATATCTTTGTAAATTATTTTTAAATTATTCAATTTCTTCAATAGCCATTTTCTTTCCATAAAAAGAAGGGTTAGGAATAGATTTATTTTTTCTGCCAGAGATCGAGAAAGCAGTCTTCTCTCAAATACACCAAATTGGCAGTGACACTGCAATTAGGGCAATGAGCTCCTGGTGGTGGGTCAGGTACAGGATTCCAAGTAGAGATGGGACCTCCCTACGTGTTTATGATGAATGAGAAGGCATTCAACCTGTCCAAAGAGCAGAAAGAAATTCCTATTGTTCCTAAATGCAAAAGTTCAAGTAAACAAAAAGTGCAGTTTTGACAAAGTGAGGAATGCATAGGGCAGTCTTGGGAGAATTTGAGCTGTCAAAGTGAAATGACTTAAAAACGTCTTATTCCAAACCAGAAAATAAATAAATAAATAAATAACCATAAAATAACCAAGTTCAAGTAAATGAAAACTATGTTCTTAAACAGGAACATAAAACGTTTTCTCACATGCTCTATGATGCAATCTTATATTTTAAGTTGTGTTAGCTATTCTGGTGTACTATTGCAGAATCTCAAGAATTTAGCTTTGCTACTTATGAATCCAAAGGAAAGTAAAACTTCATTTTATGAAGGTTCCTACTACTGTTTTCATAGCAACTTTAAAAGTTTTTTTTTAATATTTATCTACTTTTTAGAGAGAGACAGAGTGTGACTGGGTTAGGGGGAGAGAAAGAGAAGGAGACACAGGACCGGAAGCAGCCTCCAGGCTCTGAGCTGTCAGCACAGAGCCCGACTTGGGGCCCGAACTCAGGAACCATGGGTTCACGACCTGAGCCAAAGTCAGACACTTGACCGACCAAGCCACCCAGGCGCCCCTTCAAAGCTACTTTTAAAACATCATTATGTGAGCTTGTACTTGGTCCTAATCACATAGATTTCACCGAATAATTACTAAGGAAATTATATAGTACTGTGTTATAAATATATGCTGCGGTAAAAGTTAATGAATAACAAATGTATTATAATTAAAATATAATAATTGTAAATATAATAGAAATATAGAATTTTATGACATTAAATGTATGGTGCTCTGGGCTCTGTTTTAACTACCTCAAATTTTGAATTATTTAAAATGTATAATGATTAGTTTACAGTGCATTTCATTTAGGGGCAATATGAAGTGGGCATTTTGAGTGAGCACATATGTGTTTTGCTTGAGGGACTTGTTGATAAATTTATTTTATATGTTTACTTTTTAAAGCCAAATAATATTAGGGCCAAAACATTAGAAAATTTAACTGATCCTGAAAATACTTCTTTTTTTTCCAATATATGAAGTTTATTGTCAAATTGGTTTCCATACAACACCCAGTGCTCATCCCAAAAGGTGCCCTCCTCAATACCCATCACCCACCCTCCCCTCCCTCCCACCCCCCATCAACCCTCAGTTTGTTCTCAGTTTTTAACAGTCTCTTATGCTTTGGCTCTCTTCTACTCTAACCCCCTTTTTTTTCCTTCCCCTCCCCCATGGGTTTCTGTTAAGTTTCTCAGGATCCACATAAGAGTGAAACCATATGGTATCTGTCTTTCTCTGTTTGGCTTATTTCACTTAGCATAACACTCTCCACTTCCATCCACATTGCTACAAAGGGCCATATTTCATTCTTTCTCATTGCCACGTAGTACTCCATTGTGTATATAAACCACAATTTCTTTATCCATTCATCAGTTGATGGAAATTTAGGCTCTTTCCATAATTTGGCTATTGAGATTGCTGCTATAAACATTGGGGTACAAGTGCCCCTATGCATCAGTACTCCTGTCTGAAAATACTTCAAGAAGAGAATATATAAAAGAAAAGGAAGGTAAATATGATGATGAAGAGTAGGAAAGAGAGGAAGAAAGAACAAAAAAAGAAACAAGAAAAAATTTTTTCCATGACAGAAATGCTGCAATTTGAAGATAAAAGTCTATTATTATTTGCTTTGAGAGTTTCAATTATTTTTTAATTACACAAAATTATATTAGAAAGAGGCTGAGAGAGCACATGAGCAGGGGAGAGTGGCAGAGGGAGAGAGAGAGAGAGAGAGAGAGAGAGAGAGAGAGAGAGAATCCCAAGCAGGTTCCACACTGAGCATAGAACCAGATGTGGGGCTTGATCCCACGACCCTGGGATCATGACCTGAGCCAAAATCAAGATTTGGAAGCTCAAACTGACTGAGCCACCCAGGCACCCCTAGAGTTTCAATTTTTACTAACATGTTTAATATGGAAAGAATTAAGACAATACGTTTTTTAAAAATTTAATATTTATATATTTGTTTTTATTTTAGAGAGAAACTATGCAAGCAGGGGAGAGGGGTGGAGAGGGAGAGAGAGAGAGAGAGAGAGAGAGAGAGAGAGAGAGAATCCTAAGCAATCTCCAAAGTCAATGTGTAGCCCAACACAGGGCTTGATCTCATGATCCTGGGATCATGACCTAAGCCAAAATCAAGAGTTAGTTGCTCAACTGAGCCACCCAGGGTGTCCCAACACACTATTTTTAAATATATTTTCTAACAAGACAAAAAACAAAACTAAGTCGCCTAAAAGAAAACATCCTTGTTTTTTCCATACAAATATGGTCAGTCCCATTTGTTTTTCTTGAATTAAAAAAAATTTTTTTTTTTCTGATTTATACTGTTGGATTAAGTCAAACCTGTTATGATTCAGAAAAAAAGTGTGACTTGATATAGATGAATGTGTTTTCTCCAGGTACTCTGACTCTGACGAACAGACAAAATAAGTTTTTATATTTCTGAGCAAGATTAAAATTGACTTGAATAATTTTTAGTTAGGAAACAATTCAGAATCCAGAACTGTTCAAATGAGAACTATGATAATTTACTTTACCTCTGGTCATAAAATATTTCATTCTCAGACATCTCTTTCATATAACAACACTGCCAATGGCAGGCAAATATAGTAAATAGATCTGTTTTTCAAAGACACATCATTCTTCAATAGAAAGAAAATTATATAATAATAATTGGAAATTATTTTATCTTCAAGGATACATGAAAGCAATGGCATTATTATATACTTTGACATACCAATTCAAGATAGAGAGATAGACTAAATCACAGACATCTATGATTTAAACAGGCATTTATCAGTTTTAAAAGACAACAGCCTGATCCCCAGCAATAACAAAAAGATAATTCAGTTATCATATTTTTGATCCACAGAGATGACATTTTGAAATATCAAAACATATACAGATTCATATCTGTATACCAAAAACCTAATAGGATCTAAAATGCACTGAATTAACAAATTGTAATGGAAATAATGGTAGTAGGTTTTGTGAAATTGGAGGAAGGAATGTTTTTTCTCCAGAGATAAGTAACACCTAAGTAACAGCTAAGTAACCACCTAAGTAACAAAGTATAGGCCAAGAGTTCTAAGAGAGATAGGACTGTCCAAGGGAATGCTTTATTAATCCTTACCACTGAAAATTCGAACAAATCCCATATCATTTAGGCAGAATGTTTTATCAATGCATAGCCTTTATGTTAAGATAATTATTTAAGTTTTGGTTATAAAAATTAAAAAATGACCTAATTAAAATAGTTTTCCAGAGGAAATAAGCTGTACTTTCAATTAGACCTTACCACGATTTTGAAGACTTTCCTCTTTCCTATCCCCAAGATTATCCCTGGCCATTCTGTCCCTCTCCAATGAAAGAGAAATGAATCAAATGAACTTATGTATGCAAATGACTTGTCAAAAGGGGAAGAAATGATAATAACATTACAAAAAAAGCACACATAGGATAATGTTTAATAAATACTTTCAAAAAGCCAAAAATGTTAATTTTAAGTAATTGATAAAACTGTGAGATATTCCTGGGAATGGAATGGTCTCCATTGTTTTCTTTGGAAGAGTTGGCCCTGGGAAGAAATCGGAATTTCTTTTGAGGTATTTATATAAAATATAAAAAAAAAATATTTATCTTTTGAGGTAGGAGGTTGGCCCCACTATTCAGGTAATGATGATAAGTTGAAGGGTTGTTAGAGCATGTAGAAATTGTCTTCAATTGTTCATATTTTCTCAGTGAATTAACAAGCAAAATGATCAGCTTACAGAAAGGGATGGAAAGGATGTCTTATAGATTTGAGAATGGAAAAAAGTATCAGTCTTGGGAAGAGAGAAAATGAATTTGCTAGATAAATGAAGGAGGAGTTCTTGCCTCCATTGAAAGTCATTGGTCATTAATATAGAATGAATCGAGCCAATCTGGTTGTGTGTTTCCCTCCAGCTATGCAGGTAAAAAGTAGGCAAGGAATTTAATCAGATTTACATTTTTGTCAGTTGAGTAGGGCAGATGAAGAGAAACATTGCAAACCAGGAGAGCATGTGTTTGAGAAAGTGATTATTAGGTTGGTCCAGGAAATTGAAGTCGGGTAAGGAGAGAAGTGAAGTAATATAGGACTATCAGACAATTAGTCTATGAATTAGAAATCCATAAGGACTGGAATTATTGTTGGTAACTGGGCACTAGATGGGGTGGACAGAACAGACAGGAAGTGACAGCTATCAGTGGAATGCTTGATTGGAGATTATGGTAATGATTATTGGCAGAGGCAAAGCGAGGTTAAAATAACAGGAGTCAAAGTCCAAGAAATCAGGGCACTACAGTGTTGGATGTGTCAAATTTGTGGATATCATTCATAATCACAAAGATTTAAGGCTTCAGTGAATTTTCATAGGGAAGCTGCCTAGGAATGCAGATCTTTGTGTGCTGTTGGTGCCCTTCCCTTGTGTGGTCTCCATATAGGGATGGGGTTACTAAACCAGAGACTGAAACAGAGTTATGAATGTTCTGGAAGACATTCCCCACCTCCCATCTCCTTTAATAATGTCAGTATTTATAGCTTCATTGCCATAGTCTTCCTAAAAATCCATAAGTCCTGATCTCATAAATGTCCTATATTCCTAGTAGTTCAAATCCCCACAAGGAACTCAACTCCCAAATCCTCTTTGTGCAGAGACTTTTATCCTTGTATGCATATTCCTAAATTTGCCTACCATGCCACCTCTCTTGACTTCTAGCACTCTGTGGTAGTCATGCCACTTCATCAAAAAATCCTTCAGTGTTGTCAGCTTCTTCCCTGAATGTTACAGAACTGAAATTGCTATTTCTGGTGAGGATATTGTTTGCACTGTATCCCTTAAAGTGGAGGAAACGTCATCCCCTTCAACCTTTTTTCCTTGAGCTCATTGAAATTTAGGCCATTATTTCTCCTCCTCTCTCTCCAATTTATTTTAGTTTCATGAAGCTTACACCATTAAATTCAACCATCTACCAATAGTACTTGTTTTGGTCATCCTAGAACCTTTCTGTCATTCTCTGTTTTGTCTTGAAATGTTATTAATTAGCAATTTCCTGAAAACTCTCTCTTCCTCTCCCATACCACACCTGCCATAATTCTTTCATTTCAGTATCCATATCAACTCAAGAAGAGGTAAAAGGACCAATAGACCCACAACCATAGAAAATACTGTAAAATTATTAGTCAGATATCTAATCTTAAAGACATTAAATTTCTAATGGTTTTACATTGATTTTTATTAAAAAATTAAAGCTAATAATTCCTAAGTTACTTAAACTGAGAAAGAACATAGAAAAACATAGAAATCACTCCACCTTATTCAACAAAGTATCATATTCTTAATACACAAAATTGGATGATAGTAGCGCAGAAGAAAGCTATTGTTCAATATTAGGAAGATAATTTAATGAATTATGAAGGTAAGTATAAAATTCTAAAACACTGGCAAATAAAATCAAAAACTTTAAAAAATCTACCATGAAAAATACAAAGGTGTTAAATATTAAGAATTATACAAATGTCATCCATCATGTTAATGAGTAAAAAGTGAAAAAATAAACCATGTGATTTTGATTGATGTTGAAGAAGCATTTGATGACATTCAAAATCCATTCCAGACTTTGTACTTGCTCAGCAAGCTTGTGAAAGAAAGAGCTGTCTTGATTTGATAAAGAGAATCCACCAGAAAACTTCAAGAAATGTCACACTTCATGGTGAAATATTAAAAACATTACCACTAAGGTGAGCAGTCAGATAAGGATGCCACCATCACTGACTGACCCAGTGCAACAAGCAAGAGGAATATTCAGAGTGGCAAGTGGGGGCGCCTGGGTGGCTCAGCCGGTTAAGTGTCCCACTTCATCTCAGATCATGATCTCACGGTTCATGGGTTTGAACCCACTGTGGGGCTCTGTGCTGACAGCTCAGAGCCTGGAGTCTGCTTTGGATTCTGTGTCTCCTTCTCTCTCTCTGCCCTTCCCTGCTTGCTCTCTGCCTCTCTCTCTCTCTCTCAAAAATAAATAAACATAAGACAAAAAAGAGTGGTGAGTGATACTGAGTAATGTATGGAAGTATTGGATCGCTATATTGTACACCTGAAACTAATATATCACTTTATGTTAACTACACAGGAATTAAAATTTAAAAACTTTAAAAAAAGAGTAGCAAGTGATTAAAAGGAAGACACAAAATTGTTATTATTTAATGATAGTGTCTACTGAGGTAGTACAAAATAATTAATGAAAAAGACTGTTTTCCTGAAACTGGTTGGAGTATCCAGTAAGAGTCAGTTATAACTTCAATGTAGAAAAAGCACATTATAGGTGATCAATAAAATATGATAGAAAATATGTAATTCACTATGGTAACAAAAATATATGAATTAACTATAAATCATCCTAAGAAGTTTTCAAGCCCTGTATTAAAATTTGGGGAAAGATCAGTCCAGAACAGAGGAAGGACAGATCCTTAAAGGGAGGCACTTGAGATGAGGGCAGAACACCCTTGATATTCCCATTTTACTTTTTAAAAAATATTTATTTATTTTTGAGATAGAGAAAGACAGAGCATGAACAGGGAGGGCCAGAGAGAGGAGACAGAGAATCTGAAGCAGGCTCCAGGCTCCGAGCTGTGAGCACAGAGCTCCACACGGCGCTCTAACTCACGGACTGTGAGATCATGACCTCAGCTGAAGTCAGATGCTTAACCGACTGAGCCACCCAGGCGCCCCTTGATATTCCCATTTTAGAACTGCTTAGCCCAGGGTCACCTGGCTGGCTCAATTGGTAGAATTTGTGACTCTTGATCTTGGGGTTGTGAGATTGAGCCCCATATTCGGTTTAGAGCTTACTTAAAAAAAATAAAGGTATAAGAAAAAACCCTGCTTAGTCTAGTAGTTTTTGTTTTTTGTTTGTTTTTACCTGATTTTATTTTTTAAAATTTTTTTAACGTTTATTTTTGAGACAGAGAGAGACAGAGCATGAACGGGGGAGGGTCAGAGAGAGGGAGACACAGAATCCGAAACAGGCTCCAGGCTCTGAGCCGTCAGCACAGAGCCCGACGTGGGGCTCGAACTCACAGACCGTGAGATCATGACCTGAGCCGAAGTCGGACGCTTAACCGACTGAGCCACCCAGGCGCCCCCTTTTTTTTTTTTAATTTTTTTGTTTTTACCTGATTTTAGGTAATGAAGTGGCCAATCCTGTGGACTCAAAACAGACAACCTGAGTTCAAAGCCTGACCACATAATATACTAAGTATGTTTGTCGATTTAAGCCTTCTAGGCCTCAAATTTATATTCTTAACAACAAAAAGAATGATGATAGTAATTATTTTTATTGGACTGTTACTAAAAGTGAGATATGCCATGTAAATTTCTTAATGCAATGTCTGTCACATGGTAATAGTTCAATAACCCACTATCATTTTTCTCATGGATTATTATCATATCTTCCTAACCAGTCTCTCTAATGGTACCCCTGGCTCTCTACAATCTGTTCCCAACACACAGTGATCCTGTTAAAAAGTATCTTAGATGATGGTAATCTTCGGCTCAGAATCCTTAAATGGCTTCCTTTATATGTGAGTACAAGTCATCCTTACAATGGACTAAAAGACCTTTTTATTTGGAATCATGTTCTCTCCCTTTCCCTACTCCATTTCCTCTTCTTTCTCAGGGAACTTGAATTTGTGCTTCCTCTGCTTGGAGTACTCTGCCTTAAGTTTGCTGACTTCCTTCCTTCATCTCTTTGCTCAAAAGTCCCTTTAGAGAACCTTCTTCACCACCCTATCTAAAACTGAGAAATGGGTACCTGTGTGACGTCTGACTCTTGATTTTGGCTCAGGTCATGATCCCAGGGCCATGGGATCAAGCCACGCCTTGGACCCCCCCCCCCCACTGTCAGCAACGAGTCTGCTGGGGATTCTCTCTCTCCCTCTCTCTTGGCCTCTCCCCTGTTCTCTCTCTCTCTCCCTTAAAATTAACTTAAAAATATATAAAAAAATAAAAATAAAACTGAAAAACAAAACAACCCCCAAACTCTCATCCTAGCACTCCTTATTCCTGTTTTCTTTTAAAATTATTTTTCCATTATTACTATATAATAGACATTATACTTGATATAAATATCTACTATTGTCTTCCCTACAAGAGTGTAATCTACATAGTGGTAGGGATCTTCACCTGTTTTCTTCTTTCCTTTCTCCCTTTATCTAGAACAACTCTTGGCATGCGGTATATATTTAATGAAAAATTGTTCCATGACTTGTTGTTATTCCAACATTACTATAAACTGGAGCATTGAATTCATTTCCATGTGTTAATGTACTTACTACTAAATGGTACCAATTTTCATCTTTCAACAGCATATTTTTATGGCGATTTTATCACTTTGCTCCCTTTAATTCCTAGCATAGGTGAGCTCCCTTTCAGATGTGGTGGTCCTTGATTATCCTGACCTGTGATTTTGTGAATATCCCAGGTAGATCTCTCTCAATCATTCCTTGATATCCATTTCTTTAAGATCCTATGCTTTAACACGTTACAATTAAAGGAGAAATAATGCCTGTATTTCAAATATATTTTCCATAAGCTTGAGAATCCAATGCCAAGAGTAAAAAAAAAAAAAAAAAAACAGCCTCAGTGCTTATACTGAGCAAGTGAGCCAATCCTATCTCAGTCAGCAATTTGGCTCAGTAAAGGGTTTCTCTATCATTGTAAACATGAATCAGGTTCTCAACACTTACCATCAGTCAAGCCTTGGGGGCACAGCTATGATTTGGAGAAGGTTATAGGAAGTTGTGTAGGCTTGGCTCCAACAGAAGTGCCACTGTGGTGTATAAATAGTGTGAAGAATGAATAAAAATGATGAAGAACGTCTTAAAGTTCTGACCAAACAATCTGTCAACTTTTGAGGGCATTACAAGATCCAGGAAAAATTGGCTTTTATGTTAAAGGTTATTAGTCCTCAACAGATAATCTTTTCTGGAGGAAGCATGAACCAAAGTGGAGATTAGAGGATTTTAAACATTACACACGTGTGAACATTTACCAAAGAAAATGAGCCGATAAATCAGCTTCCTTAACTCTTTCTGGCACTGATAAAAACCCAGAGCCCAAATCCTTCAGTGGCATAAGATAATCAAAAGCATGTTTTGGAGTGATGTGTAGACAATGATTCATAAATAGTAAAGCTGGCAATGTCATATGGTAACAAAATCTACTTAACATGATTCTTCCCATATATGGCTGCAATTATAATCTTGATGGAGAACACATATTAGTTTGGTTGAAGTTTTTATAAAATTTTATCTAATCCATGTTCACATGTATTTTAATTGGATTTTATTTAATTGGATCTATATTTAAACTTTTGGAAAATCAGTAGTAACTCTGGTTCTACTGATGTTCACCATCATAACACTTAACTAGATTGATTTAAAAGTCTTCTTTTTGGGAGTGCTGGGTGGCTCAGTCAGTTAAGCATCCGATTCATGGTTTCAGCTTGGGTCATGATCTCATGGTTTTCAGATCCAAGTCAGGCTCCGCACTGAGCATGGAGCCTGCTTGGGATTTCCTCTCTCTACCCCTCTCCCACTTGTGCATGCTCTCTCTTTCTCTCAAAATACATAAATAAAACATTTAAAAAAATCTTCTTTTGGGATCTTGCTATCCATTAACAGTGATATTGTAATTTGAATGTATTTAAAGTCACAAAAATATTTTGAATTCCCTAGTGGTGGATAAATACAAATCTATAGTAATAGAATTTTAGAGATAATTCCACATTAGTGTTTTTAACACTCATGTTTTTTTTTTCTAATAAACCTTATCCCTCAAATCACTCTACTAGTTCCATCTTATGCAAATAGTAGTTTGAGTGGGAATATGACAAGTCTTTTGGCCTGAGATAATATATCTAATATGGCTTCCTAAGGTTTGACTAATACATGCACACCAGAGAAAGTATGCACTTGAGTGTACCCATAATGTGACTGCAGGAGAAGACTGGTGCTGGAATTCAGGTTTTTTTGCATCAGAGAATATCAGAAAAGATTTTTGGAGGGAACTGTGTTTATTGATTTTAGTAGCAGGACATTTGAAAAATATATATATTTTAATGTATAATAATGTATTTAAATACATTAATGTATTTAATGTAATTAAATAATGTATTTATCTTTGAGAGAGAGAGACAGATCATGAGCAGGGGAGGGGCAGAGAGAGGAAGACGCAGAATCTGAAGCAGGCTCCTGGCTCTGAGCTGTCAGCACAGAGCCTGATGCGGACTCCCACTCACCAGCAGTGAGATCATGACCTGAGCCAAAGATGGATGCTTAACTGACTGAGCCACCCAGATACTCCAGAATATTTTTTTACTGAAGCAATACCCAGTATCTCAATTTAATAACCCGAGCTTTTTTTTTTAAGAATTTCACTTTTTAAAATGCTTATTGATTTTTGAGAAATAGAAAGAGTAACTGCAAGCCAGGGAGGGACAGAGAGAGACAGAGTGGGGCACAAGATCTGAAGAGGGCTCTGCACTGATAGCAATGAGCCCAATGCAGGGCTCGAACTTACAAACTGCTTGATCATGACCCTGAGCTGAAGTCTGATGCTTGACCAACTGAGCCACCCAGGAATACCACCCCCCCATCCACCCAGTCAAGTTTTTTTTTTTTTTTAATTGAAGTATAAAGATTGGATGGGAAAGGGAGAGGGTAAAGACCATCCCACTCCCCCCTCCCCCACCATCTCATGTACCATTGTGCTACCTTTGATGTACCTCCTCTGTACCTTAGGACTCAATAGAAGATTCTTTGAAAATAGATCCACTTTTTACAATTTATTTTTACTTTAGTTAATTTTATGTTAAATTATTTATTGCCTAGAGGCGAGAACTGGTGGGCACAGCAGTTTAATGCCATTATTTAAAAGCTGAAACAACAGAGAAGCCAGGAGGCCAGATAATTTCCCTAGGATCACTTGGCTGGTCTTTGAAATGGAATCTGGATTACTGCTTTTCTCACCACATCAACCCTAAAAAACAAACAAACAAACAAACAAAAAAAACAGAAAAAAAATGCTTCCTGAAGCAAAAGCAGAACAACCTCATTAATAATAAAAAAATGCGCATTGAAACAAGGAAGTGCCATATTTTTCCTTTTAAATGGATACTTTTGAAAGAAGCACTACTACTTAAAACCTGTTAGCAAATACTAATGATTATCCCATAAAAATAGTACATTTTCTAAGATTTAGCCTAGGACTGCCAGATAAAACTTTCCTATGACGTTCTTGCTCTGTCCAGTATGAAGTGCTACTAGCATTTCAAATGTGGCTAGTGTGACTGAGGAATGAAATAATAATTATAGCTAATTTACATGTAAGTTAATGTAAATATAATGAAAGTAGCCACACGTGACTAGGGGTCATCAAGTGAGCCCAGACCTGGTCCATTCCTTCCTCTCTATATCATCTCTCACCACACTCTCATCTGTCATTCTATGACTTGTCCATATTAAAATCCCAATTTTATGAATGGAACCATTCTCCTCTGACTCAGAGCCAGTCTGTTAGTATCATTTCCCAATTTCTCACTGCCCTTCTCTTAGCCAACATCTATTCACCTTTCATGTTTTGAGAACATGATGCTTTTCCTGAGAAGGTGTCTGAATCCTCCAACCCATTTCTACCTTAATCCTGTTTAGATAGTATCTACCTGAGGCAGATAGCACTTATTCTTCCAGAGGGCACTTATATGTTTGCGATCTTTTTCCACCCTAGAGATTGTAAGGGTCTCTGTGGAAAAAGCTGTGCCAGTTATAAGCATATCACTTGCCATATATATTTTGAACAAATGAATAAATGAATGAACAAATGAATGTTTAAATATCTATCTAATTGTATTAATTATATTTTTGAAAGGTTGGCAGAAAAAAAAAAACATGGTTGCAATGGGGAGTAATATTGTCTTCTCTCAAGCAGAGTAACGACAGACTAATTCCACACTTCAGTCTAACAGTAGTATGATGAATTGATTAGATGGACTATTGCTTAGAAATCCATTCAAATAGCTGTGGGGTAATGATGGTCTGGACTAGAGTCATTCAAATGGCCATGGAAAAGAAGATGTGAGTCTGAAAGACATGTTGGTAATTGGGTTGAATAGAACAGAAAAAAAAATGAAAAAAAACCTGATTAGTCAGAAACAATTTCGAAGTGTCTTTCATAAGAAATTCAGAGTATAGTAATTTCAAACAAAGATATTACATTTGGGAGGTAAATAAAACTGTGGTTGATATATGAATAAAAACAATGATATACAAGTAAATTCAGAGGTATGTCTAAGTGTGAAATGTCTAAGTGACAAAATTACATAAACGGTAATACATGACTATTGAGAATGTAACTGAGAAATCAAACTAAAAGTTGGGGATATTAAAGCCATATGATTATTTGCGTGTGTTTTTTTTATGGAAATCAGTGCAGGTAGAAGAAAATAAAATGGTAACTAAGTGTTTAAATATATGCAAGGAAATAGACAGAAGGAAATGGAAATACCAGCAGACTATAAATATACAAAAAAATCAACACTAATGTTTTAAATTATTTTTAAGTTTATTTATTTATTTTGAGAGAGACAGAGACCGTGTAAGAAGGGGAGGGGGAGAGAGAGAATCTGAACAGCGCTGGATTTCTCGAACTCACGAAATTGTGAGATCATGACCTTAGCCAAAACCGAGAGTTGGACGCTAAACAGACTGAACCACTAGATGCCCCAACACTAGTGTTTTAAAGAGGGGGGGCATGGTTAAAGGTATTGACGTACCCAGAGAAACTGAATTGGAAAAAAAGTGAGCCAATGAAATTTGCACTTAATCTTAGCCAAAAGGCCGAGAAGCAATGAGCGCCAATGAAATTTGGATAGTCTTAGTAGAGTGATGTTTGAGACAGTTCTCATTCTTACACCTTGTGTAAAGCAGAAATGTTGACATTCCATACTTCTCAAGTGGCCAGAGGGTTCTATTCCAGATAGGAAACCATACACTTAGAGGCTGGGCTTGCTGTATTATTATTATTTTTATTTTTTTAATACTATTGGGGACCAGATAATATTTTGTGTTTTATTTTATTTTTAAGAGACAGAACGTGGAGGTCTGCTAAAAGTTTACCCTTTAAAGCTTAATACAAGTAATTTTAAAGAAATATTTGTCATTTTTTCATATGGGTCTATAACCCATAGGGTTTATATGGATTTTTTTGTAATAAGTTAGTCTTTTAGCCCTTTGGGCATAGAACTTCAAACAAAAACTTATGTGCTAATAGTGTATTAGGAAGTGCTTTTCCAAGGAAGTCACTGTGAGAGACAAGGGAAGGGGGAGAGCAAAAATACAGAGGAGAATTACCAAACTTTCTATAATTTGTGTCAAGCACAATTTCACCATGTTTAAAAGGTAGTCTGAACTATCGAATCTCAGTCTATCTTGAGGTAAAGAAAGGAGAATTTATACCTCATATTCCTAATTATATTGTCATAGGTTTGCTTCATGAGCTGTTAATACACTCTACTCCACCCAAATACATACACTTCCAGGTGGCCCACAAGCAGTCCCTAATGTGTCCCATGACATCTCATGTTTCAGAAACAATAAGAAAGCATCAAGGAGAAAGGCAGAGTGTGCCATGTGGGCGTCAAGCAAGATGCAAGTGATGTTGGCTAGTGCAAAGCCAGTACTTGCAGTACCGGAATGAGATAGAGTCCAAAGGCCTCAGAGAGAGACCCTCCTACAAAGTTCGTAGATGCCACTAAGAGTATCTGATGTAGTTCACAAGTACCACCCACTTTATTCTTTCTTCCCTGACCCTAGCACTCAAGGGTGGCAAGCATACAGCCTCTAATTTGAGTTCTATTTTTGTGATGGGGTAATTATGGACAGTGAATGTACAAGTGTGCGAACACAGATATTTTTAGATAATACATATCCTGAGATAGTTTGAGTAGGAAATAATGGCCTGGCTTCCTTAACTCTGATATTAATAGATAATGGTAATTTTCATACCAGCTGTATTTTGTACAGCTTGGTCTTTGAAATCTTATACTCTTGAGATAAATCTTTATATTTTAAAAAATATTTGTTTGATAAATATTTCATCATCCTGAGGTGTGCTTTTGCCCTTTCTACCCAACAAAACTTCATGAATCCTTAAGGCTAAATTAAAAAGTCATCTTTTCTGGGGCACCCAGATAGCTCAGTTGGTTGTGTCCAACTTAGGCTCAGGCCATGCCTTTGTGGTCTATGAATTTGAGCCCCGTATCCGGCTCTGTGCTGGCAGCTCAAAGCCTGGAGCCTGCTTCAAATTCTGTGTCTCTCTTTCTTTCTGCCCCTCCCCTACTCACGCTCTATCTCTCTCTCTCAAAAATAAATAAACATTAACAAATTTTAATAAAAAAAGTCACCTTTTCTCTAAGGATAGTATTGTATAGTTGAATCTTACTTTAGCTTAAGCTCTTAAGTCTCTTTGTAAGTAAAAATTGAGGACAGTCAAAAATAACCATGAAAATAATTTAAATCACCCACTAGAAATAGTATTATACTTATAAAGATTATATTATATATAATAATAATTACATAATAATTATTATAGTGTATTATTTTATATTATTATATAATTATATATATGTATAATTATGTATATATAATCCATATATATATATATATATATATAGTTTATTTATATAAATCTATATGAAATCTCCTAGGTCTTGGCTACTCAGTGTTTTCTGTGTGGCTTCAAGTCTGAAGAAAGCCTTACAATCAGTCACACATTTCTTCTATCATTTTTGCTCTTGAGTCTCAGGCTTACTTGCATCTATTGTTTATTTAATAGAGTTAGGTATGTGACTCAACTCTACCGACCCAGACCTTCTCAAAAAGATTAACCATCTCTCCTTTGCACTTTGATTTCACCCTCTTTGTGCTATTGGCAGGCAGTTTATCATATTTATCGTGTCTATTTGGGGAGATGTGACAGTGAGGCATTCTCTACAGTCATCTCCCATTTGAATATAATGTTTTGTCTCCTTAGAGAGGCACTAGCATTAGAATTAAAAAATAGGAAACATTAAAATACAATCTAATAGGAAAGCATCAGGAATAATAATATGAAAAAAATAATAACCCAAATATCCCTAGGTTTCTAGCAATTTGCTGAATAAAAATCTATTCCCTGATTTGATCTTTTAGTTGCTTACAACTGTGTTCCTAGATGGCAATGCTGAGAACTGAAGCTAGGAGTGGTCATGGTCCCAGGGGAGTCCTGTTCTGCAAATCCTGACTTGACATAGGAGCCGTCTCCCTCAAAAGTCTTCTCTGTGGCATTTCCCTACAGCTCTAACAGTATCGTGTTTGTTCTCTACAGAATCATCCATTTTGCTGAAAAGTGAGTTCCATGAAGACAGGGAGTATTTCTTATCTTTGTATTCCTGGTGTCCAGTAGAGTTTAGAGGGTAATAGGTCCTCAATAAATATTTGAAGATATAATGAAAAATTTTAAATTATGAATGTTTCCACATAAAATTGTATCAATTCTTAACAATCATCTCAAAGCATATTATATTAAATTAAATTTCATTAGCTGACAATGAGGATATTTGTGTTTATGGTATTTATTATTGTTATATTATAAAACAGAACTATGCTGAATTTAAACTCAATTCCTAAGAAGCTTTTTTAATTTATCATAAAAAAACAAGTGGAGACGTGCCATTTAGATGATTCATTATAGTGTTTATGCCCATACTAAGCAAGAAGAGATAATTAAACCCCCTAGTGTGTTCACACAGAGGCTTGATAAATGTTTATTAATTATTATGGATGTGCTATAGATAACAAAAGACAATATATATTGGGTCATTTAAAATCAGCTGGTGTCTAGTTTCAGAATTGAATTTTTCTCATTGCATTGCTCTATTGCCTGAATATAGCTCCAACTTGAATAATTAAATCAAGGACTCTTAAGCAAAACTCTCTAATGCAATCTTGAAAGAGAACATTGTTGAACAACAAGTTCCAGAACCAACCCTACACTGAATATTTCTAACAATCTTAGGAAACCATTGGCTTGATAATAGCTGCTCCTTGGACATCAGAATTTAATTAGGCAGTCTTGCATTGGACACTAGATAAAGTAAATGGATAGTTAGCAACCTTAGATCACATGGCACGGAATAAATCATAATACAAGACTTATTCCATTTGCTTCCTTCTATAGTGAGATACTAAATTGGTTTGAGATAAATGGTTTGCATCATATGCCTTTGTTGAGGACAAAAACCAGAAAATGACACTATTAATATACTGAATTTGCCTCATTATTCAGGAAGATTAGAATAAAGAACCAAGATAACAGGTCTGTAGATTGTTTTCCTAGCATATTAGAGGGCTTTGCTAATGACTACAAAGTTTGAGATCATTTATATAAATCGCAAAATGTGAGCATGGCAGTAGTGTTAAATAATTAGGAATATGTTTCAATAATATTTCAAGATTTCTTACATACTTATAATAGTTTTTCCCTTGTAAGCTTATGAAGTAATTAATCTGTGTAGACTTTCCTAATAGATTAAAACAAACAATATACAAGAATTTTTCAATGAAAATTTTAGGCCATCTATTTATACTTATACGTATCAGGGAGCAAATTATACATATGACTGCTCATGATTCTAGGTAATTATTTCAGGAAGAGTCATTACATTTCCTATTAAACAGTTAGGATACAGCCAATTAATGCTTTATAAAATTTAGAGCAGCTCTAAAATAAGTGATCTAATGGGTGATGATAATATTTTTGTTTGCTATCATGTAAGCAGATGAGGTCATTCTCCTTCCTTTAGGCAGAATTTCAAGTTAAATTTCCTTTTACAGATATGGTGTCCTTAACATGGACACAAAAAATTGATAATGGAAACTAATTAAAGCTGGGAACCCCACACCATTTGATATATCATACTTAAGAGTTACTCATTTTAAAAATTCTCTTTCACAGAGTAGCTTACAGCTTCTATGTAAGACTTGAGGTTTGGGTGTAATAAAACTTTAGTTTTTGGGGTTACTGGATGGCTCATTCAGTTAAGTGTCCAACTCTTGATCTCAACTCAAGTCATGATTTCACGGTTCATGGGATCAAGCCCCACATTGGGCTCTGTGCTGACAGTGTGGAGCCTGCTTGGGATTCTCTCTCCGTTTCTCTCTCTCTCTCTCTCTCTCTCTCTCTCTGCCTCTCCTCTGCTCTCTCCTCTCTGCCTCTCAAAATAAATAAACTTTAGCAAAACAAACCAAGAAACAAAACATTAGTTTCTTAGGATAGAATTCTGTATGAGAACAAATTTCTGTCAATTTCATAGATGGGCAAAAAGACTTAACAGTGGACAAATGCAGTAAATAATCATGAACGAATTAATACAGGTAACTTATTTTCCAGAAAGTTCTCAATAGATTTTGAAAATCATTTAATCCTGATACTCAGTTTTGTATTATATCAGAGCTATGTATTTTTCTAACTTTATTTTTTGTTACTTCAATGCATTTTTTGCATAGTATGCTACAGGTAACAGATGCCACAAGTGGCAAAAACACTAATGTTATTTTCAAGAAAGGGAAAAGCTATTTCGTCTCTTTGAAAGTATTTGAAATACAGGGAGAGAGGGTTGAGGGGAGATAGAGCTATCTGAGAAAGCAGTGATGACACTGTATTTTCAGATGGGCTGAAGATTAACTGTGTACTAAGAGGTAAAAGCCAAGTAGGTAAATGAGGGTATGCAACATACTGAATAGTTCTGATTATATAGAATTATTGAATGTGACATTAACAGAATGACAGCACACTTGTTTCATCACCACAAGAATTTGTACTGTTAAAAGCAGTATTGTAACTAACAACAACAGCCTCAACAAAACCCAAACTTAACCTATAAATCAAAAACCAAGCACGATAAATGTCACCCACAAAGAAACTCAACCTACCACACAACGAATGCCCTGGTGATCTTGCTGAGTCAAACCAAACAGTAATTACGAGGGCAGGCATGGAAAACAGCAGACAGAGTTATGTTTGATCACACATCAGGCTTTGCCTTTCTTTCTTTCTGTCAGAGTCAGGGCCATAATCATAGTGCCCCATTTAGATGCCACGTCTGGGTCAAAAGACATATTCAGAGATCCAAATAAGCACTCTGAGTGGGAGAAAACTATTGACCTATGAACATCTTTACTTGCATGCTGATTTTTATTCAGCATGTAATTTATTCTGATGTAAAATGGAAGATACATACTTTGAAGTTCTAGAATAACTTTGCAGCAGGAATATGTCCTAACAGTGACATTCTTCCAGTTATTCCAATTTGACAAATTCCTGAAAATTTGGGGAATGGCATAGGAGGTTAGTAAGTCAGTGCAGTGTAGCAGATGAGGTTCAGAAACAGAAGTCTCCTTTAACCTCAAGTCTATTGCAACTGTGCTTTCCTCATTTTAAAATGTAAGAACTAAAGAATTTCTAAGAACCCTGCACACTTGAAGATTCAGTGACTGTATATATTTTTATACATCTAACTTCAGGTTTTAAAATACAGGAATAAATTTACATTCTTTGATTTGAAATATCCTAGAGATTAAGTATCATTAGGTGTTGTTTTAGGGCGTAGTCTTTTCTGTTTTAAGGATTCCCTCTTGTATAATTCTATACACTCCGATCCAATTTACTAACAGAGAAAGAGATACAGGGCACTGTGGTTAATTGCAGAAAATCATCACCAATGACTATTTCTGAGGTCTGGTAAGCCATCTGAAAGATCAAACAGTACACAAAACTAGGTACAGTGTATTATAATTAAGCATCACAGCTAATGGCCCTCGAACAAAACTCTGCTGGAAGACACAGTGATTAGAGACACCTGCGGGTTAATAATTAGAAGCATCTGAGCACAGAAGCAATTAATATAGGAAAACTCTCCCAGGAGAGAAAAGGCTGAGTAATAAACAAAATAAGATTCCTTCCAAATTCTCATTTTAAAAAGTCTGTGTTAATAAAGTGTCACCAAGTCCAAACTTTTTAGGAATGCATTAAAATACTTATACGTAGTTGTTCTATAGCATATTTCTTTAAGTTCACTGTACTCATAAATGTTTTTACCTAGTGTGATCAGCAATGATTATTTTTCTCCATTTACCAAGTGAGTAGCAAACAATTTGGAGCTATTAAGGATCAGGTATGAGAACTAGTTGTAATGATTTGCTAGGCAAAACAGAGACCACTGACATTGATTTTATATCTAACAACCTGATTTTTCAAACTAAAAATCATACTAACAGGTCTAATGAACTATTGTAGGTAAAAAGGTCCTAACTTTTGAAGTGTGAAACTGCTTTGGTCTTCATATGGAAACATTTGCATCATTTTGGGAGAGCCTGCTTTTTTAAATATTCAATAAACACTCTTGGCTACACACCGAAATGTGTTCAGCTGGCATACAGTCCTCTATTTTGGGCTGACCATCTTTTAATCTTTATTGTGTATATGTATATGCATTCCTCATTTCAAAATTGTATCAGTTTTAGACATCTTAAATACATAATATTCAATTAGGTGGCACTGTTCATTCTCTGTTCCAAGCTGATTGCAAAAGTAGATGTTTTGAGGGTATATAGCAAAGGCTAATGTATTCCTAAGCAAAATGGAAAAATGATAAACCAGGAAAAAGAGAGACATTAAAGGACATTAAAGGACTGCTCTGGCCATGTGACCTAATCATTAAAAAACACTTCCAGGGGAAAAAAATTCTAACATTACAGAAAAACGGATTCATGAATTATGTATAGTCATAAAGGCCCTTGGAAAACATGTAAAATTCAAGCCCTAAATCATTACTTTGAGAATTACTTCTATTATTTTTCTTTGTCTTATAATGAATAATTTGCAACAGAATCCCAATGCGTGTACACCCTATAGCAAAATTTACTTGGTCAAACATGAAAGATACCATACTCTAATTTATTTTTGCTTTTACCTTTTTGATAGTATTATCTTTTGTTCACAGGGACAGATGTTAAACAGTTTAGGACACAGTGGTTCAGATTTCTGATAATTAGTGTCTAAATTGACGGTGAGCAAACATTATAGACAGTATAAAAGTTCCAAAAATATTAGCTTTATTATTATTATTATTATTATTATTATTATTTTATCATTGTAATTAAATGACTGCTTCAGAATGTCTCTCTTTGTATACAATCCATATCAGATTTGTTCTATTACTGTAGCTCTCTCTGACTTCTTAATTGCCCATGTTAGCCTCAGTCTTCTAGACTTACAATAACCTCAGAGGCCTTTATAGATATATTCTGTTTGCTATGCTTATTTCATTGCTTTGCTTTTTAAAAAAAAAGTCCCTTAAATTTGATTTTTCTTCTCTTCTTTTTTTTTTCCAAGAAAGACATTACACTTACAGGGATTGTTTGGATTTTTCTCTCTGTCATCTTTTCTCTGGCAGTTTGATACTCAAAGTGACGTCCCATGGGCCTCAGCTGGGGGCTTGCTAAAAACACAGATTGTTATACTACTAACCAGGACCTATTGAATCACAGGTTTCACTTTAAGAAGATCCCAGGAGGGGCGCCTGGGTGGCGCAGTCGGTTAAGCGTCCGACTTCAGCCAGGTCACGATCTCGCGGTCCGTGAGTTCGAGCCCCGCGTCGGGCTCTGGGCTGATGGCTCGGAGCCTGGAGCCTGCTTCCGATTCTGTGTCTCCCTCTCTCTCTGCCCCTCCCCCGTTCATGCTCTGTCTCTCTCTGTCCCAAAAATAAATAAACGTTGAAAAAAAAAAATTTAAAAAAAAAAAAAAAAAAGAAGATCCCAGGAAATCCAAATGCACATTCAAGTTTTAGGAGCATTGCACTTGGCACCAAGTACAGACTGGATTAAAAATGAATATATGATTTTTCTCCTCTTCTCTACACATTTCCTTTGACTTTCAATATAAAAGCGTTGATTGGAAATGGCATAGAATTTCAGTAGAGGAATGGATATTAGCATAAAAGTAGAACTGAAGAAATCACCTTGGTGGGTCTTTTTATGAATAAGTCCTCCAGTTTGGTTCAATTGAAATTTATATTAAAAGTAAATTAGATTTAAATTTAAGAATATTATTAAATTATACCCCTCTCACATGTTTATTATTCTAGCTGAATATATATATATATGTATATATGTTTATATATACATATATATATTTATATATACATATATATATATTGCATTTAAAAAAAATTTAAACCATGATATATTTTCTCTTTTTGTAAGCACACAGAGAGGAAAGGGGAGCATGAAATGAATCATCGGGAGGTAAAAACAAACATTTACTCCATTCATTTTCACATTATTCACATACAGCTTAGAATTTTCAATGATTATGCTTCAAGTCTTCAAAGCCTTGCTTCCTTTTCAGTCTCTTTTCTATTTTTATAGTATCTGTGGGTATCTGGGTAGGCACCACTGGTATGCAGAATTAAGTCCTAGACTACTTGTTCTCCAATGATAAAGAGTTTCTTTTTTCTACTGAGTAAATGATAAAGGAAAATGGTGGTAGTTGGCAAAATTTTACTTAGTAATCTTGGTTTACAATTTTTAGTGTTGATCTTAGCTCAGACTTTCCTATTTAGTATTAGGGTCTAGCAGTGATCTAACTTATTGAATATAAAACAAATATCAGATTATATTTTAAAATTTTTATATTTATTTCCATGGGAAATGTTTAAAGAGAGCCTAAAATATTTTTCATTGTAAGCCAGTTACATACCTTTAGAATGCAAAGGATAAATTTTAGTGAAAGAAATTTTGACATTGCTTTTCCTGTTATTACTTTGAATAGTCACTAATAAAGAGGAATAATGAATAACTCTCCTTTGAGTCAGTTTTAGTTTTTATTTCACTTATTTAAGGCTGTTTAAGAAACTTTGTAAAACCTCAATTGCTAAAAACACTTCAGTAAAATTACCATCAGCCAGAGTTTAAAAGTTTCTTTTATTTACCTTGTATCCATTTCTTACAAGGTTTCTTGAAGTTTCCGTAAATGAAGTGCTCAATGAGTCATGGGGACAGAATGGGCTGGACTGAATTGTGTTCCCTCAAAATTGATATAATGATCCCTTAACCCCCAATGTGACTGTGTTTAGAGATTGAGTTTTTAGGATGTAATTACTGATTTGAATTGAGGTTTGAACACCCTTGGGGACAAAGGGAAAGCCAGTTGTTTTCTTAAACTGATTAATTGAATTTTCCTACAAAAAATATATATGAAATTTCTATACCTAACTCATTTTATAGGTAAGTCAGTGGCTCTGGGCAGAATTGGCATTAAAATTATTTTGTAGGACTTCTACATGTAATCCCACATGCTTCTTTCTTGAGGGTGGGATCCTAATAAGACAGAATCAGTGGCCTTATATGAAGAGGAGGAAATCTCCTTCTAGACTGCCCCCACATTTCCTGCTTTCTCTCTCTCCACCCCCCCCCCCACAAACACTCAAGAAAGGCCATATGAACACAGCAAGAAGGCAGATATTTTTGAGCCAGGAAGAGAGCTCTCACTGGAGTCCAGCCATACTGGTCCCCTGATCTTGGACTTCCAGCCCCAGAAGTGTGAGAAAATAAGCTTCTATGGTTTAAGCCACCCAGTCCAGGGTATTTTGATATGCCAACCTGAATAAACTAAAAGAGATTTGCTACTGAGAAGCGTGGCAAAAACCAAAAAATGTGGAAGCAACTTTGGAACTGGGTAACGGGTGGAGGCTGGAAACATTCCAAGGAGCATGCTGCAAATACAGATATTAAAGACGATTCTGGTGCAATCTCAGGCAGAAATAAGGAACTTGTTACTGGAAACTAGAGGAAAAGTGGCCTTTGTTATAAACTGACAGAGAACTTCACTGAACTGTCTTATAGTTTATTGTGGAAGATAGAATTTGTGAGCACTGAAATTAGATATTTAGCTGAGAAGATTTCCAAGCCAAGTGTTGAAGGACCAGCTTGGTTCCTCCTGGCTGCTTACAGTAAAATGTGAAAAAGGAGAAATGAGTTGAGAAGAAATTATTAAGCAAAAAGAAACCCAAACTTAAAGATTTGGAAATTTCTTCGTCTATCCACATTGGGAAAAAAAAAAGAGAGAGAGAGAGAGAGAGAGAAAGGAAAAGCATTTGTGCAGAAAACACCAAGACTATGACTGGAATATCACTTGCTAAAAAAATTATGGGATTATGCAAGCAAAGGTACTGTCAGCTTCAACTTGAGGGGGTGGAGAAAGGATGAAAGTAAAGAAAGCTGTGGGACTTCTTGGATTTGAGAGGACGGGATGAGAGAACTATTCAGTAGCAAATAAACTCTGTTATAGAAGAAGGAAAGATGAACCTGAAGGTGATTTAGAGATTGTAAAGACCACATCCTTGGTTTCAGCTGGCCTGATGACCTCTGCCTTGGGGGCTGGACCTCAGCCTTGCAGAGCTATGGGAGTGAGACTCCCAGCTAGGGCTTTGGGGGTTGACTCTACCAGTCCTGTGAGCCTGGAATGCAGAGCATCAAACCAAAGAGGATTATTCTTGAGTCTTAAGATCTAATGGAAATTGCCTGCTAGGTTTTGCACTTGCTTGGGGCCTGTCACCTTTTTCTTCCTTCCTGTCTCTCCCTTGTGGACTCAGAATGTCTAATCAATGTCTGGCTGTCCTTTCATTGTATTGTATTTTGGAAGTAATAACTTAACTGTTCCACATATTCACAACTGGAGAAGAATTCGACCTTAGGATGAATCATACATCCAATCTCATAACGGATTTATATATTTAGATGAGACTTTGAATTTTTGGGTGTTAGTTTGGTAGTGGAATAAGTTAAGACTCTTGGGATTATTAGGGTAGAAAGGGTGTATTTTGCATATGAGAAGGATATGAATCTAGGAGCCAGGGTGGAATATTATGGACTGAATGCTTACTCCAAAATCCACATGCTGAAGTCCTAATCTTCAATGTGATTGCATATAGAGATAGGTCTTTTAGGAGATAATTAAGAATTAATGAGGTCATATAAGTATGGTCTTGATCTGACAAGATCAGTAGCCTTAAAAGAAGAGGCAGGGAGAGACAGAGAGAGAGATTCTTTCTCTTTCCTTGGGTACACACATACCTCTTGTGAGAGAAGGCCATCTGCAAGCCAGGAAGATAGCTGTCAGCAGAACATGATCATGCTGGCCCCTGATCTTAGACTTCCAGACTCTAGAACTATGCTAAAATACATTTTTGTTGTTTAAACCACCCAATCTATGGTTATTATGTTTTGGCAGCTGGATCTGACTCAGAGAGCGGATATTTATAGAATATCTACTATGTGTCATAGAACTTTTGAAGATGCAAAGTAGGAAATGGTGGTTTAAAACAAAAGAAACAAAATAAACCTGTCTCATAAATTATTTCCTACTAGGAATAAAAAGGCTCTAAAGAGTTGTGTGTTAACTACTAGCTCCTATTTATTACCCTTCCCACCAACTAACTCCCTTCTTTCCTCCACCTCAAGTTCTAAGATACATTTTTTCCCCCTGTCTCTCATGTGCTTAGTATTCCAGAGTTTCTACATGGCCTTAGAGCACAGAATACAATTAGGCTTGGTTTCTGACCTAACAGCATATTATACTGAAAGAAAAATAACTTCAGGTGTGTGTTGTTTGCATATGATTCAGATTACCAACCTTTGACCAGAACCAAAATATTTCTCAGAAAAACCTTTAAGCTAACGTTAAACTGGTCTGTGCAGAGAAATTTCATTAACACATTTCCTGGTCAGTGCTACTGCTATGAGAAGCTCCAACTTTCAAATACTAACAAAATAATACCATTTTATGTTACATGTTCATGTATAAAATATTTGTGTAATTTGAGAGTCTTGGAAAGCATGGAAAACATTAAGTTTTGTTAACTTTTATGGAAATACAAAATACCTTCTTAGGATTTGGGAAAATTTTCTTTTCTAAATTCGAATGTCTTAAAAATATATCTGGAATAGTATCTGGTATGAATGCATTTATTAACATCTAGGGCACAAAATAGCAACTATTTGTAGTTTGATTAGACAGTATTTATTGTTCTGGAGGAGAATGTCAGCAATTTCTTTTTTGTTTCTTTTCTTTCTTTCTTCTTTCTTTCTTCCTTTCTTTCGCAATTTCTAATTGCAGTGAAATAGCAAGAGGTTCATAAATTTTACTTCTTGCATGCAATTATTCTTGTTAAGGCCTTATTCCATCGAACACAGGCATTTATTTTTGCAGAGTTGAAAGTGAGGTCAAAAAATGCAAGCCAGAAAAGGCAAAGAATGTATCTCCCACTAGAATCTCTAGAAGAAATGCAACTCTGCTGACACCCCAGTTTTACCACTTTTAAAATCCATTTTGGACTTCTGACTTCCAGAATGGACTAAATTTCTATTGCCTTAAGCCACTAAGTTTGTAGTAATTCATTAAGCAGAAATAGGAAACAAATGCACTCTACAGAGCAAGGAAATAATTTTCACATTTTATCATTAAACAATTAAGCCACAGAAAGAGTTAATTCTGTTACATATGTAGCATTTCAATTAAGTGTTCCCATGGAGTCAGGAAGTATGTTTTCTTGTCTTAGCTTTGTCATTTGCTAACTGGGAAACCTCAGGAAATCACTTCTCCTGTCTGAATCATGTGTCCTCTTCTTTGCATTAAGTATGAACGAATTCAACAAAATCATCATCTCTCAAATTTTCTTTACTACTAATTCCATGCCCTTTCAAGGCTTTTCTCATTCACCTTCTATTTACATTTCAATGGTGCCTGGGTGTCTCAGTCTGTTGAGTGCCCATCTCTTGATTTTGGCTCAGGTCATGATTCCAAGGTTGTGGAATTGAGCCCCACGTCTGGTTCTATGCTCAGCACGGAGCCTACTTGGGATTCTCTCTCTCTTCCTCTGCCCCTTTCCCCTACTCATGAGCATGCTCTCACTCTCTCTCTCTTTAAAACCAAAAAAAGTTTTATTTATTTATTTATTTATTTATTTATTTATTTATTTATTTATATTTATGTTTAACTATCAATGGACTTTAATTTCTGGTTGTTTGAACTATGGTAAAAATAAGTGCATTAAAATGTTTTTGTTTTGTTTTTGTTTTTGTTTTCAAATAGCCATAATTTCCTTCTGTCCCTGGGTTTTTGATATGAACTTCTATGTTGGGTTGTGGAGGAAGTGGAGGCAGAATAGCCTCTCCACTGGCTTGAGAATCAGAGTATGAAGACCTTCTTGGCTTTGAAAATCTGACTTCAAACAAAACCATGCCAACCCAATCTCTGGAACATTTTGTATAGTTTGAGAATTAATCAGGAGCATCCTTGGGGTTTCTTAAGGAGATTTCTGGGCAATAATTAATAATTGATTGAAAGAGAATAAAGAGTCAAGAGATTTGATGGCAGCTTGATCAATTGTTTCATCTAATAACTTGCAGTTTGGCTTTGGAAGATTCTTAAGTCTGAGATGTAGTGTGGGCAGACAAAAACAAGAGTTAATGGCTCTTCTAAGTCAAAGACATTTTTTTTTATTGGTCTGAAAACAAACAACTAACTTCTACATAGAATGTTTAACCTAAAGCTTTTGTTTAACCTACTGGCACTTAGATTCCTTTTCTCAAATTCCCAGGGTGACTTATCTCTTCAGTCAATCAAACGTGGCTGGCCCACTAACCTGCTCTCCTCTCTAACTTGGGGGTCTCAGGGAAATTGACATTCTTTAGTTTACTTCTGTTATGCTTCTGTTTGGTTCTTTCTCTGTTCTATTTATTCAGCTAGTGCCATTCTCTGTTTCAAGGCCACCAGGGTCAATAACCAAATTAGGAGAAGACTAAAGCCTTGTCATTCTGGGTGATAAACTTCAGAATACCCCGTGTGCCTCTGATAATTGGAAAGAAGCAATGAAAAGAGAAACTTTTCCTAGCATTGGCAGCTCATATGCCAGATGAGCAAATGTTTTGAGAAAGCTTTCAGAGCAAAGTATATATTCAAAGTGTGTGCTATTGCTGTTGTTTCAAATCTTGCCATTTCTGCAAGTGACAGTACAAGGCAGCCTACGGAAGTGAGAGATGCCGCAAGTTTCCAGGAAGCACTTTGTTCAGTTCATTCCATAATTCAAAGAACATTTGGGGAAAAAAAATTGGATATTCAAACAAAAAGTTTGCTGACTATATAAGGAGATTTGCTGTTTCTCAAATGCAGAGTGTCCTCAGGAGTCTGTATCGACACAAGGTACTACATAAAAAATAAAATAATTCCCATGGTTTACAAGTCATTCAATATACCCTTATTCCAGTTCTGAAATAATTAAAATATTTATGAAGCTTTTCTCCTTGCCCTAGAGCCCATGAACTTTGCCTTAGAAGAGGCTTAAATATTGACTGATCCATTGTAATGTGACATTTATTAACCTATGTAATGTTTAATGTGCACGAAAAGTAATCTTGGTTTAACATTATTCTTCTGAAGAATAAAAAATTGGGGGATGCTCTTTTGTCAAGTGAGAGTTAAAAATATGACTTGTTTTTCTTATCAAAGATATTTAAAACATCAAAATTCATGTGAATTCTTTGTATGAACAAAGCAGAATACCACTTTTATATTACACTCTTGAAATTGTCAGCATCTCACAATATTTAGGACCTTCATGCTGCTTTTGTTCACTTTGGTATAATGAATGCAATTTTTTTTTCCTGCCCAGTCACACTGATGACTCTGGCCTACATTAATATGAAATACTTAACAGATGCAATGGAAGCAACAAAAGAAAGCATGTAGAAGTCTTAGCAGTAAGTGTATTCATTTAATAGAAGCAGAAATATGTGCAGGCCAAACTTTATAAGTCTGAATATTTTTTTGACTTTTTTTTAAATGTTTATTTATTCTTGAGAGAGAGAACGACAGAGCATGAAGGGGCGAAGGGCAGAGAGAAGGGGAGACACAGAATCCAAAGCAGGCTCTAGGCTCTGAGCTGTCAGCACAGAACTGACTCGGGGCTCGAACCCACGAACGCTCAAGACCTGAGCCGAAGGTTGATGCTTAACTGAATGAGCCAACCAGGAGCCCTGTCTGAATATTTTTAATGCAAACAAACTTGGTGGTAAAGATGCACTTAGTTCTAATTTAAAACTTGTAGAAAATATATTTAAAAATATCTTGATGTCATAGAATTCATTTCTTAGTAGACCTTACACAGACTGGGGCCTTGTTGACTTTAAGTTTCATAAATTGACAGAAAGGGTGACTATGAAATTCCCTTCATGGAATGAAATAAATTATTTGAAAATATAAGAATTTAGAAAAAGTATTGAATTTGAGCGATTTATGTATCCCATTCTAATATGCAGAGTTCTTTAATTTCTAAAGACTAAAATGAAAATAAAAAAGTTTTAATCCACAATTTTAACTGCAAAGAAACAAAAGTGTTTTTTTCCCCCTGAGTATTAGGGTTATGAATAATTTATAGTTTTATTGCATTTTTCTGTACTTTTTCAGGTTTCTACGAATTTCTGAATTGCTTTTGTGATTAAAATTTTCAGGATATTGTACAAACATCCTATTCAAGTCATAGTTAAGTGTTTCCAGTAAGAACACACTAGCATCTAGTCTGCAAGACAAATCAGAAAAATAAAATCACAGGAACACTTTAGTTAGGCAGAGTCTCTTACTCAATCTATAATTACTGTATTTTGGGTTATGTTTCTAAAATTTAGGAGATAAAATGTTTGCAGAGTACCAGAAAATAGAAAATTGTTATTTTCTGTTGGTGAGTCAATTAATATTTCAGTGACATTTATGACAAATCTCCAGGTGTTACAACGTTCCAGGTTTAGAGCTTTCATTAAAAAAAAAAGAACCCAAAAAATTAACAAAACAAAACAAAACAAAACGATGAAGACGTACTGCTGAGCGACAGCCCTGTCATTTCTTCCGCCAGGTTTCCCTCCCTATAGCCATCTGCAGCCAGAGCACTTCCACACTAATTACAGCCATGGTCAGCCCAATTTTGATGGCACCAAAAAGTGGTCTCTTTCAGATCTACTGCTGTCACAGTCAGCCAGACACAGACTTTTCATGAAACAAGTTATCTGCCATTCACAATCACAAATCTCTAAATAATAGGTAACAATCACAGACATGCTCCTCAGCTCCCAATTTCCAAGAAAAATGTGATTTTCCTTATAGGTTCCACTAATCATATCCTGAAGTGAGTTAGTGATTGCTTGCATTTTAGTAAATAGGTATTTTTCACAGACAAAATCCTGGATTAAGTTAGGTAAAACTCCACAAAGTACAGAGGAATTAAAAATGAAACTGAGGGGGGCGCCTGGGTGGCGCAGTCGGTTAAGCGTCCGACTTCAGCCAGGTCACGATCTCGCGGTCCGTGGGTTCGAGCCCCGCGTCAGGCTCTGGGCTGATGGCTCAGAGCCTGGAAGCTGTTTCCGATTCTGTGTCTCCCTCTCTCTCTGCCCCTCCCCCGTTCATGCTCTGTCTCTCTCTGTCCCAAAAATAAATAAACGTTGAAAAAAAAAATTAAAAAAAAAAAAATGAAACTGAGGTATATAGTTATTTAGAGAATTCAAAATAGTGGCTGACAACCATAGATTTAGAGAAAACAGTTCCTGAGAAGAGCTGATCACCACATGACCCAGAACAGAAATAGAGCTACTAAGTCATATATCATTTTAAATTCCAAAACTACTGAATAAGCTTAATGCCTTTGTTCCTGTTGTTGGTTTTTATAGATATAAGGCTACATAGCTTGATTAAGTAAATCTGTTATTTAGAACTGTCTACATATTCTGTTCTACTCTGGAAACATTCTCTTAGTTAATTTCACAATTCCCATGCTTCATAAAATAAAAACTAAATAACAATACATTTTATGACCCAATTTTATTTCTTTGTGTGGTAGATGAGGGAGAAATTAGCAAATTTCCTTTAATATTTAATTATTTAAAAGTCAGAAGAAATTTATCTCTTATACTGTCTCTAAGATAGAAGAAAAGAAAAAAAAAGAAAGAAAAAGAAAGACTAATGGAAAAGGCAGGTAATCGGAGGATGACAAGATGTATGGGAGGAAAGCTGGGTTATAATTAGCTAAATTTTTTTTAAATTTTTTTTTCAACGTTTTTATGTATTTTTGGGACAGAGAGAGACAGAGCATGAACGGGGGAGGGGCAGAGAGAGAGGGAGACACAGAATCGGAAACAGGCTCCAGGCTCCGAGCCATCAGCCCGGAGCCTGACGCGGGGCTCGAACTCACGGACCGCGAGATCGTGACCTGGCTGAAGTCGGACGCTTAACCGACTGCGCCACCCAGGCGCCCCATTAGCTAAATTTTTTGACTCAGTATGTGGACACAAGATCTTGGGTATCTACGTCATTTTGCCTTATCCTTTAGATAACTGGCATTTTATGAACTATGCAAGATTCATTTTCTGCCATATAAAGTATTTGCTATTTAACTTGTATGTTTCTCTTAATTTGGGAATACAAAGAAAGATTACACTTTATTTCATATAAGAAGTTATGTTGATTTGTTGGTATATTAAATTTACTAAATTAATATTGATTGAATGCCAGACAGTGTCCTAGAACCTGGGTGAAAAAGAGACATCGTCTCTAGAAATGAGACTGAAGGACGCATAGTCTCTAGGAATTCATAGTCCAGTGAGGAACTGTAGCCTAGTGCAGAGATATCCCTCCCTGGATTTACAACCAGAGATGATCTCCAAAATTAGGCTCATACACATCATAGGAATTTGGGCTTCCTAGAAAACTGGAAGATCATCTGAACACATGTTTCTAAATAACAGTGTTGGTTGGCTGTAGGAGAATCATTTGGGAAACATTAAAACAAGAAATTCCTAAGGTCCATATCACGTCTATTGCATCAAATTATAGAGGTGGGTTGAGAATTCACAATTTAAAAAATGTCCCCAAGGTAATTCTGATGAAAATCAGGTTCATGATTGATTGCAAAGTTCAAAATCTTCTTTATGGGTGGAGGGGAGGGGGTATATATACAAAGAGGTCAATGATTTGTGGCACAAGGCCACATAGTTATTATTTATGCTGTTTTCACATAGTTGTAATATTGCTGAAATGGAAAATTATTCCAAATATTATTCTGTCATGCGCCAAAGAGAAGAAACACATGTTAGCACAATATAAGTTATTCTGCTAACAGGGGCTTTTGGAATTTGTGCTACTCTATGTTGTAAAAGCAGTGCATGATTTCATAAGCATCATATGATATGTAGGGACTATATTTAGTCTTTTTTGTTTGTTTGTTTCTTTACTGGGTCTTGCTGTGTAGCCAACAGGGAATTTTATCCTTTGTCTCCTATCATCTTTTATACTTTAGAGACAAGTTTCTGTATAAACAAGGATGGGAGAGTGGTGTTTACATTAGTTTAGTGATATCGTCTACTCCAACTACAGCATACTGTTTCACCCACAAAATTCCCTGCATTTGTTCAGTTCTAAAGAATTTCAATGAAAAACATCCTTAAACTTTCCATTTGTGTCCCTTAAAATTAGTATCTTTCCTTTATAATTATATTCATTAGTACATATCACAATCATCAGTAACACCTTTGACAAAATATTTTTCTTACTAAATATATATTTATGTATTTTTCTTTGATAATATCTTTAAATACATATGTCTCAAAAAATATCTTAAATAAATAGATTTTTTTTGTATATAACAGCTTATGGGTATATTTTAGGAATATTTTGTCTCTGATCTCTCTGCAGTAGAAGGCTAAAACCACCTCTCAGTTTGTTTCTGGGAATATTGCAAAAGTCAAATATCTGTACAACTCACAGATTTGCCAAAACTGCAGAAACTTGCAGATTCTAGAAGAAATCAGTACTGCCCAGGAATATTGGGAGGTCATCATACTATATGTCTCCAGCCCAGGGATCAGGGAACCAATATCTTAATCCAGGTGGTTTGAAGTTCCTCCAAGGTTTGCTGTAATTCAACAGATACTAGGAAATTGGGTTTGCTGTAATTCAACAGATACTATGAGGGATTTAAAAACTGTCTTTGAGAATTTAATAAATCAATTGGGAGAGAATATTAAGTGCGTTATAATTTTTTGGGATTGGGCATGAAGACTGAGTGAGAGAACAGAATTAAGATTGTTAACAACAACACTTTTAATTTAGAATCAACCAAACTGAAACCAACCCACAAAACTTGGATGGCACTTCTTTGCTCCCAGCATAGCGTCAGAAGTATAAATAGCCCCAGCAAGTGGCAAATTCGATTATGAAGTGGGTCTATTTTCTCAATATGAATGAAGGCGACATAATTATGTATACTATTTTTAAGAACTCTTCTAGCTCTGACATTCTGTTTCAATGGTAACAATCATGATATGAAAAAAAGTGGTCAATATCTCCGAGTCACACAAAATATTCCCCAAATTCTTTAAACATCCATTTGTTGCCAAAAAAAAAAGTTATTTAGGTCACTAACAATGTATGTGGGCAGATCTACATCCTTAATAATATAGAGGCAGTGTACAGAGAGTCAAGAATACCTGGGTTTGAATCCTATGTCTACTGCTTATGTCACGGTCAGCAAGGCACATGAGCTGTCTGTGC
This sequence comes from Lynx canadensis, assembly GCF_007474595.2. NCBI lineage: Eukaryota > Metazoa > Chordata > Mammalia > Carnivora > Felidae > Lynx > Lynx canadensis. Next base: position 128,846,067 of record NC_044311.2, read on the forward strand.
TTCAGTTCCTTCATCTACAAAAACAGCATAATAATTTCTATCTCTTAGGGTTTGCAGAGGATTAAATGAGTTAAGAAATGTAAAGCACTGTGGAAGACAAAAATGTGCCCTGAATGAATGCTTGTTAAGTGTTATCATCTCTTTTCTCTGATTTAATTTTTGGACGTATCTATCTCTCCTGAACTAAAATACTCTACTTAGATTTAAAGTTTTCACACAGTCCTAATATCACTGCTATTATTCACACAGTCTTAATATTACTAATACTACTAATTATTCCCAATATTATTTAGTGATATGCCTAACAGAAGAAATACATATTAGCACAACACATGTTATTCATTTGACAAAAGTGAACTTAGGTGTAAAAGCAAGGGACAATTTTATATGTTTCAGAAGCATAATGTGACATTAAAAGACTATCTAGATATTTCCCTTTTATTCCTGTATTGTTACCATTGTTAATCCATTTATTGTTATAAAACATAATCTGGTTCCTGTGATTTCTCATGGAATTTTTTGGATGAGATTTTTACATTCACATTACTTAGTTAACAACAACAGATGTAACTTGGATGTCATCTGATAACTGTATGATACAATTTGATAAGATGCTATCAGAAACTTACCAGTGAAATTAAAAAAAAATTGGAAGTTGTGATTTATTGTCTTGAGATGTCTTGTTTATGTTGGAACATATTGATGAATGTAACAAATACATATTTGAGAGTGAGAACTCCATCTCCAAAGAGAGAATTTATGGCTGGTTCTTATTCATTAAGGAGTAATGAGTCAAGACAAACATGTTACATAAAGAAGAAAGTGGAAGATGAGAGGAAGAGGAAAAATTATTTAGAAGAGCATTATAAAGTCATAATCTGAAACCCACGAACTGCAGATGTTTAGGGGAAGCAATATTCATAAATTAGGGAGGTTGCCAAAACGAACCAATGTTGAGTAAAAAAATAGTTGTAATTTACAATATTGAAATACATATGTATTTCTTTTACTCTATCTGAAAATTGGTGATAGCTATATTTATACCCTGCATCTATAAAATGTATACTGTGGGGCACGTGGGTGGCTCGGTCGGTTGAACTTCCAACTCTTGATTTCGGCTCAGGTGGAATGGAGCCTGGGTCCCTGCTGAGGGTGGCGCCTGCTTTCTTGGGATTCTCTCTCTGCCTCCGCCCCTCTTCCCCGCTCGCACTCTCTCTCTCAAAACAAACAAAACAAAACAACACAACCCCCCTGCATACTGTTATATTCATAAGATACTTCTAAAATAGGGCTGGATTATATTGTCTGATGATTTATAATGAAAAAAAGTAGGGCGCCTGGGTGGCTCAGTCGGTTGAGCCTCCGACTTCGGCTCAGGTCATGATCTCACGGTTCGTGAGTTTGAGCCAGGTGTTGGGCCCTGGGCTGACAGCCCGGAGCCTGGAGCCCGCTTCAGATTCTGTGTCTCCCTCTCTCTCTGACCCTCCCCCCTTCATGCTGTCTCTCTCTGTCTCAAAAATAAATAAACATTAAAAAAAATTAAAAAAAAAAAGTAGTTTGTATGGGGGTGGTGTGGGAAGGGGATGATATTGTCAAGCCTCTAATACCATGAGAAAGCATAAACCTGTGGGTGGTGATAGGGCGGGGAGAGTCCCTGGCAAGATATACATACCTGATATTTTGATCACTTGCTTCAGGTATTACTGGTGGCCCTGAGGTCATGCCTAAAACTCTACCAAAAAAACCAAGTTTCTGTCTGTTTTAAAGCATTTTACTTTTCCTGTTTTCATGCAGTGAATTAAAGATTTCCCCAAAAATGTAGGAGTTTTCAAGGATAGAATCAGTGAATGTTTTTCCCTAAATGAACATTTATTTTATTTTTAGAATTCCTTTCTTATTTGAAACAATTTACAAGACTGAAGCTGCTAATGCATTCTATTGGAAGTTGATGTTAACATTTTCTGTTAAACCAAAATAAAATGAATACTCAGGTTTATGTTGGATACCTTTCTGTCCTGCTTTGAAACAGCATTAAATAAAAGTGCACCCCAGATTGAGCTTCAGTAATAGTGGCCTTTTAAATTTTAAATTTCCATGGATTCAATTTTTCTTAAATCCAAGCTAAGACTGACACAAACAAATAAACCAAAGAAGCAAAATTAATGCATAACATTTTACAATGCACATAAGCCTCTTATAAAATGGTCTTATCTGGAAGATGATCCCTGAGCCTCTATGCCTCAATAGCACTCACATTCAACAGACCGAGACTTGTATCTGTATAATGTTTAAATGTCCGATTAACCTATATTTCGACTAAAATAAGAAACTGATGCCTTATGACAGGCCAAATGACAAGTTTTTCACTGAACAGGATTTCCCTGGGGAACAAAGGTCAAGCTGATAGTCCATTATATGCCATTTCCTCCTGTCTTACAAAATAACGGTAATTTAGGCTAGTGTTAATACTCTTCAACATATAAACATTTAATAAATGTCTACTGAATTGAACCAATGCCCTGCTCCTTCCCTTGCTTAAAAATAAGCGGTGGTCATGCTTTTCAGTTAATATGTAGCTCCTATCTGGTTGTGAGACAGTACATTATATATTCCAAGTCACTTAGTGACTTTACCCTGGTAAGTCACTAGAAATGGCTGAACAATTAACATATGGTTCATTAAATGAGTAAGATCAGGCCCTTGAGAAAATCCCCAGGCACTGGAAAGTAGCAGTCGAGATGTGCAGGTGTGTCTACTTATAGCTAGTGTGGATTATGAAAATTATCTACTTTTCTCTTATTCAAACTGATTACATATAAACAATCACTCACATTTTTCATTTGTTTTTTTTTTATTTGCCAAAAATCAAATACTAAAATGAAATAACTACCAAATCTATGGCAGAAAAGAACTATGTAAAAAATGCTTGTTTGAGGTTTAAACCCTAAAATACTATTTGAGAATTAAATGTAAAGAAGAAAGATAGATGGAATACTTCAAATGACTAATTAACAAAGACAGTCATAAATATTTCTCTAAATTTGGAGTGCTGGATAGTGCTACATTTATCATTATTAGTTCCCAAATGGATTAGCTTTGTTTTATGGTAAATTAATAAAAGTAACTTTTTGGCATATAATTGAGGTTTTCGCAACAATATTATTTTAAAATAATATTTATATTTAGAATTCTAAACTTGGAGTAAAAATAAGTACAAAATAATATGTAAACAGCCTAAGTTTTATGGCAAATGCTTTATGTGATGGATAACAAATCGTGGAAAATATAAGCAGTGCTCTTCCAAATGCCTTGTTTTATTTTCAAAATATGAAATTAAATAACTTTATTGCAGAGCTAAACATATTTTCTTTCCTTTCTTGTCTTTTTTTCTTTCCTTCTTTTATTTTAAAAAAAATTAAAAAAGAGTGAAGTATTTTTAATGTTTATTTATTTTTGAGAGACAGAGCGCAAGCGAGCTAGGGGCAGAGAGAGAGGGGGACAGAATCTGTAGCAGGCTCCAGGCTCTGAGCTGTCAGCACAGCGCCCGATGAGGGGCTCGAACTTACAAATCCTGAGATCATGGCCTGAACCAAAGTCCTGAACCAAAGTCGGATGCTTCACTGACTGAGCCATCCAGGCACCCCCCCCTTCCTTCTTTTAACATATTTATTTATTTATTTATTTATTTATTTATTTATTTTAATTTTTAACGTTTATTATTGAGAGAAAGAGAGAGACAGAGCATGAACATAGGAGGGGCAGAGAGAGGGAGAGACATAGAATCTGAAGCAGGCTAACAGCCCAGAGCCCGACGCAGGGCTTGGGCTCACAAACCGCGAGATCATGACCTGAGACAAAGTCGGACGCTTAACCCACTGAGCCACCAAAGCACCTCCCTTCCTTCTTTTAAAAGCAGCTGATGTTACTTATCCATATGGAGTAGTAAAAATACATAAAATATTCTTCACCACTTTGAATCTAGAAGTTATTTGACAAACTCATGGACTTCTCTCTCTCTTTGATGAAATTAAATAGAGTGAAGCATGCACCCTCAAGACAGTTTTTAGACAGGAAAAGATCAAATAAAAGCAATTACACTGTAATTTCACTGGTAAGACTTAAAATAAGGAGCCTATTGAGAAGCTCTTTCATACTTCAAGTCCTGTATAAGTAGCCCAATTTTTATGTTTAAATTAATATAATCATACTGAAGTACACACTAAAATACAAGGTAGCTATAATTGATACTAAAATTCTACCTGCAGGAATAAAATGCCTCTTAATTCAAAATGTAATATAGCATTTGAACAAAAAATAAATTAGATCAGACCTGCTTAAAACAATCTTGGGGGTATAGGGGCACCTGGGTGGCTGAGTTGGTTAAGCGTCCGACTTCAGCTCTGGTCATGATCTGACCCTTGTGAATTTGAGCCTCGCATCAGGCTCTGCGCCTCAAGCCTGCTTCAGATTCTGTGTCCCTCTCTCCTCCCCTCCCCTGCTCACACTGTGTCTCTCTCTCAAAAATAAATAAACATTAAAAAAAAAAAAACAATCTTGGTGGGTATAGCAGGATATTCTTTATGGCTTTTAAAATTTCTTTCAATACCTGTAAACAACAGCTTATCTATCTACCATGGGCCAGAGTAACCAATATTAGTGGCAAAAATATCAGTGACCCCTATCTGATAATCTGGAATAATATGGCAAGTGTAGTATAACAAATCCGGTTAACCTTAGTGATCTGATCCGTACCCTTCAGCAACCTAGACTATGGTAGAACATAGAAGTACTTATGTGTCAGAGATTATGTGTTCTGCCCTAGTGATCGTGTAAAGCAGTGCTATTCAAAGCATGGTCCGTTGGGCCAGTGTTGGTCCACAAACAGCTTGTGACCAGTTCACAGCTCATTAAGTACAGAACTTGAGAGTGAGTATTGATAGCAATTTGATATTGATTTGCTGTTGTGGATTCTAAAAATAATTAAAAACCGGGGGCTCCTGGAAGTCTCAGTTGGTAGAGCATGTGACTCTTGCTCTCAGGGTTGTAAGTTCAAGCCCCCATGTTGGATGTAGAGATTACTTAAAAAAAAATAAAGTGCCAAATGTTTATGGTTACCTGCATCTCTAGCAGACTGATCATAAAAGATGGCTTTAATTTATATTGCTTTGACTTTTTATTTTCCTAATAATTTATTTTTTATTGTATTATATCAAATATTGGGCCAAAACAGAATGCAAAAGAAAAACAAATTCACAAACAATGGTGTACCTCATCTGCTTGCCTATATTTTTGGATATGTTAAAAAAAAGAAAAGAAAAAGCACAGAGTAGAAGTAGAATATCCTGTGAGATGTCTCTAGGGAAAATGAACTTCATACTTGACATTTTTAATGACAGCTCAATTTCTCAATAATTTAAATTCTGATTTTCTGCTATTATAACTGCTTTCAATTTAGCTATGCTAAATCTATTAGCAAGACAAGTATCATATTGTACATTATTAAAATTTGTCTTGACCTTCAAAAAACTGCAAACTAGTTCCATATTGTGTCATTTGACATTTTTAGTTATTTTAGTACAAGTCTCTTCTTAGGTCAATTTTACAACTCAGATGGAAAACAGCATTTCTTAAGTTCAGACCATTATCAACATTGATTTTTGTTGTATACACACACACACACACACACACACACACACCATTTGATAATCTACTTAGCTAATTGTTGGGCAAGAAAACATTTTTCTTTCCTTCTGGTTGCAGATATGGAAGTTTAACCCAAATCACTGTCAAGGCATAGCTAAACCTCTTTCTCCTTATGCATGGCAAATTGCTGCTTATATGTGAAGACCTGCATGTACCTACACACGTACGGTGACAGAATTTTTTGATGAATGTCAAAATAAAGGCACACACTGGGAGTAAGAAACGCTATGATGTCAACTTGAGTTTCTGGCAATTCTACCTTAGAGACATAATGGATGAGAAAAAATGGAACATGGGATATGAAATGCAGAGACTAAGAGATTCTTGTGATTAGTTCTGTGATGTCTTTGGAATAATTTTCCTATTCATCAAGATAAAGTGAAGGAAGTTTAGTACCTTAACTGATATTCTGGAACAAAACGATTGAAGTGAGAAATTATTCCATCTACTTTCTTTCATACAGTAGGAATATTTTACTGAAAATATAAATCAAGGGAAATATTCTCAATACTATAAAACAACAATCAGATTTGTAAACTCAAGGAACTTCAGACATGTAGCCATCAAATCAAACATACTGTGAATGATAGAGTCCCCATAGGTATCATAAACATTTATATATTTTTTAAATCTATGACACCAATCCGATTAAGTAAGTGAAACCATTCTGGAGGAGTAGAATGACAGGTAGCAGATTACTGCACCAGAGAACTACACTGGACTCCTGGGGAATGTTCAACCACCTGGAAACATGCATTCTTTTCTACTAGAAATATTTACATTTCATGACAGAGGAATTCCTTAAGTATCATCAGGATTTTTCTCACTTAAAGAATAAACACCTTGTTAAACATCAAGAAAAGGCACTTAACTTGGCAAAAGGTAATTTAGCTATATTCATCAAGCATTGATTTAGATTACTTATAAAGTCTAGGGGCTCCTGGGTGGCTCAGTCGGTTGGGCATCTGACTTCAGCTCAGGTCATGATCTCACGGCTCGTGGGTTTGAGCCCCGCGTCGGGCTCTGTGCTGCCAGCTCAGAGCCTGGAGCCTGCTTCAGATTCTGTTTCTCCCTCTCTCTCTGCCCCTCCCCCTGCTCATGCTCTGTCTCTCTCTGTCTCAAAAATAAATAAAAACATTAAAAAAAGATTACTTATAAAGTCTAGTGTTTTTCTTGCTTGAGACATTTATTGGTGGAGGTAATTATTTTCCTTACAGGCATAACATGCATTATTATAATAATTATATATAATAATATATTTAACTTCATGTGTTTAACAGCTCTACAAACATTTATTGAGTACCTACAATTTTGTATCTGAACTGCAGATAAACAGAGAAGTCTAACAAGTACCCATGGCATTTACAGTCTCAGAGGGAAAATAGATATATAAAATTCCCCTTAATCAGAGTAAGTTCTACACTATGTTGTTTGATATATACAAGATATAGTGATCTATGAGTATGAAGGTGTAAATGAGAAACTCAACCTTATTGAAGATAACTACTAGGAAAGTAATGTCTGAGTTGGATCTTGAAGGACATAAAATAAAACTAACAAGAAAGTAATATCTGCGCTGGATTTTGAAGGACATAAAAGGGGGGGAGGGATTTCCATGTTTTTCTTGAAGTAGCATGCACAAAGCCACAAAGACAAATAAATGAACAGTCACCTCCAGAGACTGCAAATAATTTGATGTGGCTGCAAGAAGTGATCAGGTGTGTGTTCTAGAAAGTTGACTCTATCAGCAATGTGGAGACCAACTTTCATAGCATTTGCCTTTTTGGAATGACGACATTAAAATAGGTCAGCGGCAATGGCAATGGAGAAGAGGAAAAATCTGGTAGACTGTTAAAGTTATAATGTATAAGATAATAAATATTGGAGACCATTCATCAAATCACCAAAAAGATAAACATGTCAGGTACTGGATTTTTGTTAATTAAGTAGGTGGGAGGGGTTCTTTCACGATGTATACGTATAATCACCATGATGTACACTTTCAATGTCTTACAATTTTATATATCAATTATATGTCAATAAAGTTGAAATTAAAACATGAAAACATTATTCTTGTATTCTTTATCAATGTTTATTTATTTATTTATTTATTTTTTAATTTTTTTTTTTCTAACGTTTATTTATTTTTGGGACAGAGAGAGACAGAGCATGAACAGGGGAGGGGCAGAGAGAGAGGGAGACACAGAATCGGAAACAGGCTCCAGGCTCTGAGCCATCAGCCCAGAGCCTGACGCGGGGCTCGAACTCCCGGACCGCGAGATCGTGACCTGGCTGAAGTCGGACGCTTAACCGACTGCGCCACCCAGGCGCCCCTCTTTATCAATGTTTAAATTAATACAAGGCCACCCCGAACAAAGACATCATTCTTTGTGGTTGCATGTAGCCACAAAGTTCTGGCTAATGAGATATAAAAGGAACTATATTGTGTAGCAGCTTCAGGGAACAATTCCTACCTACAAGGTGGAGAATTTCCTTCAATCTCTCTCTCTCTCTCTCTTTAAATCTCTTCCTTTTAATTGCTGCCAAAACTACAGGCATGAATGGTGGAACTCTGTCTGTTCTCTTGAAGTCTCCTTTTTAGAAAGGGAGAACAGTGACCTATGAGTCTGAGTTTCTGGAGATATAAATAAAACAAAGTAAATGATCATATTTAAGCCATATCGTTCTTAATCCACATCTAACAGATGTTAGAAGTGAAGAAAAAGAGAAAAAGCAAGTAGAGATTTCTAGCTTGGAGGATTACTGACCTTAATAAAAAGGGAGTTAAAATTCATGTTCTAAGGGAAGATACTAACATTATATTTAGAAATTTTGACTTACAAATACATCAAAGAGTGACATCAAGAGGGAGTGGTCTAATAGGTGGTTAAATATAACAATCTGGAATTTATGCGAACGGCCGGATATAAAGTTATGAGAGGCATAAAAATACGTGCAGTGGAGGCATGCTCTTGACAATAGATATGATGGCCTTCGAGAGTGCTCAGAGGACATAAGAGAGTTGAGAAAAGAACTGTAGAGAACACCAGTGTCTAGACTGTGGTGAAAGAGAGGAGGAGCAAGAAAAAGAGAAGCAATGGTGGTCCTGGTCCTGGTCCTGGTGCTGGTGCTGCTGGCAGTGGTATCGACAATAGTGGTCATTGAATAATTTACTAGGCAATTACCAGATGCTGAGCACTTCTGTAAGTGCCTCCCGGGTATTAACAATTTTAATCCTCAAAACAATCCTATACGGTAGTAGCGAACTCATACGGTAAGTTCTGTTATTACCCCCCATTTTAAACAGGCACAGAGAAGCTCAGTTGCCCAATATTACACCATTAATGGTGGCGTCCATTAGCCTGACTCCAGTGCCCTTCCTCATCATTATTCTACCCTACTTTCCCAAAGGAAATGGGAGATGTTCAAAGGATTCTGAAGAAACGCTAACTGCCATCATGGCAGATAGAGTGAAGATTTGAAAATGATGAAGTTGTTGGCTCCTACTAATATTGCAGACAGGTCAGGGGAAGAGGGAAAATAAAAATGACTAGATTTGAAATTTTGGAGGTCACCAGTGACTTCATCAAGAATCCCCTTAGTGGAATGATGAGTCAAAGTTTGATATGGATGGATGGGCTGATGAGAAAGTTCATGCCTTCCTTTTATCACACACACACACACATACCCATGCACACACACATTAAATAAGGGTAGTTTAAAAAAAGTGGATGAGGCACCTGGGTGGCTCAGTTGGTTAAACGTCTGACTTCGGCTCTGGTCATGATCTCACGGTTAGTGGGTTCCAGCCTTGCATGGGGCTCACTGCTGTCAACACAGAGCCCACTTTGTATTTTCTGTCCCTCTCTCTCTATGCCCCTCCCCCACTCTCTCTCTCTCTCAAATTAATAAGCATTTTTAAAATGGATGAGGCAAAGGAGAGAAAGAATGTAGCATTTATCTGTGAATTAAAGGTGAGAGGCTGTCAAATGTCCATCGATGGATGAATGGATAAAGAAGATGTGGTATAAATATATAATGGAGTATTACTCAGCAATCAAAAAGAATGAAATCTTGCCATTCACGTCTACGTGGATGGAACTAGAGGGTATTTTGCTAAGCGAAATTATTCGGTTTGACAAATTATTCAGAAAGACAAAGATCATATGACTTCACTCATATGGGGACTTTAAGATACAAAACAGATGAGGGAAGGGAAGCAAAAATGATATAAAAACAGGGAGGGGGACAAAAACATGAGACTAATAAATATGGTTGCTAAAGGGGTTGTGGGAGGTGGGATGGGATTAATGGGTAAGGGGAAGTAAGGAATCTACTCCTGAAATCATTGTTGCACTAAATGCTAACTGACTTGGATGTAAATTTAAAAAATAAATAAAAATTAAGAAAAAAATAAAAATGAAGGTGAGAGGCTGTGAGAAGAAAATAGGGAAAAAGGCTTTTTTTAAAAAATTTGTTAGATCATACAGACTTAAGTATGATTTATCATATATGTAGTGAAGAAGTCATTCGATTATTTGAAAGTGTGGAATAAAGATGGAAAACTAATGGGTCAAGTTGGAAGAAAAGGTGGTAGACAGTGGCATCAATGGGTAATGTGGCTGGATTAGCCTGAAGCACGTGAATGTGAATTTCATCATGTTTTAGTAGTAGTGCAAATTAAAGATAACCTGAAAGTAATGCATTCTTAACTATGCCCTGAGAACAAAGAAAAGGAACAAAACCAAAAAGGACCCAGAGAACAACATCCACCATAAAAATAGTATGGGGATAATTATGATAAAACGTGGTTTCTAGCATGAGCTCTGCCACAAATTCATTGACAGAACTCTTCTTTAGAATTATGATCTCTCAATTTTCTTGTTTGTAAATGGCCCCACTGAAACATCTTTTTGCATGGAAAAATGGAAAAAAGAAAAACCTCTGAGAAAAGATTAGCCCCCCCCAAATTTATTATTATTGGAGGAAACATGAATAAACTGAAAGCTTCCAAGTAGTGTAGTGACAAAAATACCAGCTCTGGATCAACTATGCCATAGCCATGCAGTCTTTGGGAGTAAATCACTCAGCCACTCTGGACCTTGATCACTTTTGTAAAATAAGGATAATTGTCCTTAGATCAAAGACTTACTTAAGGATTAAACTATAAACTTATATGAAATTATTTTATAATACAAATTACTATGTAAAGGCATGAAATTCTTTTGGGTATCATGAAATATCATCCATAACAGAAGATGATAATAGCACAACAAATGATGAATGGCATCCACATCCAAATATCACAGTGATGGTGAGAGAGAGACTTGCCACAGATGTCACATCTGCTTTTCTTATTGTTCTGATGAGTCACACTTAATTTTGAACAGCAATGCAGTTCTGTGAACAAAGGAAGTGGTCCAGAGGATCATGACTTCGCTGGACAGTGAATGGTTAACTGTCATATGCTATCTGGCAGAATAGTGAGAACATGCATGGTCACTATCAGCAGGGTGGGGAAAAGATGTTGCCGGAGGTTGTGGCTGAGGAAGTTTCAGTGCACTTATGGGAAATCTTTCTGCTTTCCCCATGTGGTCTCACCACATCCTCACGGGTCTTCACAGTGGGGCTCTTGGGAGAGATGTAAAGTGATAGGCAAGGACAGAAAGGCAGACAGAAGACGGGAAGCAAAGAGGTACCAAGCTTGAGAGAGAGATTGGGATAGGAAGGAGGAAGCTAAGCTCTGGGGAGGAGGGAGTCATCAGATGGCTACACATACTCTATCTGGACTGGGATACCCAGGAAAATGGGGGATGGGGGAGGTTGGGGGGGGGAGGGTAAGCCCAGAGTGAAACAGTAGAAAAATCACTCACCAAAAATCCATGTGGGCTCTTCACAATGATATTTCACTTTTGTATATATCTAAAATTTCAGACTATCTAACATACATGAGTACAAACCTATTGCACACGAAGACTTAAAAGTTTTGGATATTCACGACCTTGATAATATTGACCTTCCCTCTCTTGAAAGCCATACATTCTTTGGTCAGTCTCTCTTTGCTCCCTGTTGCCTCTCACAGTCCTTTATCCTCTGACATCTCTTTACTCTTACCTGACAAAGTAGATGTTCAGTGCTCCCGGAGTCAACCTCCTGTTTATATGGAACTGATGCTCATATTCAAAATTTGGAACTCAGAACCTCATTAAATCCATGGACTCTTGATTTTAATTGCTTACAGATTTTCCTTGCTTTCCATTGACCTCTGCCTGAACCTGGTTTTTCCCCAAATCCCATCATCTTTCATGAGACAAATTCCTCTCCTTGTCCTCACTCTATTTCTGAAAGCACTGCCACTATGTGGTTTATCATCCAGGACAGAAACCTTGGGGGTTTTCAAGCCCTACATTTAATATATCCTCACTGTTTCACATCATTAACATCACACAAATTTAGATCTTTATTGTCCCACATATGAGCTACCGTACCAGCTTAGTGTATTCTCTTTATTTTCCCAAATCATTGCTTGCATTGTGTCACCTTACCTTTCAAAACACTGTAATAGTTCTTAGCCGTTCTTCTATGATTTGACTTTAGATATCAAATCTTACTTCTCATTACTCATGACATGTTTGGAAATTAATTTTACAAAAGTGTTTACTGGGGCACCTGGGTGGCTCAGTCAGTTGAGCTTCTGACTCCGGCTCAGGTCATGATCTCATGGTTTGTGAATTCGAGTTCCAGGTCGGACTTGCCGCTGTCAGCACACGGCCTGCTTTGGATCCTCTGTCCCCCCGCTCTCTGCCTCTCTCCTGCTCAATCTGTCTCTCAAAAATAAAATAAACATACAATTAAAAAAAAATTGGGACATCTGGGTGGTTCAGTTGGTTAAGCATCTGACTCTTGGTTTCGGCTTAGGTCATGATCTCATGGTTTTGTGAATTCAAGTCTTATGTCCAGCTCTGTGCTGATGGTGCAGAACCTGCTTGGGATTCTCAGTCTCCCTCTCTCTCTGCCCCTCCCCTATGTGTGCTGTCTCTGTCTTTCTCAAAATAAACAAATAAACTTAAAAAAATAAAAAAGAATTAAAAAAGTATTTACTGAGTTGCTGTTATATGTTGGCACTGTGATAAACAGAAATATAAATGGCACAGTGCTGTTCTCCAGGAATTTAAGACCTAGAGTGAGGTGGGTGAACAATGCAGCTTGGGCTATTCTAGAAGTATGTAAACAGGATAATGGGGATCTTGAGAACAGGCACTTAATGGAGACTCGGACCACAAAGTAAAATTTCCAAAAGAAGGAGAAAAAGAAGCTGAGTCCTACAAGACAAAAAGGAATTAAATGGGAAAGATAAGAGATGAATACTGTGGGGATCAGTATGGGGATCAGTAGCCTGAGGATATATGATATTTTTAAGGATTCCTAACTTGCTTTTTTAAAAAAAAAAATATTTATTTATTTTTGAAAGACAGCGAGAAAGAGCATGAGCAGGGAAGGGGCAGAGAAGGAGACACAGAATCCAAAGCCGGCTCCAAGCTCTGAGCTATCAGCACAGAGACCGATGTGGGGCTCGAACCCACGAGCTGTGAGATCATGCCCTGAGTTGAAGTCAGATGCTCAACTGACTGAGCCACCCCGGCAGTTCCCTAAATTTTTTTTTTTTTTTTTTTTTTTTTTTTTTTTTTATGGCTAGAGTAAAATGTTTAGCTATAAAACTAAAGAGGTAGGCTGGAGTCAGTTTATGAGGGACCTTGTGAATAAGACTAAGAAATCCTCATTTTATGCTGAAAGCAAGGGGAAGCTGTTGAAAGATTTTAATTAAGATAATGAGTTGTGTGGTCATATTTGCGTTTTAGAAAGATGTCTGGCAGCAGAGTTGAAAACACTTGGAAGGTCTGGTAGTGAAGTAGAGAAAACTATTTGAGAAGTTTGGGTCTCTCACAGTCTTGGGAAAACAGTAACTGCTTAAAAACAACACCTTCCATCACTACCACCAAGGGAAACAAAAAACAAAAAACAAAAAACTTTTGTTCACAGTCAGTGCAGAAACCCGATGGGCCAACAAAATTATTTTGGGTAGTAAAGATGCATTAAAATAAAAAAAAATTTCAAATATGTGTTTACTTTGCAAAACATAGGGATCAGCATTTCTTAAATCATAAGTAAAAATAACTCCTTTGAGTTCAATAACAGGCTAAGGAAATGCCTTCTAATTCCCATGGTTTTCTCTTTTAATCTGTTAGATAGTTTTCTTTTGTAGTTTATTTATAGATAATTAAGAATAGAGATTCATTAATTTACTGTTACATTATATTTAGCTTTTCAATAATAAATTGGGGCTGGGGAATGCAGATTCTACTTCATATGAGAATTTTAAAAATATATTATTTGAGGTTCCTGGGTGGCTCAGTTTGTTATGCACCGACTCTTGATTTTGGCTCAGGTCATGATCTCATCGTTTGTGAGTTTGAGGCCCATGTTGGGCTCTGTGCTGACAGTGGGGAACCTGCTTGAGATTCTGTCTCCCTCTCTCTCTGCTCCTCCCCCACTTGCTCTCTCTCTCTCTCTCTCTCTCTCTCTCTCAAAATAAAAATAAACTGAAAAATAATAAATAAATTCTTCTTAGCTTTAAACTCCTTACATCTAATATGCACCATACGTAAAGATACTATGCAGAACCAGAATTAAAGAAAACACTTGTTGTGTGGGATTGTTGAATGTGCATGTTATTCTGAACCCTTCTCCCCACATTTAATTCCTGCAATCTGTCTGCCAATACATGCTTCTTAGTCATTTGCTGTAGTGTGCTTTCACCTAGAAGGTTTCTGTACATTTTATAGAAGACCAAGAGATAGCCAGCACTATAAAATATTTAATTATGGTGTGGTAGACCAGCATCATCACTAACTAAAATCTTGTTAGAAATAAAAGTTGGGGCGCCTGGGTGGCTCATCTGGTTAAATGATCAACTCTTAATTTTGGCTCAGGTCATGATCTATGGTTTGTGAATTTGAGCCCTGTGTTGGGCTCTGAGCTGACAGCACAGAGTCTGCTTGGGATTCTCTCTCTCCTCTTTCTGCCTCTCTCTCTCTCTCTCTCTCTCTCTCTCAAAAATAAATATGTAAACATTAAAAAAAAGAAATAAAAGTTATTGGGCCCCACTCCAGATATACTGAATAAGCATCTCCAGGGTTATGGCTCAGGAACTATTTTAGCAAGCTTTCCAGATGATAATTATGCATCTTGAGAAGAATTATAGTAAAAGATCAATCCAAAATCTAAGGATGATTTTAGTTAATGAAAAAAAATAATTTTGCTGCTGTGAATGTCTAGACTTTTAACAGATAACCACAAATATTCACTAAAATCGTACCAAACCTATATTGGCTCTGGTTGAACCAATTATATGTTCACATTCATGTAACAATGATCTATAGGAAATATATGCCATTAAGCTCCTGAGACTCCTACATCCACAGAGACCTGATCAGCTCATCCAGCAGGAGATACCAGCACATTCAATAGAACATACATTCAGGATAGGAAATGAAGGTCCTTCGTGCAAACTTAATTTTAATACAAATTACCCAATGAAACACAAAGGTATACTATTTTCAATGAGTTTGTAAGAATAATTGTTAGTCACATTTTTTTTCTGAATTATATCAAATATTCTTATTTTATAAATTAGTTGTTTGATACTGACAATTACAATAACTTAACCAGTGGTATAATGTGCAGAAACCGATTAGAATGCCTTGCGAATTAAGAAACAAAGCATTTCTTTTCTTGATGGAAATCAAATAAAAATGTCAAACTGCTGCAATCAGACATCCTAGATATGAATATTCATTGGCAACTGTTCATGGCAGATTTATGAATTCTTTCACCTGCTGTTAGGAGGAAAAAGGAAAACATTAAATTGTCAAATAAAGCTATTAACATAAGCTAAGAGAAAAAAATATATACACAGATGGATGCTGATCTTGGAATTATGCAATCTTATCAAAAAAGACCTATTTCTTTTATATCGTGAACACATTAGTTTTATGCATGCAGATTGCAAAGGTCTGAGATTTGAACTCAGTATCCACTAGTAGCACCCTGTCTTATGGTTTATGGAGGACAGTGAAACCAAACATCTATCACCTTGTCATGTAAAGCCATGTGTAAAGATACTCATTAACACTCTAAGTCATGCTTAGAAAGTCTGCTTCCTTCCTTCAGCAACATTTACATCAACATCCACATACACTAAACTATTTTGCCCTAAAGAAAAGCTTTTGATTAAATTAGAGGATATAATTTAAATGGATGATAACAAACTGCTTCAGTGGATTTGTTTTGAAGGTTTAGTAATGAGAAACCATATAAAATGTTTGTGTAGGCATGTTAGGTTACTTATTTAACCATGTGTGAATTTCAGTTAATTTGTGGAATACGGTTTCCATGGGCATTTTTAGTGCTTCCTGATTATTACCAGGGTTGGAGTGCTACAAAAACATAACATTTCCTGGAGCACTTAGGCATTTTCATTTATTGACAAGGTAAGGATGAACAGAAGCAATAAAAACTACACTTCAAATATCTCGTTATTTTCTCATACACAATTTGATTCTTGTTTGGTTCAGATATTTTTTGGCTTACCTTTTACATTTCTTTTAGGTTACTATCTTTGACCTAATATTTTAGATAGGTATAGAATTTTTCTCCTTTTAGTTTCTATTATAAATAAATATATATCTAGTATCAATGGACTGTTTTATGTTAATTAGTTGAATGAAATAGTAATGACACCATTAGGCCAAGAAGACTTTGGGTTGTATTATATCCAATAATCATACAATTTCAACCAAATATTTAGCAAAGGAATTATGCCATTTTTCTACAAGATGAAGCATTTGAAGAGAATTGCAGAGATCTGAAACAAGATCCATTTCCTCTATTACTGTTCCTCAACTATGCCAACAAGTTAAACTAGAAGTCATCTGAGTGTGTTCCCAACACATTGGTTTGGTTGACAAAACCAAAGTAAATGGTGCTGAATCCTCAAAAGTTTGCATTATCACATTCATTCATTGTTGGTGGAAGTGTAAATTAGTGTTTTCGATGGAGGATAATTTGCTAACATTTGTTATGGAGCATAATTCATCCAACATATAAAAATTAAATATGCATACACCATTTAAGCCAGCAATTCCATTTCAAGGAACTGAATGTATAAACATTTACCATATTCAAAAGTATTCATTGCATCATAGTTTGTACCAGCAAATAATTGAAAGCAACCTACATATCTATTATTAGGGGACAGTTTAAATAAATCATATTCACCCACACAAAGGATTATTTGCAGACGTTAAAAGAATGTGGTAGTTCAACATGTACTGATGTGGACTAATTTTTCAAAGTGTATTTTGAAATCAAAGCAGCAAGACATAAAACTGTGTATATAATATGCCTTAATTTTAGTGTAAGACACTGAGAAAGAGAAAGGGAATCTAGTTTTCTGTTTATTCATTTATCTGTGTATCTTTCCAGGATATGCAAGAGACTCAAAGCAAGGATTGTTTCTACTAGGTGAATAGGGTAGGAATACACACACTTTTCATTCTAAATCTTTTTGCATTTTAAAGACATTTATCATGTGAATGTACTAGGTAAATAAATTTGATAAATAAAAAAATAATTGCAAATAATTCATTTCTAAAATATGCCACAATATGATAAGCATGGATTGAGGGATACATAAGAATAAATGACCATATTCTAAAGATTCCACTGTTTTGCATTAGGAACAATTAAGGAATATTCTTCCAATGTCCTTTCATTATTTAATTTTTTATCCAATCAGCTGTACTTAAAAATTTGCAGCCAATGCTACACTTTTAGACTTGATTATATTATAGGCAGTCTCCTCCCAAAATTGCACACATGTAAACACCCACAAATTTGCAATAAATCCAGGGGACTTATTTATTGTATCCACTCCAAGGCCATCCATGGATCCCTAACTCTCCATGAATCTTGGGCTAACAGCCCCTTATTTGAATAGTGACATAAATGTAGAAATTAAATATCATTCATTTGCATTCTCAAATCATGTAAAAAGACTCTAATAATCACTTTGAGCAAGACTTCAAAAATAAGTAAATGTTTTAAAATGAAATTTGTGATTATAATCTAAGCCAAAGTAACTCCTGAAAAACAATACATTTATAATCTCAAGTGGCCATCTCTCCAACTTCCATTTAGTTATTTTGTACCTTGGCAGCAATTCTATCATCACTGAAAAATTTTAAAATACATAGGCTTGAGAAGGAAAAAAAAAAACCCTTAATATTAAGAAAGTGTTACTATAGTCAAAGAGTTGAAGAATAATAATATAGAGGTTGCATGCTTTTAGAAAATAACATGAGACCAGTTTCAAGGATGCGATGAAGCCTGACGTTATTTTAAGATATAAATCTCATTATACATATTAATCCAGAAATAAACACTATTGCCTAAAAGAGTAGTCATTAAGATACTACCTCTTTGAATGCACACAATTCCCTAACAATTACTCTAAATTGCTTAAGTAACATATATTTCCCAGGAAACACCTGATAATGATTTTATGTACATGTAAATTGATTTTCTTTTAGTATTATATCTACAATAATCATTATGCTATTTAAAAAATAATAGTAAATACAACACCAAGTGCTAAGTACATAGGCAGAGTACCTAGAAACTGTATTTGCTAATGTAAAATTTTTAATTACTACAAAACAATGAAAGATATTTAATCACACATGTTATTCTTAACATGCTACCACTGTTCTTTCAGATTAGGGCTCTGTATACGGAGGTTTCCATCAGTTGTTTTTATGGGTTTGTTTGAGCTGCTCATTTTCTCTGTCTTAAAACAGTTGAAAAGTAGCATAACATCTCTTTTCTTTGACCTCGTCTGACAAATTAAATATTCAACAACCCTGAAGCATCCATTACCCTTGAGATGACATCATGATCTCAACAACACTCCTTTAGGCAAATCAACATAATTGCCGCACATCTAGAACATACTGAGATTCTTCTTAGACAAGACAGTGAGAGCCTCTGCTATTAAGAGGTCAGGATTAGGTTTAAATGGCTCAGGTCTTAGATTCAGCACTTTATTTAATATCTGGGTAAGAAATACAGTTTTCCTTTAACTAATAAATGCAGAAAGACAAAGCTATGAAATCCATATTTATTGAGTATGATGGGAAAGAATATTCTATACCATTTATTTTGGAAATCAAAGCATTTATCAAAATACCATTTTCACCCAGTTTTTTGAAGGAACAAAGGTAGCTAATAGGTAAACTGAAGCACTTCCTAATAAGTGTCCCATTTAAGTGCTCACTCAATATTGATGATAGTTTTACCGGCTCATCTAATTATAAAGCTAGACATCTTAACTCAGGTCTTATTTGTAGCGGATCTCAGATATTCTAACGAGTATCTGAGAACAACAATAAGAACAGCAACAATATTCACAAACCAATTCTTATAGAGAATTTCTTATATGCCAAACACTATTCTAAGTATTTTTAGATGATTTAGTTCAGTTACTTCCTTACAGCCACCTCATGATGGAGGTGATGTTATTAACTTGTTTACAGATGAGAAAGGTGAGGTAAAGAGGGATTTACCTACCTTGCTCAAGGTCACAGAGCTTGTGGAGAATTTAAATCCAAACCAAGGAAAGTTATACATGTAAACACTACAAAATTACATTGGACATTAAAAAGATGTTTTAAATCTTTTTTTTTTTCCAAAAGAAAGTTCACAAGACTTAAGGGTGATGATTATCCAATGACATCATCCAACAGGTATTTCTTAGTTACTGTTAGATATTGTGGTGGATGCAAATAAGAAAGATCTGAATGACAACCTATATGATACTTAATAAACTTAATAGAAAGGTAAGTGTTTTTTTTTTAAATGCTCTGTTTTTTATTATTGTTTCCACTTTTATCAAGTAAGAAAATAAAATATATGGGACAAAGAAGCTTTCAATTATTTCTGTAACTCTCATCTATATATAGCAAAATCTTGGTTTGCGAGCATAATTCACTCTGGAAACATGCTTGTAATTCGAAGCATTTGTATATCAAACCAAATTTCAAGAACCATTGGCTCAGTTGTAATCATGTGATGTGCCATGTACTAATCGTATTACAAGACATCACTTGCTTATCAAGTTAAAATTTATTGGAAATACTCGCTTGTCTAGTAGAACACTCAGAGAACAAGTTACTCACAATCCAAGGTATTTTCTTTTTTAAGCTTAATTATTTTTGAAAAAGAAAGAGAGAGAGAGAGAGAGCAAGCAGGGTAGGGGCAGAAAGAAAGGAAGAGAAAGAATCTCAAGCAAGCGCCACACTGTCAATGCAGAGAGCCTGACTTGGGGCTCAAACTCACGAACCATGAGATCATGACCTGAGCCGAAAACAAGAGTTAGATGCTGACCTGACTGAGCCACCCAGATGCCCCATATATATATACTTACAACGACTATATTTAAAGCTTTTTTAAACTTAAATTTAAAGTTTTTTTTTTAAATATAGTGGTTGTAAGAATATAATTAAAACAATGTTATTTAACTATTTTATGATGTTACTTTATAGTTTTTTTCATCCTATTAATTTAAGTCTCTCTGACTGGTTTCTAAATGTTTACAAGGGCACCTGAGTAGCTCAGTTTGGTTAAGTGACCAACTCTTGATCTCAGCTCAGGTCTTCCTTTCATGGTTCTGAGTTCAAGCCCTGCACTGGGCTCCATACTTGGCATAGAGCCAACTTAAAAATTAAAAAAAAATATATATAAATAAAATAACTAACTAACTAAATACATACATATATACCTCTGAGCTGAGCATGGAGCCTGCTTAAGATACTCTCTCTCTGCCCCTCTCCCCTGCTCACTCCCTCTCTCTCTCTGATAAACAAATAAATAAATAAACACTTAAAAAATCTGTAACAGTCTACTCTTCTGACTAACCTTCAGATTCTCTATCTACGATGAAGCCTTCCCTGAAAACTTACATCTAAATGACTATAAAGTAGGTGATTGGAAATGCTCACTTGGTATAAACTATGCCCAGTTACATATTCACATTTTACTGAAATTTTTAGGTATTATTTCTTGAAGGCTAATTGTCTGATTTAATTTTCTTCATCATTCTGAGAGCAGCTCTATCCAATATAATATTCTGCAGTGATGGGAATATTCTATAATTGTGCTATGCAACAGAGTAGGCACTAGACACATAATAGCTATTGAACAATTGAAATGTGGCTAGAGAGACTGACAATTGAATTTTTAGTTTTATTGAATTTTAATTAATTTAAATTTAAAGTTAGTCACATGTGGCTAGTAGCTGCCTTTTGAAGAATGTATGTCTACAGTGATTTTTGCAGAGTAGATATTTAATAAATTCTGTGGAATAAATGAATGAGTGAATGAATGCATACACAAAACTTCTTAGGTTCTATGTTGTTGTTGTTGTTGTTGTTGTTGTTTTTAGAAAGAGAGAGGCACAAGTGAGCTAGGGGCAAAGAAAGAGAGATTCCCACGAGGGGCAGAGAGAGATAGGGAGGGAGACAGAGAAAGAGAGAGAGAAGCGGGTCTCACCCAGGGCTCATGTTTTTACCTGAAGCAGGGCTTGAGCTCACCCAATGTGAGACTCAAACTCACCAAAAGTAAGATCATGACATGAGCCAAAGTCAGATGCTTAATGACAGAGCCACACAGGCACCTAACTTCTCAGGTTCTTAGGAAACATCTATCTGCACCCAAACCTTCATTTTCTAAAGTATGACAGACCATTTATGGAAGCAATCCTTCTAGGGATTTCTGTCTTAGAATCATAAAGTTAGTCTAGAAAGAGGCTCTAGATCATTTATCTATCCAAATCCTTATTTGACAATGAGAGATGACTGAGTCCAGGGAAGACAAGTATCCTTGTTTCAGAGCTAGACTGTGAAGAATCAAGGACTAGAGCTCAGGTACTTTTGTTCTCAGGGAAATAATATTTGCCATAATATCCTAAAATTTTATGGGTAATTAACCTCTGTACATGACCTGTCCATGAGATTGCAAACCTAGTCTAGTGTTTTGCTTTGGCAAGGATTAAAATACAGGTGGTTTACTTGGGGAGAATGAAGAACACTGGTAGGAAAGTGACACAGGTAAGGTTAGGTACAATAAAAAACATTATCCAGACAGTTATTGTGGGCACTAGAAATAAATTCCATGAAGAAAGTTCTTGATATAGTTTAAAATGCATACTTCATAGTTGCCCCAGTTTGGTGAAGTTTGGAGAAGGGAGGTGTCAAATGAGGGAGCTGGAATATTTCTCAGCTCCCATCAGTCAAAACTCCCAGGCTTTTGGAAATAAGTAGAACTCAATGATGAGGCAAGGCCAAAGACATATTGTTCGGACATCTCTCACTGAACTGAGATTTTCATTTCAGTTATGTACCTGTGGAAGGCAATTTAAACATATGCAAATATACAATTGCATACCTATGTGGATGTGTATATGTGCTTTTTTTTTTTTTTTTAGTTAAATTCAAGTTAGAAAACATATAGTCTTGGTTTCAGGAGTGGAACCCACTGATTCATCTCTCACATATAACACCCAGTGCTCACCCCCAACAAGTACCTTCCTTAATGCCCATCACCCATTTAGCCCATTCTCCCACCCCTCCTCCAGCAACCATCAGTTTGTTCTCTATATTTAAGGGTCTCTTATGGTTTGCCTCCCTCTCTGTTTTTATCTTATCTTTTCTTCCCTTCCCCTATGTTCATCTGTTGAGTTTCTTAAATTCCACGTATGAGTGCAATCATATGATATCTGTCTTTTCTGACTGATGTATTTCACGTAGCATAATACACTCTCATTCCATCCATGTTGTTGCAAATAGCAAACTTAAATTATTTTTTCATCACCAGGTAGTATTCCTTTGTAATATATACCACATCTTCTTTATCCATTTATCCGTTGATGGACATTTGGGCTCTTTCCACAATTTGGCTATTGTTGATAGCACTGCTATAAACATTGGGGTGCATCTGCCCCTCCGAACCAGCATTTTTGTAAGCTTTGGATAAATTCCTAGTAGTGCAATTGCTGGGTCTACGGTAGTACATTTTTAATTTTTTGAGGAAACTTCATATTGTTTTCCAGAGTGGCTGCACCAGTTTGCATTCCCATCAGCAGTGCAAAAGGGTTCCCCTCTCTATGCGTCATATATATGTGTTTTCAAAGTAAGTTACTTTTACCATCAGAATAAAAATAGACTCCAGGGACAACTTTGTGAGGACAGGTTTGTCGTCCTTCTTTAGGTTGAGGAAGGCAGGTACAGTCCATGGAAGGATGTGATGAGGCTGTGGTAATTCTTTTCATCATCTGTCAAACGCTCATCATGACTGGGTCTCACCAGCTCAGTGACAATAACATCCACTTGCTCAACAGCACTGGCCTCCAGAGTAAGGTCTGTCAGAAACAAGATGTTGTTGGTTGGCTTTTGGCAATCCTTTGGTCACTCTCATTCTCCACTTTGTGTCCAATCTTGATATCAGAGTGACCATCAACAAGCTCAAGTTTCTCTCCCTCTGTAGAATGGCCAAATGATAACTTCTGGGCCTCTACACTCCCTGAAGAATACATATACACCTTCCTTCCAGCCTGTCTCCATTTCCTGACCGCTGGAACCACATTGTCAAAGAATGCTGCTTTTATGTGCCCAGCTGTGAATGCCGCCCTGCACCTGAGGCTCTGCAGCTGTTTTATCACCGTGGTCTTTTAGTCTAGAGACTTCTGCCAGCACCCCTTATCCACCGCTGGCCTGGATCACCCACTGCAGGTCATCTGTTCTGTTCCCAGAGGCGGCAGGGATGGGAACAGCCCAGTCCAGGTGGGGATCCTCTTCAGCCTGTTTCCCCCAAAGACTGACAACATCCTGCTGGCACTCTTCTTCTTCCCAGTGTGTCTGCAGATAGTCTTTAACATTTTCTTTGATGGAAGGAAATAAAATGTTTACTGAGACAATTGGGGTGGCAGTCACAGCGACTTCAGCAGACACGGAAAGCAGGATCATTTCTCTACCCGAATTGGCCTCCTGGAAGGAAGGGCAGAGGGGGGAGCCGGCTGTGCCCTCCCTCCTGGAGGGGGGAGGAGTGCAACACCTCCTGGACTTCTGACAGCCCAGCAAGAATCTCCCACTCTGCAACCACGTGGGGGTCTGAAAGACGAGGAAGGGAACCAACTGCGTGCTCCTCAAGGTGGATGAGACCACTGCACAGGGGGCCTGAGCTCCTGAGCTGCCTAGGCCCGGAGGCCAAGACCTAGATTTCCTTGACTTTAGGACAGGTTTCTAAGTTATTTCCCTACTGGGAAATTTATGTCCACAGAGCAAGTCTAAGGACTATATTATAGTATAATTTAGCAACCCAAAAGTGATAAAACAGATAATAATCTTTGTCAAAATTCTATTGCCTTAGGTATAGAGTCATTTGGAAACACATGGGTTGAAACTTGGGAAAAATGTTTACTGTGACAATTAAAATTACTTTCTACAGTTATTTTTTTGTTTGTTTTTGTTTACATTGGATTCCGTTCATTCTTTGTAAGTTCAACATCGATCCATGTTACTAAATGGAAACTGTGGACATGTGTCTAATAAAATCTAAATAGTTAAATACATTGGGGCAGTGGTTTCTGAAACCTGTATCAAAATAGTTTGCTCAGCTGATTGTGCACATCTCTTCTCAAGCCCGAGTTCAGTGAAGAGACGTCATGGTGGTAACCTGAAATCCAACATAGTGGGAGTATCCACACCACAGAGATCATCAGTGTTACAAATCAAGTTGTCTCCTTTCCCACCCTGTCCTTAAACATTTAGCACCATCATTTATGGGTATGCCCCTACACAGCAAACTGAGCCATCTCAGGACTCATAACTAATTTAATTCAATATCAGATTTATTCATAGAAGCATTGCTCCCATGCAATACATGATAATCTGGCAACCAAATTGTTTTTTCCGGAACAAAAACCCCCACAAGAATCAAGAGATGAGGTGCTCCTTATGAAATTCTGTCTCTACACTACAGCATAAAAAAGTAATGATGTAGACAGGTAGTGTCCAGACTGATATTTTTATGACAACTAAATTGTTTCTTCTTTAATTCTGGGACCATCACATTTCCAATTTCTATTGTGTTATGAAATCACTAAAAATCTTGTCATCTCTTGTCATCTCTCATCTTAATTTCATGACTGAAAGAACATTTAATACTAAAAAAGGTAAAAAATATGTAATAATATATAATCTCTGAATAAATTGCAATTCTTTCTAGAAAAGAAAAATTTGCATTCTTACACTCCCCATTTACTATATATTAGTACAAGCTTTACAGATGAGTACTTTGGAACCCTCACAAGATAATTATGTTAATTTTTTCTTAATAAGTCATCAAAATAAGAATATTGAAAAAAGATAATATCAAGCTTTTGGACAATGTTGAGAGTTGCAGGCGCCAGACAGAAAACCCAGTCACACTGGCAAAGGCCATAGCCTATCTATAGGTTTCTTAGCTGAGGATGACTTTTCAGATTACCTAAATTTATGACTTCCTTCTCTGTGTTCACTCCAATAGATGTCTTATAAGAAAACATTTTTTTCAGGGGGCACCTGGCTGGTTCAGTTGGTAAAGTGTGAATATTGTTCTTGGTGTTGTGGGTTTGAGGCCCACATTGTACATGAATTAAAAAATAATAATAAACCATTTTTCAGTATTACTTTTATACATAGAATATATGGAAATCTCCAAACACAAGAATGTAGCCTCCTTACCAGTTATCTTCCATTAACATTAACGATTCGTCATTCTGTTTTTTTTAATATATATAGATTTTAAATGTTTATTTATTTATTTTGAGAGAGAGAGTGTGTGCAAATTATGTGCAATTGAGCAGGGGAGGAGCAGACTGAGAATCGCAAGCAGGCTCTGTGCTGAAGGAGCAGAGCCCAACTCGGGGCTCAATGTCATGAACTACGAGATCATGACCTGAGCTGAAATTGAGAGTTGGTTGATTAACTCACTCAGCCTCCCAGGTTCCCCAGTAGGCCGTCATTTTGATTCGTACATTAGTCTTATGTGTATTTCACTGAGTGTGATATTTTCTATGAATTGATACCATGTAGTTTCAGAATGAGTAAAATGAGAACCCCATCTTAGAGACAAGGTGAACTGATTCATGCCTGGCCTGATCAACTGGTTCTGGTAGCTGATCTGGCATATCCTGGAATCAACAATGCCTTGTGGGCTTAAAACTATGATAAATATTATTTCAATATATTTAAAAATGTTCATTTATTTTTAAGTGAGATTAGATATTATTATTCTTTATGTAATTATCTCTGGAAAATTAGTGCCAATGCATTTAAAAGTTATTTTTCTGCTTCTGAATATGTAACAGGAACAGTGTGTATGTTATTATGTCACACCTTCTTCTACTAAAAAAAGATACATGAGAAAAAAACAAAACTCTTATTCAGTAGTAAATCAACTAAGTAGACACAACCAAGTGTGTATTTGGCATATTTAACAAAGCAGGCCAATAGCTCTAAATTAACACTGAATTTGCTTCTGTAAAGGAGAATTATTATTGACATTTCCAGCTTGTGGGGCCACTGAGAGTGAATAAGTTGATTGTTGTTCAATTATTTAATTAAGTTCCAGGAAACATGTGAATCACAAGGTCTGCCAGAATTAGCACTAAATTATAGAAAAAAGACCAGTATTGGTCAAAAGCTGACAGCAATGATCACTGAGAGCATGTTATGGATTGACTGCCTTTGTCAGCTAGTGTATTGACAAGGCAAAATGTCAAAAACTAGTTTTAAAATTTTGAATTAAAATGATTTTAAAAAGAATAAGCAAGCATGAATAGTTTAGTGAGTTTAAGCATACAGGGTATTTTAGCTTGTATAACCTCAGAAGAGCCACTCAATAGGCACACATTTAAAGACGAACAATTTTCTCAAACCACTTTTGGCCCAGAAAAACATAATGAGTGTTGAGAAGAATAAGCTGGCAGCATTAATAGTAAATTGAAGTTCACTAGTCCCCCTTTATTTCTTGCTTTGATTTCCATAGTTTCAGTTACCTCTGCTCAACTGTAGTCAGGAAGCAGATGATCCTCCCTTGGAAAAGGACAGGTCCATATAGGTCACCAGCAACCCTAGTGCTATGTCACAATGCCTGTGTCATTCACCTCACTTCATCTCATCATGTACGTGTTTCGTCATCTCACATCATCAAAAGAAGGGTGAGTATAATACAATAAGATATTTAGAGAGACCTCATTCACACAGCTTTTATTATAGTATGTTGTTATGTTGTTCTATTTTATTATTATTGTTCTTTATTTCTTACTGTGCCTTATTTATAAATTAAGCTTTATCATAGGAGTGTATATACAGCAAAAAAAAAACCCAGGAAATATGCAAAGTTTGGTCTTATCATCACTTTCAGACATCCACTGGGGGTCTTGGAACAATCCTCTCTGGATAAGGTGGGACTACTGTATTGCCTCTTCAAAATATCATATGGAAATGCAAAAGTGAAAATACAAGAAATCCACTCATTTTCAGGCTTTCATATTTCCAAACATGTTAAGATGTTTAGCATATGTATACCTTAAACATAATCCAGCTAGCACAAATAGTACAAATGTCTTTCAGGGGACTAGTATACATGCAATGGATAGCTATTGTGTTAATTAGAAGTGTGAAAGAACAACTGCATTGTTTTTTTCCAGTAGGGTATGTATGCATATCTAGCATCTAAATCTGTATCTATGTCTATATGTCCTTTATGATCAATTGCATCTATCATAGAATGACAGATGTGACCAAGGAAGAAAAAGCAATAGATCTAACACAATTTTATTTTTTTAAGTTTATTTATGTATTTTGAGAGAGAGAGAGCGCGAGAGAAAGAGGCAGAGAGTGGGAGAGGAAAAATTCCCAGCACGTGATGTGCGTCTTGAACTCATGAACTGTGAAATCACGGCCTGAGTCAAAATTAAGAGTAGGCTATTCAACCAACTTAGCTACCCCAGGTGCCCTAATGCAATTTTTTAAAATTTTATTTCAATGTTTATTTATTTTTGAGAGAGACAGAGATGGTGTGTGAACTGGGAAGGGGCAGAGAGAGAGGGAGACACAGAATCTGAAGTAGGCTCCAGGCTCTGAGCTGTCAGCATAGGGCCTCAAACTCACAAACTGCAAGATCATGACTTGAGCTGAAATCGAGGCTTACCCAACTGAGCCACCCAGACCCCTAATGTAATTTTTTTTTATCCAGGTTTTGGTTCTATACCACATGCCAAAAGTCATCATTAAATTGGGATGAATTTTATTTCAACCACCAAAAATAATATCATTTCTGGAACACAGATGAGAAGTAAGCATTTTTAAATTGCTAAATAACCCCAACATTTCATTTTGTGAACTATGGTATTGGGGTTTTAACTTTTGTTTTAAGCCAAGGTTACAAGGTTCTAGTAGGCTATGAAATCTTTGATTTTGTAAGTTACAAAAATAAATAAATAAATAAATAAATAAATAAATAAAGGTGACTACATTTTCATCAATGAGAATGTTCATATAAGTCCAAACTACAAACAATTTGGATATTGTCTAAAAGATCTTTCAGAAGGCCTTCCTGGTTTAATAGTTGGTCTTTCTCCTTCCTCTTCTTCTTCTTCTTCTCCTTCTCCTACTCCTCCTCCTCCTCTCCTTCTCCTCCTCCTATCTCCTCCCTCTCTCCCTCCTTCTCTTTCTCCTCACTCTTCTCCTCCTCTACCTCTTCTCCTACTCCTCTTTCTCCTTCCTCTTCCTTTCCTTCTCTTCCTCCTCTTCCTTCCCCTCTTCCCCCTCCCTCTTTGTTTCTTTCAATTTGCTATCCCCGATTAATTGTTTTTACTAGCCTAAAGCCACTACTCTGTTGATCTTTCTAATGCAGTAAATACATTTCTATTTTGGTAGTGTATAGGTTTTTATTTCTCCTTTATTCTTAGGCAGAAGAAAGAGACAATGGTGGAAAAGGGAAACCTCTAAATTGAATGCTGAGAAAGGAAAATAAAATCTTATACAAATTGAAGGAAACTTTTGCTTTTCGGAGACATCGATAGCTGTAGGTACATAGGTGTAGGTATATAGCTGTAGATATATTATGAGAGGTACATAGCTGTAGGTATATTATGAGGTACGTGCGAATGAAACTCCAAAATCCTATTTGGGATAAACCACTTATGGAACTAATGGGATCCAGGTATAAGTAAGGCTCAGAGGAAAACCGCTGAGGAAAATGCAGAGGCTCAAATATGTAATGTTAAATTAGATAATTTAAGCATTTTTCTTAAAAAAAAAAACAACTATTCATGGTTTTCACTTGCTACTGCCCTATGATCTGAACCCCACAGCCTTGATGTGAAAAATCATTTCTCTGATTAAGTAGTTTATTTGCATATGTAGTTCACTACATACACAGATCTCTCTATATGTTCTGATTGATTGGTGTGAAGTTTCCACTGATCCAGAAGAATTTATATTAAAATTGCTTGGTAATGTGAAATATGTTCAGGAAGATTAGAAACCTATATCATATTCCCAGTAGATTAGACTATCATTCATAACAGTTGCATCCAAACTAATTCTTAATTACATGAAACATTGTAACCCCAAATAAACATGCTATTTATACAAATAATGTAAGTGTTGAGAAAACAAACAAATAAATAACAACAACAAAAAAGATGCCAAAATCCCTTAGCAACAAGGAGCCAGATTACCTCTAAGGAAATTAACTTTACTAAGTGAATAAAATAACCTAAATCCATTAAATGTAGAACTCCTATATTTAACAGATGATACAGTTCAACAATTCCACCCTATATTCTGCACCTGAAAATATATCAGGTTTTCTTTTTCTTCTTTTTTTCCTCCTGCAATCAAACTCTTCTTACTACAAAACTAGGGTATCCTAAATCTTCCCCTGTTCTCACCATACATCAAAGTTATGCCCAGCAAAATCATAGCTTCTACTGCTTGTGTTTTCACGAACAATGCTTCTAAAATATTAATGTACAGACAATTCATCTGGGGAACTTGAAAAAATGTAGATTTCAATTCAGCAGGTCTGCAGTATGGCCTCAGATGCTGCATTTCTGATAAGCAACCAGATGATGTCTTTCTGCTCTCAAGTAGCAGCAGGGTCTTAGACACAAAGAGAAGGTATATTTCACCAAATCTTTAAATCATCACAAGAGTTTTGATGTAAAAATCTTGCAAATATAAATAGTTCGATAAGAATAAAAATATAATGTAGTGGGAATTATGACTGTATCCTCAAGAAATAGCTAAGGAAACTGAACTAAGGAAAATGGCACTAACCATAGAGGTCAATACCCCCTGTATTCCTGTCAAGAGGAAGTAATGCTTTAAATTTCTCGTTAACACTCATAAAATATTTATTATAATAACAATGTAATGCACTATAGATGCACTTGTGCTCTTTTTTGAGTCATTTGGTACCTCTCAATGCTTCTTCTGGAAGCAAATTTTGAATAAAACCTGATATTAATAAATACTTTATTTTTTTAAATATTGCTGTTAAAAATCATCATTAAAGACAAAATTGCGAGCAAAAGCTATTATTGATGGTGTTTAAAGAAACAAATATAACTAATTACAAGATACCTCTGTATATCAAATGAAAATGCCATAAAGATGGACTCAACTTCTACTTGCTAGATTAGTAGTAGACAATGCTATCTATTTTTGTTGTCTTTAAATCTATGGAAAGAAAAGACAGGTGGGGTGAGCATTGGATTGGAGAAGGAGAAGTTCTGAAGTAAAATTATCACCTGCGTTCAAAACTTCCATAGCCTCTGTCCCTGAGAAGTTAAATAGAGATAATAACTCACTCACATAGAGCTGGGACAATGAAATGAGACAAGGCATAGAAGATGCTTAGCACTATGCCCGTGGTTAGCAACCTACAATTACAAGCTTAAGTTCTTAGTACTCTTAACAATCTGAGTTTCATTCATTGCATAAATGAGGACATATTTATAAAGCATTTTTAACTTGTTTCTCCTAATAACCACAATAATATCAATTCCACTATTAATTGAATACTTACATCATATCAAAAATCATGTGAAAAGAAGTGAGTAATTTCTTTTAGCCCTCATACTTGTTCGAGGTTTGTATTTTAAAAATTACCAAAGTCAAGAAAAATAAGGTGGTTTATGTAAAATCCTTAGAGTTTATGCAAAGCAGAACTGATATTTCAGCTTAGATTTGCCTAACTTCACAGTTCTTTCCACTACAGTGGTTTTTAAAACTGCTCCTTGTGGGGGCACCTGGGTGGCTGAGTAGGTTGAGCAACTGACTTTTGACTTCAGCTCAGGTCATGATCTCAGGGTCCTGAGATCAAGCTCCCTCACTGCTCCCCCCCAACCCCTTTGGGCTCTGCACTGGGTGTGGAGTTTGCTTAAGATTCTCTCTCTCCCTCTCCCTCTCCTTCTGTCCCTCCCCACACTTGTACGATCTCTATCTCTCACAAAACAAAATAAAACAAAAACCTCTTCCTTGTGGTTTTGTCATCTGTGAAATGTTATTAATAATGTGGACCACACACATTGTTTTAAAAGTTAGATCAAATGATGGGGCGCCTGGGTGGCTCAGTTGGTTAAGCATCCCACTTGGGCTCAGGTCGTGATATACGGTTCGAGAGCTGAACCCCATGTCCGGCTCTGTGCTGACAGCTCAGACCCTGGAGCCCGCTTTGGATTCTGTGTCTCCCTCTCTCTCTCTGTCCTCCCGTGCTTATGCTCTGTCTCTCAAAAATGAATAAATGTTAAATAAAGACAAAATTAAAAGGTAAATCAAATAATGAATACTGAAAAGCCAGTACAATGCCTGGTACAAAATTAGCAGCTAATAGTCTCTAAATACAGTCATAGATGAGTGATGGAATGAATATTAGGTTTAAAATGGGTTCAGATTACAATAGCAACAGCCATGGTAACGTTTTCAATCTTAAGACTTTGTCATCATCCACTCTACCCTTTACTACTGTCTATGCAGAGTTTCCCATCATGCCATTGATTCTATTTAGTCAGATGTAGCATAACATTATTATGGCAAAATAAGCATTCTGCCTTCTTTGGATTCCTGGCAGAATATTCCAAACACAACCTTCCTTTTGCTGATGCTGTTAATTGCACAAATGCTCACGTCATCTTGTTTAGACTATGGTTTCATCCTGTTTTGACTATCATGTTGCCCTTATGCTGGTCTCCCTGTTGACAGACTTCAGCTGGTACATATTGTGCCTCAAAGTCTGATAGGCATCAGCTGCAGCAAATAGACAACTTCTGCTTCAGCTAGCTGCCAGACACAAATTTGTATTAAATTGTACTTCTAATTCGCCTTAAGAAAATATTTTTAGATTTATGTATGAAAGATGTCCTTCCATCGTGAGCATTTAGAAATGTCTAATTCACCTTTTTCAAATATGTGCTGAATTAAGTGGCGTTAAAAAAACCAACAACGGCCCTTTCTGTTATATGTTCTTAATAGTGGTGCCTTTTATAAAACTACCATTTATCTTTTATTAGCACTTTCAAGGCTGATGAAACTGGATTTATTACATGTACAGTAAAAAGAGAAGACAGGGATGTCAGAATTGTTAAAGTTTTCTCCTAACAACAACAAAAAAGCAATTTACTGGCCCCCACCCAAACAAATGCCACAAATGCTGGCCGGTTTAGTGCAGTTTTGCGACAACTATGCATTCCATTATTTTTCATCTTGCTTCCCCCTTTATATTTGTGGTTTTAGCTTATATGAATTATAAAGACCAAATTTTAGGGACATAGAAAAATGTAGAGGAATGCTGTTCAGGTCCACAGCAGAGTGTTAGGAATCTAAACATGGAAATCAGAAGCTCTGTCATCTGGGGTCACATGTGTCCCTGAGTCTAGAATGTTATTACCATTTATCTGGAATAGTACAAGTCTGTAATTTTTCCTCTTTGGATCTTTTCTCATCCACTGGCTCCTGCACAGACTCCAAGATCTTAGTTCTCTAGAATGTTGTTTTTGTTATGTTGTAGACACTTTCTTTTTTGGCTACCTGGTTTATATCACCCCTCCTCTGTTCCTGAGCACACTATTTTTGTTGGAGATTTATCTCTGTTCACTGTGAATTGTCCTGGTACTATGGAAATCCAGCTGCCTTCCATCTACTACTGTAATAGAAAGGATCAGAGCTTTGTATTCACCACTCAGATATAGCCAAGGAGTGGGCATGTGGTTTATATCTGACCCATGACCGACGTTACCTTCAGGGACTTAGAATCTTGGGAGAGTGTCACAAAGGTAGAAAAGATAGCTGGAGTTTGTTTTCTTTCTTTTCTTTTTTCTTTTAATGTTTACTTATTTTTGAGAGATGGAGAGAGAGAGAGAGAGAGAGAGAGAGAGAGAGAGAGAGCGCGAGCAGGCGGGGGAGGGGCAGAGAGAGGAAGACAGAATCCGAAGCAGGCTCCAAGCTCTGAGCTGTCAGCACAGAACCTGAAGCGGGGCTCAAACTCATGAACCTCAAGATCATGACCTGAGCCAAAGCCAGACACCCAACCAACTGAGCCACCCAGGCGCCCCTCGAGTTTATTTTCTTAATTTGATAGGCCCCAAGCAAAAGCGGGAGGGTCCCAACTGGAATATACTTATGATGAATACTTTCCTATAATTCCTATTTCTCCTTTATCTGGGGCTTCCCAAATCCTGCCCCTTTGTCTCTTGACTTCCCTTGGAATATTTGAGCTCTGTTTACAAGTACAATATATTATTTTGCTTATTTTAGCAAGACGTGAACCAAAAACTCTGGATAATTGCAACTGAAGAATGACATTTGCTAATTTCAGAATTTTTGATTAATATGATTGTCTACAATATGAAGTATCAATACCTTAGAATCTGGATCAGTTCTATTCTCCAACATTGCTGGCTACTTTTACCCAAACGAATGTTTTACATAAGGTGGACTGATTTATTTCTGCATGCTCGTGTGTGTGTGCGCGCGTGTGCACACTTTATCTATATGTATATCATCACTCCCTTGAATGGAATATCCACTACCAATCCCTTCCTAATTTCTTCCTTTTCCCTCTTATTTGAATCCTAACTATCTTCAAAGTCCAAATCAATATCCCAGTTCCTCTGTAGTGAAACCCACGATGGCATCCCCTCTGTTCAAATTTTGTAAAGGTCATTTCTGTGTAGTGCTAATATTCAGTTAGGTTTTGTAGCAGGATTAATTCAACAAAATCTTATATTTTCCCATGTGCTTTATTTCATCAACCAGACTTTAAATTCTACCATGGATGGGCCCAATGTTACACCCCATTGAATTCCTATAGTGCTTAGCATATTGTTTCATGAAATACTTTTATTTAATTTGCATTTTCATTCTCAACAGTAATTCCTCTTTGTTTTTAGGGAATTCTTGCTGTGAGGTTTTTTTTTTTTTCCTTTTTATATTTAGAAAGTAATAAGTTGGGTGACTACTTTCCTATGCTTTGCGATTTATGTGTATTAATGATGTCATTTTTTTCTTTTTTAAAGCGTTTTACATTAAGGAATATATGGGTTGTATACATGGCTGCATCCAGTTGCAGTAGAGCAGAATATTCAAATATTTAAGAAATGACAGTTTGGCGGTTTAATAAGCTGATGATACCTAATGGTTATTTAATACAAACCATGTGCCACTCAGTGCACAAAGTCCATATTGGGAGATACTATTTTTATCCACTATATTTACAGATGAAGAATGTGACATTAATGACTTTGAAGAGCCTATCCAAAAATTCCCAGCTGATAAGGGATAGAGCAAGTGTTAAAAATAAGTCTTCTTCCAGAGCCCAAACACCGAACAACAATACCAGCATTGTTGCAGCTTCAGGATATAGATCAGCAAAGGACACTTACAAATTAAAAACACAAAATTAAAAACATAATGATTTAAAAACTATCCTCAGTGATTATAGAATAGTTTTGTTTATGCGGTGATTTATCCAATCTGATTTTGACAGGAACTAAAAGGATTGACTGCTCTTAAGATACCAAGGCAGGTCTGTGACTAAATGCTCCAAAAGACTCCCACTGGAACTATTTCTTTTCAGAACATATTCTAACTCCTTAAATGGACTTTTTTTATTTTAAAAAATACATTCATTTTTATGCCAAATCTCCAAATGTGGATTTAAGCTAAGGTATTTTTGAATAATGTACAGCATGTACATTCACATTTCATTAGGTGAAAAATATTACCTCTTCAGTTTTAAGAACATTGTGCATACAGTCTGGAAAATGCTCCAAGTTAAAGAACACTAAGGAGGCAAAAATAAATTCAAAGTCTGGTCCTCAAGGTAATCTTAGATGGAGAAAAAAATGCCATAAGATATATTATTATGACAACTGGAAAAATTTAGATATGGACAGTATGTTAGATAGTATGGCATGAATATTAAATATACTGAATTTGACTATGCTGTGGCTGTAAACAGATTATACTCATTCTTAGGAGAGACCCTTTGAATTATTTAGAGTAAGGGGATATGTTGTCTGTAGTTGCCATCAAGTGAGTCAACAACAATAGCAATATGTTAATAATATTCATGAATAGAGGATGCTAAAATAAGCCTGGTAAAATGTTAATTTGTGAATCCAAGTGAAAGTCTTGTGAGCTAACTGAATTATGAAATTTTTTTCACATTTAGAACTTTTTAAAAGCATAGAAAATTTAGAAATAACTGTAAAATGTTAAGAACACTGTTTAAAATGGTTTAACTCTTTGAGATATAAAGTATTTTCTAAAATATCCCAACTCCTTTAATATAAATACTTTTATTTATATGAACCAAATACCTATATAGCAGTTGTTTCTTACTGAGCATTTTTTTTTACAAATTGCTTAATGATTAATTTGAAGCCACCTAGCACAATGAATGATTTTTAGTACATGCGTTACGTAGTATCTTAAATATTCTACAAATCTAAAGTGTTTGAACTATGCAGCAACTGCGATGTTTAGTGTAAAATAAGATCCATCTTCTCCAACTCACTTTTCCTTAGTTTTATAAAGTTGCTTGAATGACAAACTATAGTATGGAAAACTACGGTGAAGCATTATAATAAAAATGCACTATCCAGGGGCACCTGGGTGGCTCAGTCTGTCAAACGTCTGACTCGGAGTCGGCTGGGGTCATAATCTCGCGGTTCTTGAGTCCAGCTCTGCATGGGGCACTGTGGTGATAGCGTGAAGCCTGCTTGGGATTCTCTCTCTCCCTCTCTCTCTCTCTGCCCCTCCTCTGATTAATCTCTCTCCTTCAGAATAAATAAACTTAAAACAAATTTTAAGAAAAAAATGCCCTACCTAAATACAATGCATGTAACTGGTAACATTAACTTGGTAACATGACATGACAAAAGGCATTTTGTCATATAATAATAAAACATAACATAATATATATATAACATAATATAATATACAACTCCATAATTACAGTCAGTAATTCAGTACCTTGCTCTCAACAACTGATAGTGCATTTTGACAGAAAATCACTAAGAATACAAAAGATTTGAAGAACACTATCGACCAAATTGGCCTGATTGATATTTGCAGAACATTCCACCCAGAAGCAGAATAAATATTCTTGTCAAGCATGTAAGGAACATTTATTGAGAAAGACGATATCCTGGTTCATAAAGTATGTCTAAATAAATTCAAAAGGATTCATGACTTACAAAACAATTTTTCTGACCACAATGAAAGTAAATTAGAAATAAATAAAAGGAAACTACCTGGAAAATCTCCAAATACTTGGAAATTAAATAATATACTTCTGCACAACCCACGGATCAAATAAAATTCAAAGGGGGAATTATAAAGTATTTGGACTCTCTAAGGAAAAACATAAAGTTATGTGGATTAAATAAAAATGAAAACACGAAAGACAAGGAAAACCTAAAGAAAATGAAACAATTAAAAATAAAATCAATATTGGGGCACCTGGGTGGCGCAGTTGGTTGAGCGTATGACTTCGGCTCAGGTCACGATCTCACAGTGTGTGAGTTCGAGCGCTACATCAGGCTCTATGCTGACAGTTCAGAGCCTGGAGCCTGTTTCTGATTCTGTCTCCCTTTCTCTCTGCCTCTCCCCCACTTGCGCTATCTCTCTCTCTTTCAAAAGTAAATAAACATTAAAACATTAAAAAAAATAAAATCCATATTTTCCCCATCACAAGAATTTTTTCAAGAATTAAAGCTTTATTTTTATTTTCCTAAGTAGGCTTCACTGCCAGCACAGAACCCAAGCAGGGCTTGATCTCACAACCCTGAGATCAAGACCTGAGCTAAGATCAAAAGTCTGACACTTAACCAACTGAGCTACCCAGGCATCCCCAAAATTAAGACTTTAAACAAACTAACAAGTTAGCACACTGTTTAAAAGTAGTGAGCAAAGTTAAGAGGATAACAGTTCATTCATAAAAGGGCCAAAGTTAAGAATGTAAGGACCAAAGATGGTGGTAGTGGCAGAGAATTTGTTTTTAATCAAATGTGGCACTGGGAAAAATTCAATATCTGTCACATACAAAAATCCCGTAAAACATTTAACTATTAGAAACATATTGGAAACATTTCAGGTCAAACTAAAGCACAGTGGAAGATCATATAGGAAATCCTTCATTGATTGCTACTAGTATATAATGTATTAACGACATCTTCAAAGTCATTTCTTCATTCATATAACAAATATATCTTGAATGACCACCATTCCTATCCAAATAAATGCTCATCAAATATAAGCAATAATTAAAAGCAAATATTCAAATGGTATCATCATTACTAAGTATGTGATATAACAGATTGTTCCTATATCCCATCTGTCAAGTAGGACAGAGCTGATTGTATAACTGACCTTGAGTTAGTCTCATTGGTTTTAAATTCAAGAATCCCAGGTGTCTGCTCATGATGTTTCAAAAGGATTTCTCATAAGTTAAAAAGTTAAATGTTATGTGTGTTTTATTCAAATAGTGTACATGGTCTTGGATGTTAGAATATGAATTCCAGATAAAAATATAATTTATTCTTTAGATTTGGGACCATGAATTTTCAAAAGCCAGTTTAAATGAGCAAAAGTAAGGAACAAAAAGAAAAAAAACTGTGTTGGAAAATGGTCAGTGAGTGTTTGGATAGTTCAACTACTAAGAAGGCAATAGGAAGGATGCTATTATCTTTGAATACCTAATTTTAGCCAGCATAATGACATAGTGGGCACTTTCAATTATTTTTTACTGACTGAAAA
Source organism: Lynx canadensis (assembly GCF_007474595.2). Lineage (NCBI taxonomy): Eukaryota > Metazoa > Chordata > Mammalia > Carnivora > Felidae > Lynx > Lynx canadensis. The sequence goes on from NC_044311.2 coordinate 128,884,256, forward strand.
AAATATTTAAAACTTGTGTTGGTTTGAGAGTGGTGTGCCCCTGAGTGCATTTACAAGTGTACAAGAGTGAGATGAGGCAGAGAGGGTGGGAGGAGAGGAAGAGATGAGAGAGAAGCAAAGAATTGAATGGGTGTGTGAGAACAGAGGACAGTAAATGACTGGTGGTAAGAGTTAAGTGCAGTTGTGGAATACAGACAACTTTCTTTGTGCATTCATTTTTGGTATAATCTCACCATACAACACCAATCAAGGTCTAAATGTAAACCATTGACTTCCCTTCACACTCTTGTGTTTCCACGTAACATATGTCTTCTAAATAGTCTGTTTCTTCATAATTCTCAGATAAAACACTCTATCCCACAATCTTTAATTTTTATTAAAATATTACAATTTTGATGATATATCTGATAAGTGGTGGTAATCACATATTACTACATACTATTCTTTTATTGCAGGAGGGGGCTACGTGTGTGATCCTGCCAAACTTTGCCAACCTGTGTCTCAATGAGCGAAAGAGGATGATAAAGGAAATTATCTTGTTCACATATTTGACATCTGCAGACTATATATTCAGACCTAATAGGGATTTGAAGCCCCTTTCATTTTATAGACGTGGGAACTGAAATCTCAAGAGGTAAATTCACTTGTCCAAGGTCCCGTCCCTTGTAAAAGCTAAAATGTCCTAACCAATTTCTGCACTTCTTGACCCTGAAACTGAATTTTGATAAGACGCTCGCATTCACCGTTTCCTGTCACACTGGACTTAAGAGACATGTGCTTTCTCCCAAAAAGCGAACTTTAGTCTTTCTCTTTGTTCTTATGGTCTGAATTTGTATGAGTCTCACTGATACATTTTTGAAATACTACTGCTTTGATCATGTTTTCCCTCAGATGAAGACTGCCCAATTTTTATACTTCTGAAATCTGTCCTTGTGTTAAAATTTTAGGTATAATCCATCCTCACCCTAACTATAAAATGCCTTCTAACATTAATCTTGAACAAAGACTTCCCTCTCTAGGCAGACATCTTGTTCTTTTGCCACCTCCCTGTCCCATCCTTCCTCACTCCCACAAGCATTCATACCCCATGAACACCTTCCGCAATCATTTTTACTTGTTTATCTTTTCTTCTCTTTACCTCATATGGGTTTGTCTCCTTTTTTCCTACTTATCCAAATTATATCACCCTTCCAGAGTCCTATCAACTCCCAAATGTTTCTAGAAGCCTAACTCCTTTACATCTAGTCAACAAAGACACTTTCCTTTCTTGAGGGAGCATTTATCTCGTATCATGATTCTAAATAGCACTCTATGTTGCATTAAATAGTGTCATTTTTCAATTATTTTCTGTGTTTAGGTGTTGTCTCCACAATCAGAGTTGTTAATTTATTGAGGCAAAGACTGAGGCTTATATAAATTCTGTAATCCTAGTCATTAATAAGTATGCTATAACTTCATATTGATTTTAACGAAGGGCAGGAAATAGCCTGACATAATATCCAACAGTCCTCAAATTCTATGCTTATTTAGAGACACATTAAATTGAAAATTAGTTCAATAAGTCTTTACTTTCTTTGGATATAATATGAAAGTACTTTAATTAATTCATTGATTTGTGTTAAATATTTTCAGTCTTATGTAGAACATTTCAGAGTGAAAGCATTAAATGAAGTCAAAGTTATTAATTAATCTTATTGGTGGTCATTGTACTTGTCTTCCCAACATTCATTTTATTAATTTCAACCTTCCCCTCATGTATAGCAATCATGTAATCTGAAAGGGATTGATTTCTTCTTTCTTTCTCTACTTCATGGATTGCTTTGAGTCTTCTAAACAAATAAGTATTCTTTTCTATTCCAGTAAATTCCAGTAATCCTGGCCTAAGCTAGTCAGCACGTGGTATTCTGGGTACGAAGCTGGGTCCGTGTTGACCCATTCAGCACGAAATTTAGCTAATTTTGCCAACATAAATTCTTTCCTTTATAGGAACATGATCCAATAAGTCTTCTAAAAAGTTTAAGACAATTTATATTGGAATCTCCTTTAAATATAAATCAAAGCATCCTAATGATTGTTCTTGTTTGTGACGTTTTAAGAGAATAATTTGAGAAGCCATTAATAATTTTTATCTCACATAGATACGTGTGCTAAAGAAAGGAAAAATGATTGGAAGTGAAATGAGAGACAACACAGATTTATAAAGGTGACACAGGAGCAAATGACTGCAATGGTCTCCTACAATGACTTGACTCCTGGGGAAAAGCTGATTAATTTAATATTGTAGATATTTTCAAAGGAACTTAAAATGTAGGCCTCATCTCTTTATTGCTACAAGAAACACATTATGTAATGTTATGCCTACTAAAAATATAACCCTATACAAATTCATGCCTTTACATATTCTAGTAGATTTTTCACAATAATCCATATTGTTTCTGTGCTAAGCCTGTTTTGTAGATTGGTTAAAATCAGCAAGTGTGTTTTCAAAGTTCTTTAAATAGATCATTGGACTTATCATATTGTAAAATTGCATATTTTTAATTTGAAAATATTCTTTTTATTATGTATACAAATAGCATTGAGAGAAAGATTATGATTAAAAAAATAAAACAACCCTTCCCCAATTCTTAACAGCTTACGAAGATATTTTTGACCAGGATGCTTCTAAATGTACACAATATGTCTAGGTATTATTTTGTATATCACATGTAGTAATTGGGCTTAATATCTATTGAAGAAAACCCAAGTGCACTGTGATGAGTGCTAACAAGAAGGATAACTCTAAAATAATGAGAATAATCTTAACTGGGGTGTGCCAAAGTGTGACTTTTGATCTGTATTTTTGAAATATGAGTAGAATAATGAGGCAGGGAAGGGAAACAGCACAAGCAAAGTCATGAAGTAGAGAACATTTTGAAAATTCTTGGACTGCCTGAAGGACGTAGGATGTGACAAAGTCCAGATTGTAGAAAATGCTAAAAATATTATATTTTATTATGTAAGCAATAAGGAACAAACAAATGTTTTCTGAGTAGGAGATAATATTAGACATTGCTTTGGGGAGGATATTCTGTTGGAGTTATGAAAGATGGATTAGAAAAGAAAAAAAATAAAAAAGGAGAACCCTCTGCAAAGAATTAGAACAATAGCAAAAATTGAGTGCAGGGAACACAACAGATGTTTCTGAAGTGATTGACAGAACTGATAGAAGCTAGTCAGTTGTGAGGATGAGGGGAAAAAATGTGTTACAATGGCTGAGGTCCACAAATAACACAAATATTTCTTGCAATAATCAAGAGGGTGAATACTGAAGGAAGAGCATGTATAAGAAGACAGACTGAGTTGTGGGTGTTCAAGAAATTATGTTCTGGAAATCATTGGGAAATCTATGCTGGGACTTCAAAAAAGAGAGACCAGGACTGGAGAAATAATATCTGTTAAAGCTCCTCATTATACATGAAAATGAAGATGACTGAGGATGTTGCCATAGAAAACATAGCATCTAAAAGGGTGAAGGGAAAAGAATATGAGAAGAAATCAAGACAGGAATTTAATGCAGGAGGAGAATGAGGATAAAGTACAGGGAGGGTCCCTCAAAAGAGATTTTTGTAAGGATGGAGGAGATGTCATCCAATGCTGCCAGGACATCAACTAAGATAAAAAGTCTGAAAATACATGACTGGGTTTAGCAATAAGTAGCATTTTTGAGAGGACATTTTCAGTACCTTACTGAGAGAAAAGATTAGAGCAGGCTGCCTATGAAAGCTGAGGAAGCAGAAACTGCAAATAGAGAGTAAATGAGTTCTGGGGGGTTAGGGGAAGAAATCAAAAGGGAAGGTGATTTAGGAAAGGCAGAATTAAGGGAGGGTTTTTAATTGGATTGAAGGGACTCAGGCTTTTTGTGGGCTAAGGGAAAAGAGAAAGGGAGGATGCTGAACTATGAAAGGCACTTAGGGAAAAATCATAAGACAACATGTAGACTAGAAAAAGCCACACAGGAGGGGCTCAAAGGCAGTCAGTTGTAAAAGGGAAAAGATGATTTGTTTCTCTGTGAGAAGAGGTTACCAAAAGTTCTGTTTTTTGACAGGAATGGCAAGGTGAGCTTTATTCAAAAGCTGTTGCACTATATAAGGATCAGAAACAACACAGAGGATAAGGGACGATAAGCATATCAAGGTGATTGTATATACTTCCATACATTTTATGTCAGTTATGTGGAAACGTGTCCCATAAACATGGATTTTTATTGTGAAAGTGAATATTTTATATTTAAAACAGCCTAGAAAATTGTTACTACTAATGGGAGAGTGCCTCCGAGAACCTAATTAATGAATGAATTTTCAAACATAGCTCATGCCTTTCAGTAATACACACCTGAGCTCTACTCATTTTAGTGCACTAATAAGTTTTATTCCTTGCTCTCCTTCCACACCATACAATGAACATTAAGTTAGTGCTAAGAATAAATAAAAAAGAATTACACAATTATAAATACAATTATATATTATATATTATACATCTATAATATACATTATTCTACATATAATTATATATGCAGTTATATATACAATTAATATACTGTTATATTTAAATATATTGTGTCTAAATGGAAGAATAATATGAATTAAATATTATTAACATAAATCATTTAATTAATTAAAATTATTAATAAAATGTATATTATATGTTATGATTATAAAATATAAATGACTATAAATAAAATAAAAACAGGAATCATTTGGGGCGCTCAGTTGGTTAAGTGTCCAACTTTGACTCAGGTCATGATCTTGTGGTTCGTGAGTTCGAGCTCTGTGTTGGGCTCTGTGCTGACAGCTCGGAGCCTGGATCCTGCTTCAGAGTCTGTTTCTCCCTCTTTTTCTACCCCTCCCCCACTCATGCTCTCTCTCTCTCTCTCTCTCTCTCTCTCTCTCTCTCTCTCTCTCTCCTCTCTCTCTCTCTCTCCCATATATATGTGCGTGTGTGTGTGTGTGTGTGTGTATACACACACACATATATATGTAAAATAAATAATGTTAAAAAAATTAAAAACAAAACAAAACAGGAATTATTTACTGAACACCTACCATGAGCCAGCATTGTGCTAGATAGGGACTTTATATATTATTTCATTTATTCCTCATAGCCACACAGTGAAGTAGAAATTGAGACTCAAGGAAAGGGTCACCAGTTTACGAAAGGCACAAAGCAAGGGCAAGACATGAATTCAGGTCTCTCACAACTGTATTCAGGGTGTTGCTTTAAATAAGTCTGTGACCATGACTAATGACATAATTTTACCTTATCTTCTAGTTTCGATCTGTGGTGGGGGTACAGAACAGTTGATTCTTATCTCGTATCTACAACTCTTTAAGCTCATCTCACAGTTTATTTTTTCTGCAATAAATAAGTCTAATTTCTTGACGGTCCTTAGTCTTTTTTCTTCCTTTTTACTTGGTTGGTACTGTCACTTTATCACCTTTCGAGAATCTGTGAGGTAGTCAAATCATAGCAGTTGTAATTTCAAAGGTTTAGCATACCAATATTTTACCTAAGCTTTCATGTTATGAGCTCAGCAGTGAGTTTGTGGGTGAGACTAATAGGAAAAGAGTCTGTAATATTAGGCAATAATGTAACACTGAATTTGGAGGAAGTGGCTGAATGAGGTGCTCTGCAGCGTAAGTACACTACCCTTACTCTGTAGAGTAATATGCCAGCTACAGAGAGTCCTTAACCTGAATTGTGAGAATGATTTTATGATAAAAATACCGCATGGTGAGTCTGAACACCAAAAACTCATTTGTGACTGTGCCACTAAATGTGACCTTGGTTTCTTTAACGTTTCTTTAACGTTCTCTGCTGCTGTTTACTCAAACTTAGAAGAAAGAATTTGTTAAACAATCTTTCCAATTCCACATAGTCAATAAAACTGTTGGATAAAGCTCTATTTATAAAGAACATCCTGGGAGTAGGGCTTACCTTAAACTAATGGGTTTTGGAGGAAAAACAGATGAATCACTTTCTTTTGGCCTTTACATATAGACCAACTTCTCAAATGGTGAGTGATCAGAAGCGGGAAGGAAAGAGCAAAGACTAGATGTATCCATTCATTCCTTCCCTGACATATAAAACTCCGAAATACCCCCCTGACCTCAGTTAACTGTGTAAGTCCAAAAGGGCTTTTGTTTTCCTAAGAGGAGTTAAATAAAAATTACTCTAAATGTTTCAGGAGCTAATGCTGCTCTTCGGATATCTTTGTTCAAATCTCTTGTGATTTACTGTCATAAAAATTTCTGAACAATACCACAGCAACTCTACCTAACAAACGAAAGAGAAGCCATAACCGTATATTGTCATGTGCGACAAGTTAATGTGGAGCATTTTCTAGTGCTGCCCTCTCCAGAGGTTCCAACACACAAACATCAGGCTGAGTGTATTTAAACAAGCAGTGTTTGAATTCATTCCAACCTTTCCATTTACAGCAATTTAAGACTATTTGTATTCAGGAAACAAAATAACAAGGGACAGCTGTTTCTCCACTTTGCTCTTACTTCTAGGCTATTTAAAAACACTTTGACAAGTTAAAAATGTAAAAGAGCATCATTATAATTTAGGGAATGCGTAAGTCAGGTAAAATTATGGAGACTAGCATAAAATCAATAGTTTCCTTTTAAACCAATTTTACTAACGAGAACTAGTTTATATTTTGGAATACAGGCAATGTGCTAGGTATTTATATGTCATATATCTTCAGCTTAAGAGATTCAAGAACGAGCCCATACAAGAACAGAACATTACCCATGGGTGGTCCTACATATATCTAGTCCTCTGAAGCATGCTTATATTGTTATGGGCCATACCACTCAAGCCCACCAGTAGCTGAAGACCACTCAGCTGATGCGAATAGACATTACCTCTGCATTCACCATTAGCATTTCATAGTATAAAGATGTTACATAAGTTAACTCTTCCACTGATTACTGAAAGGAAATGCTGGGCTGATAAGGCTACCCCATCATCTCCCTAAAACAGTGGAAGGGATCATACCCACAACCTTAAACTGCCTTCACCGTTATTCAACCAAACAATGAAAGGATGATGTATGAGGGCCTAGGGTGTGCCTTACATTATTCCTTCTACATGGCAGATTGTAATGCCATGCTTGAAGAATTCAAATTTTCAATGCTGGCAGAGCTATGCACAACCAGAAATTTTCTAAGATGATCATAGCCTATTGGAAATCTACCTTTCAGAACTCTGCATATGAAAAATGAGTTTGGAATCAAACTCTAAATTGCTGCTTCAAAATGTGGCACTATTATAGCTACTTAAGAGAAAAAAACACAAACCCACTGATTGAATGTGCCCAAAAGAATGCTTTTGATTTAAAAAAAAAAAAAAAAAACTAATCAACAGATTTTTCTTGCTTCCTAGGACGTGTGAGTGTTGCTTCTTTTCCTGAGATACCACATATGAATATTAACAAAAGAACAGTGCGCACAGGAGAAATGCTGTTTTTGTAAAGTCAATGGGATGAATGTTAACAGTTTTAGGAATATGTTATGGTAAGGGGGAGGGGTTTGTCCATATGCATGTGGTTATTTTTAGGTAAGTAAATTACCTTCCAAAGGAGCCAGATGGCTCTAGGAACACATCTGCAGCTTTGGTTTTCGTTTTCTCACTCCTCACACTGATAATGGCAGGGTCATTGAGGAGACGGTCACAAGCAATCCTATGAAACGTACACTGCCTTGTGTAAAAACAGGCAGAAATATATACTATAGATTTCTTTAAGCTAAGGCTATAAGAAGATGGACTTCTATCATTGTTAAACCAATTGGCAACATTTCTCTTCAAGGTTGCTGTATGGAGAGGTAAGGAACTTGTTGAGGGATACTACAACACTGGGGGAAATTCTGAGATTGAAGATTATCCATGAATTAAAAGCCACCTTATTTGGGGGAAGTATTGTTTGTTTATATTGAAAATAAAAATTATGACATTGTTTTCATCTTATTCAGCTCTAAAAAGGGAACTTTGTGGTGATACAAAGCACATTATGCAATAATTTCGTGGCATACCCACTGTGCCAGTCATCAAAGTTTTGTGCCTTTCCACTTTCCATGTTTCTTTGCCCTGTTTCATGCTACTGATGCTGGATCCTGGAAACACATCTTCCTTTCCAGCTGGCAAGATGTTAAGCCTTTTTTGGCAGCAGGTGCTGGGGGGACACCTTCAGAGAAGGGGTTCTCTGCTTGCTTCTGGTACAACTTCTAACTAATTCTTTTTCCTAGTACATGACTACAAGTTGAGTGGAGGACATCTAGTGGTTCTCACATTCCAGGAAGCTTTCTAGAACCCCCAGGGAAGCTTCCTTGTAAGTTTTGCGAGCTCACAAGCCAGCATCTTTCCCAGGAAGTTTTCGTGGGAACCTGGCAGACAGTTTCATGTTAGCTATGGTTGATCTGCATCATCTCAACTAACTGTGCCATCCAGCAATCACTGCCATACCCTCTCCAAAAAAGTCTGACTCTCAGTATTGGGGGACAGGGCAGGAGGTAGGCAGTGGGGCCTCTTACAAGTTTGCTTCTTCCTTGGGTACTATGTCTCTCCCTAAAGGTAGTACCTGCTCTCCATATTTGCTATTTCTGAATTCTTTGAAGTTCTCTTCATCCTTTTGTTGGTTAATATCCTGTTACTACTTAACCATTATATTAATATGAAACTTTCCATGTTCAAATCACTCATGTGGCCTCTGTCTCTTGACTAAATCTTAACTTGTACACTCAATTAAAATATTCAGGACAAGATGGATAATAATACATTTTAATTAAAGAAATGAGTGGGCAGCTGAAAGTAATAAAGTCTGGAAAAATATGAAAACACACAAATTGGGAAGGTATGAATGAGAATAGACAAATGTGGCAGAGAGTATAAGCTCTTCATTAAAATCTGCCCTTCCCCTCTTTAATACTCCCAGAATTATAGCCAGACACAGAACTGCCCAGCTGGTCTGTGTTTACTTGCTGCCTTGCAGTTATGTGTGGCCATAGGACCAAGTTCTCACCAATAGAGTGTGACCACAAGGGATACATGCCATATCCTTTTCTGGGACTTGAGAGATCATGCATGTCTCCATTACATTCTCTTCCTCCTTTCTGATCAGAACACAGAAGTAGAGTGGCTCAGCTATGACCATACAGATGAAATAGTGCTCTAAAGGATGATTGAGCAACTATTTAGAAGGAATCTAATTCCTGAATGACTGTGATGAACAGAGGTGCCATATAAACCTGGATTGCTTATGTCAAACCTATTTCATAGACAGAGTTATGTTTATAGTTATTAAGCCACTATAATTTGGAGTCTATTTGTTATAACAGTTTAGTTTTGATCCAACTAATATAACTGTGGAGAAAGTCACTATTGTTCCTCTGTCTCATGCCTCTATTTGACCTAGATGTTATTATCTATAATTGTTCATATATATTAAACTATTATTCCACTATTTCCATATCCAAATGTGTTCGATTGAAAAAATATTCCCAATCTGTAGAACATGGTCTTAACCTTCTTTGATGTATAGATCCCTGAATTTAGTGATTCATCACTTACATATCACACCCAGTGCTGATCAGAACAAATGTCCTCCTTCATTCCCATTACCCATTTAGCCCATCCCTCCATCCACCTTCCCTGTTGCTAATGTTATTAATTCCTATTTTGTATTCCACGTGTCAATCGCACATGACCTAAAACTAGGACTCAGAAGTCCTCTTACTATTATATGAAGAAAATGATAGTTTATGACTATGTAGGGCTACATAAAAATAATGTTTTAACCTTCACTAGTAATTAGTGACATTAAAAACTTCTGACATTTAAAAAAATATTGAATATGCACCATATGTCAGGAACCAGGATTTTATTGAACAAGGTAGACCTTGTCTTTGCCCTCATAGATCTTATAGTTTAGTGAGAAAGACAGATATTAAATAATTAGAAGGGATGGGGCGCCTGGGTGGCTCAGATGGTTAAGCCTCTGACTTTAGCTCAGGTTATGATCTCACAGTTAGTGAGCCCCACTTCAGGGTCTGTGCTGACAGCTCAGAGCCTAGAGCCTGCTTCAGATTCTGTGTCTCCCTCTCTCTCTGCCTCTTACCCTGACCTCTCTCAAAAATAAACATTAAACATTTTTTTAGAAATTCCGTTGGTTATTTTGAAAAAGGATTATTTTGAAAAAGAACATCTAGTAGGAATCCAATGAATGCTGTTATTAACTCAAACTTATAAATAGCATTTTGATGCAGGTCATTTACAGTTCAAATACGTCCGGTAAATAATTTACCTGATAAATGCCACAAAGCATTGATTTTTAAATGCATTTGATGTTTAGTTTGGGAACTTAAAATTAGAGTTTTATCATTCAGGAATCAAAACGCATTTGCCTTCCTATTATTATTTTCTGCAGTTGCACACCCTTTGGTAGGGATGGTAGGGATATGTGAGTGGTTGACCCTGGCAGAGGGGAATATTTTACCACTGAGATTGTTTGGAATTGTCAGTACATATTATAGTTCAAAGCTGACCAACTTTTGGTCAGTTCATTACTGTTTAAAGTTCTCTACCCACAAAGAACCCAACATGGAAGGCGCCTGGGGCAGAATATTCCTAGTGTCCTAACCTCTTGTGATACCACTAATTTTCTGCACTGATCTTGGAATCATACAGTCAATAATACTCTATACATTAATGATTCTTTTGAACTTGGATGTTTTATTATTTCTTAGCATTTATTATATGCCAGACATGGTCCTAAGTGCTTCCCAGATATGAACTCCCAAATCCCTCATAACAACCTTTTAAAGAAGATAAAAATAGTTTTTAAAAAGATTAAGGATTTTAGTTCAAAAACTTTTCATTTATAGAGTCAGTATTTTTCTATGAGAAAAATGACTGGTAAGATTTAAAAATTGTTTTGTGCTGTAGAATTGAGTTTTACTTTGTAGACTGAAATAACAGCTATTGTCTGGGAGGGAATTAATTTGACCTCTTTGAAATGCTAATTAAATTCTTATCTACAAACCCAATATTTGCATTGTTGAGCTATGTAAAGGAAATATAAAATCCATAGGCTTGATGAAATGATAAAAGACATTTGTTTAACGAAATCATTAAAAACGAATAGTCACTTTTATTCTGGGCATATATTCTGTCCCACATGTAAGAACAAAACAAAATAATACCAATTCATAGAAAGCATATTACACTTAACTGTATGTGGTGTTTGTTATTTAGGTTGTTTTGACAATACACAGAGGAATATTTCCTGAATTTTAAAATTAAAAAGACTAAGTTAATATGATTATGCCTTCAAATAAACAGTTGAATGATGTCGGTTTGATTTCTGTGAGCTTATGAACTTAAATTTTCACCAGCTTCCAGGTGTTGATTCTTGTAAGTCAAATATCATTTACTCTTGAACATATTTTTATCAACATATTCTAATTTTAATTAAAATATTCTTAGATAGTAGAAAAGTTTATGGCCTAATTTTCAATAGACCTAATTGATGCAAGTATTAATAACAAAGAGATACACAATAATCCACACTACACTACATGTTTTAAATAATAAGTGCATATTTTCAGACTCATACTTCAATCCAATTCAAAAAATACTACTTTCAAAGTACATTAGTGCAGTGAATTTTGTCGACTACATACCCACTGGGATTTCCTGATATAAACAAGTTCAGGCCAATAAATTACTGTCATTTTGTGTAATTCATTTGGCTATGGCTGAATTTTTCCATTTTTAGATTTTTATTTTATTTTTATTAAAAAATTAATGTTCATTTATTTTCCAGAGAGAGACAGAGAGACAGAATGAGAGTGGGGGAGAGGCAGAGATGGAGGGAGACACAGAATCTGAAGCCAGCTCTAGGCTCTGAGCTTTCAGCACAGAGCCCAATGCAGGGCTTGAACTCACAAACAATGATATCGTAACCTGGGTGGAAGTCAGACACTTAACCGACTGAGCCACCCAGAAACCCCTCCGTTTTTAGTTTTTTTTTTTTTTTTAAAGAAAACTGTATATTTACCAATACTATCTTTCCTCTTTATTATGGCCCTACCATAATGGCCATAAATTAAATATAATCATAATAAAATAAGATTTTATGTTATATTTTAATTATCGAATTCAAAGTGATAAAAGAAAAACAGTAGATTTACACTTCTCCATATGTAATGGACTATTGTGCGCCTAAAAGGACACTATTTATCATATTGATTCAGGTGTAGAAATTATTTCCTATTGAAACTAATGTCACGTCAATGTTTTATAAATGAAATCTCCTCTTATAAGAAGGAATGTGCATGTTCATGCCTATGGATGATTGAGAAGGCTAGAGGTGTTGATTTAGATGGGATATAATTGTACTTGAAAGTCTGATGCTTAAAATCACTGTGAATCAGAATAATGTATACATGGAGCAAATCGATCAACAGGGCTTCTCGAATAACTGACATGTTAGTGGGGCTATATTGAACCAGGATTGAACTCAAGTCAGACTGTCACTCATGATTTACCTGGCAGAGCATTTTTTTTGAGTGAAAGTGAGTTATGTCTTTGATTAGAACACACAGAAAAATAGAGTCATCAGATAGACAGAATAGAGATTGACTTATTTAAAAACTCCTATTGAACCAAAGCCAGTATTTATCCTTCATTCTCCCAACATAGGTTTACATGACACAGACACAGGTCCCAGTTGAAGCTGCTCTATAAAGATAACAGCAGAGCTTTTGTTATTGCTCTGAATATACTTTAAACCAAAAAAAGGCATATTGGATTACATCTTTTCACTGTTTTTGTATGCTAGATGCTTATTCATAAAATTAATTATCAGTAAATTAATCTATAGTACCAATCTTTCTACTATAGAACATCATCTACTAGCCTAGATGTTTAAAAAAAAATCCCTTAAATTCCAACACAAGTGGCTCTCTTAGTGCTCCAGAGAGTATTGACATGCTCTCTTTCTCTTCTTCAAGTTACATTTTTTTAGTGATTTTCTGGGGCTTGGGATGCGGAAAGAGGTTTCCAGAGGGTTGGACACGTTACAGCACAGCACTGATGTCAAGAAACACAACTATCTAATAAAGCTCAGTAGCTTAACAGAAGGTTCAGCTCAATAAGGGATTAGAGAGACAATATTTGTCTAGAAGAAGGTATCCAAAGAGACAACAGACTTTCTCATGTCCTAATCTACCTAACCCCTGATCCCCACTTCCTTTCCCTAATTCTTACTCATTCTTCATATCTCAAGTTAAATATCACTTGCACAGAGATGTCCTCACTGACCCCCTGACTAGGTTAAGTACCTTGTTATATTCTCATAGCATTCTCCACTTCTGTTTGGTATAATTCATTTGTAACTTGTTTATCTATGAAGCTTTTATCTAATTTCACTGTATATCTCCAGTGCCTTGCTCATAACAGGCACTCAAAAATATTTGTTGAAAGAATGGATAGCTGAGATCACTAATAGCAGTTATATATTATGATGGGTTTCAAGAGAGAAAATCTAAGATGGAGAGCGTGAGGTTGAGGAGTTGATACTGGATCATTTTTCTGTAACATTTCTTAATAATTTCCTTCTTTTGGTTTGGAGTCCCAGCTCTTTGTTTTAGCATAAAGAATACAATTATCCCAAAGATTTCTTGACAGACACAAACATACTTATCTTTATAGTACACAATCTACAACACCACAATTTTCACCAGCTTAATGAATGGTGAAGCATCAGGCAGCCATTTGAATCTTCTACCCATTCTTTGTTTATGTACTTAGAGATTCCAAGTGTTGACAGTAGCTCTGAATTATTTTTAATAGGCTAATGGTTGACATTAAAACAAACCACATGTACTTGAGCATGACAAACATCATATTGAAAGTGTTAATATCATAACTATCTCACGTATTACACTGACCTTGCACTTAAAAACAATAGCAAACAATATGCAATCGCAAACAATAGCAAAGCAATTATGGTCACTACTTGATTCTTAACCACTTACTTTGACTCATTCCATGATTTCACTTATTTATGGAACATTTCCTGATGACAATTCTGCACTAATTCTACTGAATACTGCAGGGTACTAAAATTTATTATTGTAAATTCACTTTGAACATTAACTAGTCTTGGAAAAAGGCACATGTTTTTATAAACATCTTACATTCTTCTATAGAGTGCCACTGATAACAAAATTCCCAATCCACATTTAGTCTTCAAGTATCAATGTCCTGCCACTGCAATAGGGACTTTGTTTTCAATTACTCAGCACTTGCTGGCAGAAATGTTTTCCTTTTTCCTTTTTACACTCTGTTTGAGTAGCAAAAAGGATAACACATATCAGGCAGTTTAAAATCCTCCCTGGTGTTATCCATAGGCAGTTAGTCAGAAAGCTTTCTAAGGAAAAATCCTTCTCAACAGAGAAAAATATACTTGAATATTTTGTAAGGCACTTTGTAGAGATAGAAATAAATGGGGAAAGCTACAAGCTGTCGAATTCACTCCCCTAATGTGTCTTTGCTGTCATAGGAGCAGGATTTAATTCAAAACTCAATACCGCTCTGGAAATTTACTTTCCTCAAGAAAAGTGCAGCCTTGAGGAGAAAGTAATTACTAAATATGAGTGAGGAAAGGGAACAATGAACCGAAGCCTAAACAGATCATTATAGTTGTTACCAGAGGGTTTCGGAGTCAGGAAGAGGAAGAAAATGGTATGTACATGTTTGACATTTTAATAATACACTCTCATTAGCTGCTTTCTAAACTCTGAAATGTTTGACATGTAATAAACTACCCAGAAGATAGGCCATTTTCTCTAGCCCTTACCGAATGCTTCTATTTAAAATAGAAAAAGAAGAAAAAAGAAGAAAAAGGTGGAAAAAGTGGAAGAAAAAGGTAACATGTGACTCCAATTTTAGAATTCTACAGAAAATGGCTGAAAATACAATATTCATCATTTGGGACTAGCATGAATCAGCACGAGTATTTTTAATAGTTGTAACCTACTCATTGTTGGTTGCATTAACAAATTTTCAATTTTATTGGACATCATTTATTGCTATTGACTGGTAAAAGATGGAAAAGATTTAAATATTTTGCAAATTTAAGTTTAAAATAGTTCTATTTAATGAGCCCCATGAATCCATACCATAACTTATACAAATTTCACAGAAATAGGGTTGATGTCTTTCAAATTCTCTACGAGAGTTGAGGTGATATTTGCTATCTTATTCTGTACTGGCTGGTAAGACATTTGATGTAAATTTTTTTCTCCTGGATCCTTTATAAAAAATTAGATACTGAATTTCTCTAGTACAAGGAATAAACAATAAAAACTATTGTTAAACAATGGGATCACTAGCTTGGCTACCCGATCAAATGGAATTTAATAAGAAGCTCATTTTTCTGCCCTAATTTCAGAGCTATCAGACTAACAATGCATGTTTGAAAATCCTAAGTGAAGAGAAGGCATGACTATGAACTCAACTACAGACAATTGTGTTTTCTTCTCTGGATCTGCAGCACTGGCAGATACTCAGCAAACGCGGTATTTTGTTTATCAGTGTTACATAGTGGTCTGGTTCAGAAAATAGTAAATTCCTTTATTAAAAATTTCTTATATTTTTCCAGAATTTTTTTCAATGTTCCTTTCAATTATCCCTTTTGGCACAAGGTGAAAGAAGTCTATTATAAGGACAGCTGCCAGGTGTAATACGTAAAGTTCCTTTTTTATTTCTTGAATTACATGGTTCCCGGACCCATCTCTTAGGACTTTATTATAATATATTAAGACATGCTAAGTGCGTATTTTGTATAATATTTAATTGATCAATGGGAAAAATGAAGTTCGCTTTTTTATGTATTCTATTGCTTCAACTCATTTAACTTAAAGAATATATTTATTTTTCCCAAACTAAATTTAGCTGCTTCTTATTAGTCAAATAGGTTAATTTTAACTCATTACAGAAATGCACGTTTCCAATGCAATGGACAAATTGGCATGTACTGTATTTACTCTGAATGTTGAAAGCTGCTGAGGTTTTTGTTGTTTAGGAGTGGTGGAGACAAAAAAGAAGTGGAGAGGAGGAAAGGGACAGATCCTTCAGGCTTCTAGTTTTATTCAAGTTTTGTCTTCTACCTCTACTACACTTTCTCTACACCATTCCTGGGCACAAACACAATTTGTAATATTCTCCATTGTCATGGTCATCTAAACTTGCATTAATATGTGCATTGCCCAGGGATGGACACACAGTACCTTTTTTATTTAAGTGAATTTATATTCCTAACGGCATTGCTCGAGAATGTTCATTTTCTCATATACTAACTAGACTGATGCTTTGTTTTTAATTTGCCAATCTAGTTTGGAAAAATATAATGCCATTTTATGTTTATTTTCCTGATTACTCATAAATTGAATATTATTTTTGCTTACCAAGCACTTGTATTTCTTTTGGGAATGACTTAGTTATGTTTTGCCCACATTGCTAATTATGTGGTCATTTAAAAGTGACTTATTAAAAGATTAATATATAATTTTCTAGTTTCTCATTTGTCTCTTAAACATGTTCATGTTATATTTCACTGTTCTTAAATTAGTACAAGCAGATTTTCCATCAATAACACAACACAGCCCTTAATTTTCATCTTCAATTATATCTCATATAGAGTATGCCAAAGATAGGGGCTCTGAGATATACACATATATGCATAATGGTGAAATTCTCCTGATAGCTACCTGAGCAGCCAAAATGAATATAGATATTGGGCTATTTTATTATAGCGTTGAGTATGTAACTACTTAGAATATTTACCTGTTTTTCATAAATTTGGAAATTGTTACTTTACAACATCACTTATCATGTACAAACTAATAATAAACTAAAGCATTTGTCTCTATCCAGATTTTTAAAGCTTTCTTACAACAAAACCATAAAATTTTAACATTGGAGGCAATTACTCTTGTTTGTACACAATATTATTGTTAAACAGACTTTTAAAAATTTTTTGACCAAAAAGATGGACAAAACCAATCTAAACATGTCCTAAGCCTCAGGTTTATATTCCCTACATATTAGTAAACTTTTGTGGTACTTCAATTTCAGGTTTTTTTGGCTAAAGATCAATCAGTGTTAAAGTTTCAAAACAGTAATGTTATTTAAACCTGGGAAATATCTGAAAATATAATTATTTGGGCCTTGCGTATGTATACATACTTGGAGAAAGGGGCTGCAGGCACAATTTTCTTAATGAGCTATGACAATACTTAAAAGCATCTGTGTGCTATGCTAATTTGACTTTCCTGATAGGAATTGTTTTAATATTCTTCCAAGTTCTAAAGTTTGCCTAGTAAGAGTGCCAGTACAAACAATGAGATGTGCTTATGTATTCTGCTTTTTCAGGAGTCTCCCATCCAAGTTCATTTTGATTTGTATTATATATTGTATATTTGTATTACATTTTGTATTTATAAATATGCATCCTAGCATAGACATAATACATATAATATTATATATATTTATACATGTATCATTTCTATGCTAGGGTAATTTTATTATGGGGAACATATATTTAATTGGATTTATGATAATCATTATGCCACTAATAATTCTTGTGGGAAACTTTTTTCCCTTAGTAATTTTGTCCTATATATTTTATAGTTGCATCTTTTATGTTTAAAACGTGTTGACTGGGTGTCCACTGATATTTTATGAATATATTTTAGAAAGCTCTACTGTCTTATTTTAATTATAAATATCTTAATTTGAGAACTATTATTTTGTTTTTATGGGTAATTGAATATTTCCTCAGAGAAATAAAAGGTTTCATCATGAATAATTGATTCTATCCTACATAAAGGTAGAAAAAGGCCATAGA
Source organism: Lynx canadensis (assembly GCF_007474595.2). Lineage (NCBI taxonomy): Eukaryota > Metazoa > Chordata > Mammalia > Carnivora > Felidae > Lynx > Lynx canadensis. The sequence goes on from NC_044311.2 coordinate 128,902,212, forward strand.
TGATTAGGTTTATTCTGCTATTCTTTTCTCCCTCCCATTCTTTCAACTTTTCCTTTTTTAAATTCAGGATAAAGCCTTCTCATTTACTCCAATCTTCTCCAAATCCTTTTTCAGATCTATAAATCTCTCTAGTAACTAAGGGCCCAAATGTTTAAATACCTATGAACTTTAGGTATGGAATGATCTACTACAAACATTGTTTTTCTTTGAAAGATTTTTTACATTAAAAATTCATATGAACTTTAAAAATATATGTATTGTATATGTGTATATATACATATATATATTTCAATATAATAAATAATGTTATAGACCTGAAATCATAAAAATACTAGAAGAAAACATAAGTTGTAAACCCCTTGACATTGGTCTTGGTGATGACTTTTTGAAATTGACACCAAATACACAGTCAAAAATGAACAAATTAAAAAGTGGGACTGCATCAAACTAAAAGCCTTCTTCAGAGAAAAGGAAAACATCAATGAAATGTTAAGGCAACCTACTGAATGGGAGAAAATATTTGCAAATCACATATCTGATAAGGGGTTAATATCCAAAATATATAAAGAACTCATACAACTCAAAACAGACACAGAACAAACAATCTGATTTAAATGTGACCGAAAGATCTGAATAAACATTTTTCCATGGTGTTCCATGGCCAACACACACATGGAAAGATGCTCAACATCACCAATCATCAGGAAAATGAAAATCAAAACCCCAATAAGATATCACATCATACCTATTGGATGGTTATTATTAAAAAGACAAGAAATACAAGTGTTGGTGAGGATAAAAAGGGATGCTTGTACACTGGTAGGTAGGAATATAAATTGGTGCAGCCACTATGGAAAAGAGTATGGAAATTCCTCAAAAAATGAAAAATAGAGCTACCATATGATCCAACAATTTCACTCTTTGATTTTATTTGAAGAAAATGAAAATACTAACTCAAAAATATATATACAGCCCTGTGTTCACTGAACCATTATTTACAGTAGCCAATATAAGGAAACTACTTGTCTATCAATGGATGAATGAATAAAGAAGATATGATATATATGTATGTATGTAGGTGTGTGGATTGAATACAATAGGACATTATTCAACCATAAAAAAGAAAACCTTTCTATTTGCAACAGCATGGATGGACCTTGAAGACATGTGAAATAAGTCATACAGAGATAGATAAATACCATATGATCTCACTTTTATATGGAATCTAAAAAAACAAACAACAACAACAACAACAAAACAAGCTCATAGATACAGAGATTAGATTTGTGGTTACCAGAGGCAGAGAGGGTGGAGGGTGGATGAAATGGGCGAAGGAGATCAAAAGGTACAAACTTCCAGTTATAAAATAGGTAAGTCATGGCAATGTAATGTATAGCATGGTGACTATATTATATTGCATATTTGAATGTTGTTGAGACAGCAGATATTAAAAGTTCTCAACACAAGAAAATAATAATTATGTATGATGGATGTAGACTTACTGTGGTGATCATTTTGCAATATGCAAATATTGAATCATTATGTAACACACCTGAAATTAATATATGCTAATTATACCTTAATAAAACTGTATAGGCAAAATATACACTAAAAAAGAAATAATGATGCAGGTAATTCAACATAAAATAAATTTGTTTAGGAAAAAAGTCTTTGAATACTATCTAGATTCCTGAAACAAAAATACCAGTAACTACAAAATACTAGGCAAGCAGTCTGGAGAACACATATAAAGATAAAATCTCTAAAATCCAGCACAATCTACCTCTTAATTTTTTCCTGATATGACAATGATTGATATTTGGTTTTCCAGGGTGGAAAAGCCAGGGTTAGAGTTGAAAGTGTCTACATAGGTAACAATTCACCAAAACTGGTAGATGTAGGCGAGTTGATTGCAAAGAATCTGGATGAGGTACAACTCAACCAAAATTTATAACATGACACTCAAAACGAAATCCCATGTTCCAGATATGCTCTGACAAGCAAAGGGAATGGTTGCAGGACTACTTTTCAAGAGCTGTTTGATTTTATCTCAACATTCAAGAATTCCATCAGTTTTAAGATCTTACATAAGCAATATTGTTTTGTTGGTAAGAAAATGGAACAAGAACCAACACAAAAGAAAAAATTCTCAGTGACTATTTTTTTTTTCAACCTAAAATAAACAATACCAGCATTTTTTCCAGGTTCTTCTACTTGGAGAAGCTGCACATTTGCCAACGATGATGTGCATCCCAGAAACATCTGATCACAAATGCTGCACTCCTCTCGTGAAGCCCCTGGATTCAGCTAGCCTATATACAGTCTTTTCTCAAACTTTGAATATTATAGACTTTAAGATAATAAAAATTTTCTAGAAAAAAATGATGTCTACTTATTAGTCATGCAACACTATGAGTTTGTCCACCTCATCACGAAGTCCTTATTTAGTAATGAAACGCTGATTAACACTGATTAACTGATAGATCACTGATTAAAATGGTTCATTAGGGAAGTAACTTGCATCTTATTAATAAACAACCAAATTATCCTCATCTCACAAACTGTCGTCAAATAGTTTAGTCTTAGAAGAAATTTCTCTGCCCTCCCCAAATAGTAATGCTTTATCTCTTAATACCTTTCTTAATTTCAGGGGCACCTGGGTAGCTCTGTTGGTTTAGTATCCAACTCTTGGTTTCGGCTCAGGTCATGATCTCACAGTTTGTGAATTTGAGTCCCTGTTGGTTTGGCTCCATGTTGACAGTACAGAGCCTGCTTGGGATTCTCTCTCTCTCTCACTGCCCCAGCCCACTCTCTCTCTCAAAATAAACTAAAGAAAGAAAGAAAGAAAGAAAGAAAGAAAGAAAGAAAGAAAGAAATAACAAAAACCTTTCTTAATTTCAGAATGCTGGTTTTTTGATATACACACAAAATGGAATTTTTAAAGCTTATTAGACTATTTTTTGTCCTCAGGTGAATTTTTCGCCATTCCTGAGTAACGTTGCATAAAGTATGACACATAAAAACTGCATGCCAAATACTGAGCTAAATGATAATATTCAATAGTCTTTAATCCCTATAAACAGTGTCTGTGGTAGGTATTTAGTCTTCCTCCTTTTACTTTCAAGATATGATTGTGGCCTAAGGCTTATCTTATAGCTGGATATCTTTCTCTCTTTATGCTTCTCTTGAAGATCACATCTGAAAAATGCTTTATTTCTATACAGAAATATCCAAATGTCTTCCTCCAATGCAGCTACTTTCCCTAAATGTCATCTGTGTTATCTTTATATCTCATATTTATTATGTCTGATATTCTTCTTTCACCCAAAATTTAATACTGGAAAGTAACTGTGGTCTGATAGAAAGTCATTCTAGACTATAAATAATCAAAAAATTTAGTCTGGGGTCCTGAATGTGCCCTGATTATGTGAGCTTTGTCAGAGTCATTGAGTACCTTTGACTCAATAAGTACTCTTATTTCTAGAACAATATTAGAATAGTACTTGGTATCTTCCTCTACTCTCCAATGTTATTTAATGACTAAAACTAAATAGTCCTAGTTTCCATCACCCTTTTTGTTCTGTATGACTCTGCAGTTCTCACGATTGATACCTTTTTAATCTTTCAGTCAACCATGCTCTTGGAGTCATCTTAAAATTCTCATAGTTTGAACTCTAAATCCTGTCAGTTATATTGTACTGACAATTCACTTTATTATGAGTATTGCATAATAATATCCCTCAAATACATCCCTCTTTTCCTAATTCCAATGTATTCTCCATGATTCTAGATTTAATTACTTCTTTCTGAAATAATATCAAAAGGCATCCTAACTCTTCATTGGTCTTCATTTTATATGTTCTCATATCTTTCCTCTACTTTCCTTAATTGAATTGTTTTTTTCTTATTTTTCTTAATTCTTCACTCTATCCTTATGTTGTAAAAAAAAAAAAGGATATAAGTTGATTTAAAAAGAATACCTCCTCTCTATTTAAAAAAAAATTTTTAATGTTTACTTATTTTTGAGACAATGCAAGAGACAGAGTGCAAGCAGCAGAGGGAGACACAGAATCTGAAGAGAGTTCCAGGCTCTGAGCTGTCAGCCCAGGGCCCAACACGGGGCTCCTACTCACGAACCATGAGATCATGACCTGAGCCGAAGTCGGACGCCCAACCGACTGAGCCACTCAGGCGCCCCTCTCCTCTCTATTTTTTTAAAGCGGAAACAATGATGAGCAAAAATGGAATAATAAAAAGGGGTCCCAAGTGGGGTTTGAGAGAATAGATGTCTAAATAGATGTATGTGATCATGTATTAAGCACCATGAGAAACTAATAAAGCATTTCATTCATTTGTTCATTCATTCGTTCGTTCATCCAGCACATGTTTTATTTTCTCTAAACAAATTGTTCTTTAGAGAGGATAGTGTCTACTCTCACAAGGTGATCATTGGGAGAGCCAGGATCCCACCAGGGAAATGTGGCTGACATTAGTAGTCTTTTTACTTCCCTGTATCGTTACTTCCATATTAATTTTCCACTCTTTCCACTAAGTTCTTCATTCCCTAATCACTTACAATATAATGACGTACCTGGCCACTTCGGCTCTACCTTCTATACCCAGACTCATTACTCATTCCTTTCTAATACAAATGATTGGAACATCATCATAATTTATCTGCTCAATTATTTACATATTTCTTGTATATTAGATTGTTTAAAATAGGAAAAACCTCTTCAGAATACATATAATCGGTTTTCACTCATTATATTTTTAAGCCATATCAGAGATTTTTTTGATGTTTTATATATCTCAGAGAGAGAGAGAGCACAAGTGGGGGAGGTGCAGAGAGAGAGGAGGACAGAGGATCTGAAGCAAGCTCTGCACTGACAGCAGTGAGCCAACACGGGGCTCGAAATGACGAACCATGAGATCATGACCTGAGCTAAAGTTGGTCACTCAACTGACTGAGCCACTCAGGCACCCCATAAACCATATCAGAGATTAAAAAAAAATATGTCTTGAGTGCCTCTTTACAATAGGCTGAAGGTACACCACCTGTTTGTTATGAGTATTCTTCATTGTAACATTATTTTTAAAAGTTTTTAATGTTTATTTATTTTTGAGAGGGGGAGGGAGTGCGAACAGGGGAGGGGCAGAGACACACACACACACACACACACACACACACAGAGAATCCAAATCAGGCTCCAGCCTCTGAGCTGTCAGCACAGAGCCCGGCAGGGAGCTTGAACTCACAAACCATGAGAACATGCTTTGAGCTGAGGTGGGACATTTGACCAACTGAGCCACCCAGGCACCCCATCATTGTGATGTCATTTAAAAGAGTATAAACACACACAGAACTCACTCTACTTCTCTAGTAAATTCGTACCAGAAATTTACAGATAGAATCAAAAGATGATGAGGGAATTTTCAAATTTTTGTTAGTTATAAAGTTTTAAAGTAGGTGGCAAATAAAATCCTTTAGTAGGTGTTCTCACTAATGAACATATCTATAGGGAGTCTTCCACATTGTGGCCTGTCAATAAATGAAGAAAGCTGAAATTGTTCATTTAATGGAAAATAAGAATTTTAAAAGGGATGTGTTTATAAGTTATTTTCATGAATGAACACAGTAGGAAATAAAAATACCAATGCTGAGAACTAATTTGTTACAGAAGCCTCAACTACAACTTGAATTACAAGCAAAAATCTGCAAGTTAAGACTAATATAAAGGATCCTGTTCCTGACATCCTGAGAAAAAATATAATTTAACAAAAATCCATTTACAAAGAACTCAGATCTATCACTCTACAATAAAACTGAATGACAGCATATACAACTATTTCACATCCACCATATATGAGACTAATCTTTTAAAATTGCCATAAATAAAATAAATCAGTGTAATTCCCTTGTAACCAGAAGTTTTAAAAAAACTGCTTGCCAGTTTGTAAAGATGGTTCATTTATTATTATTTTTATTTATTTATTTTATGATTATTTTTTGAGAGATAGTGTGCATGAGTGGGGCAGGGGCAGTAGGAAGGGGAATGAGAGAAAGAATTTTAAGCAGGCTCCACACCCAGTGTGGAGTCCCAGGTGGGGCTCGACCTTAGGACTCAGGACCCTGAGATCATGACCTGAGCCAAAATCAAAAGAGTCGGACACTTAACCAACTGGCCACCCAGGCTTCCCTCTAGTTTTTATTTGAGTAGAGTTGACACACAATGTTACCTTAGTTTCAAGTGTACAATATAGTGATCTATCAACTCTATGCATTATGCTATGTGCACCCTAAGTATAGCCACCACTTGTAACATATAGTGCTATTACAATACCATTGACTATATTCCCTATGTTGTACCGTTTACTCTTCAACTTCTTTTCCAGTTGTTAATGTACATAAATGCAGCTTAATTATAATGATTCTAATTTATCATGAATCCAATATAAAAACTTGTCCTGGGGCGCCTGGGTGGCGCAGTCGGTTAAGCGTCCGACTTCAGCCAGGTCACGATCTCACCGTCCGTGAGTTCGAGCCCCGCGTCAGGCTCCGGGCTGATGGCTCAGAGCCTGGAGCCTGTTTCCGATTCTGTGTCTCCCTCTCTCTCTGCCCCTCCCCCGTTCATGCTCTGTCTCTCTCTGTCCCAAAAATAAATAAACGTTGAAAAAAAAATTAAAAAAAAAAAAAAAAAACTTGTCCATAGGTAACTATTCAATACGGAATGTGATTTTGCAGTTCACAATTGGGGCCAAAGTATAATACTGAGACAAGAGAGATAATAGTATGTTTTCTAAACATATGCACAGATTACAAATTTACCACAAAAAGTAAATAGGGAAAATCATATATATACATATATATATATAATAAATCATATATGTATATATATTAATATATGTATACTATATATGTGTATATTATAAATAATATGATTGTATATTAATATATAAATTAATATATAAATATATATAATAGAAGCACAGGCAAGGCAAATGTCAAGAGAGGTAGGTCACAGACAAATTTGATCATTTGAGTACCAGATGTTTATCATTTGAGTACCAGATGTGATACCTTAACCACAATTTTCTGTATTGTAGACTAAAGCTCTTACCCATTAAATGTTGCTGGGAAATCTACTATGTAGATAGATTTATTTATTTATTTATTCATTCATTCATTCATTCATTCATTCTACTGTGTAGTTTTATTTTTCTTAAGTTTATTTTTGAGAGAGAGAGAGAGAGAGCGAGAGAGAGCGAGTGAAGGAGGGGCAGAGAGAGAGGGAGACACAGAATCAAAAGCAGGTTCCAGGCTCCGAGCTGTCAGCACAGAGCTCTACTGGGGGCTGGAACTCATGAACTATGAGATTATGTCCTGAGCCCAGGTTGGACACTTAACCGACTGAGCCACCCAGCCACCCATGCACCCCCGTTCTGTGTAATTTTAAATGGTAAATATGCTAACCATTTTGGCTGTCATCTCTGAGAATTTGAGGTGCTTTCTTTCAGAAGATGAAGATACTTTTAAAGTCACTATTTCTAAAATGTTTCATTTCTATTCATGTTTTCTGGCAAACTCCTACTCAACTTTTAAAACAAAATCCAAGGAACCTTCTTTTCAAAAACTTGACCGGCTAGGGTTTGTCATAATCTACTTTTTTTATAGGTCTCTGTTCCACAGAATTTACCACATTATTTGGAGAACATTTGTTTATTCCTTGGGTTTTCTGGAGTCCTTGTGAAAGAATAGGGACTCATTTCTGCTTCAAGAGGAAAGTGGAGAAAAATTTTAAAAGGGGAAAAATACATTTGTGTGTGTGTGCATGTAACTACAACATGGATATGCACACACACGCGCGTGCACACACACACACACACACACACAGAAAACAAGCAGACCAATGCCCTGATAACTAGAATTAAAATTCTAGAAGAAATAATAATATAGAAAATAATTAACATAGAGAGTGTGATAAGGAAAATTGTAGACAGTAAATAATCAAAAGGGAAAGGGAAGAGGATTTCAAAAGAAACTTCAAAGGACTAATTAAAATCACCCAGATATAGAAAAAGCAGACCTTCAAGCAGAACCATGTAATGCATTAAGAACACAGACAGCTAGAGGAAGAAGACTAGATGTAATCTTAGTACAAGAGAAACAAGCTTCAATACAAAGAAGGAAATTGATTTCACATCAAGGGAGGGACAGGGGCTCTTTCTTTGGTCTGTAAATGAAAAAGAAATATAGAGGGGGACTTTAATTTAGGATACCAAGGCTATGTTTGGAGATGTGCAAGATCCAAGTTTGAAGATGTTCGACCAAGAAGTAAATTAAGAAAAGATTCAATTTGTAGATGTGTAACACTCCACCACCTCTAAAGAAATATGAAGGGAAAAAATGATTTAACCCTCTTACATATTCCAGTATACCAACAGAAGTGTCTGTTAGGGCAGACTTTCTACTGTGTCTTAGGAAACAGACAGGATTGCAGAAAACAGAAAATGACCCACAGGCCAAATATTTAGATTCAGTCTGTAAGACATGAAGGATACTTATTTAGATATAAATGCCAACAGTTTGGAATATACTTCACACACATACACATTCATGCATACACACACACACACACACACACAAATATGGAAGTAGGTCAGTAGAATTAAGAAGCTTTATGAGCAAGAAATAATAGAACTTATATATTACTGTTTTTCTGACCCAGGCTACAGTAATAGCTAAAAATTAGTATCTCAAAAGCTATGAAATATCTATATGTATATATACATAGATAAAGAAAGAAAGAAAGAAATCAGAGTAAAAACAGTGGTCAAAAGAAAAGATGCCTAGCTCTCTTTTCAAGATGCCTTGGTGGCAGGATATATTTTAAACGATATAAAGAAAGCATTCAAGGGGAGGAGTAAAACCAAAGGCTTTAAAGAGAAGAGTAGATATTCCCAGCTGTACAAGTGTTCAGTGGAACATGTAGTTGGAAAAAAATAATCAAAAGTGAAGTGGAGCAGAAACAGCCAAAATGAAAGTGCAAAGGAAAGACATTTATATTGACAGAGTCAAGAGAAGAACAGAAAAAAGAAGTCAAATAAAAATAAAGATTCACCTGCAGAAATTCTAAAGTTCACTTATTCATTCAGCAATCACTTATTAGGAGCCTACTGTGTGTCAGATACTATGATATGGAAGCTTAAAAATGAATAGGCCACAGCACCAGTTCTCAAAATGCTCACAATATTTTGGGATTATACCCCCAAAAGGACTATAACCACAATGCAATATTTATCCTCATTGATCTCCACTGGTGTGCATCAGGTCTTAAAATGTTTTCATGTTTTTTTTTCTCTATAGCACTTTGCTAGTGAGCACGTATAAAGAATTGATATAAATGCTTCAGAGTCTGTTTATTAAAAAGAACATTTGCTCTGATGTGAAACTAACGAGGTTTCATTCTGCCAAGGTTGAAAATGAATTCATATTAAGGCACTGCCTCATGATAAATACTCAGGAAGTGTTAGCTATTATTATGGTACTTAATATTCAGAACAACCTTTGGAGGTAGGTCCTATTATTATTCCCATTCTAAAGAAAGGCAAGACAAGGTGAAAAGAGATTAAGGAATTTAACAGTAATTGCAAAGCTCATCGTTGACAGAACCAGGATTCAAATCCAAGGGTTGTATGCCCTCAAAGCATGAACTTTAATATCCTAACATAGTTGTCTTTCAATGTAGTTTATGCCAAAAGTTTGACCTCAAAGCACAAAGTCCCCAATGAATACTAGCTGTTACTATTATTAATATAAGGATGCTGTTATTTATGACATCATTTCTCAGTCTGTGTACTTATCATTGTTAGATAACAGGCTGCCATAAATCACTGGCCTTCTTTCTACACCATAAACATACCATGCTCTGCCTAAAGGCTTGTGCCTGCAGCTCGCTCTGCCCAGAATGCTCTCTCCCTTCAGATCCTCACATGAGTAAATCTCTCCTGTGATTTGGTTCTAAGCTCAAATTGGCCCCTCTGACAAGCTTCCCTTGATCATCTAGTCGAGGGCCAGGCTCACCTCTGGGGCTCGCCTCTAGGGCTCATCCTCCACGTTAGTCAGTGCCACTGTTGGCACTCATCAGTCTCTCATTTGTTTACTTTTACTGTCTCCCCAGAGAATGTGACCACCATGCTCCTTCGCCTCTGTATCCACACAAGATAGGAGATCAGTAAATATTTGCCAGAAGAGTAATGTCACTAGGATGTTTCCTTATACATAGACTTCACCCCATAAATATAATTTCATCACTCCGCTTGCCCACCCATAAACTTGAGCAGAAAATCTGAATTTCAAGCGAATGCATAATTTCCCTATAGCTTCATGTTTTAGTTCCCTTAAACTTATCATTTGTCAATTTCAAGAGCCATGGTTGTATAGGACTTAGCTAAAAGTGACTCCAACTTCTCACCATGGTCCTCCTACTCATTGTACATTTTCTTGCAAGTTGCTAAAAGCACTGATAAAATTTGTTTTTGGTGTCCAGGCTGGAGTCCAGCCTGTGAAGTAAGATTAAAAAAAATAACTACAATATATGATCCTGCACAAATATGTAATTTATTATGCACCGGAAAATTAAAAATTAAGTAAACCTAGTACACTAAGCAAAACTGCTATAATAATTTAAGAAAAGTACAGAAAACTAAGGGTTTTTTTGGTTGTTTTGAACGTATTTTCTTCCTTCCCCCACCTTCTCTCCTTTCTTCTTCTTCTTCCCCTTCTTCTTCCTTCTTTTCTTCTTCTTCTTCTTCTTCTTCTTCTTCTTCTTCTTCTTCTTCTTCCCATTCTCCTCCTCCTCCTCCTCCTCCTCCTCCTCCTCCTCTTCCTCCTCCTCCTCCTTCTTCTTCTTCTTCTTCTTCTTCTTCTTCTTCTTCTTCTTTTTGGTTAAGTAGAAAGAAAGGGATATTTTACTATCTAGGGGAATCTCTTTTGTCTCAGGAAGTATGTTCAAGTTAATCAGATGAAAGCTAATGGCCTTCTCTGAATGTCTCAAAAGTAAGCAGGAAAGTGAAGAACCCAATTATTACTACAGTATCTCTTTTATCAAGTAGGTGACAAATTATACAAATGTTACTAACATTTATTACTTCATTACTTGTATCTTTCAAGGTCTTACCAAAATTATCTTTGGTAGAATACTTTATGCCCTTATTTATATCCTACCTATGCAAATGAACTCAAAAGAAGATCTCTAAATTTAAGTATTTATCCATGGTCTTGAAATGTGTTCTCTAGAGACAATAAAGAAAACAGCTCTCCAGGTAACTTTCCATAAGGCATAGACTTCCAAGTTCTGTTTTTCTAGGGGCTCACATGTCACTTGTTCTTGTCTTCACCATGCAGCATACAGCTGAATATTTACTAAGTTAAGGTTCATAGGCTCCACATCACTATTAAAGACATTTATTTTACCATCTACACTCATCATTCAGGGAAACAATATTTTTACGTCAAAAGAAACTATTTTGAAAGTGGTATCTTATAGTGGTTTTAAGCCCCTCCTCCATGAGCCCCCAAATAACCTGGAAGGTCAGGTACTAAGAATAGTAGATTTAGTAAGAAGATACGCAAGACAGTTAAAATACTATATACCCAGAAAAATAATTTCCTATGTGTTTGTATTGGATTATTAGAAAAATGCTCACAAATAACTTGTGAAGTAGTCATTTCTATTTTACAAATAAAGAAATTGTGTATTGGAAAGAATGATTAGCTTTACCAAAACTGACTAGTTAGCCAGAAAAAATATCCTAGTGAAAATACTTTAGTAAGTTAGCATAAGGGTGTTACTTTTATTTTAAATAGATTGGCACAGGAAATGCCGCAAGTGATTTAGTCTGGATATATTTTATATTGCTACCCATATTTAATAAAGCTGTAATAAATTTTAATGAAATCCATTTGCTGTAGGGTCAAAAAATGGCTTAAAACACAATCAGGACATGATATATAGAAATGAATAATATAGATTGTTCAGATATAGAAAACCATTTTAATGATAATAACCCATCTACAGCTTTATCCCAAATTTCAAAGCTCTTGATGTATTACCTTCACATATAATATATTTATAGGATTTTTCTTTAAAGTTAGGAACCCTACGAAAGTTCAATAGCTTTTATTATTCCCCTTTACAAAACTAACAGAAGGACCATTATTACCAAAGTGCAAAATGCAAGTGTTTCTAAATTCAGAATGAACTTTACCTTTAAAAATATGATGTTAAAATACACTTTGGCTCATTTGTTTAGATTCAAAGCTATTACGTATGTTAAATTTGAAAGTGAAATTTTCCAGAATTTATATAAAATAAAATATGTTCTCACTAAAGTTGTATAGGTTTTTCACTATTTTTCTATTTGCCTCAATTGTAAGGGAGCTCAGATTGACAAAGTATAAAAGTTGACTGCTGAAAAGTCAATTAAAATATTTTACATAAAATTATAATTAATAAATATCTCATGGCAGTATTATCTACAAATTATCTCACAACAGTAAGAAGCAGGAAGCAATACAAATATACGTCAGCAGAGAAAACTAGATAAGTAAAATACAGTATAGCTATATACTGAAAATCAATACAACAATGAGAATAAATTAACAATAATATGCAATAACATGGATGAATCTCACATATACTACACTGAATGAGAGAAACCAAATATTAAGACTACAGAGTATATGACTCCATTATATAAAATATAGAAGAATGCAAACTAATCTGTAGTTTAGAAGTCATGAAAGTGTGGACCTTTGGGGGTATGCCGTGACTAAAGGGGCTGTGATGAGTTCTTCAGGAATACACCATCAATGATTATATTTTAGTTTATATATAGGAGATAACCAGATTCTCTAGAGAAAATGTTGAAGAAGGGGCTCTTTGTAAATATACAAAATATACAACAAGCCAGTTTACCAAGGCTTGAACTCTCTTAACTCATGTTCCGGCCAAAGATGGTGCCATCAAAATTGGTAACCTCAAGTGTAGTGAAGGTAAAGAGATTCAGAGTAAAAACAAGTAAGTGAGGAGGAAATTTGCTGAAAATTGATTTTATGACTGCTTTTACAGACATTTCAGTCAAATATTAAAAATGAATGTGGCTAAATTAGCACCACTGGATAGGTAATGTCATGGCAGTAGTAGTGTTTGGGGCTGCATACGCATCATTGCGATTTCTGAAAATGTACTTGACAATTCTCCTCACCAATCCCTTTGTTTTAGTGGCAAATTCCTGTAATCATCCTAAGGTTCAAGTTTGGATACAATTTCTCATCTCACTTGGAAATCCTAGTTATTAAGAACAGACCCAGGATACCTTGTTTAGGGGAAACTATCGCCTCAGGAGCATCTTCATCTTTGATTGAACAAATGATACTACTCTTCAGAATGGGTGGATATTTTGATTGAGTAGTTTGAGGCCAACCCCAAATTCTATTTGAATATGTACACCAATGATTTTTTTAAACTGTGTCTTATAACCAGTTGCTAAAATAAAGATTCAGTCTTAGTTTGAACTTCATTATAATCATTAAGATGTAGAAACAGCAATAGTTCATACGCGACCAAATGAGGAAATATTTACTCTTTGGATTGTTTTAAATTCTTTTCAATTTGTGTAGCTGGGAGTGTGTATAACATGCAGAGTTATGGTAGAATCAAAAGGTTCCTCGTGGGCTTGCTATATATTCTTTTTCTGAGCCCTTGACTTAATACATGACATTCCTTTTTCTTGACATTCTATTTCTTAAATCAAATTTGCTGTCCCCTAAATTGGATGGAAAAATCAAGTTTCATTTTGTGTTATGCTCTTTGTCCTTTTTCACTTATAAACTCTACATTGATTTTAGTGAGGCACTCACCACAGCTTATGAACTTGGGCAGCTTCTTTGAAAAAAAGAAAATGAGTTCGCTTGTGAACCCGTTTTCCCCAAGCCCTTCGCAAACTAATTACTGCATCTGCAGTACAATAGCGAGGGGAACAGAACCACACAGAAGGTTAGGAAAGGCAATCAGCCAGCATGCTTCTGTCTGCACAACATCCTGTGAGCCAGGATGCTGCCTTATCTTGTGATGATTACCCCTGTATACTGCAAGTAGCCACCAGTCATTAACTCCTTGAAGAACTTCAAGTGTAATTTGGAGTTGCCAGTGCAGTCTGCTTCTTTATATAATGGCATCCTAGGCCATTAAACAGTAATTTGTATTGTTCTGCTTGGGAAAACAAAGGCATAGGACTGTTTTTTTTTTTTAACAGAAAAAAGAAAAGAGTAATTTATAGACAGACAGACAATAGAGGACCTAGGCTACGGGAAAATACTGTCAAGCTCAGCGCACAGGGAAATAACCGCCCTGCATCTAAGGGTACAGGATTCTTTGTGCCTTTGACGCTAAGCAAACTCTAGCCATGCTCTAATGAGGTGCTTTCCTCCTAACCTATGTGAAGCCACTGACATTTGGCATTTTGGGAAGATAGATCAAAAGTGGCCTACAAGCCTGTATAAATGTTTAACACCCAGGTGCTCGACTTGACATTTTCTTGCTATCTAGCAGCTGCCTGATTATTTAAGGATTACCAACAGTCATTGAACATGGAGAAAGGTCCACCTGTACTAATCATTTGCTATAATAGGATCAGTGTTCAACTCTCAGGTTCTTTTGATTATCACTGTTAAACTTTCTCTTAGGTCCCCTAGCTTGCTAGAGGAAAAAGACTTACTGAACTGTGCTATATCAAAGGGCCTACTATTGAAATATTAGTGGACATTTTTTGTGTGTGTCTCCAACAATAGCTGTTTTCTCTTTAAGCTCAGATAAAGAATACAAAAAAATATTTCACTGTATAAATGTGCTATGTCATTTCTATGGTCATTATAAAATCATATATAAAGTGGATATAATATAAAAATTCCTTTCATGTCAAACTGCCGTAAAGTAATTTTGTAGTCTAATTTCTTATCATAAAATTAATACTAAATTGACAATATCTATGTTAGGAGACAGTGGTGTCTGTTCTAGCCCAGGTCCTGTCTCTGATTCTTTATTAGATACATGAACTTACACAAGTTAATTTCTCTGAGCTTCAGTTTCTCCAGAGTAAGTAATTATAATAGGTTTGTTAAGAGAGAAAATAAGAACTTTAAACAATATGCTTGGTAGAGTAAGGGCTAAGTAGGGCACACCAAGCTTACACTCCACACTATTTCAGGTGGGAGAGATGGAATTTATAAGAGTATGTGTTGTGTAGATTGGAGGCAAAATTATCCTTTCCTTTTCTCCCAGATATTTTGCCCCAAGACTACATTTATTATTAATAATATTATGTCCTTGGCGTAATCTAGGCACTTAATAGATAGGAGTTCTTTGTTTTTACTAACACTTCCCTTTGCCATTCCTTTCCTTCTGTTTTACTAATAATAGAACTGGAATATTTTAGAAATAAGGATGGTCAGTAGAGGAGATAAAAGGAAATCCCATTCCTTTAATTTTGTCCTCTATTTGGACCAATATAAAATAGAATACTGCTAATTTCTCAAGGTTGTTTTAAGTCTTGTCAACATCAGATTTATTTTTTATTGTAATTGAGGATTGCTCTCTGGGTGCTCAGGTATGTTCCTGCACTGATATCATTGTAGGTTGCTGTAGAAAGCAAATGAGATATGGCTTGTGAAAATACGTGGCTAATAGCATACACTGGAAAACGTATGCTAATTGTTTTGTTATCTGACACTTGTTATAGACTTAAATACTTTGAGGGGATTTGTGTGTGCGTGTGTGTGTGTGTGTGTGTGTGTGTGTGTGTGGTTTTCTTTCTTTCTTTCTTTCTTTCTTTCTTTCTTTCTTTCTTTCACCTTTCTGGGCTTTTAAAATGTATTTATTTCACATGCCAGGCAAATCTCTGCCTTAATCTATACTGGTTGGTTGCTAAGTGAGTCACCAGTTTTGTCACTTCTGAGAGAGTGACAATGTGTACCCCATTTACCATTTTGGAATATATATTGAATGTAATGCACTGAAAACATTTGTGGATATCAAAAGAATTTTGCAAGTAGACTGCAGAAGTCATATGCTCTTTATCATGTTGGGGTTGAGTGTTATCTCTTTGTACATGAGGTTTTGGTGCTCACTAAACAAATTTAAACATTACCCTCTGGTGAAAGTAACTAAGAATGCTATGGCAGGGTTTGGCCAACTATGGTCCATATGCCAAATCCAGCCAGCCATCTGCTTTTGTATGGCCCAGAAGCAAAAAAAATGTTTTTTGTTTTGATTTTTTTTACATTTAAAAAGGTTGAAAAAAATCCAAACAAGAATGCTATTTTGTAACATATGAAATTTATATAAAATTTAAATTTTAGTGTCCATATGTAAAATTATATTAGGATACAACTACATCAATTTATTTAGATGTTGTCTGTGGTTGTTTTCATGCTACAATGGTACAGTTGAATAATTGTGACAGAGACCATATGGCCCAAGAAGCCTCAATAATTACAATCTGCCCCTTTAGAGAAAAAAAGTTTTCCTGCTACTGTCCTAGGGTATCATTTAAAACTTTAAAACTATTTAATATTCTCCTAGATCAAATAAAGGTAGAATATATCTCTGCCATTAAGTACACATTGATCAGAGAGGCAAACTGGAAAAATGTATATTAGATATGAGAATATAGGAGAATACAAAATCTTGAAAGCTTAATTTCCTGAATATTTATGAATAAATAAATGGAGAGAATTAAGTTCTAACTACAGGACATATGGGTTTTCCAGCTCTGATATAGGTTGATATACATACATACATACATACATACATACACAGTATACATACATACAGAGTTTAAAAAGTAAATTTGGGAGCAGGAATTCGATTAGGACTCAGTGATTAAAATTCGATGGGATAGTTCCTTCCTTCTCCATACCCTCTCTAAACCTGACTTTAACGAAAATAAAAACTTAGAAAAAAATTAAGTATGAAGATATTTATAACAGATCCATATTAATTTGGATATTAAGACTGATAACGTCTTAAGATAAGGCATAATGCCTCCAGATCTAACTTTCATCAGTATGTAGCACTAGTCTATATGTAGTCACTTAAAATGTGTGTATCACCAAAAGATTCTGCCCAAGGAATCTTATGCCCTGACATTCATCAGATGCCCAAGTTTCATCCCTTTGAAATATCTGCTTTGAAACAACTAATTTGGCAACCTGCTTCCATCAAAACCAATTGTTCAGAGAACAATGTCTCTAGACATTGTTCAATGTCTAGAGACATTTAGAAATGATGAGGTAGAGGTGTAGTGTAAGTGGGGAAAAATACCTGGGAGAAGGTATAATACTAATGGGAAAAATACAAAGGAGAAAACAATACAAGCATCATCTTAATAAATAACTAATACTAATATTTACTGAGCACTTCTCTGGTCTTTAGATTCTATGCTAAGCTCTTAAATACATCACCTCCATTACTTTTTGCAACAATACTATGAGGTAGGTACTAATAGTATGACTAATGCTGCAGAAAAAGAAGCTAAGAAACAGTGACACATTTTGTTAATTTCAGATCAGTATCTGAAGTCCAGGAATTTTGTGCGTGTAGGGGGCAGGGGAGAGTTTTTCATGGGATATTCTACTCTAGGTTTTAATCACTAGGCAAGTGAGTTTGGCTTATTTGTCACTCTGGAAGTTTTTGGTGGGAGTGGAGGAGAATTTATAAAAGTATGTGTTATGTCATGTGCACACAGACATAGCCAAATGTAATTCTTCCTTCTCTCTTAAGTAGTTGGCTCTGAGTGTAAGTTATTTCAATTTCTAGAACAATATGCAATATGAAATAAATACTGATTTAAAGATAATTTAATTTTATTTTTATTTCTTTTTAAAAAGAAGTACCATCAAACTGTTGATTGCTATGCCAATTATACAAAGAATAGCAGAAATGTATGATTTAACAAATAAATAAAATATATTTTACCCTTGGTATATGTATTATTAGGTATAATAACTTTGTATTATGAGGGCATTCTCACAGATGAACTTGAGCCAAGCTTTCTTCACAGCTTAACAAGATAGTCCTACTTCAGTGAAGGCTTTAGTTGATTGATTTTCAGATCCTGAGAATTCCCAGCATATAAACAATTAAAATACAGGGTATTTATTATACAGTGCCCTGCCAAACTTGAACCTCAGTTTTAATTTCCTGTTCAGACTGAAATAGTAATGGAAGACAAAAGGAGGAGATGGGAGCTTTAAAAGGCATTGAAACTAAAACCAGCCAAGGATAAAGAGGATGAAGAAAAGAATATGTGCTAATGAAGAAAACTTCTCCATGGTGCCATAGACTGGGCTCTCTGGGGTCGTTTCTTTAGGACTCAGCCTGGAATGATAGGAAGAGCTGGGAATATGGAGCAGAAAAGACCTGGGTCAAAATCCTTTACAGGGCAACTCCTAGCCCTATAACTTTGCACAAATACTTAGTGAGAACCTAGTTTGCACATCAGACATGAAAGCTGTTATGAAGGAACTAGTATCTAAGACAGGCCTCAGTGAAATAATTATTTTACTAAATGGAAAATTTTAGCTATAGTAACTGCTGTAAATGAAAGTATAAATAAAAATTCTATGTGAGGCTGTAAAAGAGAAGAAGACAACACAGAAACATCTAGAAGCCTTCACTGAGGAAAAGACCCCAGCTAACATTTGAAAGTGAGGAGGAGTAAGCAGAAGGAGAAGGACTGAGAAACAAAGGCACAAGCAAGGAAATGTGGTGAAAGAGACACAGTGACTGTGAGTTGATGAAGGAGGACTTTTTGACAGGAGCAGAGAAGTGAGATAAAAGCAGTAAATGGGAACCTTGTTTATCTTTTACAGAGTGTTAGCCTGGACCTGAAGTAGATGACTGACAATAACATGATTTGAGAAGTATTTAAAGATGCTACCATTAGAATTTTCCCCCAAGGTCACCTGGGTGGCTCAGTTGGTTAAGCCTCTGACTCTTGGTTTTGGCTCAGGTCATGATTTCATGATGGTGAGATCAAGCCCTTAATTGGTATCTGCACTGACAATGTGGAGCCTGCTTGGGATTCTCTCTTTCCCTCTCCCTTTGCCCCTCCCCTGCTCTCTATCTCAAAAATAAATAAATAAATAAATAAATAAATAAATAAATAAATTCTCTCCCAGATATTTTACCATTCATTCATCTATTTAGTTAATGAACTATTTCTAACTAGACATGGGCAGTCTTCACTTTGCATCGTAGTGCAGGATTATAAAAATGGCTGTGTAAGCTGAAACCATGCAAAGAAATTATAATATCAATGGGAAAATTATATTTGTTTGGCTTAAAAATTATAGTTAAAACATCAAAAATTTTCTTATTCTCAGTTATTAATGTATAGGGAAATATAAATAGTAACAGTAATTATTAATAAAACACTGATTTAAATATTGGAAACTTTGAGAATGGAAGTGTATTATTTCTTTATTAAAAATGTATCAACATAAGGGAAGGGAAATAAAAATAATATAAAAACAGGGAGGGGGACAAAACAGAAGAGACTCATAGAGAATAAACTGAGGGTTACGGGAGGGGTCGTGGGAGGAGGGATGGGCTAAATGGGTAAGGGGCACTAAGGAATCTACACCTGAAATCAGTGTTGCACTATATGCTAAATAATTTGGATATAAATTAAAAAAAAAACAAAACAAGTTAAAAAAATGTATCAAGTGTGGTTTGAACAGTGGTTGCCTTCTTATCACATAACTTGTGATCTGGAGTGAGCATCTTTGCTCTGCCTTAGTGAATTGTCACACTTCTTCCTAAGTTTGGGTCCGCTTCCAACATTTTATCTTCTACACTTTCAACGTTATGAAAATTTCTCTGAGAATTCCTTTAATGTCACATACTTTGTCAGAGCACTTGCTCTGGGATGCCCTCAGCCCTTTTGTCACTACCATTTCCCTAATTTATGTTGATAAGTACCCCTTCTCAGTTGTCATTTCTCTGCCGTACTAGTTTAATCTTTGTCGGTCAATTCCCTCTTTCAGTTATCCACTTTTACACACACCACAGGTTATCACTGAGAGATAAGTAGTCAACACCGATGTGTGTGTTGCAGTTGCTATCTGTGTGCATACTGATTCACAGGTATGTGGTCACTAACCACAGACAGGCTTTCAAAGAAGTAATCTGTCACTGATTCTGATGCACATCTGTATCTTACAGCATGATTTTCAGATAGTTCCAATAAGCAGGCAAGGTTGAGGCACACTGCTACAGAAAATCACAATACTGGGAAAGAAACACTATAGGGAAATCACACAAGGACTTTTTAGAGTCTTATGCTTACATAGATTTAATTGATCTTTGTCTCCATACTAACTAAATGGTCATCAATTATCAATAAGTGTGATTGATCTTTATATAAGAACCAGAGGCATGAGCATTTTCTACACCCTATTAGTAAACCCAGGATAAGACATATATGTGCAATATTTTTTCAGGTCATAAATAAAATATACAAAACATCACTAACAATTTAGGATATATAACTATCAAACAAAGGTGTACATAAAGGTTTTGTTTTATGTTTCATTTTCAGTGTCCATTACATTTCAAAACCAGCTTTGATAATTCTGCTCAATTCAGCAGAAATCTCATATACACTAACTAGTATTTTAAAATTAAAGCCATTTATTCAGCAGATGAGAAATTAGAGTTATTACTTATCTCATACATAATTCTACCAGTCATCCTGGTAGCAATCATTTCTCTCCATAATGTCTCCTTAAAAAAAGTCAATAATCTTTTCACAGTGGATAATAACTTACACAGCGAATGTAAAAAGAGTGTTCAACTCCTTTGTGCAATCAACCCAATGTCTTTTGTTAAGTATGTATGACTTCAAATCAGTGTAAAATGGCAGTCTAGCAGTTAAACAGTGTGCATTGCTGGATCTAATTAATTCTACTATTTTATGCCAAAATTTCCATTAGTTCCCATTAAAGGTCTTGATGTAGTGCAGGCTCCTTTATGTTTTGTAGTTAAAACAATCAAACTCCATTTCAAATTAAGGATTATACTGCAGGAATGAAGGAATGCTACTGTGGCTCTCTAGCATTGAGTTAAGTTACTTACTTTTAACAGGATATTCAGAACATGAGTTAACTGCAAAATGGTTATCATGTAATAAATACATCAACAGAATACTTAAACCCATAGGAAAAAAGCAGCTGGGAAAAAGCAGTTAGGAGTCTGCCCTATGTGTTATAGTTTTATGGTAATATTATAATATGCCATTGAAAACTAAAGTTTCACCAGGGTTACTGGAAATGTTGGAAGCATCAGTGCAGCCAAATTTAATATTATTTTCCCCCTTGAGATTTATACCTCTGCTATATATGCTCATTTAAAGATGCCATTCATTCATAATTCATTGTATAGTTTTAGAAGTCTTCTTTTGGTTGGTAAATAGTAGTTACTGCATACCCACTGTGTGTAAGGAATCATCATCCCTGTGTGATGATAAATAGATGACTGAGTCACATGGGAAATGAACCATGAAAAAGTGAAAAGGAAGATCTTCACCAGCTCCCAAAGGGTGGAAGCACCCAGGACTCTTTCTAGTAAATATCAAGAATGTTTCATTGTCCACTTTATGTTTTTGTGATTGATGCCAACTTTCTTTCTACTTGGCCAATACTTGTTGATGTAAAGTAATCACAATTATAATCTATAATAGATAGCATTTTAGTTCTCATTAAGGACTTTTTAAATACCAACATCAATATGAGTGCTTCTCATGTGTGTGTTTGTGTGTGTGTGTGTGTGTGTGTTTACTTCCATAGGCTTATTTTTTATTAATCAATCATTCATCATCAAGCATTACCTGAAAAATCACTATAAAGTAAGACTTTTTTATATTAGTAGTTGGGGCTAACACTAATATAAAATTATGCTAGTTATATTATTACACTTCAGTCATGAGGAGTTTATTTAAGATAGTTACAAATGCAGAGATTCCAAAATTTTGAACATTTTTAAAGTACCCATCTCTGTTTTTCTTTGGGGGAAATATTCACAGCTCTGGTCAGAATCTTGAAATGTATGCTCTGTTAAAAGCTGAGATGTTCTGGAGAGAGGGAAAAGCTATGTATAAGAAGAGTTCACACTAAGTATTACATTGGATGACATGAATTACACAGAGATAGGGGGCAAAGGTTCAGAAAATGCTGTGAGTTGGGATAGTAGAGAAGAGCTGCAAGTAAGACATGCTTAAATGCACAAACAGAGAATATGTTCTATATCCCTGTTTTCTAGGTGTTTTGGAGATAAATACATTTTACCATTTAACGTACTATAGTGATAACTAAAAGTCTTATTCCAATTTTATATTTCACTTAGGCTTAAACTCTTAGGCTACATAAAATAATTTGAAGTCCTAGTTAATATGACTGAACAATTAAATAGCATCAACATACTCCATGAAATGGATTTTGTCAAAAGATCAATATTTTCATCAATACTCTCTTCTGAAAAGATGTTAATGCTAGGGATGAAATAAGGTTCAATTGATTCTAACGGGGAAAAAACCCTAGGATATTAATAAGTTCTATATTTAGTATTTTCTTGAACTATAAAATTCAAGCAACCACCAGAAATACTGTCTTTCAAGAATATAGGACATTTCTTTCAAATCAAAATAATTATACCCTCTCTTCATAACAAAAATAAAGCCTACTTCCTATCTGCCATTGGTCTTGACATTCTTTCTCCTTTCCCTTACTCCTATTAATTAAAGATGTCTAGCAATTTTATACCCAGCCTGTTAGAGGAACTGCAAGCACCAATTAAAGAAATTAACACAAATCATGGTTTATATCAGGTTTCTCTTTTAACACTGTGATTTTTCCAGAAAATAGAAAGATTTAAACTAAGATGTACTATGAATTAAACCAAGAAATATAATTATTTATATACACGTTGATCGTTCAAAAGAATAAAAAGTGATGTATTAAATGGAATCTTTCACCCACCTCTGATATTCTATGATTCTAAAATTATTTTTGCAGTTAAAAACAGAAGAGACAGCAATTTAGTTGTTATACCAAGACCAAGAAATCAGGTCTTGTGAATTACAGCATTAGGGTAAACAGTACTTTTTAATTGATTTTTTCATAACTGCACTTGACATACAAAGTTGACTCATGACTTTCAAAATTATATCATAAGTTATATGGCACATCTATTAGATGAAGATTCATTCATTTCAAAGAAGATACCACAATCTCAATTGTGTTTACGTTTTAGCATCTAAACATGTTTACAACTTTCTCAATTATTCACTGCCTTGAAGTCCCACTGAAAGAACAACTACATCAGCCACTTGATTCTAAAAAGGAGCACATTTGTATCAGACTAGGAAAAGTAATCAATATTTGTACATACTTATCGTACAAAATGTCTAGTGGAACAAATGTCACAGTTTCAATGACTTAGTTGGTAATTCATTACTCATGTTATTATGCTCCCTCATCTTTGAATTGTTTAAGACAAAATAAATTCAGTATGCTTGTATTCTCCCCATGGTTATTTTGTAAGCTTCCCCCCCCCCACCATTCTTTTATGAATGTTTTTAAAATAATGCTATTTAAACAGAGGGTCTAAGTCTGTTCTCAGGATCCAAAAAATATTCAACTAGGACTATATATGACATACATGTAAGGAATACTACTCCATAGATGGCTACAGAGAGATATATATTAGTGTATATATCGATTCTAATAATGATTCAAGAATGCCTTTTGGTGATGAAAAAAGCAGTAAAGACCAAGGCAGAAAGTATATATATATATATATCTATTTCATCATTAAGTGCAGGTAAAATCTAATGTACGTGAAGGAAGAATAAAACTTATCTAATACAGTTGATTGACTTAATCTTTGAAGTTTTCAATAACAAGTTATTGATGAAATCACAATTTTATTTCTTCCCCCCAACAACAAAAACAGAATAAATTTAAGTCTAATAATCTAATTAGATTTAACAATTTTTTAACGAAAGAATAAAACATGCATCACAATAAAAGAAACCTTCAAGACAGTTATAATCATGGTATGAATAATGTTGTATTTTATTATTGATTAAAAGGGTTTGACCATGACATTTCATTCATCAGATTCCACTTCTCATTACGTGAAGACAATGCACATTTATCAAGTATATGTGTGGCTTCTCACATTTATGTTTTCTTTGAATTATCTTTTTGCCTTAAGTTTGATGGTTATAGTATTTGTATGACTTTTATCAGAATTTCAGGCTCTCCTCATCACAGTCCTTCAGAATTTCAGCCTATTTCAAAGCTCTTAGAAACCCAACTGTGAAATATAGTGTGCAAATAGAGAAATTTCAGCTTCATCCCATTACTGTATTAATTCAAAATTTTTTGTGTCAGTTGTTGACATAAATATAAATCATTGACTGTTAGGGACATAGATTCCCACTAATGAAAATGGAAACCAATTGAATTCTCTGGAAGTGGCACAAATCATTCACATGATTCAGTAATAGTCCACTCTGGCAAATCACCATGACATGATGATTACAGTACCCCTTAAAAAGTAGTAAATTATAATGCATGGACCACTCTGTGCTATCTTCACTTCTCTAGTAACTCAATAAGTCCACTCATAACAAAGTCAACTTAAGATAAATCTTTTAAAATTTACAATGAATAGAAAAATCAAATTCTACTTCTTTAACATGAATCCCCAAAAATAACTTAAAGAAATATGAGGTATAATATGGAGCAGAGTGGACTACACTAACTATGGAAAAGTTTACCTAATAGATGTTTTTAATATGTGTGTTAATACATATGCTATATATATATGTATATATATGTATGTGTGTGTATATATATATATGTATATATATACATATATATCTATCTATATACATATATAGATAGATATGTATATAGATAGATATGTATATAGATAGATAGATATGTATATATCTATCTATATATATATATATATATATATATATATATACACATATATAGTTTGGTGATTAATAAAAAATAATCTTGAGAAAGCACTTTACCTTAGCCCTTCCTTAGATATGACTATTATAGATTCTGGAAAAAATATTTTAAATTAACTACAAAGAACTAATAAAAATGTAATCTGAAATCATGGAATGAGGCTACCTCATAATCAAAGCCCACATTATGTGAGGCAGTTTTGTTGTATCAAACACCAACACCCTTAAAGAAGGCCCAGAACAGACTTTCTGTTGTTTATTAAATCATGCTGGAAAAGCTCTTCACCCTACTATGATTAAGGGCATATATTAAAATGCTAGTGGCAATATTCAATGTTTGTGAATGTCTTCAAACTTTCCATGCTGTAATTTTTAAATCGGTATTAAAGTATTTTTTCAAAGTAAGAGAGTAAGAATTAGCATTATACGAAGCATTTTATGAGTAAAATGATGCTTAGCTATGAAATAAGTCGGAAAATGCCTTAAGTTTCTGTCTTTAGTGTTTTTATTTTCTCTACCGTTTTCTCACTGAGTTTTATACTTATTTCCAAACAAATTTTTAAAAATTTATAGAAAACATATAGTCATTTTATACAATATTGATTCCTGTTTAAGGCCAGGAATGGAAAAAAAAAAAAAAGACACTTCTCTAAATTTGAGCACTTCATGATACTTAAATACTTATAACAAAAAATGTTAACTTTGAGTTTGACTCATATAAATAGCCTGGGAAAAATAACTACTCTTATTATGAGATTGTTTTAAATTTCCATGTTTGAGGAGTTATTTTAGTATTCAGATTAATTGGGAATGAATATTTCAAAAGGAGAAAACAATATTGTACATTACAGAATGAAAGAAAAAGGGAAAAAAAAACATCTTATAGATGTGCTGTCTAAAAGACACATGTGAGTCATGTGAGTCACAAAGTGGTTTTAAATTTTCTGGTAGCTGTATTTAAAAGAACAAAACAAATGGGAGATTTTAACAATTTTGCCAATATATCTTACTTAACCCAATATATTAAAAATGTTATCATTTCCAATATAATCAACCCAAACAAATTATCTATGACATACTTTCCAACCTTTTTTTTGTATCTTAAGTCTTTTAAACCTTCCTATGTTTTACATGAGCAGCATATCTCAATCGGGACACGTGGGTAGTAGCCACTGTACTGAACACAAAGCCTTGGAGGACTGATTAGCGATCCTCATAAACCCTACCTTTTACAAGAAATCTACACTTAAGGAAAGTGAGGTAAAAAGGCATAGGAGATATTAAAAAGTAGAAAATATCACAGTATAATAAATTTAATATCCCCCCCCCCCTTGAATGTGAAAACATACCAGTAGAATTTTCCACAGAAGTGTAGTCAAGGGCAAGAAAGTAGGTCTGGCAGAACAGCTGAAGGAAGTATCCGAGCATGCTTCTTTTATCAATGCCTCGTATCCAACACCGATTGTCGCTATTAACTTGTAAGACAAAATCACCTCAGTTGGAGGTACTGAGCTGTATGTCTCTGACTCATGTAGCTTCTATTTTTATTGTCTTTGGTTTACACTTATGGCTTTTTAAATGCATATATATTTTAGAAGGGTGACTTTTAAATACGTATGTTTTAAAGTTAACCTGTCCTCTCTCTTCCTTGTATTCTTTGTTCCTCTGTGGCCTTTGCAACATATGCCTGCTAAATAAATAAATAAATACATGTATGTTGGGTGTAAGGGTGCATATTTATGAGAAAGAGGCATGTGGGAAGTCAAACTGTGAAGAGAGCTTTGCTCACCGAGCCCCCTGACCCTTTGAAATACCCTCAGCTGTTCGTAAAACCACAGGAAACCTATTTGTTTATGGAAGTGTGCCAGGTGTTTCTTTTTCATAATTTTGTAATTGATTAATCATCATCATCTAGGAAAAAAGGGCAACACCATGATGAAAGACTGTATTTCCATCCGTACATTAAATAGAGTATTTTGAATGAGCAATGATGAAAAGATAAGGAGGGGAAAGAGGAAGAAGAAAAATAGGAGCACAAAGTTAGAACCGTGGCTTTATAATTTAACCATAATTTATAATCCTAAGCCATTCAAATGTTATACCTTCTTAGTCAAACCCTGCAAATTTAAACCCTGTGAAATTTTTAGAGTTATGCCTAACTTAGGTATTTTTTCAGAATAATTTACTCAAAAATTACGAAGTAAAGTGTTGTATGATCGTCATTTAAAAATCTGCTATATTTGTTTAATATCAGAAAATGTTTTATTAAAATTAGTTGTGAATAAAAGAGAATGCTGACACTAAGTGAAAAATATATATTTGCAAATGGCAGTATTCTTTGGAAGCTTCCAAAATTTATTAAAAAATGGAAAATGGTCATTTAAAAGATAAAATAGGAGTGGAGAGAAAAATGATCAGTGCTAGGACACTAAACTAAACCTTAGAAGAGATGAACAAACATAGTAAGTTATAAAGAAGATCTTTTCTAAAGCCAGATGACTTGAAATAAAGAACATGTGCCTGCAGTGGACAGTAGGAGAGATTAATTTACTGACCTGGCTGTACACTGAAACATCAAGGATGAATTTTAGCAGGGTCTGGGCTCTATGGCAAGAGGTAACAAAGGAATTACAGATGGAGAGCTCATTGGAAAGATCGCATTTTGAAATACAAAGTAAATATTAAAAGTAGATTTAACTTAACTGTAAAGGATTGCTAGCTAACAAGGAATGACTACTGTCTTTTTGTCTTACACTCTAGTTTTATTTTGCCCTTTGTTATGATTATGATTTACAGATAAACAATCTGTATCATACTTATAGAACAGGTCAGGGTAGATCATCAATCAATGTAGATCATAGATAGAGCCCTAAGTTGTACAACTGACCAATGATAAACCAAAATGCTGGCGTGTTGGTAGTGCTCAAATTGTGATCCGTGTAGTATCATCACCAACACCATCATCCTCATCATCATCACCATCATCATCATCACCACCTGAGAATTAGTTAGAAATGTGTACTCACAGATCCCACTCTAGACCCACTGAATCATGATCTGAATTTCAATAAGATTTCCAAATTATTTGAAAGTGCATTAAATGCTAAGAAGTGCTGTTCTACAGTCATATGCTCCTCTATCTTGTCATTACATGGTAGAGTTTCTCAAAGCTCAGTTAAAAAGCCCTGTTTTCGATCCCACAGGCTGGGAAGATAACAGAGTAAGAGGACCCTAAGCTCACCTTGTCTTATGAATATGACTAGATAAAACTCACTTTATTGTATATAACCCAGAAAACAACCTGAAGACTGGCAGAACAAACTCCACAACTAACGGTTGAGAAGAGGCCACATCAAAGAGGGTAGGAGGGGTGAAGATGCATTGGGTATTGAAAATGGACCAAGGCCTTCTGTAGAGGGAGTGGAGGCAGGGAGCCACAGGCAAAGAAAAGGGGACAAAAACAGACTTTCACACCAGGGAGCCTGCATGGGGAAGACAGTTCCCCTTAGCATTTGGCTTTGAAGGGGAGAAGGCACTAATTTTGTTGAATTCTTACTACCAAAGAGACTTAAATCCTGGAATTTTAAAAATCAACAGGCTGTGTTCTGGGAGGGCCCAGAGGGCAATAGGAAGCTGAGTCACCATCCTTAAAAAAAGAACTCTACACTATGCCATGGAGATACAGCATAGAAGTAGCAGTTTGGAAAACAAAAAAACAAACAAAAACCAAAACAAAACAAAAAAACAAAACATCTGGAGCATATTGGAAAAAAAGCTATTTACTCATCTCAAAGCATATCCCAGAGGGAGACTCCTTCAGGAACAAAGTAGCTGGAAGGCAATATTTCCCTGCCTTGCCCCCTTGCCCCAACATAAACACACAACCACATGCAGGAACCAGCACAATGTCAACACTACCTAATTAGCTTACACCAAGGCCCCCCTCCCCCACTACATTTTGGCAGATCCACTCTTTTCAGTCACATTTACCTCAGTCTAGGCTCTGTGCATACCCTCCCCCGGAAGACCAGCAAAACCTTGCCAACACCTCATATCCTGACCAGTGTGTTTTGCAGGGCCTTGGTCTCAGTGGCAGCAGCAGTGGGGGGCCCTGTGGAGCCTGAGGTGTACCTTGTTAAAATTGTGCACCCCACCCATGCAGTCCCAGTCTCTGCAGCAGCAACTACAGGTCTCATTTTGCAAGCTGACTTGCCCACATCTTGTTAAAACTGTGTGTCCCATCTCAGCCAGGGACAAAACACTGCCCATAACAGGCAAAGAGAGCCTCTGTAGACAACTGGACTGAAAGAAAAAGTTTCCAGGATGCAACAGCAGGGCACATACAACACACATAGGAGACAACCTCTGAAATGCCAGTTTCAGGGGAACAAGGGACACTGCATGGCAGGATACTACAGGACCTCTTCTTCATAAGACCATTATTTACAAGAGCAGGAGAGGTAACTGACTGTCCTAATACACAGAAACAGACCTAGAGAATTAGATGCAATGAGGAGACAGAGGAATACGTTCCAAGTCAAAGAACAAGAGTAACCATAGCAACAGACCTAAGTAAAACAGATATAAGTAATATGCCTGATTGAGAATTTGAAGTAATGATCATAAAGATATTCTCTGAACTTGAGAAAATAGTGTAGGACATCAGTGAGACTATTAACAAAGAGATAAAAAGAACCAATCAAAAGTGAAGAACACAATAAATTAAATGAAAAATACACTAGATGGAATAAATAACAGGCTAGAGGAGGTAGAGGAATGGGTTAGTAACCTGGAAGACAGAGTAGTGGAAATTAATCAAGTTGAGCAAGTGAGAGAAAAAAAAATGAAAATGACTTAGGGGAACTCAGTGACTCCATCAAGTGTAATAAGATTCACATTATAGGGATCCCAGAAGAAAAAAAAAGAGAAAAAATGGCAGAAAAATTATTAGAAAAAATAATAGCTGAAAACTTACCTAATCTGGGAAGGAAACAGAAATCCAGATCCAGGAGGCACAGAAATCCCCCAACAAAATCAACCCAAGGAAGTTCACGCTAAGACACATAGTAATTAAAATGACAAAAAGTACTGATGTAGAAAGAATTTTAAAAGCAACAGGAGAAAAGAAGATAGTTACATACAAGGGCAATCCTGCAAGTCTATCAGCAAATTTTTCAGCAGAAACTTTGCAGCCCAGAAGGGACTGGTATGACATGTTCAAAGTGCTGAAGGGAAAAACAAAACAAAACAAAACAAAACAAACAAAAAAACCGCTGCCAAGAGTCCAAGAATCCTTTATTCAGCAAGGGTGTCATTCAGAATAGAAGGGGAGATGAAGAATTTCTCAGAAAAATTCACTAAAGGAGTTCATGACCACTAAAACACCCCTATAAGAAATACTAATGGAGACTCTGAGGGGAAAGGAAAGACCATAAGCAAGAGTACGGAAAGTTTGAAATACCAAAGCATTAAAATAAGCATATCTATAAAAATTAGTCAAGGAATTCACAAAATAAAAGGACATAAAATATGATATCATATGCCTTAAATGTGGAGAAACAGAGAAGTAAGAGTGTGTTCAAACACAAGCTAACATCTACTTAATATAGACTGCTCTATGCAGAAGATGTTATATACAAACACATTGGTAGCCACAAATCAAAAACCAATAATAGATATGCAAAGAATAAAGAGAAAAGAATCCAAGAATATCACTAAAGAAAGTAAGCGAACCACAAAAGAGAGCAAGAGAAGATAGGATCAGAGAAAAAAAAAAAACAACAAAAAACAATCACAAAACAAGTAACAAAATGGCAATAAATATATATCTATCAATAATTACTTTGAATGTAAATAGACCAAATGCTGCAATTAAAAAAACACAGGATGATGGAATGGATAACAAAAAAAAAAGACTTATCTATATGCTGCCTACAAGAGACTTATTTCATACCTAAAGAGACATGCAGATTGAAAGTGAGGGGATGGAGAAACATATATCAGGCTAATGGATGTCAAAAGAAAGCCAGAGTAGTAATACTTATATCAGACAAATAGACTTAACAATGAAGACTGTAACAAGAGACAAAGGACACTACATAAAACTAAGGTGGACAATCCAACAAGAAGATATTACAATTGTAAATATTTATGCACACAACATGAAAGCCCCCAAATAAAACAGTTAATTATAGACATAAAAGAACTAAGTGACAGTAATACAATTATAGTAGGGGACTTTAACACCCCACTTATAACAATGGAAAGATCACTCAAACAGAAAGTCAACAAGGAAACGGTGAATTTGAATGACACACTGGAATAGACGGCTTTAATAGATGCATTCTGAACATTCCATCCCAAAACAGGAGAATACACATTCTTTTCAAGTACACATAGAAAATTCTCCAGAATAGATTACATATTAGCCCATAAAACAAACCTTAACAAATTTAAAAAGATTGAAATTATACCATGGATCTTTTCTGACCCTAAAGCCATGAAACTAGAAATCAACCACAAGCAAAAATCTGGAAACAACACAAATATATGGAGCTTAAATAACATGCTACTAAACAATGCATGGGTCAGCCACAAAATCAAATAAATAAATAAATAAATTAATTAATTAATTAATTTAAAAAAATGAAAATGAAAACACAATGGTCCCAAAACTGGGATTCAGAGAAAGCAGTTTGAAGAAGGAAATTTATAGCAATACAGGTCTACCCCAAGAAGCAAGAAAAATCCCAAAAAGCATCATAATCTTACACTTAAAGGAGCTAGAAAAAGAACAAATAAAACCCTAGACCAGAGAAGGAAGGAAATAATAAAGATTAGAGCAGAAATAAATGATATTGAAACTAAAAACAAAACAAAACAAAAACAAACAAACAAACAAACAAAACCAGATCAATAACTAGGAAGTGGTTCTTTGAAAAGATCAACAAAATTGATAAACCTTTGGCCAGACTTGTGAAAACAACAACAACAACAACAACAACAACACACACACACACAATAAAAACAAAAAGAGAAAGGACTCAAAAACAATCAGAAATGAAGGAGGAGAAATAATAACTGACAGCACAGAAATACAAATGATTGTAAGAATATTATGAAAAATTATACATCAACAAATTGGAAAACCTAAAAGGAATGGATAAATTCCTAGAACATATAACCTACCAAAAATGAAACAGGAAGAAATAGAAAATTTGAACAGACTGGTTATCAGCAATGAAATTGAATAAGTAATGAAAATATTTCCCAAAAAACAAGAGTGGGAACAGGCAACTTCACAGATGAATTCTACCAAACATTTAAATAATAGCTATTATCTATTCTTCTCAAACTATTTCAAAAAATAGGAGAAGGAAAACATCCAAGCTCATTACATGAGGCCAGCATTCCCTTAATACCAAAACAGGATAAAGACACCGCCTCCCCCTACCAAAAAAAAGAGAACTACAGGCCAATATCTCTGATGAATATAAGTGCAAAAATCCTCAACAAAATATTAGCAAACAGAATCCAACAATTCATTAAAAAAATCATTCACAACAATGAAGTGGGATTTATTCCTGGGATGCAAGTGTGGTTCTATATTCACAAATCAATGTGATACATCACATTAACAAGAGAAAAGGTAAGAACTGTATGATAATTTCAATAGATGCAGAAAAAGCATTTGACAAAATACAACATCCATTCATAATAAAAACCCTCAACAAAGTAGGTTTAGAGGGAACATACCTCAAAATAATAAAGGTTTTCCATGAAAAACCTACAGCTAACACAATACTCAATAAGGAAAAACTGAGAGCTTTTTCCCTAATGTCAGGAAGAAGATAAGGATGTCCACTCTCACCATTTGTTATTCAACATAGTACTAGAAGTCCTAGCCACAGCAATCAGGAAAGACAAACGGTAAAAAGGCATCCATATTAGCAAGGAAGAAGTAAAATTTTCACTATTTGCAGATGATATGATACTATATATAGAAAATCCTAAGGATTCCACCAAAAAACCCCTACTACTAATACTAATGAATTTAATAAAGTTGCAGGATACAAAATCAGTGTACAAAAATCAGTTGCATTTCTATACACTAATGATGAAGCAACAGAAGGAGAAATTAAGAAAATAGTCTCATTTACAATTACACAAAAATCAATAAGACATCTAGGAATAAACCTAACTAAAGTGGTGAAAGAATTTTACTCTAAAAACTATAAAACTCTGAAAACAGAAATTGAAGATGACACAAAGAAATGGAAAGACATTCCATGCTCATGGATTGGAAGAACAAATATTGTTAAAATGTCCATACTACTTAAAGCAATCTACAGATTTAATGCAATCCCTATGAAAATACCAACAGCATTTTTCACAAAACTGGAACAGACAATCCTAAAATTTGTATTGAACCACAAAGACCCTGAATAGATGAAGCAATCTTGAAAAAGAAAAACAAAACTAGAGGTATCAAAATACCAGACTTCAAGTTATATTAAGAAGTTCAAGTAATCAAAAACAGTATGTTACTTGCACAAAAATAGGTTAAAAATCAATAATTCATAATAGAAAGCCCAGAGATTAACCCACAATTATATGGCCAATAAATGAGGCAAGAATATGCAGTGGGGAAAAAAGTCTCTTCAACAAATAGTACTGGGAAAACTGGACAGTTACATGCAAAGAAAGAAATTGGACCTCTTTCTTACTCCATACACAAAAGTAAACTCAAAATGGATTAAGGACCTATATCTGAGACCTGTAACCATAAAAATCCTAGAAGAGAACACAGGCAGTAATTTCCCTGATGTTGGTTGTAACATCTGTCTAGATATTATCTCCTCAGGTGAGGGAAACGAAAGAAAAAATAAACTGTTGGGACTGAATCAAAATAGAAAACTTCTGTACAGTGAAGGAAACAACAAAACTAAAGGACAGCCTACTGAATAGGACAAGATACTTGCAAAGGACATATTTGTTATTATCTATAATATATAAAGAACTTATACAACTTGACACCAGAAAAAAATCCCCAGATAATCCCATTAAAAATAGACACATGAACAGACATTTCTCCAAAGATGTACAGATGGCCAACAGACACATGAAAAGATGCTCAACATCACTCATCATCAGGGAAATGCAAGTCAAAACCACAATAAGATATCACCTCATCCCTGCAGAATAGCTAAAATACGAAACTCAAGAAACAAGTGTTGGTGAGGATGTGATGAAAAAGTCGTTAATGTGTACTGTATCAGTTCCATTTAGACACAAGCAAATTTAACATTATAGTAATTTGTCTTTACTTGCTACCAAAATATATCGTCCCTTTGTCTATCTTCAGGGCAAATCCATAAAAGTAGATTCCACATTCACCAAAAGCTAATGTGCACAAAATAATAATTGAGGACTACAATGTAATTAATGTTATTTGATAATGTGAATAATTCAATGACATTCTCTTTGTATGAATGAACTTATGTACATACTGAATTGGAGGTTACAATATTTATGTGATGTGCTTTCACTGTACTGATAATACATACATCCTGATACAATACATTGCTTTAAAAGTAGAACAATGGAAAGTTTAATTCAGAAAAAACAAAAAACAAAAGTCTCCTACTACGTTGTACTCTAAAAAATGTTTTTTTTAAATTTTTTAAATCAACTTTGTATGTAATTTTCTTTATGGAGATTTCTCTGAGCTACAATGGTTCAAATTAGTTCATGGAAGAGTAATAGTTATAGGATATGTCTATTCTTCATGTCACTTGAAGCAAAATTTTATTGCCATTTCTATATCCTTAATTATAATGTTTAGTATTTTGTGAATCTATGTCACTGATATTGTAAAGTACAATTGTAAAGTCATGATGCCTACTTTAACTCATTCTTGGAACAAGAAGATGTGATTAAATAAGTTAATTGCTAAGTAATTATTTCATGTATCCTGACTGGCTAACCACACTAATATACAACTTAAATAAAAATTTATGTAGAAGTTAAATATTTTGTTTTTTTAAATAACAAAGGCAATAAAGCACAGCAATCATCCATTCTTAGAAGATAATTGAAAAATCATCTTTAATATATGAATATTCTGAATGTCAATCACTTACTAAAAAGTTTTTGTCATACTTGTTGATTGATAAGAGCATACAAAAACGAGAAACTGAAAGCAGAAGTCTAATGATGCCAACTACTTTAGGTGTCTGTAGGCATTGTTGTTTTGAGGTTAGGTTAATATAATTTATTGTCCTATATTTATCATTTATAGGTAACTCATTTTTTCTATGCATTGATTCATTTCCTTATAAATTCTATAAACAAAGCGAATTTTGAATAATTTTCACCTTGTAGAAATCCTTCCATTTCTCAAGCTATGTATGCTCAGTTGCTCTCCTATTGTCATTCTGCAAGTCAATATTAGAGGCAAGATACATAGTCTATAGTTCCCTAGTCCTATATATGTCTTCAGAGTATTCAATTACCCTCTAGAGAGCAATGGCAATATTAACAGTGATTTATGGTTAATCGTTAGCTATTGTTCCATTATCCATTTATCCCAATGAGAGCTTGCCTATTTAGAAATTACTGCACCTCCACCCCCACTTTGTTTTTAAGGAAAAGATCTATTGAGGATATTGGTAAAATCATGACAATTCAAGGGTTTGTTTGGGCAAGCACATTGTCCAAATAGAGGCAAGTGTAAGTGTCATATTTCCCATTACAAAAGAAAACAACTGCTACTTGGAGAAAATGCTACTGCTTTACTTTGCTCATGTTTTTAATGGGTGTCCCCATCTGAATCATTGCTTATGTTTTTATTTCTCAAGCAAACCATTGTTCATATTTCCTTTCTGTTATTTTCTCCCCCATATTTTACAGCACGACCTCTCCACTTTAAAAACCTGCTAGTCTCACTGCTCACACTGTTACTTTCTCTGAATTCATAGGTTAAAATGGGGAAAAAAGATTATTTTTTAGAATATTATAGAATCTTGGGAAAATAGAGCTACATCTGACTTTAGAGTCATTCATTGAATTGGTAATTCTCATTTATAGGTGAAGCGGGGCAGAGGTAGGTGTGTGTGCATATGTGTAGATCACAGTTTCCTTGGCTAATGAAGAACTTGGAATAAGGCTTGGGTTTAAGTTCTTATGTGGCCAAAGCCTACCCTTGAGACTTCAGGCCACAGTTGTAGAGATAATAATGATAGCCATTCTATGTGTGAATTTAGACATATGATAATGTAGATAAAAATATTTTGAAAATACAAGTTATTACTGTTGATAGCTACAAAGAGATTAAATGAGACCTAAAGAAAAAGGATGACTTTCCTGAAAGCATACAGGTAGATTTGGGTCTAGAGTCCTGGTTGTGACTAGGATTAGTTCCAGTTACTACTGTTGTATAACAAATTACCCCAAAACTGAGTGGCTTAAAACAATTTTATTTTTCTCCCTATTTTGTTTTTCAAGAATGAAGAGCTCTACTGGGTAGTTTGGACTTGGAATCTCTCTTGTGGTAGTAATCAGATGTCAGCTGGGGCAGGCTTAGTCATCAGAAATATGACCTAAACTGGACAGCTGAGATATCCCACCAATGGGAGGCAGTGACACTGGCTCTTGGCTTGGATTTTACCTGAGTCTGTTGACTGGAGAACCTATGAATGGCCCCTCCAATGTGAGGGTCTCAGGCTAGTTCTTACATGGTATATGGCTTTCCTCAGAGTAATTGTGTCAAGAAAACCAGGTGGAAGTTATGTGGCTTCTTATGAACTAGTCTTGGAAGCATCCAGTATCATTGCCACCATACTTTGTTGGTTAAAGCATTCATGATCCTGCTCAGATTGAAAGGGAGGGGACATAAACCTCAGATCACAAAGGTGGGAGGGACAAAGAATTTGTGACCATCTTTCAAACCTACCGTATTCTGGTTTGAGTCTGGTGTGCATTGTCATACCCTGTCACTCCTCCTGAGAAACTGTATGAAAAGTTATCATTTCCCATTTCTCTATGAATGGCCACATATATAGTTCTCATGGTGGAACTACAGTTGACTTGAAAATAAGAGTCATAGGGGCGCCTGGGTGGCGCAGTCGGTTGAGCGTCCGACTTCAGCCAGGTCACGATCTCGCGGTCCGTGAGTTCGAGCCCCGCGTCGGGCTCTGGGCTGATGGCTCAGAGCCTGGAGCCTGTTTCCGATGCTGTGTCTCCCTCTCTCTCTGCCCCTCCCCCGTTCATGCTCTGTCTCTCTCTGTCCCAAAAATAAATAAACGTTGAAAAAAAAAATTAAAAAAAAAAAATAAGAGTCATATATTCAATATTTAAAATTTAGTTGCATATCATTCAATAGAAAATCAACAACATATAACTGAGTACAACTGTGTGACAGCTCCAAATCTAGGTACTAGAAATACAACTATTAAAAAAAAAAGTGCCCTCAGGTCTCCAGGGAAGGTAGAAACGTAAACATAAATTAAGAATAAAGTTGCTAAGTTGCTACAACAGAAACATGCATTGGGTGGGCTCTGCAATGGGTTTACTGCACAGGAGGTTAAAGAAATGGTTGCAGAGGATTGGGATTAGAGGGGTCATCAGGAGGAACCCTTGACCACCGAGGTGGTCAGCCCTCTCCCTGTCTGAAGACATGGCATTCCAAATGCACTTACTTTTGAGAAGTCAAAAAGTAAACAAAAAATTCAAGTTAAATTTGATATGGCTATGGTGTAAGACAAAAATGTGATAGCTAAAGAAGATGAGTCTGGGAAATTAAGATAGAGCCAGGAATTGAAGTCTCTTCTATCATGGTCAGAAGTTTGTATATAAAAGTATGGTCATTTAATATTAATAATGTAACTCAAACAATTGAAAGCAGAAGCTAATATTATAAGATTTCTTTGGGGGTACTTTCAAACAATGGAAACAGTATAATTAAAATATTTCAAAGTAGTTAAAACTGCATAAAGTTACAATCGAATTCGGGACAGAGAAGAAGCATATTTAAACAAACCATAGATGTTTAATAAAAAGCCTCTATGAAACACAAATGAAACTGGATTGAAATCAGGTGTTGACTTAATGTAACTTTGCCACGGTATGTGTTGGGTTATGTTCAAATCATCTAGTATTCGCATTTACATACAGTAATCAAAATGGAGCAAGCAACAAGGAGAACAGATTCTATATTAAAATCTCCACGGACAAACACATGGCGCTCACATCAACTGGCTCCTGTGATTTTACTGCATGTGCACTGGCTAATTGAATTGAGAGAGACTTTCCTAGATCAGGTACAAAACAAAGATCCTTTGTGGTTAAAATTTTCCACACATGGAATGTGTTAAAGTTAGGATAAATATGCAGGATACTGTTTACAGCTCAAAGATTTAATTATTTGTAAGAAGAATGTCTGTTGAAAATAAGTGGGATGCGGGAAAATAGTTTAACAAAAGGAAGTGGGGCTTCAGTGCACAGGCTCAGTGCAGTAGAACCTTTCTCCCCAAAGTGTGTTGTGCAGAGCTGCAGCATGGGCATCAGTTGGGAGCTTGTTAGAAACGCAGTCTCTCAGGTCCCACCAAATCAGAATCCATCCTTTTACCAGATTCCCAGGTGATTCCTATGGGCATTAAAATCTGGGGAATACAGATAATGGGTGCAGGACACTGCAGGTTTAGGATAACCTTGAAGGATGAAGTGTAGACCTTTGCATTTGTTTTCATGAGTTTGTTGAAAGAAAATGAGTTAGATCTTGAAGAGGCAGAACACACATAAAGGAACAGATAAGAACAAATTTCAAAAGCAGTGGTGATTGAACAGGTCATTAAGAAAGGGCAGAATTCATATCTATATTTATATATATAAAGTATGGAATTTATAATGGCCAGTTAGATGTAGTCTAACTATTAATAGAATAGTTGGCTATCAAGTGCCTAAGACATTGGTTGGCACATGGCACACATTCAATATCAATATTAATTGAATGCATACGCTTTATATATATCACTGTATCACATAAAGTGATTTTGCATACATTATTTCACTTTGAGTCTTACAACATCCCCCTGAAGTAGGTAGAATGGGTAGTTGGCATCATTAGACAAATGCTTTCAACTTGTCTGCTTTGTAATAACTTAAAATCAACAGGTATGACAGAACCTTTTAGTGCGTGATTGATGTTAAGAATATTCATACATTAATGATAGCATTTTCAATTGTCTTCAAAGGAGGATAATTTTTACATGTTACTGCCTTTGTTTAAGACAGACTAAGAGAGTTAACTTTGAATAGTGAATTTACTAAGTTTAATTAATTTTCTAATTTATATCTTACTTTGCTACATCAAGGATTTAAAGGAGGCATCGTGAACAATGTAATTTAAAATATATGAGGGAGATAAGCTAGGGACATACCATACTTTGTCATTATTGAAAGGGAATTGAAAATGGCATGATTTCACAGGTAATTCTGGGAGCCAGTGGCCACCTTTGGCACCTTTTCCACCTCCGTGCAGAACATTTGGCCAGTTAGGCCTCGCATGACCTCCATGAAGGGTACGCTTTAGCATGAGAAGCATAGAAAACAATATTGAGAATGTGGAAGTGCAGAGAGGTTAGTAACTTTTTGAAATGACAGTTGGGACGAGGATCTGAAGTCCCACTTTCTGATTAAAATTTGAGAAAATACTGAAATTTTTAATTTCAATTTTGAGACATATTGTTTAATGTAATATGTATGTGACAAAGAGACTATTTGTAGTTATTACGGACCATCCATGTAAATCTGGAACACATTTTCAACATAATTTGCCCCTCAAAACAGTTTGCTCATGTTCAAGGAACAAGTAAAAGTTGGAATTCTCATTGTAGAAAAAGAAAAGAAATAATTAAAAACCTATTATTACTTTATTTTGATGGATAAATATTTGATTCATACAAAGGTTTACTGAATTATGTATTTTATTAAATGAATAATTTTTTCTTAGATATTGAGATTTTTTTTATGTGGTTGAGGACAGATGTTCATTACATGGCAAACCAAAGAACTTTAAAAAAAATCATGGTACAATCTTATTCTTCCAATGTATTGTTCATTCCAAATTTGCTCAAATTCATCATAAGCAAAAGGAATTAAAATAAAATCACTTTAAAGGATAATGAGGCTTTCTGTTCCATCTTTAGTTTTAATTGACTAAATTCTTAAAAGTTCATAGTTTTTAAACATCTGAACGAGATACTAATCTCCGGAATCAAATACAGTCAAGCACATTATGAAATTCAACTTGTGTTGAACCCTACCAACCTACTTAGTTTAGGGAGATTTCTCTGAAGATGAAAAAGAAACTATTTTACTCCATTGATACCCATAAGTGTCCACTGATGTTATCCAATAAAAAAAATTATAACTACAATTCCTACCATATTTTCTACCCTGGCTCTGCACCAGGCACTCTCTTGGGCACCTGATACACAACATTTTAATTCTTACAACGAGCATTCCAAAAAGTGTTACTAGCTTCAAGTTATAGAAGAGGAAATGGAAACTTAAGTTAAATTTGCTAAAGGTCACAAATCAGGCTATATTCTAAATGCTGTTTTCTTCCTACCATGCCCTGCTGACAGCTTATTACATTATACAAAGTCACAACTTTAACTAAATGGTATTTGCATTTTCAGGAGATCACGGGGCTCAGCATATCTGTCTCTTAAGAAGATACCTTTAGGTAAAGAACAGTAATAACATTATCATACAATAATTATACAATTACACAACAACATAATAAAGTCTAGTTCTGAGAAAAAAAGACAGCATACAATAATTCATTTTGAAAGAAACGGTAGACAATTTCCTCATTTTAAGTTGGCTAACGCAATCAATTTGTAGAATGCTTATATGGTATATGCACAGTGTTAAAGACGCTATATATTTTATGTTCTAAAGCAGGACCCCTATGAGACTGAAAAGAAATAATCACCACACAGGTAGTTGGACTGTATGCTTCAACTGGGGCTGTCCTGGTGTAAGTTCAATGTGTGGTCATCCTATACAAAGGAAGTTATAAATGCTCATAAAATTGAGTTGGTGAATGACAGAGACAGAACTGAGATTAGCCTGAACTCTTACTCAGAAGTACTTTTTTCTCTAAGGCTTGAATTAAGTAATTGTATATATCTTATAGAATTTTTTTTCTAGAAGAGGTATGCCAGATAAGGGTTTGGAAGTTTTGTCACGCTATTTATGCTTAAACTGCTCCCTAGTTATACTGATATGATGTAATTAACTTTGAAAAATGATGCTTTAAAAAAGATTAGAGAGTATCCTAGGTTAAAGAACAAAGGGGGAGACAAAATGCAGGAATGATTCAGCCTTTTATGTCTTCTTGATTCAGAAGCTGCATAATTTCCTTCTTAATCAAATTGCACTTTTCTTAAATCAGATATTTAAAACATTCCATTAAGTACCCCCCCCAAAAGTTGTAAGAACAACAAACATATGACATAAAAACTAAATCTGCTAATACTAAATATTTTTGCATTGTGTTAAAAATAATTTATATAATTCTAAAACTAATAAAATTGAATTGGCTATTCAACAAATGGAATTTTCTATCATGTTTGTTATCAGCTAAATAATTCATTATTCCATTTTATATACACACTCTTTAATTAACTTATTGACTCAGAGGTAAGATGCTGCTAATCCATTCATTTCCCCAAGCCCACAAAAAAAAAAAAAAAAAAAGTACAAAACATGTGTGAGTATAAGAGCAAAAGTTTAGGTCTTTAATATGAAGGAATTTTTAATCAGAGGAGAAAGCAGCTGGTTGAGGTTCTCTCTACCTCCAACTAGAGATCCCAGATTGCATGGTGATTAGTGACACCTGTTTTCTACTAGCCTTTTCCTGAAGCAGGCAAAGCATGAAGTTGCCTATAGAAGTGTTCTTGGCATTTTGTTGTGCTTTCTTTTAAAAGCCGCATTTTCTTTTAAAGCCAGATATTTATTTTTAGCCATGGTGTGTGTATTAAAAAAAATTCAGAGGTTAATTTTGCCTGCAGGTAATAGGAAACTATTTTACAAGGGGAAAAAGAGAGGATAATGTTTTCAGTAATTTGGAAACAGTCTATTTTAGTATACTTATAAATGTTTTAAAGTTTTTAAAAGATTCACCTGAAACTTACAGTTTTCAATATATTTTATTATTAAAATCCTATTATCTACATTGAATTATTGAGGGAACTAATATCTCTGTATGAGTACCACAAGTCAGAGTCACTCTATTCTTTTGTGGTTTCACTATTTCTTTGTTTCATATACTACTTCCTTGGAACGTGTATTATTTTCCTCTTTCCACATGTCAGAGCTGGAATAGATTTAAAAGACAATCTGGTTAAACTTGGCCATTGTATAGATGAGAATTCTGAGGCCCAGAAGAGGGAAGTTACTCATTCAAGATTATACATGTTGAAGCGGGCAGAACTGAAACAAGGGTGTGGTCCTATGTTATGGCAAACTAATACAAGGGACTAGGTAAAGATAATCATGGATCAATGTATAGATGGGATTAATCATGGGATCAGTGATCCCACTGATTTCAAAATTTTTGAAGTTTGTGAAATTATGGTCCAAGAAAGAGGGATGCCTTCTCTAGGTAGTTACAAGAAAGAGACTGGAACCCAAGTTTCCTAACACCCAGGTCACCTCGTGACCAATTTCCAATGCCTCATGCTGTTTAATATACACAAACCCCACCACAAAAATATCCTCTAGAAATGCTGGGTCCCAAGAGATAGACATTTCAGAAATTATATTTACTGTTTATGGTTTCATGTTTTCTTACCCATATAATGAATACATTTATTTAATGACTTTTACAAAGCTACAACTGTGTGCTAGGCACTGTGTCATACTTTAATGTTTTATAGATAAGCCCACAACTGCATCTATCACTTTTATTACCTATTGAATTGCCAGCCTCAAATATGCATTAATATATACTTAAGTCTAGCATTCCTACATTTTAATAGCACATTCCAAAAAAAATCCTATATTATAGTAGTAACTCATGATTAAAGAGAAGCAGTGGTATAAGGGGAAAAGCACTAAAATTGTTGAAAGAAATTTGGTCCTTGTTGTTTAAATTCTGACATTTAGTCAAATTATGTCAGAAACATAAGAACCAAACACTTGATTAGATTCAAGGAACAAGGTAATATTTAAGATAGATTAAAGGGAAAAAAAACATCATTAACAAAACAGGACTAAAAAGCAGAAGAATATTTCCAGTTTTAACTTTTCTGTTTAATAGTTTTGACTATGGCAAAACATTTAGTCTATCTGCACTTCACTTTCTTTATATGCAAATAAGAAAATTTGACTCATCATTTAAGAGTCCTTCTGGCTCTATCATAATGGAGATTTGAAAGAGTAAATATAATTTCAAACTATGATCTGTTTAATCAAGAACTGGCATTGGGTGCATGGATGGATCTGTCAGTTAAGCATAGGACTCTTGATTTTGGCTCAGGTCATGATC
This sequence comes from Lynx canadensis, assembly GCF_007474595.2. Classification (NCBI taxonomy): domain Eukaryota; kingdom Metazoa; phylum Chordata; class Mammalia; order Carnivora; family Felidae; genus Lynx; species Lynx canadensis. The sequence continues at coordinate 128,945,881 of NC_044311.2, forward strand.
TCACAGATCATGAGTTCGAGCCGTGCATTGGGCTCTGCACTGACAGTAGAATTCTCTCTCTTGCTTTCTCTCTGCGCCTGCTGTGTGCTTTCTCTTTCTCAAAATTAATAAACTAAACTTTAACAAATTATGTAAAAAAACAATTGTTTTAAACAAAGGATAGCTCAAGAGATACAGAACTATTTGGACATCCATTTTATTTTTTTTGTATTTTATTTTTTATTTTTAAAACATTTATTTATTTTTGATAGAAAGAAATAGAGAGCGAACAAGGAAGTGGCAGAGAGAGAGGGAGATACAGAATCAGAAGCAGGGTCCAGGCTCTGAGCTGTCAGCACAGAACCCGACCCAGGGCTCGAACTCACAGAGCATGAGATCATGATCCGAGCTGAAGTCGAATGCTTAACTGACTTAGCCACCCAGGTGCCCTGGACACCCATTTTAAAACAGTATGTGTACTCTGTCCTTAATACATGAAACAGAACAAAGAGGCCAAAGTCCTGTGTGTGTGTGTGTGTGTGTATGTTATGTATATACATCATCTTTAAATATACATGCCATTCCCTTTTAATAGAAACAAAAAACATCTGTTCATATAGTCAAAGCCTTTCCCACTATAATTCCTTAGTGTGATCTTCACTATTAATTAATTAATTAATTAATTTACGAGACAGAGAGAGAGAGAGAGAGAGTGTACTCATGTGAGTGGGGGAGAGGAGCAAAGGGGGAAGAGAGGGAGAATCTTAAACAGGTTCCATGCTCAACACAGAGCCTGACAAAGGGTTCCATCCCATGACACTGGGATCATGACCTGAGCCAAAATCAAGTGTCGGGAGCTGAACTGACTGAGCCACTCAGGCACCCTGACCTTCATTAAAAAAATGCAAATAATTGTACAAAAATGTCTGCTGCCAGCTGCCGTCATGATTAATATATTATGTTAAGGCCTGTATCAGCTTTTAACATGGAGGTCTCATCTTCCCCACAGAGAGGTAGGATAAGCATTGCAACTAATGAAAAGGAGATTGTTCGGTGCAATACTCAAGAACTAAATAGTAAGTTTCAACTACTTTAGGGAATTTCTGGAGGAAGGCTCAAGGAAGTTGCTTGATCTCTCAAAGTATCAGAGCTGGCAAAGATACTTACTTGAAGAGAGTTGGAAAGATGAACAAGAGATATGATGGTTAATGGCAAAACCTGAGAATATACATTTGTAGGCCTCATATCATGCCTTCGAAGCTAAGTAGAGCTATAGCCATCACCTTCTCAGTCAGCTTCCTTAGCCCTGTCATAGCATAGGCAAGTTTTGTTCATCTAGACCTGAAGGTCTCTTCCTGACATCTTTGTTCAATAGAAGACATTTCCTGACAATGACTTTCAAACAGAGGTATTAAAGGTCAAGAGTGCTGCAGAAATGGATATTCTTTTTTTCCACCCTTGAAACAAAATTATGCAATTTTCTTTGTCAATGTCAATTTTAGTCGCATTCACTACAGATGATTTAAGAAACTATGCATTTGCTTTCGTATCAAGTTATGTTTTACATTTCCTTTTCTAGTCTGCTTTTAATGAAATATTACAGTATATCTTTGTCTATTATTTTAACATTTATCTTTTGAAGAATTAACCTGGGCCAGGCAGTCTGCAAAATGCTGGGGACACAATGCCTTCTAGAAAACTTACAAGAGGCAAACAGAGAAGTAAATAGTGAAATTAAGTTTGCCAGAAATTACTTAATCAGCCCTGGTGGTAGTGTTAGAGCTGGTGGTTGTGATTAGATGGTACTGAAAAAAAGGAGAAGGAGTGAGATAAATTAGGTGAGAAAAGTAGGTGAGGATGGGGATGAATGGGCAAAGAATAAAGGTGCTCCTTAATTAGAATTTCTCTAATTCTTTCTGCTTTTATGATTCTGGTTCTCTCTTAGAGGCATCTTATTGCTATCCTTTTATAAATCATGTCTTTCACAGAAAATTTTGTTGCTGAAGGCTTACTAGGGGAAAAGCTGACAACTTCTCCAGAGACAGATGCTGGTGACTCACAGTGTAGCCCTTACCCTCACTTCCTCACCCCTGCTGAGTGAAATCTCTCCATGGCTTAGAAGACTTCATCACCTTTCTCATAGGATGAATATGACAAGCTAATTTGTGTAAGTACATGTCATCATCATTTATTATGTTTATTTCCTTCTTCTCTCTCCTAACAACTAAAGCACTCTTTTTATTTACTGTTTCAGGAAAAACAAAACAAAACAGTAATAGTATATTTTAACAAACCAATTTGCTATCTGGTTTTAATTAGTATGAACTATTTTTCTTTTTAAGTTTATTTATTTTGAGAGAGAGCAAGAGCAAGAGAGATAGAGCACACAGAAGGGGCAGAGAGAAAGAATCCCAAACAAGCTCTGCACCATCAGCATGAAGCCTGATGTGGGGCTCAAACTCATGAACCATGAGATGATGACCTCAGCCAATGTTATATGCCTAACCGACTGAGCCACCCAGGCACCCCATGAACTATTTTTCTATGAGTGAATCACTTTTTATCTACTACAGGTGCTATAGTTTTAAGGTCAAGATGAATGATTCTCATAACTTGGTGACATTTACCAGAAGTTCAAGTCAGGCTAAGATCACCAAACCTACCTCCAGGATGGTCATAGAGGTATCAACCCAACCCTTCTTTTCCTTGGAGACTAAAACATAGAAGAGGACTAGTACGATTAAGGATCTGAAGTTACATACCCTTTTCTTTTTTTTTCCATCTAAGTTGGTCCTATCTTTATTTTTAGTGAACAACTTAGGAGTTCTATGCCTCTGGGTCTCATAATTATAGACTTGAAGGGCATGAACATAGGATTAGAATTTTAAGACCTAAAATGAAATCCCATTTCATTTACTTTTTTATGTGATGCTGCATTAAATTTAACCTCTCTTTATCTCCATTTTCTTATCTACAAAATATGGAAAATCGCATTACCTCCCTTACTGGACTGCTATGTGCATAGCACAGAAAAAAAAAAAAAAAAGCATGGCCCTAAACATGTACTACATGGCACTACATGCCAGGCTCCTAAACATGTACTACATGGCACTACAAAAATGTCAATATTTGAAATTACTTGAGGATTTAGCGACCATAATCTTCAAGGTCTCTGGACACAATGTGATTAGGCCTAAATTATGTATCAAGATATCAAACCTATTCATAACTAATAATTTCTTCACTTTCTTAGTTTCCATTTAGATATATCCAATGTAAATATCTGCCATGTTCCTATTCTAAATTAGAAAATTTCATAAAAACCTTCTGTGCCTCATTCAACAAGACCACATGGCCTTGGAAGACAGGACCTTATCTTCCTGTGGATAGAACTACTCGGGGTCAAAACAGGTTGTAAAGCTCCCTGGGAACAGCTTGCCATCGCCTTTGGTTACAGATGGAGTACTCTTGGCCACTATCCAGTAAGAAAACAAATTAAGAAAAGTAGGTAATTAAAAGTAAAAGATTATGTTAAACTCTAATGGATCATCTGGCTTTGTGAAATTATCATGGAAATTGCAGTATTCTATGAACCTCATTTTTTTAATTTTTATTTTACAAACTTTTTGAAATGACATAATCACATGACTATGGAAAAGTAAACTGCATTTTCATTGGTCTTCTGAAAAAATGTATTATTTTTTCACCCCAGATTCATTCTTACTGCAATGGAATGTCTGGAGCTATGATGATAGATGTGCTTTATTCTAGTTTAATGAAAAATCTTCCCAAATCCAGGAATGCAGCAAAATATAAAATAATTCATCACTGCATACTATGTCCTATACAAAAATTTTATAAATATTCTCTTATGGATAGTCATTTGCATGATTATTTCCTTATGATTTAAATTATTTCTCATATTGGTAACTGAGACCTTTTATATTTTAGAGGCAGAAGTATTTCAAAGAGTAAAAATAACCAGTGACATATTTCATTCAATACTTTTTTCCTTGAGCTTGGCCAATAGACCATTAAGATTCAACTTACAGTTTCTGAGTATAAAGACAACCACTACTAGGGGCACCTGGGTGACTCAGTTGGTTAAGCATCCGACTTTGGCTCAGGTTTGTGGGTTTGGGCCTCACACCGGGCTCTCTGCTGTCAGTGCGGAGCCCACTTTGATCCTCTGTCCCCCTCTCTCTCTGCTCACCCCCGACTCATATTCTCTCTCTCTCAAAAATAAATAAACATTATGGGGCGCCTGGGTGGCTCAGTCGGTTGAGGGTCTGACTTAGGCTCAGGTCATGATCTCGCGGTTCGTGAGTTCAAGCCGCGTGTGGGGCTCTGTGCTGACAGCTCAGAGCTTGGAGTCTGCTTCCTATTCTGTGTCCCTTTCTCTCCATCCACCCCTGCTTGTGCTCTCTGTCTTTCAAAAATGAATAAACATTAAAATAAAATAAAATAAATAAATAAATAAACAAACATTTAAAAAGCCTACCATACTAGATAAATTTATGTTATTATTGGACCTAAATTTCACATGTTAGGTAATTAATAATTGATACTATGTGTAGGTTATTTTAAAACAAGGAAATTTTCAACAACTTTACCATAGATTTCTTACTGCCCCTAACACTGGGTAGGTGGATAGGATGATCACGTATCCAGAGGAAAGGCTACAGTGGTTGGATCAGGAATTTTTTATATTCCACAAGCTTTGTGGTCTTCAGATCTAATCTAAGGCAAATTCAAAGAGAAAAAAAATTATTTTCCCACAAATTATATAGAGATTTTTTTTTAAAGGCATAGTCCATTAAAACAAGGAAGTTATAATACAGTGGAGGTGAAGTCATAAGAAAACATGTCTTTGGACATGAAGACGAGAGTACAATCAAAGCCAGAACAGGTACAGAGGTAGGATTGTGTCTTGAAGTCTAGCTAATTTTCTAATACAATTTTATTCATGCTTTAAGTACCTTATTCTTTCTCTTTATCTGAACATTGTTAAAATTCTTTATACATGCCTTTTTCTCAGGATAAAATTTCAAAATAAACTTATGACATAGCTCCCCAACCACCTACGGTTACTGACTCTTACTCTGAGGTAGTTGTCTCTTAACGAGTCTCTTATAACACTCCGGATACTTCTTTATTTATTTATTTATTTATTTATTTATTTTTTTAATTTTTTTTCAACGTTTATTTATTTTTGGGACAGAGAGAGACAGAGCATGAACGGGGGAGGCGCAGAGAGAGAGGGAGACACAGAATCGGAACCAGGCTCCAGGCTCTGAGCCATCAGCCCAGAGCCTGACGCGGGGCTCGAACTCACGGACCGCGAGATCGTGACCTGGCTGAAGTCGGACGCTTAACCAACTGCGCCACCCAGGCGCCCCAACTCCGGATACTTCTATTACAACACTCACTGGTTCCAGAATAACACAAGGACTGATAAACTCAAGGGTACATAATGAATCTTATTTGAATGAGTACTTTTAGAACTGTCCCATGGAAATTCTTTAATAAATGTTCGGTGAATGAATGAATAAAGACTACGCACAAAAATAAATAGATTTTTATATTTCTTAGAATTTATTTTATTGAAGGATTCGTTTAATCAATAATCTGAATATAAAATGAAATAGGCCAATTATGAAATTACTTCCAAGAAACAAAAAATTAAGTTATCTAGTCATAGAATTTACATAATTTCCTCATGGGTAGGTATAACAAGTGTATAGAAAGTTAATACTGCACAGCAGTAGTGGTGAAAGATTGTAAGTAATGTGAATATTTGAGTAACATTTGTGTTTTTTCATTTAAATGTGATTAGTTGTATAGAATTCAGACTGGATATATACATGCCTGATATTTTCTCCATTAGCTTTTAAGATTTTTGAACATCCTTTGCAATTCCTCCTCCTCTCTCTCCATCTATCACACAATAGCCCCACCACCTGATACCCAAATGCATGTATGCAGTGACAAAGTACCAAACTCCTTAATTAGTGCACAGTCTCAAATTTGATGATCTCAAACACATTATTAGCAATAACCTTGAGATGTCTATGAGTGAGTTATTAAAAGGGAGGTCTTACCCAAAGATATGATTTGGGTACCTGGCAAGCCTTAATAGCATCTGATCAGTGGTACATTTCTTAATTGGAAATAATAAAAGCAGCAGCATTATCACAAGTAATCAGACTTTCTTAGTTCTTATACTTAAGCATCATAAGACAGGTGATTTATTCAACTATTTGGAGCTTTTCCAGCAAAGCTGGAACATAAATAAAACACAGAACAGCCACAAGACTGAGGAAGTAAGTCACAGTGCCGTTTAGGAATTGTGAGTAAGTTATGCACCACCCCCAACCTCCGGACCCTCCAGTGTAGCAACTTTAATGCATATAGTGCAGTTAGCCTTGGACAAATAACACCAATTCTGTGCAGACACTACTATGCAAGTTATGTCCATATCTTGCCAACATGCTGTATCATATCCTCAAATACCATTTAGAGGAACCTGTCTTTTATTTTAGTTTTTCCAATGACCTGGAAAGAAGAAGCTTGCTTAAATAACCAAAATTAAACAAACAAAAAACCAAAAACAAACAAAAAACAGAAAACAAAGCTAAAACAAAACTAAATTGCTTTCTGTATTATTGTGAATTGCCCTAAGGAAAGACAGCTCCTATTTGAAATTAGGATTATTATTGAAAGTAGATTTTCTTTCTCCTTCCTGATATATTTATTAAAACTGCAGTTTATCTTATGAACACATATTTCCTAACTTGTCTTTCCTTTATTGTATCTATTCCAATAAAAAAATTTACAAAGATTTGTAAGAAGTAGTGATATTTGCATTAATGCATATGGACTTCATATATTGGAAGCTTAAAGTGAGAAGGCAAAAAAAAAAAAAAGAATTTGGAAAAAGAAAAGACCACTAGTTTTACTGTAAAATGTTCATGAAGTTAAATGTGTTTCAGTTAAGCTCAGAACAAGGACTGAAAATAATTCAACTACATAGAAAATTAGTTTGCCTGTAATGCTAAGAGCAGCCCCTGCTGGTACTGTCATATAATTGAGATGAGAAATTTTAATGAAAGAGGAAGTTGAAATAATAGAACAGAAGATGCTGAAGAGCTTGCTTTCTTTCTTTCTTTCTTTCTTTCTTTCTTTCCTTCCTTCCTTCCTTCCTTCTGTTTATTTATTTATTTAGAGCAGGGAGGGGCAGAGAGAAAGGGAGCGAGAGAATCCCACACAGGCTTTGCACTATCAGCACAGAGCCTAGCCTGGGGCTGGAACTGACAAACTGTGAGATCATGCAGGACCTGAGCCCAGACCAAAAGAGTAATGCTTAACCAACTGAGCTATCCAGTTGTCCCAAGAGTTCTTTCTTTTTCAAGACACACGATCTCTCCTTTGACACTTTTCCAATATGTGACCTGCAGTGTTTGCCACAAATCACATATGAATTATCAAATATCTAACTCTCAAACTTTTTTCTTTTAAAACAATCATTTTAAGAAATAGCTCAACAAACCACCCACTTGACAGAGAGTTTGCACAAATCACCCTGCCCATAGCTCATTGGTTATAAGAGGAAAATTAAGGCGTATTATTGTGGGTATATATTTGTAGTCTGAACTGAAAGTATAACTTTATTGGATTCACACATTATTAGACCATTACTTTTTAAATGCAGAGTAGAGGCAGATTAAAAATAATAAAACAGCATATAAGCTTCTAATTATGGCTCTATAAATAAAACAGAGCATAAAAGTTGAGTTACAATATTCAATATTTTTTATGTTTATTTGTTTTTAAGAGACATAGAAAGTGAGTGGGGAGGAGAAGGGAGAGAGGGGGGCAGAGGATTGGAGGTACTGACAGCACAGAGCCTGATGTGGGGCTCGAACTCATGACAGAGCCACCCAGGAGCCCTTTCATACTATATTTTCTTAAAGATTCAGAATGCAAACTGGCATATTAAGTTCTTTGATACATCCTTTAGAAGGGAAAATTTTTCTAATTCAACTTTCATATTTTTTTTTTGGCGACACAGAACCTGTTTTCATTGCAAACCTGTCAAACTTTGCAGAAGTGCAGCTCTTGGGGGAACACCCTTTTTGTAACATAATTTTAGTTCTTTAAGGCTGAGTATTAAGTGTATTTTAATGTCAATCTTTACCTGACACCTCCTTATCCATAGGCATATCAGGACACATAAATCTGATCCAGGGGGGGAAGGTATCATACATAACTGGCCTCACCACACCCCCAGAGCGGTGTCTTCCTGAGCCTGTCTTCCCAAACCTTTATGTAAGGACTGCCAGTCATCCATGCTTCAACTGATGCACTATTGTCTATCGGATAAAGTCCAACCATCTTCCCATGCACATGGATTGGCCTATACCCTCAATATTTGTACACCCAATGATATATATTTCTTTATATCAACCTCCATGTCTTTGCTTATGAAAGTTCTGCTGCCAGGGATATTCACGGTCTACTTCCTTTACTGACCAATTCTACTCAAGTCAGAGTTTGTGATAGTATGTTTACCTGATCCCCTATGAGCAACTGTGGGCAAGAACAGCAAGAAAAGCACACTGTTTTCTATTTGTTCTTTCCTATTCTATCGCAATTTAATTTTAAAGGAAATTGATTTTGTGATCCATTGATAGTATGCAAACTGCTAAATCATATTGAGTTTAAGAGTAATCACATGGGGTCCCAACTACTTAAACTGTAATAAGTTGGGCAACGCTAAGGTATAATTGTACCATACCTATATATAAGCATTTGGGAAAACAATGAATGTTTCTATTTCTTTCTTTCTTTTAAAAAAGATCATTTATAAAAGCAGTTCCAGATTCACAGCAAAATTGAGCAGGAGGTACAGAGTTTTCCCATATACTCTCTTCTTCACACAAGCAAAGCCTTCCTGTTATCAACATCCCCCACCAGAGTGGTACATCTGTTACAAATGATAAACCTACACTGACACATCACTATCACTCACAATGAACAGTTTACATTAGGGTTCATGCTGGTACATTCTATGAGGCTGGACAAATTTATGCTGACATATATCCACCATTATAGTAACATACTGAATAGATTCACTTTTTTCTTTTAAAGAATTATTATTTCAAATAATACATAATGATTGCTGAATATTTAGAAAACAAGCTGTGTAATCATATATAATCTAAACATCTAAAGATTATATCTGTTAACATAGCTTATATTTTTTCAGTCTTTGAATCTCTCCAAATGTATACATAATTTTTACCAAAAAATGTGTCATGCTATACATTTTCTATCCTGTTATTTTTCTATTTAACAATACAGTACAATATTATTGATTATATTCCCTATGGTGTACATTATATCTGCATAACATTTATATTTTAGCTGGAGTTTGTCCCACTTAATCTCCTTCACCTATTGTTATTACTTGGTATGGTGAACAGATGGTGAACCCTGGACTTAGGGTGGGAATCATTTCATAGTGTACAAAAATATTGAATCTCTATGATGTACACCTGAAGATAATAAGATATTGTATGTCAGTTATACTTCAATAAGTAAATAAAAATAATACAGTATGATGTATATTTTATTAAATATGCTACCATAACTATAGCCTTTTTAAAAGTACATAGTTTTTTTTTGTGTGTGAGAAACATAAGTCAAAGTGTATTTAACTGGCATTATGTAGTTGAATTTTAGGTTAAGTTTATTTTCCCAATGTTACAAATCCCAATATGATGAACATCACAATAGATTTACATATGTATATCTATGATTACCTCCTTAACAAACTCCTAAAATTAGAATTGCGTGTCAAAAGATATGCACATTTTATTTTTTTTATTAAAGGTATATTTATTAATTTTGAGAGGTGGGGAGGAGCAGAGAGAGAGAAAGAGAGAAGCCCATGCAGGTTCCACGAAGTCAGAGTGCAGAGCCAGAGAAAGGGCTTGATTTCACCAGCGGTGAGATCATGACTGACTGAAACACCCAGGCATCCCATATATTCAGATTTAAAAAAATTTCCATGTGTATTTAAAAATTATCCTTTAGGGGAGCCTGGGTGGCTCAGTCAGTTAAGTGTCCGACTCCAGCTCGGGTCATGATCTCACGGTTTTGTGAGTTCAAGCCCCGCTTTGGGCTCTGTGCTGCCAGCTCAGAGCCTGGAGCCTGCTTCCAATTCTGTGTCTCCCTCTCTCTCTGCCCCTCCCCTGCTCATGCTCTGTCTCTCTCTGTCTCTCAAAAATAAATAAATGTTAAAAAACAAAATTAAAAATTATTCTCTAAAAAGTTGTAACAATTTATAACCTTACTAATATGTTGATTTCCTATACCTTATTAACATTGGGTAATATGCTTAAAGAATGAAACAACACAAATAAATACCATAAATAAATAAATATGATAAATAAATTTTTAAAAATGAAAACGTACATGTTTTAGTTTGTCTTTCGTTACTAGTGAAACTGAATTATTTTCATATTAATAATTATATAAACCTATATATGTTGTTATTCTTATTTTAGTATTTTTATTCATTTATATGTATTGCAAATAAATATGCAGCTTTAAGAAAACCGTTTTTTTATGCATCAGGTAAATCAGTTAATATTTTCTTTTGTGATTCTTTAGTTTTATGCTTAGAAATAACATTATCAACATCACAGAATATTAAACATTACTTATATTTTATTTTATTATATTAGGCTTTTTATTTTCATAAAAACCATGATATGGGAGAACATAAAGACCCAATATCCTAACTTTCAATTTTAGGACATTCCGTTAATTTATTTTAAAAAACATAGGGCAAATATGCTGCCATGTTAAATTTATATGGATTGAAAAGTATCACCATGATTCAGAAATAATAAATTGGGATAAAGAGGAGAAACAAAATGCTTTTTGACAGCCCCTTAGTAGCCTGTGTAGATAGAAATTAGAACTTGTTCTTATGACCATTAATTCTCTCCTGTTATAATACAGAATGGAGTTTCCAAAGCAAATCCTTAAATCTATACAATGCCTTTCATTTTTCCCTCCAAAAGTCAAATATTAAATTAAACTGATACCTGGGTTGAACTGGAATCCACAAATAATTTCAATGGGAGAATTACATGTTTAATTTATTCAAACTAGATCTAAAGATGTTTCAGTATTACAGTTGTTTGAATTCAACTATTTTTATTTTTTTATTAAAACTTTTAAAGTTTTATCTATTTTTTTTTTGAGAGAGAGAGAGAGAGACAGACAGACCATGAGTGGGGGAGGGCAGAGAGAGAGAGAGAGAGAGAAAGAGACAGAATTTGAAGCAGGGTTCAGGCTCCGAGCTGTCAGCATAGAGCCGGATGCGGGGCTTGAACTCACAAACCGTAAGATGATGACCTGAGCGGAAGTCGGCCACTTAACCTACAGAGCCACCTAGGCTCCCCGTATTCACCTATTTTTTTTTTTAATGCACATTTACAAGCTCTTTAAGGAATTGGACAAGGACTGACAAGGACTGAAATTACATTTTCTATCACGCTTTTTATAAATTTGCTATTCATGTTTTAGAAAAGCTCCTTGATAGTAAAATTGTAATAGCAGAGATCAGTTATAAAGCACAGTATTCAGATAAATAAAGTCTGTGATTCTTTTTATTTAAAATTCTTAACTATATTTTAATTTTTAAAGGTAATCAACCTTCATTCAAATGCAGTTTCGTTTACCTATTCATATTAAGGTGTAAAAGTAGATTTCTGTAAGTTATTTTCACACAAATTCCCTCCATTTTCTTTGGCCAAACCCAAGCCTTAGTACATTACATTTAAAAACATAGTTTTAAAATTCCATGAAGGACAGATAGAGATGCCAGTAAGTCATAGATAAATAGAAAAGTATAGATAGATAGATAGATAGATAGATAGATAGATAGATAGATAGATGATAGATAGATAGATAACATTCTATGAAAAATGTAAATGTCAGTTGGTTACGTGTCTGACGCGATTTCTGCTCAGGTCATGATTTCATGGTTCATGAGTTCAAGCACTGCATGGGGCTCTGTGCTGGCAATGTGGTGCCTGTTTGGGATTTTTTTCTCTCTTTCTGCACCTCGTCCCCTCATGCTTTCTCTGTCTGTCTCAAAATGAATATATAAACTTTAAAATAATTGAGATAAATTCCCTGAGAGTTACTGGTGGCTATGATATGGAATTATTGCTTACACTGTTCTGTAAAATAATTTGGTTGTTTAAATAAACTGAGCAGGTGTTGTTTGTTTTTACATATATTCCTAGATAAAAACAAACAGACATGTTTTAAGAAGGGCCTGGCATAGATTTGAGTGTGCTTAGAGGACAGTTCCTCAGAGATGGTAGGATGCATTTCCTGCAGAAAATGTGGAAAGATGCTAAATGAAGGTAATAGCTGTCCTCACATATAAAAGAACCAACTTGGAGATGTAAAGTGATATACTCGTTGTAGTTACTCTAGCACACAAAGAGAAATTACAATAAGGAATAGAAATAAGAAAGATTTTAACTTGAAATGGTCCACTTTGATTTTTGTTGCCAAGTTATATTTTTAACAGGTCTGAAGAAACACACAAACACACACACACACACACACACACACACACACACACAAGTTGTTTCTTTACCTTCCCACTAGTAAGGAAAAACTTGAAATGATTCAAAACAATGTAATTCGAGGAGGCTTATTGAATCTTATTATAATGTGTTTTTTTTAAAACAGCTCATATATAGTAAATAAATGAAAGACTGTTTTACTGAAAAGCATGCTGACTGTCGAAATCGAAGAACCTGGGATAAATTTAGTCACCGAAAACCTAAAGAGATAGAGAGACAGATATAGACAGAGATATAGACATAACAAAAATTAGGATTTTCAGTGACTTATATTATATCTACCTGTATCTTTTTATTGACCAGTCCATATATATATCCATATAGTAAAATCTATGTATAGATTTAGAGAGAGAGAAAGAGACATTATTGACCAAGAGAGATGGGAACAGCAAGTTTCTCATATTTCTCTTCAAAACACACCTCAATTTTAACTTATTAGAACACAAATAAGACTAATAGCAGAAAGATTAATTCTCAAATATACTTAAGGAAAGATAAATCTTGTCAAAGTCATGTGCACTTTTGATTTCTAATGTTATTTGAAAGGCAGGGGGCCCATTTACAGAACATTCAGAGAATTAGAAAATGTCATTGATCTGAATGCCTTGTATTCTGGCAGGGAAAGCTAAAAGTAAGTACACAATAAATCATGTATACAGCTGAATACTTTCAGGAGGGGAAGAAAACAGTACCCTTTGATTAGGCCTGAATGAACATATGCATTGTTTTCATAGCAAAATTCCATGCAACTAAATAATTATGCTTCTTTTAGGGAAAAAAAAGTGGGATAACCAATTATTTCCTGCTCCAATTTCCATTTAATTTAATTTTTAAAAGATTGCATTAAAACTCAACTTGTTACTGCATAAACTTTCTCCATTTATTTATACTTACTAATTCAGAATTTATTGAGTTTCTTTTATGTATCAAGCAGTATAGGTACTAGACTTACGTAGCACGAGAGGAAAAATGGGTCACAAAAGGGAATAAAAGTCTCAGAATGATGTAATATTTCTTAAAAAATATAATCTAATTCTTCTCTGTTCACCACCTCATTCTTTTGTTTTTTTTTTTTGTTTGTTTCACGTTTATATGATTCTCAGAAGGTAGAATGTAGTTCCATTTGTCATAGGAAAACTAAAAACAACAACAATAACAATAACAATAACAAACAAAACTATCCAGAGTAGTTCAGATGTCACAGGCAAAATGTACTTGATATGCTTAGTTGACCCGGTCTACTCTCCTCTCTGTGAGTTACAGGTACTCAATTTTTATTCCATTATTCTCCCTAGGACACTAATGCCTTAAGATGCCATTATGTTCCAGGGTTAGGCCTAGCAGAGCTCAGGCCTAAACCAATTAGTAAAATTCTTGGCCCTAGACAAAGTGATTGGTTAAAGGACTGATATTTGACTTAGGTTAATCCAGTCAGAGTAAATTCCAGGACTTGTGTTTTAAATTTGAGGGGAAAAATTACTTTGCCTTGTACATGACCTGGGTTATGTACTCCTAGTTGCTCCTGGAAGCCATTTTGAGACATCAAACAGTGCCCTTTAGATAGTACCTGATACAGGATTTTCCTGAAGGAGATTGCAAATAAAAATACATTATCATTTGCTATTGTTTCAGTTCATACTATTGGCCATGGAGATATTTTATTTAATTACTGTATAATCTTTAGATCCCATCAGAGGGTTAAATTAAAAGTTAAAATAAGTTCATTATTCAATGAACAAGGACAGTAACTCCGTGTGTGTGTGTGTGTGTGTGTGTGTGCATGTTCTAAAACAAATTCTTTTTTAACAAACAAAAAATGGTGAGATTAGGTTTGCATTCTTATTTGAACACAAAAATAAAATAATAATAATAATAATAAAACCAAGATATATCTAATGTGCTGTGATATTCTTGGGAAAAGCTACCTGGTTTCCAAAGGCTTACATGAAAATCAGTCCTACAGTTATAATTAGTTGCATCGCGTATAGATTTATCCGTGTCTTTTTATCTTTATTTGGGGTTGGGGTAGGAGAAATTTGGCCTTATCTTTGCTATGAATTAAATGGAATCTAAAAGAGGCCTTGGGTATATTTCTTCACATCATCCTTTCAGCCTTTATGTCTCCATTGTTTCATACTTACAAATTTTCTTGCTCTGTATTTTCACATAAAGTAGTTTTTTAAAATGACTCTTTTATTCAGGTGAAACAAAGGCAGTTTTTTATCCATGGAAACATTTATTTGCCTAAATTATAAGAATTCAGGATTTAATTATGACTGAAACCTGATTATCAACTAGCCTTCATCTTTTAGAAGTACAAAAAAGTTAAGTATCCAGGGAGTTCTATGGAGTGCCTTCTTCAGGTAAAATATGCAGAACATCTACATGTTTACACACAGCATCTCTGTTGATATATTTTTACCTGAAGAGCTTGATAACTGTCAGAAAATCTAAATAGATATGCCTGTATCTACTGTCACGAAGTCATTTATATCTCTACATGTAATGAGATGTTTTACTCAACTACTATCTTGTTCCTGATCAAAGAATAAGCTAAGAAAAAGAAATATTTTATCAAAAATGAACTATATCACTTAAGATGGGTGACACCAAGTCCTAGTACATCACATACCACTCACAGATAGGTATATCTATAACCTGTATGTAGACCTTACCTACTATACTGCATCATAAAAAGAATGCAATTTACCTCTTACTGCCCTTAACAAGAATGAAACTTGGACATTCAGAAAAAGAAAGTGAAACATGATGCCATTCTAACCTGGAGTCTTAAATTCCCAACCCCTTCCTCCAGAAATCACTTTTTATAAGATAAAAACAGAGAGTGAGACAAACTATAAGAGACTCTTAAACACAGAGAATAAACTGAGGGTTGCTGGAAAGATATTGGGAAGGTGGATGGGCTAAATGGGTGATGGGCATTAAGGAGGGCACTTGTTGGGATGAGCACTGGGTATTACATATAAGTGATGAATCATTAAATTCTATTAGTGAAACCATTATTTCACTATGCATTAACTAACTTGGATTTAAATAAAATTTAAAAATTAAAAAATAAATAAAGTTGTCATTTAATCTTGATGGCTAGACAGTCATGCTAAATTAAAATTAAATTAAAAACTTTAAATAAAAGGTTATACTCTTATTTAAAAACAAACTTTTTAAATGTTTATTTATATTTGAGACAGAAAGAGACAGAGCATGAGTCGGGGAGGGGCAGAGAGAGGGGACACAGAATCTGAAGCAGGCTCCAGGCTCGGAGCTGTCAGCACAGAGCCCAACACGGTGCTCGAACTCACAAATCTCGAGATCATGACCTGAGCTGAAGTCGGACGCTTAACTGAATGAGCCACCCAGGTGCCCCTAAAAAGGTTATACTCTTATAAATAAATACAAATATGATTCCTGCTCAGTTCTATTATAGTAAATATCAGCCACATTTACTGGCAAAGGAATCTTTACTAATGGTCAAAGACATGTGTTTATCTAGCCATGTTAATAAAATAAAGATTAGACATATAAATATTTAAAATCTGAGCACATAAAATTATAAAGTTTAGAAGTCCCATTTTCTGCTTTCATCAAGATGAATATGCTTAATTTATTTTGCCTTCTCTTTTTAACTTAAAAAAAAAAAAATCTCCCTGGATTGAAATAAACACATTTGATAAAAGTAGATAAACAAGGTATTTGTGGCAGAGACCAAAGTGCATTTCAGATATATCCTTAAATGTTTTAGCCTATAAACTTGGTCCCCACCAGAGTAAAGAGATTAGGAATATCCTACAGACAGATCAGGCTAAGAGGCTAAGAACCAGCTAGAGAGGATTATAATAAACACCAGAGCATTTATAAAATACTATCAGAAGGAAGTCGTTGGTTTTCAACAGTTCAAAGGGTTATACCACCCTAGAATGACCAGGATAAGATAAGGCAAGAATATTGATAAAATAAAGGTGCCATAAATATACAAAACAGAATGATCCTTTCTGTTCATGTAGTTGCTTAATTACCTTTCTTTAAAAATTCAAATTACTAAAGTAAAATATATTTCAAAGAAATTTTAAAACACAGTCTTATAATTGCATGTGATTTATATTAAGCTTTATGCTAGCAATGATTTGATATTTTTAGAAAGCACTATATTTTAGTTTTTCTAAAAGCCCTGGTAATTTAGTCCTCAAAGATTTTCCTATAAAAGATAACCTAGAAATATGGGTAAGATACAAAATGTCACTGTCATAGCAATTAACATCCATTAGTCATGAGAGTCAAAGTTTTTTATAAATGTAAGTATGTTTTACTCTTTCAGGTCAGAAAATAAAGCAACTAAAGATGAAATCAGGGTAAGAGAATTCAAAACATTGGTCAAGCTTTTAAAATAAAGGTCAAAGTGGGGCACCTGGGTGGCGCAGTCGGTTAAGCGTCCGACTTCAGCCAGGTCACGATCTCGCGGTCCGGGAGTTCGAGCCCCGCGTCGGGCTCTGGGCTGATGGCTCAGAGCCTGGAGCCTGTTTCCGATTCTGTGTCTCCCTCTCTCTCTGCCCCTCCCCTGTTCATGCTCTGTCTCTCTCTGTCCCAAAAATAAATAAACGTTGAAAAAAAAAATTAAAAAAAAAATTAAAAAAAAATAAAATAAAGGTCAAAGTGAACATTTCCTCAATTTATGTTTAGTTCTCTTGCGTGTGAGTTAGTACTTTCCACTGGCACATTTCTCACAGGGAATATCTAGGTCAGAAGAGAGGGTAAGATAACATGGCAGACAGACTACAGATTTCTTCCAAGTTTGTGATAAAAAAGGAAATAATTTACATTGTTTTCAAATTCCTGCATCTGTCAACGCACTGAATAATTTGAGGTCTTTTTCATTGAAGACATTTTCTCCTTTTTATGTTATTGAACTTGTACAAATGTATCCTCTTTTGTATCTTTTATGATTCAAATCAATAAGGCCATATAAAACTCTAAGCAAATTGACTTCATGTCAAAGAATATATTGATTTAATGATAAAGTTGTTCCTTACCAATAATTTTCCTTATACTATTGCTATTATTTGGAGTGCAGTGTTGTATGGGCTACAAGTATATAATTAATAAAAATATTTTGGTATAGAAACTTAAAAATGGGAATTGTATTTACTTTGACATAAAGTGTACTATTCTATCAGTAAGACTTAGAATTAAGAGTATGCTTTATTTAAGGCGTTATTTCAAGATCAGTGTCAGAGGGCTTGACAGAGAATATCTGGATTCTATCCATTTTTGACACAGTGAAAACAAAGCCATGGGAAGCCGAACTCTACTTTTACTACCTGCAACAACTACCTTTGTCTCTTTTCAGTGGGTGACCTTGCTCCCTACTTGAATAATAAAACATACCACTAATGCTCCTGCTTCCTGAATCTGAGCACAAAATTTCTCTTTGCTTTGCTACAATGTAAGAAGTGTCTTACCATGTCAACTACTTCACTGACAGGCTGAATCCTCACCCAGCTACCATTTTAGGGACTGTTACTTCATTTATCCTCCCTATTCTGCCCAGACTTTCCCCAGCATATCTCACTCAACATGTGGTAGCATCTCCTGCTATCTATTTATTGAGAAAGCTTGCTCAAGCAGGGGAGGGGCAAAGGAAGAGAGAGAGAATCTTATGCAGGCTCCATGCTTAATGTGGAGCCTAACTTGGGGCTTGGTCCCACAATGCTAGCATCGTGATCTGAGCCAAATCAAGAGTCGGATACTCAACTAACTGAGCCACCCAGAAGACACACATCTACTGTTTAAAAAAATAATAACAATAAGGTTTAATTTATTTTTGAGAGACAGAGAGAAAGACAGAGTGTGAGCAGGGGAGGGGCAGAAAGAGAGACAGAGACAAAATCTGAAGCAGGCTCCAGGCTCTGAGCTGTCAGCACAGAACCAGGTACGGGGACTCAAACTCAGGAACTATGAGATCATGACCCGAGCTGACGTCGGATGCTTAACCAGCTGAGCCACTAAGGTGCCCCTCTCTTGTTTTTAAAGACAGAAAACAATGAAGAAATAAAAATAACCAAAGCAGTCTAATTTGATGCCACCTCCACCTCTAGCTTTTGCACTATTTATATGCCCCCTTCACAGAAAATATTTTTCTGGAGAGTTGTCTCCATGTCTTTACTTATTCACTCATTCACATCATTCTAATATTCATTTCCAGCTCTCCAGTTCAAACTCTGTTTATCAAGGTCATCAATGACCTCTAGCTAACTATATACAAAGATCAATTCTTCTCTTTTCATCTAGCCCAGTTGCTCTTATTGGGGACAATTTCTCCACTCCCCTAACCTCCTCCAGGGGATAATTGGCAATGTGTGGAGGCATTTTTAATTGTCAAAACTGAGGGATGTGCTCCTATTTGCATCTAAGGCAGAGATCAAGGATGCTCTAGACATCCTACAATGTGTAGAATGGCCCCACACCAAAATATCTTTGGGGGCCCAAAAGTCAATAGTGTTGAGGTTGAGAAGCCTGAACATCTCAACCTTCAATATTCCACAGTTGTAAACATTTGTTTATTATATGTACCTCCCACAGAGAACATAAACTTAAGGAGGATCAGGCCTTACCTGTCTTGTTTTTTATTGTATTCATTTGTGTAGAAAAGTGACTTGTCCCAGATTGGGCAGACAATTTCTGCATTTCATAAGTAATATGTCTTTCAAATGATTTTTGCTTTATTTAGCAATTTGCTTAAATCTTGTACTAATGGTAAGACAGACTTGTTTCACCCTTGTGGAAGAGTTGGACTAACATCAGCACTTCATCTTCACCATTATTTGACATTTTGAATTCTTTATTTTTTATGCTTCAAGTTTTTATTTAACTTCTAGTTAATTAACATACAGTACATTATTGGCTTTAGGAGTAAAACTCAGCGATTCATCCTTTACACCCAGGCCTCATCACAAGTGCCCTCCTTAACACCCATCAGCTAATTTTTAAACATTTTATTTATTTATTTATTTAGTATGTATTTATTTATTTATTTATTTAGAGAGCACAAGTAGGGGAGGGGCAAAGAGAGAGGAAAAGAGAGTCTTTAGCAGGCTCCATGCCCAGCAAAGAGCCCAACTCAGGGCTCAATTTCACAACCACGAGATCATGACCTGAGTTGAAATCAAGAGTCAATGCTAAACCAACTGAGCCACCCAGGCATCCCCTACCCATCACCCATTTATCCCATCTCCCTGCCCACCTCTCTTCCAGTAACCCTCAGTCTGTTCTCTATAGTTAAGATTGACATTTTGAATTCTGTTGATTGTTTCCTAGGAGGAAATGGATTCTAAATCTCAGAAAATAACTTCCAATAAAATTGAGGAAACAAGTCTTTTGAGACATTCAGAAGTACATATAGTAGAAATCATAATAGGCATTACCAGAAAAAGAAGAAATCAGTGAATAATGAAAAGGTCAACATTGATAAATTCTATTCTGGATGATAAAAATAATGTGAATTTCCTCATGACAAAATAATATAAATAAAAATAACCCTGATAAAACTATTCATACATAGATTTCATTTATAGGAAGCAAATTAAGTATATTTCAAAGAGAAAGAAACCACCATATTAGTTTTTAACATGTAATATATGGTTATAATTATCATAAATAATAATATTCAATTCTTGCATCAAGCTTTTATTTTATTTATTTATTTGTTTATTTATTTATTAATATATTTGTATTTATTTAATTTACATCCAAGTTAGTTAGCTTATAGTGCAAAAATGATTTCAGGGGTCGATCCCTGAATGCCCCTTATCCATTTAGCCCATCGCCCCTCCCACAACCCCTCCACTAGCTCTCTGTTTGTTCTCCATATTTAGGAGTCTCTCTGTTTTGTTCCCCTCCCTATTTTTATATTATTTTTTGCATCAAATTTTTAAAGCTATATTATGCTTCATTCTCCATCATTCTCAGTAGCCATTCAGAGCCTGCTCCTTAGAAAGATTTCATACATGCACATCTTGGGAGAGCACATAAAACCAGGATGGAGTATGCTGTAACAAAGAAATACTACCATTGCTTTCTGCCTCACATATTTTAGATTACCATTTACTGTCAATAATAAAGGTACTTTGTTTAAACAGTAAATTTTAAATTTTTACTGAGAATAGTAGTAAACAGTAATGATTTTACCTTAGACTTTATTAAAATTTTTTCAGGGATTCAATATACAAATTATATACTCCAAGTTCAAAATAAAATAGATTAAATCACATTTTTAGATAATGAGGCTATAAGAGAATGTCCACAAATGAGCATTCAAAGGCCAGTTTACATTAAAAGATGAACAGATTTCATCCAAATCTGTATTTCTCTTTGTGAGAGTTAATAATTACCACAGATTTTTCTTTCAGCAATTATAAACGTCTTTCCACCTGTATCCACAATTATTGGTGAAAAAGCGAATATTTTGTATAGTTGTATATTCATGTGTGTGTCAATTTGTCTGTGTTAGAACACTTAATAACATTAAACAACCTTAACACTGAATGTATTTTAAATTTTCAATATAAAAATTCCCAACACCACACAATCTAAAAAAACAATCTTACCCACCTAACATTCAGTGTCTCCTGAAATATTTGCAGAGCATTTTTGATTTGTGTTGTTACTTATGCCAAATAGCATCAAGCAAAAAATTGCTTTGACTTCTTGAGATTCATCTAATTAATAAGGAGAGATGAGGTAGAGGAATTCAATCCAGGGCTTATTTTCGACCTTATTTTTATACTTTCACAGTTTTTGGAGGCTGATCTCTGTGTATGTGGTTCTTGAAGAGGCAATGTCACGACATCTTTCTGGACATCCAAATCCTACTCCCACTAGATGGCAATTTTACTTATTGAAATGTCTGGAAGTGATAAAGAGTGACAAAGCAAACTAACTTTTGGATGAGTTGTTTACAGTGTGTCTTTTGAAGAGGGCACCTGAGGAAAGTTTCTAGCTCAGTCTTATGCACTGGATTTGAGCCCTTGAAGAGAGGAAAATCAATTTGCTCAAAGTAATTTGGCCAAATGGTCAGTTTTCCAAAAGAACATCACCAAACATAGGGATTGTGGATTTACACCTTTAAAAGTTCTGTTGGTGTCAGGTGCCTTAGTGGCTCAGTTGGTTAGGCTCTGATGACTCTTGATTTCAGTTCAGGTCATGATCTAATGGTCGTGAGATCGAGCCCCATGTCCAGCTCCACGCTGAGTGTGCAGTCTGCTTGGGATTCTCTCTGTCTCTTTGTCCTTCCCCCATTCATGTTTTTTCTCTTTCTCTCAAAATAAATAAATAAACATTTAAAAAATTATGTTGGTGATATGTAAGAGCCTTAGTTAAAAAGTCTACAAAAGAGGTTTACCAAAAAAAAAAAAAAAAAAAAAAAAAGAAAACAATAAAAAGTTTAAACGGTTTAATAACATGGGGACCAATCATTCCAGTTACTATGGTAGGGTCCAAGTTCAAATTTGTTTTCTTTGGGGAATTACTAATAATGCCCCCTTTAACTTTCAAAAGTATCCTCAGCTTGGAAGTTATATGGCCATCTCATAAGTTATATGGCCATCCTATTTAACAGAAATATTCAACTTCTGGTACTGATGAAAATTAAAAAAACAACAACAACAACAACTTTTCTTCTAAATGTTAACACACTATTTGAGAAATTAGCAAAAGAAACCTAACAATTCTAAAATGTGGGCAAACAAATTAATATTAATGCAAAAATTGCTGAATGAAACATTGATTTTTTTTTTCATTTCCTGATGTGAATAATTATTAAACATTCTTATTATAGACTTTAAAACCAGATACAGCATAGTTGAGTGTCTTGGGCCCATTACTTAAGCTCATCATCTGTGCAAAGGTACTACAAATATTGTTGGGAAAATAAAATGAATTAGTTTGTGTAAACTGATCTTTTTTTAATGTTTGTTTATTTTGAGAGAGAGCGTGGGAGGCATAGAGACAGAAGGAGGGAGAAAATCCCAACAGGCTTCGCACTGCCAGCACAGAGCCCAAGGCAGGGTTCGATCTTACCACCATGAGATCATGACCTGAGCCAAAATCAAGAGTTGACACTCAGCTGACTGAGACACCCAGGCATCCTATGTAAACTGCTTCTAATATGACTGACACATAGTGCTGTTTAAGATTTAGATGTAATTGTTACTCATAAGTTGGTAAATTTGACAATATTAGTGAATTAATCTTTAAGTGAAATGGCTTTAGGAAAAAATGTCTTCTGGCAGCTTTTTTCCTAATACTTGACCTATGGCATGTGCAATGTATCCCTAGGGATTCATATAAATAACACCTGACAAAGGTCAAAGAAAATGGTAACTGTATGAACCAGCACGTTTAATTTGGGAAGTTAATACAACCTCATTTGTTTGTATCCACAGGCCCTTGAGATCTAGGGAAATTTGCCTTTCTCCATTGTTCTTCCCTCTGGGCAGGCACAGAAGCCTGGATAACCAGTATTCAGAGAATATTCTTCCATGTTCAAATGGGTATTTTGTATCTGATCACCTCCAAATGAGTAAATACCTCTCTTTCCCTTATGGGAATAAGATTACTGGGCATTCTCATAGATTTCGTTTCAGAAAATAGAGTCAGAATATGCTTCTAGGTCCCTAGGAAACTTTTCCTTTTCACTCAACTATAACGTCATCAGTATGCTAGGAAGTGAGCAATTCAGGACCATAAGGAAGAATACACAACAACTATTATGATCAGCTATGCAAAATCAGCTTTGTACATTAGACTCATCATAAACCTCAGAGATCATGTGCCAGGGCAGATTAGGAAAAAAAGTAAAAGATATTCATTGGCCATATGTACAGAAATGAAATCTGTTTGCTAAATTATGGTGCCAATCCATATCCAATCTGTCTTTTCTGGCCATCCTACAGCTGATATGTCATTTCAGTCCTCACCATTACTCACTCAAACCACTTTATCACTTACGAAAGCTTTCTTCCTTTTTTTCTTCCGGCCCTTCCTCCCCTCTTCAACCATCAAAGAATAAGTGCCTTTATATAACAAGCATTATTCAGGGACTAAAAAAAAGTCAATAAAATTGGGTTCTTTCCCTGAGGAATATTAAAAATCTATTGGAGAAAATCACGAATGTCAAGAATCGATCAATTTCCTAGCTGGTTGGTCAACTCCAGTCCCCATCTCCTGCACAATGTCCCATCAACAACTGTTATTTTTCTAAAAACTCATCTCTGTTCTCCCCTACTTATAAACCGCCAATGATCCCCCCAGAGGCTTCAGGATAAAATCCAAAGTCCTCATCATAGTACAAGAAGACTTTACAATCTGCTTCAATTTATCTTTCCAGCATCAGCTTCAGCCACATCAAACTATGTGCCAATCGTCACTCTTCTTACATGTGCTCTTTCTTTTTTCTGCCAAAGAGTTCCTCCACTATTTGTAAAATTATTACTCATTCTCCAAAAATGACCTTTGGTAACTTTCGCACTGAAGCTTTCACTGGATCTCCCAGTTACAATAAACCATTTTTTCTTCCCAGTTTCCACTGACAGCGCATACTCTCATTACAGTATTTAAAATAACATATTATTATTTCTGGGTGATGTAATCTCTGAAAGAACTCTGAAAAACTGAGAATCATGCCTTGCTGTGGGGAAATTTGTTGCATTTCCTCATTTCTGTTGAATGTTGGCAGATAGTAGATGATCAATAAATGTTTGTCAAATAAATTAATGAATTCTACTCAAGTTTTAAGCATCAGCCATATGTTACCTTTTCCATGAAGCCTTTACCTAACCTCATCTGTTTTCCTTCATATAGAATCCCCATGAACTTAAGAGACATCATTCTTCTCTCCTAACAGTTATTTACAAAGTATTAGAAATAATTGTATGAATACCAGAAAGTGGTATATTGTTCAAGGTCTTTTTACTAGTGACTAGTGAGGTGAGACTAGATTTCAGAGCTCTTCTTCCTCTGGGCTTATAAGCCCCATAGGAGTAGAACTCAAACAGAGCACACCTTTCTGTCCGGTAGGAAAATTCCCTCAAACTGATCATTCAATGCCAGGCAACAGAAAAATTATACTAACATTGTATTCCTTTGAGTTACCATTGAGGAATGGCTTGAAAAAATCATGCTGTGGCCGAGAATTGAGGGTTTTAAGTTGAAAAGCAGGATAAGGTGACAATAATTTACTCATCATTATTTTCAGGGGAAAAGCATAATAGTCTTTCATGGATTTTAAATCTTGCAACAACAAGGCAAAGGGGTTCCCTGGCACCCAATACTTTCCCTGAGAATTCATGAATTAAGAAAAACTTCCAGCAAACTGGACACTGAGCCCAAAACATAGAGTAACGGGACACCTGTTATTCATTGTTGAGGAATCTTATGGCCTCCAGGACAGATGCTGATCTCTCTCTACTTGCCCAGATCATTCTCTTTCAGCATCTTCTCCTATTTCTTATTCTCTTTCAGTATCTCACCCCCCATTTTAACTCTCCTCCCACCTACTTTTCCATGCCCAGGAAATACATAACACATTGTTTACCTATAGGTTCCCTTAACGTTCATTGGAATAGCAAAGGAAATCTGAGAACATTCAGATGGTTTCATTAAATCATATGTATAAATATGTTAACCAACTTAACAATATTTCCATATATACTTAGATTTTTCCACATTTAATCATTTTTTTTTAATTTTTTTTTTCAACGTTTATTTATTTTTGGGACAGAGAGAGACAGAGCATGAATGGGGGAGGGGCAGAGAGAGAGGGAGACACAGAATCGGAAACAGGCTCCAGGCTCTGAGCCATCAGCCCAGAGCCCGACGCGGGGCTCGAACTCCCGGACCGCGAGATCGTGACCTGGCTGAAGTCGGACGCTTAACCGACTGCGCCACCCAGGCGCCCCTTAATCATTTTTTTTAAATTTTTACTGAAGACAAATTTTGATGGTTTTCAAATATTTGTTTTATATACACAAGCTATGGAAATAAGTAAAATACCAGGTTATAAAACTCCTAAGACCATATTAATGGAAGTGTTTTAGAAATACATATATTCTTCACAGGAAAAAAATGGCAAATTTATAATGTTTAAACATAAATATGAACACTCAAAGTAAGCCTCAAAACACATCAAATATTCTTGTTCTTTTCATTGTTTTATTGTTTCATGGCTTATTCTTATGATAGTCATAAAACTAAGGGTATATTAAACCTCAGCTGCCATAGATTTGCAGAATGATTTTGTTTTAATAAACTACAAATACTAGAGCAGAGAGTTATCACAAAAGGGAAGAGATTACCCCCATATTGCTTTCAGAGTCAATTTCTGGGATAATTTGTATTACTACATCCTAGAATTCAGCTTTACTTGAAAGCAATCAAAAAACCTTGGTAATTATTTTGCTTATTTGTGTTAAAAAAGACAGTTTCTCTGGTGTTATAGTCAGGATCCATTTACAGAGTCCAATCTGTTTATTAGGAACTGAAAACACCTCTATAGAATGAAAAAAGATAATAAACAAATCTCTGATAGGGAATGTTATGATGTTAGTAGAGCAGGGTCAAGACTGAAGAGCAAGACAGAAATCATCACTGAATCACTAGCAGAGTCAAAATTACTAAGAGTTGTAAGAAAATGCTCTAACTCCCGAAAAAGAAAAAAAAATGGTGGGGGAGAGAGGGAGAAAGAGGAAAAACATAAATAAGAGAAAAAGAAAGCACATTGTCTTGTAGTGAAAACAATACTTTTAACAATGCTTACTCTATAAACCAAAATCTTTTTTAAGTGAAAATGGAAATGTTTCCAGCAAAATGCCTTCTGGCACATTTTTATCAGTAAATAATGGATTTCATATAAGTTTATTTTACTGTGGAGTTACCATTTCTACTTTGCATTCACATTTTAGAGGTAAGGTGAAAGATTGTAGGTTGTAGGGATGAACTTCAAGACAAAGGTTGACCATAAAACCAGTTAACTGTTTTTCCAATAATTACTGGCCTCTAGGGGGACATAATTGAAATATATGAATTTCTAGCATTGTGGTTTCCAGTGAAAGCTGTGCTTTATGGCACTGAGAGGACTAAATATAAAGATACATTTACAGCAAAAGAAGAATTCAAGTTTATGATTTAATAATGCTTTAAAACAAATAAATAAACAAAGCTTGACAAGATATTATTTGCAACCACATTTGATATTATAAGAATTAACTTTAGGAAAAGATATAGATCAATGTTAGGAAAATTAATACACTTATTTCACAGATTTCAAATTAACTATAAAACAAAATCTTGCTTATTTTCTAAAACATGGAATTTATCAATCCTTAGAAACTCCAATTTTAGTGCAGTAATAGAACATAGTTACTATGATAGGAGGGGGAAATAAAGGTAATATAGAAATAATGTATAAGACCAATTATGTTTTATAATATATCTTAGGTATATATTAAAAGCACATGCCTACAGTTAGGCAGATTTCTTTTAGTATCTCCAGCAGTAGGCCATTGTCCTCATTTTTTTATTCTTAGCACATTAGAGTTGAGTACATAGTAGGGATCAATAAATAGGTGTTGAATGAATGAAAAATGAATGCAAGCATACCACTTAAGAGAAATCAGCCAAATACAGATGAATAAAAGGAACTTAGAGCAGGAAATCAGAAAACAGTAATTTTGAATATTTCCATTTAATGCTTCTTTCTTTCTCCCACCCATGTGTGTCTCTTGTATTTTCTTACTTAAGATCATTTTAGCATTACATGGTGATCTCAGGACCACCCAGACCAGAGCCCAGATTTTCTGATTTAAACAACTTTATTCTTAGAGCCTAGCAGCTTAACATCATGGGTGGGGAAATATATAGGGTATATATTTTTGTAGAAATGTATAGTGTAGCTTTTCTACATTAAAAATACTGACATTTTACATCCTTGAGACTATGAAAATGTGGTATATGCAATATTCAAAAAAGTTGATAACCAATTTTGCCATTATTTCAGTTTTTAAATGTAACATAGAACGAAGATATGCTTAAAGAATTAGATAACTCAATCATTGGGAATATCTGTTCCAATTTACACATGCTGCTCATACATAATTCATTTTATAATAACCCACATCTAAACATGTTTTTTCTACTTTCAAAAATAAAAGGCCTAAAAATTACATAGGCCTCTTTTCTGTAGTTGCCAGAGATATTTTTGCTTGTGAAATAAACAATATTCTTTGGCTCTGGAATCCATTCATTCATTCATTCATTCATTTATTCATTCATTCATTTATCTGCCAGATATTTGTAGACAGGCAACCATGCACTGTGATAGAAATGAGTCTCCCACATATGAAACGGACATGGTAGCAACTCTCAGGAAGCTTACTGATGTGTTTGGATTGCAGGGGACTCATACAAATATCTAAAATGCATTTCAGCAAAAATATAAAATGCCAAGAGTTGAGCTAACCTACTCCATGGTATTGCTGCTTTGGCATCCATTTTGTGCAGCCAAGCAGCCTGTGGGGACCTTAAGCTGACAGCAGCCCTTCATGCAAGTTCATGTCCTGGATGGCAGCCACCGAGCCACAAGAAAATGCAGGTTCCTGATAGGACTCCCCAACAGCCTTGTAATCAACAGTCTCTCCTGCCTCCCAGCACATCTGTGCCTTCTGCACTCCTTGGATAAAACCCCTGTGGGACTTACCATAACCCTGCTTTTTGGTCTGAGTTGACCAATTTGGACCTCGCCTGGGAACAAGAGAGCCCTCTACACACAGACCCTAATAAAGGAAGTGCCCCAGGTCCTGTCACTCTCTCTGCCTGCACCTTGCCTTGACCTCTCCGCATGGCACCTTGTGGTGCTCCCTCTACCTCCTCTAAGACCTGTGAGTATTAGACTTCTCTATTTCAATTTCTCTTGTGGTCCTTCATTGAACCATGATTCACCATCCAGTAGCTTGTACTCTAGTTATCACATGTTAATTTAACAATGTCATAACATAAGATCATAAACTCAGAAAAGTGAAGGCGGAGGGAAGAGGAAGCTAAGATACACAGAAAAATATTGTAGGTCCACAGGGGATCTATCTATATTTTAAGTATAAATCTGAAGAATGAGAAAAAAATATTCTGGTAAGCAAGCTGGAGAGGGCAAAGAGATAGCTGTATACCTAGAAGGATTATAGCTTGGATTTTTTTTGAGGACTATTATTAGTTAAATATTTCTGAAATAACAATGGCATGGTGAGTGAAAAAGGAGACAAAGATCAACATCTGCCCAGAAGGCCATAAGAGTCAACAATGAGTAACAGGTGTTCTGTTTGAAAGATCAGTCTGGAAACAGTGTGAAAAAGGATATGAAGGGAAGACATAAAAAGTAAAGAGAATTCAATCTTTAAATTTTCTGTGAAGTAATTTACTGGAATTAATTCCGGAAGAACAGATTGATTGATGTATTTGTGTGTGATGTTAACTTTTATCACACCCTGAGGATGGTTCATTGGTATTTGAAGGAACCCAATCTGAAACACACATTCCGGGGAACCTTTGACTAGTACTTCACATATCACCTAATCAATAACAGAAGTTTAATTGACTAGCATAAAGGATTTAGACATTACATTGGAGGAAGGGGAATCTTTCCACTGGACGAATGAAGGTGAGTAGTATTCTGGATTCATGGTTGGCTGAAAGGGTCCACAGAGTCATTGCTCCTCTGTGAACACTGTGTAAGAAACTGGCAACTCCAAGAACCTGCTATCTTTGGGAAAATCCCCAAATATGGTAAAATTCTATCCTTGATCCAATTAGAATTTTGGCTGCTCTTAAGGCAATAATATTGCTGCATTGACTAAGGGGGTGATTCTCAATGGACTACCTAACGAGAGCTAACAGGAGCTTGCTGAGTTTTCTGGAACATGTATGAAATTTTCTTCTTGCTTGCTAATATTTATAGACAGTCAACAAAGACTCTGTGTATACAGCAGATTTTGGTCTAGTACCTGCTTTCATTGTAACAGAGAAGAGTTTTTAGAGACTAGACCTAGAGCTACTTCCTACCTTGTAGTCACCAGAAGCTACCAGTATTTACCAAAGGACCTGAAAAATCTTGAAATAATAAAAACTTAGGTGGAAACCAATTTGTCAATAAATTTCATATTAAAAAAAAATAAATAAAAGAAATTATTTATTGTAAAAAAAAAAAAAAAGAAATAATAAAAACTTAGGTCTGCAACAGAGGCTACTCTACAAGACCAGATCCAAACTCGTTTATGGCTCAAGATAGATAATGGCTGTGGGCTTGTAGAAGAATGAACGATTTTGAGATACATGCATTTAGTAAAATCAATGGAATTTGATGACAGATGGGATATTGGGGATCCAAATAAGGAAATATACAG
Source organism: Lynx canadensis (assembly GCF_007474595.2). Taxonomy (NCBI): domain Eukaryota; kingdom Metazoa; phylum Chordata; class Mammalia; order Carnivora; family Felidae; genus Lynx; species Lynx canadensis. The sequence continues at coordinate 128,975,996 of NC_044311.2, forward strand.
AAAAGTTTGTGCTAGTCACTTCATCAGAGGAAGAAAATATATTTGAAAAGAAATGTCTTGGCCACGGTATTTCATTATTACTATCCTGTGGATACTGTAATAAATTACCAATGACTTGGTGTTTTTTAACAACAGAAATTTAGTCTCTCAAAATTCTGGAGACCAGAAGTCTCAAATAAGTATACTCGGGAAATCAAGTTCCAACAGTGATGCGCTCCCTCCAGAGGCATTAGGGGGAAATCTGTTTCTTGCCTCTTCCAGTTTCTGGAGGCTTCCAGCATTCCTTGATCTGTGGCCAAATCATTCCAAGAGTAGCCACCTTGGTCATATCACTTTTTCCTCCATGTCTAGAAAGTCTTCCTCTAAGGACTCCTGTCAGGACACTTAATGAATGCATTTAGGACCCACCTGCATAATACAGGATAATCTCCCCATCTCAAGATCCTTAATTCAATCACATCTAAAAAGACTATTTTCCCACATAAGGTACCAGGGATTAGTATCTGATATCCTTGGAACTATTATTCAACCTACTACAGACATACTTAATTTTAAGTGGCTGCAGGAAATTATAGAGAATTTATCTGGTAAACCAACAGATATGGGTTTAGAGGTAAGAAACAGGAAGCAGGATCATCTGCTGAGAGAAGATATAGCCAGTGAATTCGGATTCTTGGTGTTATAAATTTCTGAAGTAGTTGTTGGGCAGACTGGAGCAAAGAGCTGACTAGTTGCTAAGGAGTATTTTGAAAGGAGTAGAAAGAGAGCAGCAAATATGATAGTGGCAATAGTCTGGTAAGTTAGAGAAATGTTTCCTAGTCATCCACACATGTAGGAATCAAAGTGACAATTAGTTGGATGAATCAGCAGCTGGAGTTTGTGGAGCAGATGTGATTGAAAAGATGAATGGGCAATGGGGTCTAGAACACTGATTGAAACATTTCAAGTATTGGATAATGGAATTTAGGCTGCATGGAGAAGCAAATGAAGTGAGAAGGCTGAAACATTTGAGGGGAAAAGTTAAAAATATAATGAATAGAAATTAACGAGTCAAAGTTTGTGCTCAAAGAGATCTATCATTTCAAAAGTAGAATAATGGAGAGCAGTGTCTAGCCAGTAGTGTGTGACTAGATGGTGTGGAGGTTGAATAACACTGTTGAATAGAATAAGGAAATAGGAGGTATAGGCATTTGTTCTCGAACTTTAATGTGGCTAAGCATTGCCTGCAGAGCTTCTTAGAAATGCAAGTTCCCTCATTCTACTTTTGACAATTTTGATTCAATAGATGTGGTGTGGAATCCATGAATTTACCTCTTTAAACAGATGATTTAGATGTGGGTGGCAGAAATATCACACTGAGAAACTGCCATAGGATGTCAGAATTATAACTTACATAAATATTGTTGATTGCAGTATGAAAGCAAGATTTTGGATGAGGGAGAAAGGTGTGCCAATAGTCATCACTGCAGGTGAGGGATAAAGGAGTCTGTAAACAATAGACTAAATAATAATGGGACTAAAAAGCATTGGATGACAGAAACAAAAATGGATGAAAGAATTTTGCATGGAGATAAAAATGGGATGGAATGAGACTTACAGAAGGCATGGAGAATGTCAACTCCATCCCTGGGCAAGGCAAGAATAAGAACTCTGTTGCCTCTACACATGGGCTTTTCAAGAGAAATTCTGTCTTCAAGGAAGAGCCAAGGTTCAAATAAAGTAAAGGAATATTTTGTCATATATATATATATATATATATATATATATATATATGTATATATATATATATATATAGAGAGAGAGAGAGAGAGAGAGAGAGATCCCCAAAGACAGTGTTACTTATATTTTATCTCCTACATTCTCTTTGAATATAAGAGGAACTCAATAAATGGTTTTCAAATATTTATTTTTTTCTTTACATTCAAGCTTGATATTAAATCAGTCTATAGACACTTACCTTAATAGCATATTTCATTTCAGAAAGCAAGTCATACAAATGTATATTTTTATAATGCACATTTTTAAAGGCATAATTTTGATAATTGGAAAATTATTTTTTTCACTCAAATAGCAAAACTTTATAATACAAAAATACTATTATGATATTCATGTAATACACTAATAATAGTCTAATTTTAATGTGCATAATTAGAAGTGATTTACTTTTTAAAATTTATTTCTTAGGTTTATTGAAACATAATTGATGTGATGTACTTCTCTAATAAAATGTGTCTATAGTTTTTATTCCATATTACAAAGAAACAACATTAATAATATACCTAAGAAAAGATAATTCAAAAAGGATTTGAATGTTCATGGCAACATTATTAATAATAGACAAGAGGTAGAAGCAATCCAAATATCCATTAACTAATGAATGGATAATCAAAATGTCACATATTCTTCAAAGGAATACTATTCACCAGTAAAAAGGCATGAAGTACTGATACATGCTACAGTACAGATAAACCTTGAAAATGTACTAAGTGAAAGAAGTCATCTACAAAGGAGATCACATATTTTATGATTCTATTTTTAAAAATTTTTTCACTAACATTTATTTTTGGAGAGTGAGAGAGACAGAGCACAAGCAGGGGAGGTGCAGAGAGAGTGAGACACAGAATCAGAAGCAGGCTCCAGACTCTGAGCTGTCAGCACAGAGCTTGATGCAGGGCTCGAACCCACGAACCATGAGATCATGACCCAAGCCGAAGTCGGTCGCTTAACTGACTGAGCCACCCAGGCGCCCCATTTATGATTCCATTTTTTAATTTTTTTCTTTAATGTTTGGTTTTGAGACACACACACACACACACACACACACACACACACACAGTGTGTGTGTGCCGGGGAGGGGCAGAGAGAGGGAAACAGAATCTGAAGCAGGCTCCAGGACAGAGCCCCACAGAGGGCTCAAACCCATGAACCTTGAGATCATGACCTGAGTCGAAGTCTGACTCTTAATCGACTGAGCCACCCAGGTGCTCCTATGATTCCTCTTTATGAAATGTCCCCAATCGACAAATCTATAAAGACACAAAGGAGATCAGTGATTGCCAGGAGGCAGGGTCAGGATGTAGCAAAAGGGAAGGGGTAGTGAATACTAATGGATATAAGGTTTCTTTTGAGGGTGATACTCTAAACTCAGTTTATGCTGATGACTGCATAATTCTGTATATGTGTTAAAACCATTGTATTGCACACTTTACACTGGTACATAAATTATTTCTGAGTAAATCTGTTTGAAAAAGAAAATGCTTTCCATCTAAGATCTCCCTGCAGGATAAGCTGTGATCAAGCCTGTGAAAGGTCCTCAACTATATATCCTCCTATTTTATTCTTTCTGTTTTCTTACTTCAAGTTAGTTCCCTCTTTCCTGTCTTCAGTGTTTGTGGAACATTTCCAGAGGTGTTGCTGGTAACACAGAGACCTACTCCATACAAAGTCACATAAGTCCCACTTAAGTCTACTTTTTAAATCACTTAAACTTGAGTTTTTCAAGGCTGACAGCAGAATTACTTCCTACCCCTCCTCTTTCCGTTGGTAATAAATATAAAACACACTCTGGAAAACAACGGCAAGTTTCTTGTAAAATAAATCTCTAAAGCCAATTGTAACACACTGGGTGTCCCAAATCTTCTTCCCAAAGATCAAAGTCTGATTTTTCCTGAATTGATAGCACGATTGAAATGAAAACAGCCTGCTGCTAGCATTCAGCCTTATGATCCTGACAATAAAAAGATTAAATGTGGTAGAAACATCTGTACATTTTCAGGAATGATAAAGTTCAGCTGGAATTTTTTAAACTGAAGTTTTGCATTTGAAGTTTATTTCAGCAACTGACTTTAGACACTCACATATGATCCAGAAATGGGGCTTTGAAGATGAAAGACATAGAGAAGCATTGCAGAATAAGGTTGGTCAAAAGAAGATGAAATAAACAAGTAAATAATGCAGGAAGTAATCAGATTCAGAGAAACGTGGTATAAAGAACTTAATACATTGAAAATCATTTTTGGGGAGAAATATATCATAATGACAGTTTCTTGCATTATATTATGAAGGTAATAAAATTGTAGAGTCAAAAGACTCATCAGAAATACCCTGCTTTATAATTAATGAGAAATGATAGATGAAAGGCAAAATGAAACGTGTTTATTTGTCTTATCACAGAAGCCCAGGTGATGTATAAAATATGAATACTTCAAAAATGAAGAAAAATGCTTTATGTAGAAGTTGGGAAACTTTGTAAGAATTTTTGATATTTTTAAACTTTATGGTTGGAATATTAGAGATTTCTGATTTGGAATATAAAGTAAACTTGAAAATCTGGGATGATTTTTTTGAAAGGTGGTAATTTATACCAATGGAATCTGTGAGATCTCCTGGAAAATTGTATATAGACACCTTGATTCACATTGAGGGACTCAAAACTGTTTTATGATCCATGCCTGAGTTTTCCAATCATGGGTTTTGTTAAGTTGTATATATATTTTTAAAAAGCTTTTTGAGTCAAAACTTGGAATGTTTATGTGACATAGAGGACAAAAAGTAGTTGGTAGCCAATTGCCATATTATCAGAACTTGATGGTTGTACTGAAAACATCTAGTTGCTAAACAAATGCCTTCAATGAAGAGAATTATAAATGACAGTACTTTTAGCATTACCCTTCGGTGATGGACTTTGCAAGCGACAGCTGCAAATAACTAGTTTCCTAAATCAGGATTTTAATTAGAAAATTAAACTATTCTAACCATATTCTTTTACCTGAATGACTAGTTCTAATTCTAAAAATAAATTTTGTTTTTATGTTACTCAAGTTTATAGGCTCTCCTCCTAAATAAATAAGTAAAAATAAGCATACTGCTTTGTTTTGGTTCTTCCTATAGCACACTTTGAAGTATGTAAGATCTGTACCAACTAAGGTTTCTTTGGCCTCCTATCTATCGTTTCTTTCTTTTAGCAGAATAGATGCTTAGAAACTCTGGGGCAGCTTTCAGACAGATGCAGACACCTCTCACAACTTTTCTGCATGAATAAACAGAGAATGGCAAACACTACCTATCTCTACCAACACTAACAAAGTTATCTGTTAAATGCTCCATTCTCTTATGTAGCCCCATATTTGATCAGCTCTAAGCTAAATAGGTATTTGAAGTGGGGGTGTGTTTCTTGTAGTTTTTAATGTTTTTAACATTTATTCATTATTGAGAGACAGAGAGAGACAGAGCACGAGTATAGGAGGGGCAGAGAGAGGGGAGACACAGCATCCGAAGCAGTCTCCAGGCTCTGAGCTGTCAGCACAGAGCCTGATGCGGGGCTCGAACCCACGAACAGTGAGAACATGACCTGAGCCAAAGTTGGACGCCCAACCGAATAAGCCACCCAGGTGCCCCTGAAGTTGAGTTTTGAAACATATCATTTTTTCCTAGCAGAACTTTTACATTTTTATTGGCAGATTCTTATCAAAAAGTTGTTGTTAATGACCACACTCACCATGAATTTATTAAATGTACTTCATGTTGATTTTTTACTTTAAATTATATAAATATTTGTCTACATAAAATCAGAAATTTTAGAAGGGAAGAATGGAAATTACAATAAAGTCAGTTAAAATTTGATTAGTTTAAATAGATATAATCAAACACTCCATTTAACTGAATTTTAAAATCCTCATCTGAGGCAGTATAAATATCATTGTTATCTCTGGACAATTGGAAAAATAGCCAAGTATATATGTTCAAATAAATTATTCCTTTTATGTTAGTTTATCTATGTTAGCATTGAATTAGCATTTTTCATGGAATTTAAAGTTACATTTCCATTGTAAGTATACATAATACAGGCCAAGGAAAACCTTAGCAAACTATATAAATATAGACCTAATTTTACATCTCTAAAATTAACAAAGTATGACTACACTAAAATTTCTGGTATGTCACATGTAGAGAATGCATAAGTGACTATCAAAAAAATATGTTAAAGGAATGATGGATTAGAATGAGGCAAAAAGACCCAATGCCTGGAAAACTGGTTCACGTTTTGTTGAATGTGTCTGTATTCACTTTTATATTTTGTGTCATTTGAAAGAACACTATGTCCGTGGAAACAGACAGTAAAATGATTTTTAATAGAATTGACTAAAATGTTTGAGGCAGTGATTTTGAGTTTTCAGGTAAAGAAAGCCCTTATTTTGGGTACTGCAAACATATTCTTCTAATCTACAGGTCTCTACCAGTAAATGTGAAGGCTCAATACCTTTATCTGTGAAATAGCATTGCCCAGAAATAAGTCTTAAAGGGAATATTCTTGCAATACTTTTTGAAATGATGAGAGCTCCTAAGACCTGTATCTTTAATGCTCTGTGACTACTTATAAGAACAGAAAGGCTTTCATTCCTTTTTTTTTTTTTTTTTTTAAGTAGTCTTCATGCCCAACACGTAGCCCTATGCGGGGCCCGGACACACAACCCCAAGATCAAGACCTGAGCTGAGATCAAGAGCCAGATGCTCAGTCAACTGAGCCATCCAGGCACCCCCAGAGAGGCTCTCTTATTTTAATGACTTCTAGGCTTAAGTTGCTAAGACTTTTAAGATCATTCATGGTAGGTTTTCCCTCAGTAAATTGTTCCAAGATGAACATTCAGGAACACACGGTCTACCTTTCAACTAAGGAAGGATGATTACAGTTACTTTTGGAAATGTATTAAAATAACATTGGCAAAAGGAACAGAATTTGATGAAACTATGGTTATTCTGACCACTAAGATTTATGTTTAAGCTCATGTAAGCATAAAATCCATCAGGTAGAATGGTAGTAATCCTGGCCTATTAGTTATACTAGCATTGCACAGACTGCTTATAATTTCTAATGCCAAACTGGAGGTAGGGAAAGCTGTTCTTCTATAACTCTTAAGCTGACCTTACCTGGCATTTATTCTTCTGTGACAACTAGAGACATGTCATAAAAATTATTTAGCAGAGACCTACTCTCATGTAATGTTTTCATATAAATTTGTTACAGAGACAATCCTGTCTGTCATAGATATTTACAAACATCATTTATTCCCTCACTTCTTTATGAAATGGGGAGCTACCATCTGGTTTGGGCAGGTTATATAATGTTAGTAGACCTAATAGGCCAAGATTTATAACCATGCTACCTGGTGGATTTTATGCCTACAGCAGATGAAATGTAAATCTTTGAGGTAAGAAATACATAGTTATAGGAGCTACTAAATATTTTTTTATTAAAAGTATCTAAGAAGCTTTCATTCTGAAATCATTTGTGTTAGAAGTAGTTTTGTAATCTTCTGTGTTACTTTCAAAGACTGTTAATTGAAGCCAACTAAAACACAGCCAATAATTTTTGCTTTTGATTCCTCTCACTGCCAATTGTAAAGATTCTTTTAAAAACTGGTTTTGCAGGAGAATTTATAGCATGTCTGAGTCAAACTACTGTACTTTGATAAGCTTTACCTTCATGCTGTTTTTTTTTTTTTAGCATTTTTCAAGACATATCATTCATTTGGTTTCTCAAAAAAAAAAAATTAAAACTGATGTTAGAGCCAGTTCATTTAGAACTTTAGAGTTCCTGAAAAATATCGAAGCTCTTACCTTTTGATCACATTTATAAATTAAAATTGATGTATCTAGTTTAAGCACCTATTTATTGCATCAAATTTAGCTAATACATCATAGTCATGTTTATACTATCCACAGCCCCTTGTTAGTTTGCTAGTGGCAGTTTCAGACAAGCTACCTTGCATGACGGAATTGTGGACAGAGTCCTTGTAAAAGATTTACAGATAGAAATGAAAAATAAATAAATATATAGCACTAGCATGCTTACTAGTCTGTTCTGTGGCTATAAAACTCATGTCAAATATTACCTTCACATTGATAAATTTCAATGGCTTTTAATTCACATTTTAAGAAAAAAAAAGGCATTTGGGAAATGGATAGAAAGGTTTCTAAATGTGGCAGTGATCTCAATGTATAACCTTCTTGAAATAAGCTACAACGAGATGTCGTTACATTTTCCTCAGAGTAGACATGGTTTACAACCAGCAGAGTTGGTTACCCAGAAGGATTTGCTGTGATCAGTGAATGAGGGGCGGTGCTTGTCATAGGCCGTCCCATTAAGCAATTCAAAGATTCCTTGTAGGCAAATTTAAGCACACACAACATCTGAGCTCAGCCACAGAGATCCGAATTGAAAAATAGGATTCTACAGGATGGCTCAACTGTTTCATTTTTAATAGTCATTTGTGGCCTGTAAGCAAGGTTCAACCAGCTAGGTAAACTACCAATTTGTTTGCTGTTTGAAGTGTAAACAAGGGATGATTTATTTATTTATTAGTTTTCTTTCTTACTTTTGCACATTAAGTTGTATTTGTTCTTTGACATGTAACCTCAATCTAGACTTATCTAAAGTTCAATTTTCTTCAAAATTACAAGCATATTCTTATTCTTTTGAATATCCTCAGAGTGGAATGTTTCCAGTTTATAAAGGCAGATTTTTTTTTCTTTTCTTTTTTTTTTTTTTAATGAGCCAAATCATGTTTGAATCCATATCTGTTATCTGTGAGAAAATATTTTAAACACACAAACAAATAAATAAATAGGTGAGTGAGATGTACTTTTTTTTCTTCTTTCTCGGTAAAGCTCAAGTACTTACTAAAGCAATAATGTCAATTTCGTTGTAGTTGATAAACTAGTTTTAATGTCAGTTTCAAAGAAAGAGACATCAAAACAGTATCTAAAACAGAATTGCTTGAATGAATGTATTATCAGTGCATCTATCTTGACAATAGGCAGAGGTCAATAAAATAAATCAGTCTTACTTCTTCATGGTCATATCTCATAAATAAAACTGTGATTAAACAGAATAAAGTAATTCCAAAAAATGCATAAATTGTGACTTTTTCTGTCATTAGAAGGATTGTTTACAAACTAGCCTTTTGTAAGAACATAATTCTGATGAAAACTTTTAAAACAAAGCTTCTAACTAAAAGTCAACATAGAATTGTTTTGTGGCCAATCTTAAACCTCTTTTAAAGACAGAACTTGACAAAAATTCATTGTGATCATCTATGTCTCTTTTTTTTGTATGTTGAATAAGATTTATATATTAGGTAAGCCATAGATCTGGTTTATATTCCTCAATAAGAAAGAATAAAAGGTGGCTGTAGATTGAAGCCCTCTGTGTATATTTTCCTTTTCGTTAAGGACCATAAAGAAAGAAAATTGGATTAAAATGTTTAAATGTTCTTAGAACAATTCCCACAAATGCCAATAATTATAGATTTTGGTTTCTTTGATTCTAGTGGCTCTAATCTTTAGTAGATTATTACAATGCACAACATGCATCAGATACTTTCCACATGACATATGTTTAACATCCTCACGTTACAAACCATGGGTCAAGATTTCGGTTCAAATGCAATTAGGTTTAAGGGATACAATACGAACCACAGGGAATGTGAGAACTGTCAAATACTATACTGTCCCTGCTACTGAGCTGGATCACACCAGAAAGACACCAGCCTTAAAGATTTCCATTTTTCTCATATTCCACAATTCTGAAGTAGACCGCTGAGTCAATCTTTATTGAAGGTACATTTTAATGATGGTCTTATAAGGGTTTTTGTTGTTGTTGTTGTTGGTGGTGGTGGTGGTGGCATTTTTAACAAAAGCATAGTGCAAGCCGCCTGACTTGGAATTTCCGCAAAATTGTTTGCCAGAGACTCACATAAGATTCTGTGGGGAAGCTTTTTAATCCGAGCCTGGATCTCTAATCATTTGTTGTATGGAAGAGAAAAAGGATCTTCTCTTTCTCTGTGTTTAATTATACACTGGGAAATCTATTTTATCCCTAATCATTGTACACATACAAAGTGGCATTGCATCCTACCATTTAAAATAAACAGACCAGAAACTTAAAATGTTCCTAGAATGGTATCAGAAGCATATATTGTTTATGAGCTTGTTATGACCTATTGCAAATTTAGATTTACGAAACTAGGAGCTACCCCTCTCATTTCTTTGCCTAACACACAGTTTGTGGACACTAAAAAGAATAGGCTAAAGTTTTGAATAAACAGTCACTAGACTCCTTCACAGAACCATAAATCTCTATTTCATAAAAGATGCTGACTTTTGCAAGAAAAAAAATTTTGTTAAAAAGTTCCCAAAGTCATTGTCATTGGAAACTGTGTAGTGTATTAGTGTCTCGTATTAGTGTATTAGTATCAGTCTAGTGCTAATTTTGGAAAACTGCACTGTGTTGACTATAGCACCAACTACCCTTTAGACTCTAGGATATGGGGGTCTTCAGCAACTGAATGTACTGTACTGGCCTGTTATACTCTGTTAAAATTGCGGTCTTTTAAAAGGGAGCATTAGCTGGATACATGACATTCCACAGATACATGTCCTGGATGGGTTCCTTGGTCACATGTTCTCAGAAATCCCTCTCTCAAAATGGAATTTGTTTAACTTCCTTTCAGTTCTAGCTAATGTCAAAGTTTGCTTGTTTTTCAATGGGTTCAAACAAATTTTTCACAATGCTACTTTTAGACACAGAACCCATCATTCCATTCCTGAATGATGAGTAAGTCTGCTTTTTCACACCCTATGAAATATTACTTCCTACTTCAAAGACTCTACCTCATTCCCTCCCTATGAACAACAGCAACACTTATTGGAACTGATTATATTCAAGGATTGATCTAGTTACTAAAAAGGAAAAGGTGTAAACAACTCATGGGTAAAATTTCCTTCCTAATATGAGGCTGTATGACAAATGTCTGCATTTTCCATGTTACAAAAAATCCAAAAATTAACCTCTGGGTATCAAAAGACTTCATTCTTTTAAGAAGCTACCCTATTTCCTAATATAATGATATACAGTTTACTGCAGATTTTTCTGAAATATACTTTTCTCTATTTTTCTGAACTCTTAGATTTTTTTTACTTAAAAAAATTCACAGTTCAAGATCTATCATATAAGAACTAACTTAATTGAATCTTATTAAGTGAAGTCTAGTCTATTCGTTTCTAATTAATGTTACCACATAATAGTTTACAATGGACTCGAAAATCCTCTACACCCCCTAGATGTGATTGAGCACTTCGTCAACTTCCCTTACATTTTGGAGGACATTTTAAACTATGTCCTTAATTTTGAATAAAGATTGCTAACTCGATCTTACCAACTGTTTAGAAATAAAAAGAAAAGAAAAAACAGGGTTTGTTGTTGTTCAAGGTTAATGCAATAAAAGTTACCAGCTTTTCTTAAGAACTATTGATATTTAATAGTCATTGCACTAATCCTCAGGAAGTGAATTGGTCAAAAGCAAGTTTATTTTGAAATGAATTATTCATTTCTGACAAAACTGCATTTGGCACTCATTATGATGTTAAACCACATCCAAAACAGTTCATTGGAATTATCTCATTAATATGGGCAGAAGATTCATCAGTGGAACTAGACATAACTAAATAACTAAGATAACAACTTAGAAGAACAAAAACCTTTTAAAAAATGCATAGAGGGATCATTGCATGGGAATCACTGATTAAAACTAGAAAAAAATTATTGGGTTTAATTCAGAGGAGCATAATTAAATCATTTATCTGATTATCAAAAGCAACATTAAAATAAACAAATTTAAAATGGGATAAAGAGTTTGAAGTGCTTCATTATGAAGTCAAAAAGGCCTGAAAGTTTTTCCCCATGCATTGTAACAAAGCACTTTCCCAAAGCTTGTTTGAAGGAAGACTCATTCCATAAGATTTTTACAGATGTGATGCTAAATGATAGGTCTACATCAAAAAATTTGGGGAAATGTCAGTTTTTAAACAAAAACTGACTTATAAATTTCCTTGATTGAACAGTTTATTAGGTTTTATAGTTTAGGGTTGTCAGAACTTTTAATATGCTTATCTTCCTTGTGAATCTGATAAAAAACAAAACAAAACAAAACAGTTTTAGGAGCATCCTTGTGGACAGGATTTCAAAGAGCACTTTAAAAAATGCCATGACAGATGTTTCATGTGGAAAAATTGTTTAAAAACTGAATGCATAACTAAAATAACATCATCCTAATATTTAAAAAAAGGAGGAAGTTAGGGAAAGAAAGGAAGAAGAGTTCTGTGGTGACTAAGATACTTTACAAACTTTAAAACATAGAGTTAATGCCATCATGTAGATACAGGATCAGAATCTGGATCATAGCGCTACAGAACATATCCTTTCCCAAAAGAATGCTGGTAAGGAAGAGCACCCAGAAGTCACAATGACCCATCCATTCCTGCTCGAGGAAGGTTTTGGTCAACTGATTGGCTTTTCATAAGGGTACAGAAGGATCTTTTAGGAACTTAAATCTGGAAAGGAAATGGAGTCAGAACCACAGCACAGACACCTAGGATTTTTTTTTCAAGATTGCCATCACTTAGCTCTTAGTTTTTTTACTTCCCTTTGTGTTTTCACCTTCCCCGTTTCCTTTTGACCTTCACATGATGATGGCATTCTCCTTCAGTAGTAATTGCATGTTCCAGAATAATAAGACAATATACTACTTCAATTTTCCTTTAAGACTAGTAGAAGCTCCTACCAACAGTAACAAAAACAATATAAAATGGAAAGATGCTTCATTTTGATGCACATTGGATTTGAATGTTTGTACCTACTGTTATGGGGACAAAAACTTAATTAAGAGTCATGCTTACTCTTCTTCCTATAAATAATTACCATGCAGCAATTAAAAAATTTATTAGAATGATTAGGCTATGAGAGACAAAAATAGAAGTGTTTCTTGTTCAATCAGCAGGTATGAATGAGAGCCTATTCTATTTTAAGAAGTGTGGTACACACTGTAAGCATAAAAATTAATAGAGCAAATTTCCCATTGTCTAGAAGACTTCGAGGAAACACGGAAATTAATAAATAATCAGAACAATGTAATTAATGCAGTTATAGAGATATGGGATAGATAAGAGAACAAAGCACTATGCTAGAAAGAGATGCAAGCCTGGGCATTCTTTGGAGACATAAATCATGGGTGCCTGGAAGAAGTGATTTCTAAGTAAAATCAAGTAATAGTCAATAGGATTTTTCAAAGTATCCAAGAGTGAGGCAAAGCAAAATTCCGGACAGAGAAAAGTGTTTCAAGATAAACACTTTCTCTTTTCAAGAGAAAAAGCATGGTGCCGATGAAAATGGACTGTTGCCCAGCACCTGTGATTACCTCAGCGTACATTGTCCTGGATGTGTGTCCTTCCAGCCTTCCCATTCCATTGCCTTTCACTTTCCTTACACAGTGCCTGCCTTAAAATAGGTGCTCGAGACTGATGTGTAAGAAATGGTACCTCATTGTTTCTACATGTTTATTTTCAGACAATGAGTCTAATGACCTTTCCTTATGTCTATCGGCCCAATGGCAGGCATTTTAAGCTACAGACATACTTTGGAGATATTGCAGGTTCAGTTCTAGACCACCACAATAAGCTGAATAGCACATTGAAGTGAATCAAATGAATATTTTTGGTTTCCCAGTGTATATATAAGTTATGTTTGCACTATACTGTAGTCCATTTGGTGTTCAATACCATTAGGTCTAAAATGACTAGTGTGCATACCCTGATTTAAAATACATTATTCCTAAAAACCGCTAACCACATCTGAGTTTTCAATGAGTCATTATATTCTTGCTGGTTGAGGCTTTGCCTCAGTGTTGATGGCTGCTGACTGATCAGGGTGGTGATTGCTGAAGATTGAGATGCATGTGGGAATTTCTGAAAATAAGATGGCAACCAAATTTGCTGCATTAATTGACTCTTTCATGAGCAACTCAACAAGTTTATATAATATTTTAAATCATGTGTTATTTCAACAATCTTCACAGTACCTTCACAAGGATTAGAGTCCATCTCAGGAAAACACTTTCTTTCCTCATCCATAAGAAGCAACTCCTCATCTGTTAAAATTTTATCCTAAGACTCCCCTAATTCAGTCACATCTCTGGCTCCACTTCTAATCCCAGTTCTCCTGATGTTTCTACCATATCTGCAGTTACTTCCTCCACAGAAGCCTTGAACCCCTCAAAATCAGCCACAAGCATTGGAATGAATGGATTCCAAATTCCTGTTCATGTTGATATTTTGTGATTGTGAATGTTCTTAATGTTCTTAATGTTCTTAATGGCATCTAGAATGGCGAATCCTTTATAGAAGGTTTTCATTTACTTTGCCAAGACCTATCATAGGTCTAACTACCTATGACAGCCATAGCCTGATGAAATGTTTTCTTAAATAATAAGACTTGAAAGTTGAGATGACTCCTTGATCAATAGGCTATAGAAAGGATGTCGTGTTAGCAGGTCTGAAAATAATGTTCAGCTCACTGTATGTCTCCATTAGCGCTTTTGGGTGACTGGGTACATTGGCAAAGATTTTTCATCAAAGACTATAGATCACCATAACACACACAATAATTATGGAAAAATTAGAAATATTATGCAAATTACTAAAATGTCACAGAAAGACACAAAGTGATCAAATGCTGCCAGAAAAATAGTCACAGGGCTGCCGCCACCCTCTATCTGTAAAGTCGCAATTATCTGCAAAATGCAATACACCAAAGTGCAATAAAACTAGGTATGCCTATAGTTTATTTTAAACACAATTAATCTGGAAACTATTTCATTTCTGGAAACTCCAGAATTGATTCATAGAACACTACAGCGTCTAACATTGCTGACCTCACTGTCTTCCTTCAAATCTCCTGTGTCAGATGCTGAAGTGGCTACTCAATACCCTCTCACTCCTTCTTTATGTAGTCATAATCCTTAGTTTGTTGAGACAGTCATCTAGCCAGTTAAATTCTTGTTTTCCGGCTCCATTCACTGTGTTCCAATTTGACACAATTCTGGCCTATGAGATGCAAGTGGAAAACTGAGAACTCTGAAGAACAGTTTAGTTTGCTGATACAAGGATATAGGCAAACTGGTACAACTCCTTATTTTTTCCCCCTGTCATGAAAGTACACGTGATATCTGGAACTCCAACATTCATTTTATGACCATGAGGTAGCAAATATGAGAAGAGCTTAGAAAACCAAGAGATCTTGAACTTTACATTGTTAATCTGCTAAACAGATGCCAATAGCCACAAAACTCCAGATCCTAAGTTTTGTGTGACACATAGGTGTTCTTAGATATGTTTATTTCTTCTCTCTCTCTCTCTCTCTCTCTCATATTCCTAAAATAATCTATATCTAATTTACAATGACTCTCTTATGCCCATATTTTAAGGTACCAGTAAACATTTCTTTCTATAAAAGTATTTTATAGAAACCTCAAATTTAAGATCTAAAGATAAATTAACTATCTTCTCCCCTCAAAACCTAAACCAAATATGTATATTTCCTTTTGGAGTTAATGGCTCCATCATGTATTCAACTACCCAAATCAGGAACCCAGGAGTCATCCTGACTCCCATTGTCCCTGTAAGACATACATCCTATGACACACTAAGGCTCACTGATTTGATCCAGTTAACATCTCTTAGGTGTTTGCCCTTCTCTGTATTCCTCTGCTATCATTTGAATAGTCTGGTCAATCACTGCAATGCCAATCTGTGCCCTTTCTTCCAATCCCCTGATCATTCACTCATTCATTCATTTAATCTATTATGTCAGAGTAATTCTTTCTAAAACTTGCATACATTCCTATCACTCTCCTTCTGGAAAACTTTTATATCTCTGTGCCTAAAGAATGAAGCCCAAATCAGTACATACAACATACACATTTTCATGATCTGTGATTGGTTTTTTGTTCTGCTGCCATGTTCAGCCAACAAATGACAAAATGACATATTTCCTGGATGACATTCTGCTGTCTTCTTTTTTTTTTTTTTTTTAATTTTTTTTTTTCAACGTTTATTTATTTTTGGGACAGAGAGAGACAGAGCATGAACGGGGGAGGGGCAGAGAGAGAGGGAGACACAGAATTGGAAACAGGCTCCAGGCTCCGAGCCATCAGCCCAGAGCCTGACGCGGGGCTCGAACTCCCGGACTGCGAGATCGTGACCTGGCTGAAGTCGGACGCTTAACCGACTGCGCCACCCAGGCGCCCCTCTGCTGTCTTCTTTTACTTGAATTTTTTAATGAGAATAATGTATGAATGTTGTTTGGATATGAGTGATGCCAGTAAATAAAGTTGGTAAGATATCCTTAAACTCTCAATTGCTCTGCAACTCACTTCCCCAGAAATAATGACTGTCAAACAGTGGATGTGAATTCCATCATGTTCTGTCTTACGCCCCAATTGCTGTGTGTCTGTTCCCTCTGCCAGGAATGGCTTTCCTTTTTTGTGTAGAGAACACTTATAGATCTAATAGTCTAGATTCTAATATCATCTCCATAAGAGAACATTTCCTAAATTGTGTAGAACTGTAAAGAAAGAATTTTTACGTTTCTCTGTATTTTGGGTATTCTAGGCAAGAAAACTGAAACTTGGGCTAAAGGATAGGCCTGGAAAGTTAAAGAATGATTGCCTAGATAGTGATCTTCAGAAATATTTATCCCCCCCTGAGCTAAATGCTTCCATTTCAGACAAAAATGAAAGCAGAAGCCATCCACTTACATTCCCAATTCCAGCTTGTTACACTTCCAAAGTGTAAAACATTTGAGAGAAGGTTTCTTGTGCTGTCTCAAGTAAGCTAAGTGGCAGTTCCCCTATAAACTTCAAGATTCATAATTTTGGAGTCTCCTCTTGGGTATAAATTCCTTTGTCCACACAAACAAAACCAAGAATTTCTTATCTCTTCGCATCAGATGGGGTACTGGGGTGTAGAGAAATAGTCTGTTTTTGATCCAGAAACCTCTTGTTTGCTTTCAGAATAACTGAAAAATATAGATATTAAAATTTTATAAAACTGAGACAATTATGGCTTCCTCCTCTATTCTCCCATAGGTAGGTGTTTAAGCCTCTAAAAATAAACTTTTAAGATTGATTGATCTATTTTTTGATTTGTTTCCCATTAAGTGTGAGCTACACAATAGATAGTAAAAGCTTCCATCTATTTATTTTTGAGTCACAAGTTGCTCGTGTGTTTCTTATTACATTAGACATATTTAATAAATAATTGAACAATAGAAGGATACAAATAACAAATATTCAGGTGTAATTTATTTCCTTGGAAAGATTCTACAGTGCTTCCAAATAAGAATAAAATTGGCATCATATATCTTTATAGCCTATCATTTCTTTTCCCATAGAAAACCAAAGTTTATATTAAATATATTTATAACTGAAGCTTACATTGAATTTACATTAAATTTCTTAAAAAACTCATAAAATAGGAATTTATCAACCATGTGACATTCTATAGTATTTAACTAAAATGGAAGATTAGGGAGTTGGGTTAGGGGTTAGGGAAAGCAGGAAGAGGCAGAGAAATGATACTTACTCCACCTCATAAGTCAAAATAAAATGTCATTTTCACTTTCGAATATTGGGTGGCAGAAATAGGAAGATTGTAACTTCCAGACAAAGTAGTCAAATTCAATAATACCACATATTCAAATAATCACTGGAACAAAAGGATTATAAGTAATACAAAAAACATGACAAAGATTTCTGTCTTTATAATTGTTTATATTCCCATATTTACATTAGAAATTCTATTTTGTTTTTGTGCAGACTAGAAATCAAGTGAAAAGAGTGGAATTACAAAACTGTAACATAGGTTTACATTTGTGACTAGAAAATGAAGTGGATTAAGAAAGTATGCCAATGAAAACACTTCTTCTTTTTTTTTTTTTAATAACTGGATTCTCTCTTTGGGAAAAAGAGTCATTGACTTTACTACAGAGAGATTATCAGTAAATGTGTGCTGCTCACCCACCATCCTAATCATTATTGTCATGAAGTCAATTTGAGATCACAGGTCACAGCTTTAAATTCAAGTGTGGCATAGGGAATTTAATCAATAAATGTTTTCACACACACACACACATACACACACACAAATATGCTGCAAGAAAGCTTATTCTATTAATACATTTATTTAAACTGGCTTGAAAGCATTCTGAAATATATTTAAGTAGAGAGGATGTTTGGGTGGAGTGCATTTTAAATTAAGCTTTGCTTAATATGAGAAGATCTTCTATAGCTTATCATTATCAGGCCTAAATATTCTTCATTTTAGTTTCTGCCTCAATAATTCCCTTGAAATTGCTTTCTTGAAGGTCACCAATAACCTCTTTATTGCCAAATCCAATGGCCATTTTTATTTCTCATCTTTCCGGACACTATTGCATCATTTGGTATTGCTCACATACCCTTTTTTCTTGAGTTTATACTCTGACACAAAATAAAGTGAATTTAAGACATGTACTCCTTTAGATATGCTGCACGGTATGTACTATTTTTGTTTCCTTTTGGAATCTTTTTAACAACAAATGTAAGAGTAAACCAGGTAGAGTTAATAAAAAGTTAATTAGCTATTGCATTACTCAGGTATTTGGGATATCCACTTTTCAAATGCGAGTAATTATAGAGGATTTATCACAGAACTACAAGCAGAACATACAGAGAGGTAACAGGTTAGATCAGGGGTGGGCAAACTATACTTAGTGGCTAAATCCAGTCTACTGCCTTTTTTTGTAACTTAAGTTTTATTTGAGCATAGCCACACTCATTCATTTACATTTTGTTTAGGGCTGCTTTTTTGCTACAAGAGCAAAGTTGAGTAGTTGCCATAAAGTCTACATGTCATGCAGAGCTTAAAATATTTACTATCTACTTTTATGAAGAAAAATTTCATATGCCCCTGGGTTAGAGGATTAATTAAATGACCTAAGAAGGAGATCATCCATCTTTCTGATGCAAAGAAAAGTCATCACTGTTGTAAAGATTTATGCCAAGATAGAAGGATGGTGTGAAACCACTTGTAGTCATAAGAGTCTTCTAGAGATACCTGTTTAGATATAACTTTCCTTTTTGGCAGCTTCCTTGAAGAAAAATGTGTGGGGCCAGCACAACTGGTTACCTACAAAGATCTTAGAAGACCTTATGCCATGTCATCCACTTTTCTGACTGAATTCAAGAGTGAACACAAGCGCATGGATCTCCGTTGGTGGTAGGTGCCTTATTCTTGGGGTTCAAGCATGGAGAGAATCTAAAGGAAGGGACAGTGTTATATGGTGCTTTCTCATAACGATTTCATCACAATAAATTAGTCTCCAAGAGACTGCATGTTAGAAGTAAAATTGATCTACTTCATTCCAAATAGAAAAGATACTAGAAACCTTGCCAAAGTGAAGTTCCTATAAGTCTAGTTGGACTCAGTTTTCTTGGATTCCATCATACCTCCATTGTGCTTACAAAAACCAATCCTCCTACTTAACCATTATTTGGGTTAGCCAAATGGGTCTGTCTCTCTTAGAATCAAAAGATATTTGCTTTAAGTGGACCTGGGCTAGCACCAAGGAAACCGAATAATCACAGCAGAGTCTTGCATAGTCCACCTTATATGTAAGGGTATCATAAAAAATTAACCCAAATAAAAGTGTAGTATGTTCATATTTGTTTTGACTTGGGATACCATAACAAAATGCCCTAGACTGAGAGGCTTAAAAAAAGATATTTATTTCTCACATTTCTAGAAGTCAGGAATTAAGATCAAGGGGCCAACAAATTAGGGTCCTGGTGAGGGCCCTCTTCCTGACTGGTAAACAGCTAACTTCTTCATATATCCTCACAGAGCTCTTCCTCATTGAGTATGTGGGCAAGAGCAAGACCAGTCTGTATTCCCCCTCGTATAATGGCACTAATTTCATCATGAGGTCATACCTTATGACCTAATCTAAATCTAATTGCACCCAAAGATGCCACCTCCAACACCATCAACATATGAATTTTGGAGGGGGAGGACACAAACATTTAGCCTATAATAACACTTACGTAGAAATTGTGACTTTGGTCGAACATCTATTGTCAGATTATTCAGATTTGCCTAACTTAGATTGTTGATATTATCCAACCAAATAATTTCTTAGGTGGAATTTCTATGACTTATAAGTAAAACATCATTAAAGTTTTTCAGAGGACTTGATTTCATGCTAAATGTCTAACTTTTCTCATGCATATATAATCATAATATATTTTTCAAAAACATATTTTTGAAAATTGAGGTAAATTAGGGGCACCTGGGTAGCCCACTTGGTTATGTCTCTGACTCTTGACCTAGGCCAATATCATTATCTCATGGTTTGTGGGATCGAGCCCAACATCAGGCTCTGCACAGAGCCTGCTTGGGATTCTATCTCTTTCTGTGCCTCCCCTGCTTGCATGCATGCTCTCTCTCTCTCTCTCAAAATAGATAAATAAACTTTAAAAAATGAGATGAATTAATTATTCGGGGTTTCTTTAGGACTTAATATTATAAAGCAAAATTCTCTATATCTATAGAATTGTCAGAAACAGCATTTTAAAAATAATCCAATTTAATATCTCACTTCACCCTGTGGTCTATATTGTCTTTATTCCTGAAAATATACTTGTAATTGACTTTCAAACTTGTGAAAAATTGACTGGAGAAGTCAAATGACATGTTCCAGTTGTATATCTAACTAGCTTATGACCATGGGCAATACTCAGAACACATCAAGAAAGAGACATACTCAGCTATTATAAAATGAGATTAATTCAAAGATTCTTTCAACCTGTAAAATTTCATGATTGATAGAAGACTTCATTAATGACCTGATCTGAAGCTCATTATACAGTGCCTTAACTGACATCATCAACAAAAGAGAAATAAGTTACCACATTTTAGTCAACCTCACAGTAAGTAGTTCAAGCCATGGTCATCTAAAATTTCTATATTTTGTGCTTCTAATGTAATGAAAATGTAAACAGTTTTACTAGGATTCTATACTTAACATTTCAAGTGGTATTCTATGTACAGGAAGTCCTTGTACAGAGTTCTGAAATGCACAGATCTGAGTCATTCCATGCTAGAAAAATAACTTCCGGCTCTCAACAACATGGTTCACATTTCAACCTCTTTAACCCACAAGTCACTACATGAACAAAAGATGTGCATCATCATCATCAATGATGACTTATGTCACTTCTTTCAAGGTTTGTCTGTAATTGATCACTGCATATCTGTTATTTAGTTCATACACAGAAAACAACCTTATAGTTGTGTTGACTCTCGTCTCCCGGTGATTAACCCATGTGTCATTTTACAAAAATGGACAATTGATTGAGGACTTTGGTCAACAAAATCACGTGTCAAAGTGTCTTGAAAACAAAGACAACAAATGCTGAGAAGGATGTGGAGAAATTGGAACCTGTGTATATTGGTAGGAAATCAAAAGTGCAAATACTATAGAAAACACTATAAAATTTCCTCAAAAAAATAAAAACAGAACCACTATATGATCCAGCAATTCTATCTCTTAGTATTTATCCAAAAAGATTTAAGTCAAGATCTCAAAGAGATATTAGCATTCCCATATTCACTGGAGAAGTATTCATAATAGCAAGCAGGTGGAAACAACCTAAATGTTCATTGACAGAAGAATTGATGAAGAAAATACGGTATGTAAATAACATGAAATACTATTAAATTAAAAAAAAAGGAAATTCTGCAATATTCAACAACATGGATGAATGTTAAGGCCACTGTGTTATGTGTAATACAATCCAGTCATAGAAAGGCAAATTCTGCAGGATTCCACTTGTATGAGGAATCGAAAATATTCAAACTCATAGAAGTAGAAAATAGAATGGTGGTTGCCAAGGGCGATGAAGAGAGGAAAATCAGGAATTGTTCAATGTATGTAAAATTTCATTTATGCAAAGTGAATAAGTTCTAGATATCTGCTGTATAACAATATACAATAATGTATTATATTATAAAATATAATAGATTTCATGGTAGGTGTTTTAACCACCATAAAATAAAACAATAAAATAAAAACAATAAAATAAAATAAAATAAAATAAAATAAAATAAATAGTGCAGTAAAGAATCAGAAAATTGGGACGCCTGTGTGGCTCAGTTGGTTAAGCATCCGACTTTGGCTTAGGTCAGGTCATGATCTAATGGTTCATGAGTTCGAGCCCCATGTCGGGCTCTGTGCTGATAGCTCAGAGCCTGGAGCCCGCTTTAGATGCTGTGTCTCCCCCTCTCTCTGCCCCTCCCCGTCTCACACTCTGTCTCTCTCTCTCTCTCTCTCTCTCTCTCTCTCTCTCCCCCTCTCTCCCCCCCTCTCTCTCTCTCTCAAAAATAAACATTAAAAAAACAAAGAATCAGAAAGTGATGATGCTGAAAGTAAATTCAAATTGGACAGACATGGAATTTTATTTTATTTTATTTTATCTTATTTATTTTATTTTATTTTATTTTATTTTTATTTCAGAGAGAGAGAGATAGAGCATGTGGGGGAGGGTTAGGGGGAGAGGGAGAGAGTGTTAACTAGGCTCCACACTCAGCATGGAGCTTGACAAGGGGCTCAATTTCATGACTCTGGGATCATGACCTGAGCTGAAATCAAGAGTCCAAGGGTAGGATGCTCAATTCAGGCACCCTGACATGGAATTTCAGAAGCAATAGCTATCTGTCTGTGTGAATGTGGAAAATGTTGGTTCTCCAAAGGATCTATAGACGCCTTCACCAAGGCGAACTAGCTGACATAAATGAGGAAAGTGGTTTTGCAGAAAATGATGATGTCCCAGAGGAAGTGATGCTGGCAAAATACCCCACATTGAAGGACTCTCACAGATATTTCATTACATTAAAAGCACAAAGAATAAATTGTTGAAGTTGATCCAAACTGAGAAAGAGAATGAGAATTTACAAAATCATGGGAAAGATACCCGTTCCATAGCATCACTTATATGACAAGAAGAAAACAAATAGTGTTCAAACTACTCGTGATGGCATTTTTATAAAGAAATAAAATGCTTTAACGCTCAGTGTTTCTGATGTTAAATTATGGTGTACTAAATTGATATGAGTTTTCCTATTTAAAAAAATCCTTACTTATTTATTATAACAGACTGTTAGAGAATTTTTAACATTTTGACCAAACATTTTAAAGGTCACAGAACAATCATAGCTTTACCCACTGAGTCATAAGATTTATGCACAATTTAAGCTTGTGTAATCATTTTTACAGCCTTGCACTATCTTGAAAAGTGAGGACTGTCCTGTATAGTTTCAGTAACTTTACTGAATATAACTGTAAGGATTTTCAACACAAACACTAAGAATAATCCATTATATATTATTTGAGAGGTAGAAAGGGCTGACAAGAGTTGATCCTTAGCTACTCTGTGCTCTGTTAACTATATAGAGACTATACCTTTTAGAAGCATGGTAAGGTCCAAAAGTAAAAGAGCAGGTGAAAAGCTCTAAAGGATTGAATAAGCTAACTGTCATCTCAGTACCAGGAACATTCTGAAGCTCAGTATTCAAATGATAGAATCCTGGTATCTCAACCTTCACTCACCCTCTCTACGCAAGCTTTTCTTGGAAGCTGCTTTTCCTCATCGTTCCTTAACGCTTCTCAGTTTCTATTCCTCTCTCTCCCCTCATTCATTCCCTTGACCTTCTTCTACCTAACTGATCTTGGAATAGATCCCTATCCTGATTATTATTATTGTTCTTCTTTAACATGTGTTGTGTTTTTATGACAAAACTTTGACTTTGATTCAGTATCTATTATCCCATCACATTATATTTCTGTTCATAATACTCAATAGTTTCTAATTCTCTTCTTTCCTCACACACACACACACACACACACACACACAAGAAAATAATGTCTCAGAATAAATGTTTTTCCTTGCATATGACCCTCCGTTGATTTTTCTCCCCGATGTTTTCATGGCACTGTAATTATGTGCATTAAATGAAACTCATTTCACAGCATTAACTCTTCAATACTTAAACAATTCTCTTGATGCGCAGGTTAGAGAGATTTTAATTGTATACGTCAATCCGAGTCCAGTCCATCACAATCTCCAAATCCTACAAACATAATTGACTTCTGGGAACATGCACAGTGTTAACCTTCTAAAACAATTCACTATGCATTTTGCTAAGCAATTATGTTTCTGATTTGTTAATTGAAAGGGTAAAGACAAGAAATAAATATAAACATTGAAAACCTAACTATAATTTCCATCTAAATGCATAAAATGTTATATGTAGTCGTATATTCTAAATCAAATATACCATTCATTTACTAGTGAAATTTTAATTGGGGGTAGGGGTGGCATGGCATGATAAATTGGCACGATACATAGAAATTGACCCATAACAATTTGCATCTCCTACTCTGGTTCATATGCTTTTAAGCCTGTTTTTGTCTGAAACATGAAGGAAATAACTTTAATAGTATCTATGATCCCTTCAATTGTCAAATACATATAGTTCTCTGAACAACGTCCTTAATTAATCATGAAAATGATCTTTCGTCTCCTGGACTCCTACACAAAACCCCAAGCACTGATTATTTTGGTAGTACACTTCAAATAAAATCTAAACCAAAATTATAAATCAAAATGCCTCTAGTTCATTTCCCCCTTTTAATATATCTTGTAAAAGAAACTGCTTTTAATCTAACAGACTTCTTTGGGTTATATTCTATTAGAGGAAATTAGACCAAAATTGATCTGAGTAGTGAAATTTATCATTACCCACAGAAAATGGACAATGAAATGTGATTAGGCTACATGTGCCCATCATTGCCTTTTTCAAGAGCAAGCCTTGAATAGAAAAGCCTGGATTCAATGAATCAATAACAGTAAAAGCAAAATTGGAGGGCTGTCAAATCAACTAATTCCTCTCTTCTGATCAAGTGGCGTCCAATCACCTAAAGCACAATGCTAATAATCAAATTAGATTGCTTTTGACTCCTTTTACCCAGAGTCAAAACACACATCTGACTGTAACATTTTATATACTCAACTTTGAAAAGCCACTAACATACCGATGTATTCTAGAATGAAATGCTTGTTGCATTCTCAGGATGAGGCAGAGGACAAAATTACTTTTGATTATGCTCTTAAACTAAATGGAACAATTAAAATAATAGGTTGCATTCATCCATTCAACAAAATATCTCAAACCTAAAGAACTTTGCCAGCATCAGCATATTAATCTGGTTTATCCCTTTCAATGGCATTTCTTTTGCAAAAAGCAGGCATTTTCACTCTTTACTGCATGGAAGACCTAAATAAGAACATTCATTCAACCAGATCATAATACTCTGCCACCTGGTCTCTAGGTATATTTCTTTTGGGTTACCTTAGCAATTTATAACACAGCCCTTATACTGTATAATAATTTCCTGTGTATAATAATAGAAAGGAATCATGGCTCAATATTCTTTCAAATGTAAATGCCCAGCACAGTGGCATTTATTGAATGAATAAATAACTATGAAAAGATAATGTGATGGATATGGCACAGTCTATAATTGTGAGACTGTCTCAGTAGAGCTAAGATTGGCCTTTAAGAAAAAAGGAAGTTATTTTTAAAATCCTCCTGTAGGGGAATGTCCCCCCTTCAGAAATTGTTATGGAAGCTTATAAACATAGATGTGGGGCTTTCATTACATCACATTGCCAAAGGCAACACTTCATTCAAGAAGATAATCAAGAATGCTCTCTGAAAGAGGCAGTTTCAATGTGGATTTAGAGAGACAGGTGTTAGTGAATGCCACTCTGTATATCTTTACATTGTCCAAATGAATTCATCGAGACTGTTGGATCCCAGCCTGCCTTCAGAGAGTTTTCCTTGGATTAGGAGGAAGAAAAAAAAAAGATGAGTACATAAGTTTAAATTTTTCTTTCCCACAGTTTTCAGCTGGAGATGTGCATGAAATTTAGACAGAAGAAAGCAAGTCTATGGTCAAGTTGTGAAAGTGAGGAGGAGATGAGGAGGTGGGTTAAACAACAAACCTCTGAGAGACAGCTTCTCATTCAGATAAAATAAAATTAGACTGTAAGCGAGACTGCCAAATAGAGCTGAAATTATAAATTGAACCAGAAAAACAATATTAAAGAAGGCGAGAAAAGGAAAAGAATTAATAAAGGATCAAAGGACAATGAGAAAAAGAGAAGGGAGGAGGGGCACCTGGGTGGCTCAGTTGGGTCAACGTCTGACTCTTGATTTGGGCTCAGGTCATGATCTCTCGGTTCATGGGATGGAGCCTCATGTGGGTCTCTGTGCTGATAGCATGGAGCCTGTTTGGGATTCTCTCCCTCTCTGCTCCTCCCCCATGCATGCTTGCTTGTGAAATCCACCCCCCCTCCCAAATAAATGCATAAACATAAAAAAAAATAAAAGAGTAAGGGAGAAAGAAAAGTTTTTGGAGAACAAGAGAATAGTTATGTTGAGGTGGGGAGCGGCCATAGCTGTATCTCTTTCCCCAAAATAGTTTCTTTGTTGAAGGTACTTATAGAGTACCCAGGTTTATGATCAAGCCATGTCCAAGGAGATCCAGGTTTCTTTTGTTTTTTCTTCTCTCAATCTCTCAAAATATGTTTAACCTGAAAGGGACATGTGGCCAGAAGTAACATTTACCAAGCTCTGTCCTTTGATAGGAAGCAGTAGTTTAGCAGCAATATCCAATAGTGTTGACCATCCCATAGTCCAACAGGCTTTGGTGTGGAGAATCCCATGGCAGAGTTCAGCACATTTTCAAGCACAGAATTACATATGAAACAAAGTGGAAACAGAGGGGAAATGGTGGGTGTTAGCTACAAAGTTACAGAAAGTGAGCACTGGCATTAGTAAGTGACCCGAAAAGTCTTGACTTTAAAAGGCATTATGGTTCAGGGCTATAAATGATGTGCATTGTATTAATGCCTATGTGTTTTTAAAGGAAACCTGGAAGGATATTTAAACATTTGCAGATGGAGCAGATGGAACAAAAAAGAAAACTACATTATTCAGATTACACAGCCTTAGTCTGGGCACTGATCTAAAACAAAGGCAAGGGTTAGGAGGAGATTCAATATCAGTGTAAGATCTTGGTACAGACACACACATCTGCGTTGATAGGAACCAAAAGAAATCTGGATATCTGAAAGTCCAAAGAAGAAAGAAAAAGAGTCTTGGTATGGGGAAGGCCTGGAGAAGTCTGATACCAGTTTATGAGACATCCCTTCTCATAAACTCACCCTCTAGCAAAAGATAAATGGAGTATAAAGAACTTCTCTCAGATGGAGACATCTTGTCATGCAAATTTTGTTTATTCAACAAGACCTGGATAAACAGCAGATCTGATTAGTAGCAAGATAAAAGAAGCACCAGGTTGCTGCTGCTAAGAGGTTTGAAAAGATCTCAATACAGTATCTGAGATTAAGCTGACATCTGATAATAGCAACTGTTAAAAGTCTTTATACTTCTTTTCAGTGTGGCTCAAACTGACAGTCTAGAAAATAAATGCTTAGTGAATTAAAGTACAATTGTATTTGAATTGAATTTTCTCTAGATGTCTTCTGTGCCTATAAGAACTCAGAAAGATGTGCCTAGGGATCTTATTTCTTTAATTTCACTAAAAAGATAAAGACTTACACTTTTGGAAGGTTAATAATTACTTGCAAAAATGGAGCAAACAGTAGACATCAAACAATTATGAAATCTAGAACAAACTATTTTATTACAAGTACAAAATGCAATCAATTTCTTTTAAAAATACAACCACTGATAATCAAGAAAGATTTTTTGGGGGGTGAGGGGTTCTGGGGGAAGATGTATAAACACTGCGATGGTTGAAATAATTTTGGAGTGGTCTCCACACAAGTACTGCAGATAGATCGTTGAAACATCATCAATCTGACAGGGTTTATAGGACAGATATCATGACATCAGTGCACTTGAACTCTCAACCAGGGTTCATAATGGTTACTTCCACTTCAGGGAAAAACATCCACCACCACAAGCGTGCTGGAGCCCCCTCATACTGGCTGGGTTTGCAAGAGCTAAATGTGCACCTTTTCCGGGCTCTATCTCTTGTGCGTCAGAGTCTGGTAGCTTGAAATTGGCAAAAAACACAAATCGGACTCTCCCCACTTCAAGAGAACCAGCTAGGAAACATTTACCAACACAGGACCTTCACTATCCTCATTCTGTTTCTTATCATCTATCTGAAGAGTGCCACAGTAAGTAATTAACACTTTGCCAGGAAACCTGTCAATAAGCCGCTGTGTCAAGGGCCAATGTTTATTTTCATTTTCAGCCCATAGCCCAGTAGTGCCTGGGGGCTTCCTGCCTCCATTCTCATTGGCATGTTCATATAACTGATTTTATGTCAAGATGCCAAACCATAGGCTGACCTGGTATGGGTGGAGACAATCCAACAAAAGAATAAAATGGCATAGCTGCTAATAGGCATTCTCTATCATCTAAATCTTTCACATATTTGAAGACAATGTACAAATTCTATCTCTCCTGTGAGCCTTTCTCAGTCCATTCGTTTCATTGCTTGTTATTCTTTGCACTTTGAAAGCAGTTGGTATTTCCATTGTGATGATTATTTCATTCTGGTTTGTAATATCAGATCGATATATATAAAATGCCATTACCTAATTTTTTTGAATACAAGCAATTTCATAAATTTTATCTAATACAATTATTTACAATTTTGTTCTCCACTATAATGTAGGGTTATTTTTGTTTTGTTTTGTTTTGTTTTTTTAAGTGTTGTGACCAGGTCTCACTCATCATTTAACTCCCTCCCTGACAAATAGCTCACATATAAACACCCATTAAATTTTCATAAGTGAATGATAATTAGAAAAGATATGACTAAAGAAAGAACAGTTTTTAAGAACTCACATCTTTCAGATAAAAGTAAAATAGTAATAGCACTTTAGTATGCTTCTTTTGCTTTCTTACATTTTTGAACATATTTGGTTGATCTGGCTATGACTGTTACCAAGATGATATGTCAATGACATTTATATGGGTAAGTGCAGATTTACAGTATATTCTGTCTGGTGAATATGTAGCCCTTTATAGATCCCATGACATTCTAGCTATAACTCAGAATTTACATAAAAATGGTTACATGAGAAATTTTAATAATATATTTCCATTTACATTCTTGGAATCAGCATATTATAGATAGATACTTTATCTCAAGATCCCAATCTAGTGCTACTGTCCTACAAATTAGCAAAACTTTACATATAATTGGTATTTGCTTTTTACTATCAATACTTCCAATCTACTTCTTCCAGCTACAGTTACTTTGTCAAAGACAATGCAGAACAAGATAACTAGAAGTAAACCGGAAAAGTTATTTAACACATCTAAATATAAAATGAGCTGCAGCCCTGTGGAAGAATATAAAACAGAATAAAGGCAGTTAAGAATCGCTTTCTCCCTTGTGAGGATTGAAATTGTGGCCTAAAGTGGAAACTGACAGGCAAAACTCTTGAATTAGCTGTTAACATATCAATAGGTGTAAATTGCAACTGGCAATGTTGACTTTGATTGAATGATCCCTATCGTAGCTCTGATTTTAGCCTTGAGATGCACAAACAAGAAGTCATTTTATTCTGTCACTTCATATCATAGCAGAGATACAGGGCAACAAGTTCAACCAAGACAAATAGGATATAAAGCTTCACTTTATCTAAGACCTCCAAGAAGGTGGCTGGGTGCACTGACCCAGTTAAGGGCAGGTGTTAATGATTTCTAGTGGTTCATTAAAGATAGAGATCCATTTAAAATTGTGTTTAGTTTGACAGAAAATGTCTAGGAGTAACTAGGATGAACAAAAGGGAAGGCAGGAATAAATAAATATTGCCTCTTCATTGATTACTAGTTAAAAATCTATATAATACAGAGTGTCTAGAAAAAATGTCTCCACTACAAGATCAGGAAAGCTATACTGGTTAATATTTTTCTACGCAAACCATCAATATCTGGGCCATAGAGTGAAGTCAAGGCATTAGATCAGAATTAAAGATGTGAGAAACCAGAGGAAAGCAATTTGATTAGACATTGTAAGGGAGGAGAAAATAAATAACTCCAATTTACTTACTAATGAATCATTTAACTTCAGTTCCCAAACTGTAGACTATGAACCACCAACATGGTAGGAAGCTGTGAGTATGCAGAAAGCATAAATTTAATGCAAAAGAACTAGAGTGTATAATGCTAGGCAAAATAAGTCAGGCAGAGAAAGATAAGTATCATATGATTTTATTTATATGTGGAATTTAAGAAACAAAACATAGGGGAAGGGAAAGAAAAATAAGATAAAAGCAGAAAAGGGGCAAACCATAAGAGACTCTTAAATGCAGAGAACAAACTTGATGGAAGGGAGGTGGGTAAGGGATGGGTTCAATGGGTGATAGGCACTTGTTGGGATGAGCAATGGGTGTTGTTTATAAGTGATGAATCACTAAATTCTGCTCCTGAAAACTTTATTACACTATACATTAACTAACTTGGATTTAAATTTAAAAAAAGGTCACAAAGCATATATAAACTACTGTATGAATATCTTTATCTCACATAGTGGAGGCTGTGTAGCTAGTGATTAGGTACATGGGTTGACCCCAGAATACCTGAGTTCAAATCCTGGTTCCTAGCCATGTGACTTACCCAAGTTATATAAACTTCTCTCAGTATCCATTCCCTTGGACATAAAATGAGGAAATAAATAGTAACTCCTTTGGAATTACTGAGAAATAAATGAGTTAAAACATCTAAAGATTTTGGGATAGTACTTGTTACATAGTAAATAGAACACAAGGGTCTGCCATTAGTATCCTTACAGGACAATTAGCAATGAAAAAACAACACAATACAAACTTAAACTAATAAAAAAACATAATTGAAAAGCATAAATATAATAATAGTTATTGATCCTTATATCATTATGCATCTTCTTTATTAGAAGATATTCACAGTACAGCTTCCTCTTCCAAGAGGAAGTTCACAATACTTTTTTTTCAAATTAAAAAGAAATGAGTCTGAGAATTGAATCCTCATGCTAATTGTGGAAGGTGAACCCTGGCAATATTCATAATAGAAAGAAGAAATCATAAATTCTCTGCCTTATAAAAGGCTTAGTTCTTATAGCATTGTGTGCCTTTACTGGGTTAGAAGCTCAGTTATGCTCACTGAGTTGATAAAAACAAATTTAAAAATTAAAAAGCTAACAAATATATTTTTTCTTTCCAGGGTAGGAATACCTCACTTATGACGTTCCTAAATTAAACAAATGGCAACAATTCTTTAAAAAAAACAAAAACAAAAACAAAAAAAAAAAACAACACTACGAAGTGTCTACATGAAGATAATATATTGGGTTTAGTTATTGAGAGACTTTATGCTGCTTTCTGATTGGTGAGAAAAGTAATAAAGCTTCACTTGAGTACTAAGAGGATGAACTCTTTTGGCTTATTTGGGCTCTTAATGTAACAGTCACTGAACTAGCTAATTAGCTTGGCACAATTTCAAGCTATTGGATCGTAGGAAGTGATAGAGTACAACAGAAGGCATCTCTTGGCGAGAATAACTATAACTCATCCTTTTCTGGGAGGCATCCTTGTGGAAAGGACTTTTAGCAGCTTTTTGATCTCTGGCACTAATTTGGAATAAAGAAAAACGCCCATTTAATTCATCATGGTAACATTCAGTGGTGTGCAAGCATAGTAAGGAAGGAGCATGCATGATCTATGTAAGTGAGGTATAGGGCTAGCTACTGCATGCTGTTATGCAGGCAGTAAACCTTTCTCTTCCGATAAATATTTTAGAAAGTTTTATATCCAGACGAATTGAATTAGCATATGGAAAGTGTAGGCATGTTGAGAGCCCTCCATAATCTTCCTTTCTCTGAGAGAATGTATATAAAAATACTCCTAACATGACTCCAGTGATAGATTCCAGAATATACCACGGGCTTATTGGCAAACTGTGGAGGTTTGGTCTGACCTGCTTCCTTTTGAAACATGGATTCCCACCTTGACTACAAGAGAAGGGCGTTGTCAAGCTCATTCAGATGTCAAATCTGCCTAATAGATGTATTTATAACTGAAAATCACTAAACTGATCAGCTCAGAAGTTCTCTCAATGTAGTAAAGTTCATTGTGTCTAACCACCGTCTCACATGCTAGGACAGGCAACTACTCATGGGGAACAGAAAATATGCTTTTCTTCCTTCCTTCCTTCCTTCCTTCCTTCCTTCCTTCCTTCCTGAGAAAGGGTACGAGTGAGGGACACAGAGAGAGAGTGGGGGACAAAAAGAGAGAGAGAGAGAGAAGTGGGGGCACTCCCAGGACTCTTATTTTTTACCCAAAAGTGGGGCTCCAGCTCACCTGATATGGGACTCAAACTCACAAAGTGTGAAATCACGACTTGAGCTAAAGTCAGATGCTTAGCGACTGAGCCACCCAGGGGCCAGAAAATACACTTCTTTAGAAGCTGAGTTGGCTTGTGCTCTGTCAGTGATGTCAACAGTCTGTTGTGGAGGCACAGTGCCCCTGCCCCCAGCTTCGGCATATACACAGTAGGCCTGTGACCAGCACTTTGGAAGATTTGTACTAGGGTCTCAAGTCTAAAGTTCACCAAATCCACCCAAATCTGACTCCTTCCAGAGAGACCAGTGTCTTCAAATACTAATGCTAGGAATTTTCTTGGGAGTAACTATGGCCAGGCTAGTCAACATTCTGTGGGATTTAAAGCCCCTGCTCCTCTTCCTTCCCTGATCATTCAGTGGCAGTGGCCAGTTA
The DNA here is from genome assembly GCF_007474595.2 of Lynx canadensis. Lineage (NCBI taxonomy): Eukaryota > Metazoa > Chordata > Mammalia > Carnivora > Felidae > Lynx > Lynx canadensis. The sequence continues at coordinate 129,008,785 of NC_044311.2, forward strand.
ACTCCGTGTTTCTCAATGCTGTTATTTTTGGTCAGCGCCCAAATCACCTGTTCTCTTTTCTCATCCTACGTCTCTATTCCTCATCTCTTGATTGTTACTCTTTCATTCCCTCCCGACTTTTTAATTGTGTCTTCGGGGACAGGGCTTAATGAATTTTCCTAAAATCTCAGCTATTTCTGAGTTTCTGCATCATCTTCTTGGCTTAAATGTAACGTGCCTTCTCCCTGAAAATATCACTTCTCTCTCCTACAGTCTTCCATACTGGTGGCCATTTATCACTGGAATCCATACTCCTCAAGGTTGGAGGTTGGTCAGCCTCTTTTCTATCCACATCACCATCCTGCTATACGCCTCTCTGGTTGCCTTGTTGTTTTCAGGAAAGCGCCTCTTTGATGCAATATTCACAACCTCCTCCATGACAGATCCTGATGGCACCCTGAATTCACTGTGTTCTCCCTGTTCATTGATCTTGTGATCTCCAAACACATGCACTTCATTTTAGCCATCCATTCGTATATCCAGACCCTGGATTTTATCCACATCATCCACAACTGCTTCACGTGAGAATCATTTTTACATATATCCATCCATCCTCTTATCAAAGCTTCTTTTCCCTCTGGTTCTACCAGCTCTCTCTTCTCAATCTTCCTCTTCACAAAACTCAATATCTTCAAGTGCTTTGCCCATTTATTTTTCCCTTTCAGTCTTCACCTATTCTGCATCTCTTTTTTTTTTTAAGTCTGTTTATTTTGTATGTTTGTGTGTGTGTGTGTGTGAGAGAGAGAGAGAGAGAGAGGCAGAGAGCGAGAGAGAGAGAATCCGAAATAGGCTCCACACTGTCAGCACAGAGTCTGACACAGGGCTCAATCCCATGAACCATGAGATCATGACCTGCGCTGAAACCAAGAGTCAGATGCTTGCCCAGATGGACCACACAGGCACCCCTCTTGATCTCTTATTAATGTAAATCACCTCAGCAATTACTTCATCTATTTTTTCCCACAATGCGCTAAACTCCCTTATCCCACTCTCACACCCACTGGGAAGCCTCAACACTGAATAAACCTACTGTCTTCTTCCCAACTATATCTAGAGCTTAGATCCACTATTAATTCAGTATTTACAAGCTAATGTACTTATATATATGTGATACATATGTATATATGTAATACATATATGTAATATATATAATGTATATTAGCTTGGTAAACAATGAATTATACATTTACCAAGCTAGCACTGGGCATGAGGGGCAGAGGGAAAGAGAGAGAATCTTAAACCAGCTCAGAAATTCTAGGTTCCAGGTACAAATTAGGTACCAGGGATACAATAGTGAACAAACCAGTCATGGTTTTGGTAGCATAGCTTTTTCCATCTAGAGGGGAATAGAGGCATTGGTTAAATAACTTAAATAAATATAAACATAAAAATATGATAAGGACAAACTTTTTCTTGAGAGAGAGAGAGAGAAAGAGAGAGAGAGTGTAGGGGGAGGGGTGGAGGGAAAGAAAGAGAATCCTAAGCCATCTCAGTGCCGAGCTCACCACGGGGTTCAATCCCACAACCTTCAGGTCATAACCTGAGCCAAAATCAAGAGTTTGACACTCAACCGACTGAGTCACCGGGGTGCCCCTGACAAACTTCTTAACATGGGTCAATAGGCATTCATTCCATGATTGCACATCTATTTATCCACTCTATGTCCATATGAAATCATGGTCTCTTTCCCTATTATCCCTACACCATGCTTTCTGTGCTTAGACAATGTTCTGGATAACTTTTAAGTATGCTCTTGTTCTCCTTCCTTTTCCAAGTAAATGTTAGGTACTACATAATGTGCCCTTATGGCACTTAATGTGTCACCTACCGTGGTAATAGATTTTACTAACTAGGTTAATTCTCAAAAGATGGGCAATAAAATGGAAGATGAACTACACTTCCAAAAGAGGGTAAAGGGTAAAAAAGAAAGTACAGAAATTGGAAGAAGAATGAAGTAGACTGACTATACACACATACATACAAAGGAGGAGATTGGATACACAAAGAAAGGAGAGAATTTTAACACCTGCTGCAAGTGGGATAATTTGAAAAAAAAAAGTGATCTCTATATAGAACTACTGGGAAGCTTTTTCTCTGTGATATCTCTAGAGCCCCCTTTATGTATTATGTTAAGGAATGCTACAGTAATGATTTACATCATTTTAAAGACTTCTGGTAGTTGAATTTTTACTTCTCATATTTTCTGTCTTTGGAGGATGGGAGGAGGGAAGGTTTGTGTGCACAGGAAGGTTGGAATAATCTGAGATATATTTTAATTACTTGTGCTCAGTGCATTGTACTAAAATTGTTTAACTGTTTTCTCCGATAAATGCTAAGCTCCATGAAAACAAGAATCATGATTAACTTGGATAGCATAGTGCCAATTACACAGTAAGAAATCAAAAAGTATTTATTAAGTGAATCTAAAGTGAATGAGTAAATGAAAGCATGAACATATCATTACATATTTTTACGACTTAATTAAATTTGTCAGTAAGATACCAGAGGCTAACAGTTCAAAGCTACACAAGAGCTAGTAGGGGGAGGATAATTGCAACTAATTTTAATTCTCTATTAGGAAGAAATGCAAACATTTAAATTATGTATTATTGTATAATTATTTGCTTTTAAGGATATATATATATATATATAATTGGAATATTTTATGAACTTAAAACTCAGAAAAATCATGTTTTATTACTTTTTATGCTGATGAGATCATTTGTGTATAATAGACAAAAGGATATAGTCAATAGATTGATTCAGTCTTTGCATCATGTTCATTTAAAGGGGAGGAGGAAGAAAAAGGGAGATAGAGGAGGGAGAGAGATAAAGATAGATATTGGGGAAAGAGAATATGAAACTAGATTTTCAGGTTGTATAAAAAGCATGTGAAGTTGCTAAAGAAAGAATCAGAACAATGATTATGAGCAGTAAAATAGCTCATTCGCAGGAAAATAATGACCCAGATTTATTTTAATAATTACTTTACTTAATAGGGGCTGCTAGATGGTTCAGTTGGTTAAGCATCCTACGCTTTCTTTTTTTGTATAAACATTTTTTTAATCTTTGAGAGACATAGAGAGATAGAGCATGAGCAGGGGAGGGGCAGAGAGAGAGGGAGACACAGAATCTGAAGCAGGCTCCAGGCTCTGAGCTGTCAGCACAGAGCCTGACATGGGGCTCTAACTCGTGAACTGTGAGACCATGACCTGAGCCAAAGTCGGATGCTCAACTGACTGAGTCATCCAAGTGCCTCTAAGCATACTACTCTTGACTTCGGTTCAGGTCATAATCTCACAGTTCATAAGTTCAAGCCCCACATGGGACTCTGCGCTGACATTGCAGAGCCTGCTTGGGACTTTCTCTTTTCCTCTCTTTCTGCCTCTCTCCCACTTGCTCTCTATCTCTCTCACAAAATAAAGTTAAAAAATTAGAGGGCCGCCTGGGTGGCTCAGTCAGTTGGGCGTCTGACTTCAGTTCAGGTCATGATCTCACAGTTCACAGGTTTGAGCCCCAGTTGGGCTGACAGCTCAGAGCCTGGAGCCTGATTTGGATTCTGTGCCTCCCTCTCTCTGCCCCTCCCCTGCTCATGCTCTGTCTCTCTTTCTATCTCTCAGAAATAAACATTTAAAACATTTTTAAATAACAAAATAATAATTATTTTATTTAATAAATAACTTGAAAGGACTAGGACTGTTCCATTATTGGATCCTTGTACATACATGTCTGTGTACATGGGCAAACATACACACAAATAGACAAACACACAATACTTGAAGCTCTCCTTCTGGTCTACAACATAGACTATTACCTTTTCTTCATTTTCCCCCCAATAAGCCTACTAATGGGTTTTTCAAATTTTAATGGTAGTTACAAAATATGTTGAATATTTAACTTGATATTCTTGGAGAGGAAGTACCCCAGAAAGTTCCTCACTACTAAATATGACACTGTGCTTCCTTGCTTAAATAGTCTGTTAACTCCTACCATCTCCTGATTTGGATCAGAACTCCTTTGCATGTCTTGTGTGACTTATCAAAATCTAAAAGAATTGTCTTAGCCATAGTTTTGTTCATAATCAATTCTGCCTAACACTTCTATTGCAATGAATTTTCTTTTTGTCATTTCCTGAAGCCTGTCCTGCCATTTCCTTACTGGGTGCTGTGGCAGATTCCTGTTTGCCAAGCCAACATAATGAATGTGAGCATGTGGATACACCATAAAATGTGATGCAGTATGATCCCTTATGCAGTATGTTCCCATGTGTTTCCGTATGCAATATGATTCATACTTTTCAGTAGGGCTACTTGATTCTTAGAATCATTAATATCGTATTCCTTTAACCTTCTTCATGAACTATTTAGAAACTAATACAAAGAACAATAATCTTAGCATTTTAATATTTCAGATGTTTGGTAGGGATTAAAGGAATATTTTCATAGAAGGTGGTATAAATCCAATATATTTAAGCCCATAGCTGAAAATGCCCTTTTGGAAACTGTAGTGTTTAAGGAAATGTAGAATGTTCCACTTTAAAGAACATATAGTTCTCCTATGCCCTTCACATTGGTGATAATACAGAGACCTGTCATCTATCTGGCATTGACTTGACCTTTTTGGCATTTTATGCTTTTTCTTCCCCCAGAAAGCTAAAACCTTTTTTTAAAAATTACTAATTTGAAAAAAAAATTGCTAGTAACATTGCCACAAATGGTGTCTTCTGTTATCATTTTGTGCTTTCAAAAGCTGATCACAAGAAACAAAATTCAGCATGTTTTTAAGGACTCAATCTTATTATGAACATATTATCGTTTTTTTTTTTCTATGTTAAACAATAATGACAGGTTATTGAGGTCTTTAGGACTACTGTCCTTAATCTATTTCTTGATTTTTTTTTAAATGTCCATTTTGGTAATTTTTATCTTTTCTTTCAATGTGTGACAGTTATCTTTTAAGGTCTAAGAAATATTTACACTTATTTCTAACTGATGCTGGGTGCCAAACCACAGTAATGATACATATTTATTGGAAGTTAAATAATTTTCTAAGCTTTCTGCATGTATTAACTCATTTGCTCTGTCCATGTGAAGTATACCCATTTCACTAGGAAGGAAAGGAGGCACAGAGAAGTCAGAATGTCTTCTCAACATCATAGGAGTAGTAGGAATTTGACCCCAGTTACACTGGCTTCAGAGCCTGTGGTTCTAATCTTTGTACGATGATGCCTACGCAGATAAGTACTGAGGGGAAAAAAAAGCTACCTTATAATTGTGTTTAATAAATAAGAACTATATTATAATTTTAGAAGTCAAGGATATGCAGAAAATAACTAAAACTAGTATGCCTCAATTTCACACATATTTATAGCGTACCAAGTAGTTAACAGGAAGTTTTAAATACAGTGGTAATAATAGACATTGTTCTTGTCTAATAATTTAGTTAGTGGGCAAAATGAAAATGGGTCAGGTGTTAAAATTCATTCAGTGTTACAAAAGGGAAGGTAAAGGAAACTATAGAACATATAGCAGGGAGACCTGTCCTTGTCTACTAATAACCAGTGTTAACATTTTGGATTAGAAATGTAAAGATTCTCTTCATCTTCATGAAAAGTAATTGTATTTTATAGACTTTTCTCAAATATGCTTATATTTTAAGAAGTATAATTTTCATGGAAAATTTATGATTAAGTTTTAGAAACTTATTGCATTTCAGTTACTCTCTGGTTATATCTTCAAAGAGCTAGAAATTAAAACTGAAATAAAATTAAAAAAATTTTTTTTCAGATTGATCTGAATCACTAGAATGCTTTTAGGCTAACCCTGTGTGATGTCAACTTCAGGAATGCCAAGCTGTGGATTCTTAGGGCCATCCAGATAAAAGCATAAAATTAAGTGCCAAAAAATTGAAAATTTACTACTCCAAATTATACATTTTCCTTTACCTATTATTTTTACTGTTCTGCTAGACAGTCATTTGTGGGAATTTATTAGATTTCTATAAATATGTGTTAGTATATGGCTATAGTTTTTATATTATAATTTTGTAAAATAATTATTGGTGTGGAAATTTATCTTTCTCAAACAAGTAGTATGCAATTACCAATATGATTCTGAGAACAAATGGAATTGTTCGAGTCACCTCATAGACTTCTTGGAATTTATGAAGGCCCTGAAATTGTAAGCATATTTTCAGCATTCTTGTTTTTTTGAAGGAGAGGTGTATGGCTTATATAAGATTCTCAGCAGAACCTCTGACCAGGACAATATTAAGGCCAGTGGTTTCTGAAGTTTTAGTTCTTGCTGCATTTTACTTTTCAATGGATTCTCATAAGTAAAATATCATGTGATGAATTTTATCTGGCAAGCAAGAGTACTTTCTTTATGGATAAAGTAGTCTATAAATTTCAAGAGAAACACCGAACCTTGGATTTTCTATGTGACACAATCAAGAATTATTTTATTGGAAAAATATACTGGAGTATTAGTGGGTTTTAAAACCACTGTAAACACCTAACTCTGTTGTCAAATCCTTTCCTCCACTAAGCTGACTCATTCAACCAGAAAACTAATAGGAAGCCTCTAATTGTGTCACATAAGTTCATGACTTTATCTTGTCACTAAACCGAAGATCAAAGGGATGGTCCTTTTTCCCCCAACTTGGGCCACTATCACATGCTTCTAGAGATAAGGAAATGAAAACCCAGACTTTTGGGGGGTGAGAACGGGCAGGTTCATTGTAGCTCTAGCTTTTCATTAACCTTTTACTTACTCTTTCAAGGCCATTTGTCTATCCCGTGCTTAAAGTTAAGCCTGGCCACAAAAGGACGGATGTTTCCTCTTAAAACTTGCAAACAGGGGATGATAACTGTTAAATTACAAATCATGTATCTCTAAACCATTTAAATAAAATAATACTTCCATCATTATTTACTATAAATCTACATTAGCATTCACTTAGATTATCCAGGGATTTATTGTAAAAGAATTATTCAGGCTTCAGTTACAAGTTCAAATTTTATTTTAGAATAGTTTTAGGTACTTTCTTTTGTAAAAAAACAAAAAGGACTAGTTTTATTAACCCATATTTCATTACCAAATGGATCCCAAAATCTTAATTAAAACGCTTTTAAAGAACAGGGAAAAATATGGCATTCAGAAAAAAATGTTGCAGAAAGGAAAATATAATTAAGTCATCAGAAATAAATAATATGTCTGTACTTTTGCAAATCAGAAGTATGATTCATTACCATATATAGTTCTTACTTTGCATGCATTTGACTATTTCTACTTTTATCAGAGGGAAAATTTCCAGGAAATTTAAGCTTTGTGCTTTCCTAAAAATATTTTTTACCTTTAAAATTTGAATTTATGAAAATTTGATACACAACATCAAAATTAAGGAACAGACGGTATCATAGCATTTCCTTTTCCTTGAGAACCCACTGTGTTCCAAATTTCTTTGGGACATGTCTTCCTTTGTCTTAGATACATTTTGGTACTCATTACACTAAAATTACTGGCAAAAACAAAAACAAAACCCCCAAATAGTTTTGTGGCTGGGTGGTCTATGATTTCAAGAATTAGTTATGGTTTTACCAATTAACTCCTGAGCTTGTTCCATACAAATTTTATTGGAAAAATGTCCTATGTGGAAACTTTTCTTTCTGCGGGTGTGGGAACTTTTTTCCTTTTATGTGTGAGTGGAGAGACTTCGCATTTGTAGTGCAAATGTTACAATTTATTTAAAATACTATAACAAAATTTTGCCTGGGGTTTTTAATTCCCTTTTAATCAAGTGTATTTAAAATAAATACACAAACAAGTAATTTTCTTTACCTGAAAACATGGCAAAAAGTAAAGAAAGATAAATTTGTGTGACACTGATTAAAAGTGACAGAATTTTAAAAGGACAAAAAGTTTTAAATTAATGCCATCAGTTTTGCCAGTGTGGGGGCACAACTTTAAGGAAGGATGTTTTTATTTTATTTTATTTTATTTTATTTTATTTTATTTTATTTTATTTTGGACAGCAGTATAATAGAATATGTATGCAGTGTTAGTCAATGATATTTCTGGAAATAGAATGAAGTTCTTCTGTCTTTGCTTCAGGACAGAAGCTTTATGTATTATTTACATAAACCCTTGGCTGCAATGTAAACTTAATATAGAATTAAAACAAAATTCAAAGAAACTAAGGAAGCAAGTAACGGACAGCTTCTCCCTTCCCCAATACTTATAAATGACTAAACTCACTTTGTTTTTGTCTTCTTTCTCCTTTCCATATACCTTCATTCATTTTTGTGGTTGTTGAGTAGAATTAACACACTCTGTACATCTAACCCATAAGACACTGCTATAGATTACTCACAACTTTGAACACTCAAGCTGTGTTCTTGTCAAAAGCCTTAACAGACCCTTTCTTCACGGGGCAGCTTTTCTTGATGTCTAGGTCATCTAACTTCCAAACAAGAGAAAGCAGAGAAAATGAAGAATTAAGGAAAAGAAGAACCTGGGCCAAGTAGTTTTATGCATGAAACTTCATGATATGTTTGTTGTTTGTTTGGATCAGCAGACATTTCTTCCTTCTCCAAACTCTAAGTTTTCCTTGTCTGGAACCAAATCTAATGATGTCCTGCATACATTCCTTTCCATTCACTTCAAGTGGGTGTCTAAGTCCTGAGCAGCTTCTTGAAAAGGAATTTAGATTTGCTAAGTCATTTAGAATGTAAATTCTTGAAACATTTATAATCCAATAAGATTTTTTTAAACAAGAAAAACATAAAATATTTAAGTTTTTTTTTTCAAATGGGGACTAAATTTGATTATGGTATCTCCCGGTTCTTTATATAGAGTGTTATAATTTCATTTTTTAATGACAGTAGCTAAGTAAATACATAAAATTCTGCAATATTATAGAAAAGTGTCTGTCACAGCCATTAGAGCATTAGAGATATTAGCTCAAATTGAATCTTTTTCCTCTTATTTATTTCAAGTCCAAACAAATGTGTAACACTTAAAAACCGTTTCAAAAACATGTCTCAAAAATCCAGGTCACATGAAATTATAGAATATATACAGAAATGAAACATTTGCTATCCACTGGAGAACCACAAGGTAATGAATTCGAAGAAATAATTGTAACCTAATGCTTGATTGACACCAGATGACATATGCCTGTGTATTTTCCAGTTTTTTTTTTTGGTTCCTTTAAAAAAACACTTTTATCATCCAAATATATATTAAACAAAATCATATTACACTGAAACTATTGGAATTTTACACATCTTTCCATCTATTAAAAAAACACATTCTAAAAAAACCAAAAAGTTATTTGTAATATTTAACTGAGTTTTTTGTTTGTTTTGATCGAGCATGAGTTGGTTTCAATTTCTCAATATGTGTCTTAGTTTATTTTTAAACTAATTAAATTACAGAAATATTATTTTACTCTAATTTCATTGTCTTTAGTAATCATGTTTTCTGGTTTAAAATTGTTAAATATGCCTCAGGATGCCACAATCTTTATGTTGCTCTTTTTCTTTGTAAAATACATAAGACCTAACCTAATTTTTGTGAAATATTTGTTTAGATCACTTATCTAATCATGTAGGGGATCTTTCAAGGCTCAGCTCTGGACCTTTCTCTATTCTGTATCTGATTTCTCTGCCTCGCTAATCTCATAAAGAATCATTTAAATTGATTCTTTATACTAATGATTCTCACATTTAGATCCTCGGTCCAGACTTTTTTCCTGAGCTCCAGTCCATCTATGTTATTGCTTGACCTATTCTCTTGACTGTCCTGTAGGTATCTTCAATCTATCATGCCAATACAGAACATTTAATTTTTGCCATACAACTTTTACCTCGCCAGCCTTCCTTATCTCAGCTGATGACATCACTTTCAATTGTGTTACCCAAGCCAAAATTTGTTTCATCCCTTCCTTATTCATGAAATGTTAGTAGACTTTACTTTTATGGTGAATTTAGGTTCATAGCAAAATTGAACAGAAGGTGAAGAGTAAGTTCCTACTCCCACACATGTACAGCCTCCCCCTTACTAACATCCCTCACCAGAGTTATACATTTGTTACAGTGGATAAACTTGCACAGACACATCATAATCGCTCAAAGTCTGTACTTACAGTAGGGTTCACTCTTGGTATTGTACATTCTATGGGTTTTGACAAATGTAAAATTAAGTACCATTCTTGATTTTCCCTTTTCTCCCCCACCTCCAACCCCAGTTCAAATTCATCTACCACTTGCATGGATTCCACCAACAAAAGTAGTTCTTAAATTTGGCCTTTCTCACTGTTACTGCCTCTTCTTTTTTTTTAATTTATTTATTTAGTTTTGAGAGAGAGAGAGAGAGAGAGAGAGAGAGAACAGAAGGTGTGGAGAGAGAGGGAGAGAGAGAATCCCAGCATGCTCTGGACCCTCAGAGTCCGATGCAGGGCTTGAACTCATGATCCCTGAGGTATGACCTGAGCCAAAGTTGGATGCTTAACTGACTGAGCCACCCACGTGCCCTTCACTGCTACTGCCTCTTACCTCACATCTGGAATACAGTAGTAGCTTCCTAAATTGCCTTTTCATTTTCATTTATGCCAAGAGACACCATAACCTCAGCAAAATGTATTCTACTGTACCCCCAGCAAAATGTATTCTGTTAATGTCAATCAAATCAGTGTATTCTTGGCCAGATGGTCTTTGATGGAACTTCAAACAAAACCCAATCTTTTTCTGTGGTTTTCAGGCTCTGAATAATCTAGCCCTCCCCTACCTAACTTCTTCTTGTACCATTCCCTCCCAGACTCAGTCCCTTCCAGCCCCACGAACCCTCTATGACTCAAACTGCCATATTCTTGGTCGCTCCTGCTTTTCACACAAGCAGTTTCCTCCCTTGAACGGTTTGCCATTCCCCCCGCCCTTCCTGTGGCCAGTTTCCTGTTGTCCTTCAGGTCTCAGTTCTGGAGAAAAACATCCATTGATCACTGACTCAAAACAGGGTGATAGACCAAACTCAACTACTTGCTAGCTAACCTTATACAAGTTTAAAACTTCTCTGATCTTCAGTTATCTGTAAAATGAATAAAACAATAGCTGTATATACTTTATAAAGTTATTAGGAGTATTTAAGAGGTTGATACGTGCAAAGTGCTTAGCATATGTTAGCTGCTGTGTAGTGAGCACTTAGAAATGGTTTCTATTTTCCTGCATCTTTTTCTCTTTCCTTATCTTTCATCAGTATATTCAGATTTTTTTTTTTTCAGATTTTTTTTTTTTCAAATTATCAAACCAACAGCACTGGGTTTATAGTGTTGAGTCTTCTAATTGTCTTTCCTTATTCCTCCCCAACAACAAAACACCTTTTGTTAAAATTTGATCCTATATTAGTTATCTTTTCTAATTACCAGTGTTATCATTTGGAGAACTGAAAATAGTAATAATTCAATGTGTTTAAAATATAAAGCCTATTATTCTGAATGGTGACAAGGTACTCACTATGTACATATATATTTATATTTTAAATTTATGATGTTAACAACCATGTGTTTAACCTTCTTCTTGTGATTTTAAAATTTAAGTGACTAAGAAAATACAAAAAAAATCTCTATCACAGAACATATTGAGAATGTTTTATGTGGGAAGGTAAAAAGGAGAAGCTAGTAGCAACCCAATCTACCTGTTTATGCCATTTACAGTATGTTTGCTTTAGCCACTAACCTACCTTCTCTGGCATTTATCAACATCTGTACTCCTAATAAAAGTGTGATACCAGCGATGTCATCAGTTAAAAAAAACAAAACAAAACAGGGAGGGGGTGGGGAGGTAAATTTTAATTTGACAGCTTTACAAGGAAAGAAAAATGATAACAAGTAGATAATTAAATCTGACTTCATTCCCTGTTTGTTTCCTTAAAAATATATCTGTATTAAGAAGGATATAAGACCATTCCATAACTAATGTGAAAATAAAAAAAAGAAAATAAGGTACTAAAATATTCAGGTAGTTCTTGGGCTATCAGAGGTAAGGACAATACATTTTATAGAAAATAATTACCAGTATTTTGGTTGACTTTGAAAGTATCACCAAGAATTTCCTATAAGTTTTTAAATACATTTTTTAAATGCAAAGAACGTGAAGTTTTAGGTGTCAAAGCAAAGCTAGATTTCTTTGTGAATTGAAGATTACTAATCATCTTTCTCTGCACAATGTTTAGCTTTAATTACCTTCAAAAACATACCAACTGCACACAGCAATAATTTTATACTTATGTTGACAAGAGCTTAACTATACTCAGAGCACCACAAAATCCATCATCTCTGATCCCAATGGCTCTGGAAAAATAACACTAAAGAAACCTCAGCTTAATTTAAATCTGTAATAAGCCAAAGAAGGAATAAAGATAAGTATCCCCAGATTAGCACACATTCTGACAATTTTAAGAAAATAATTACCACAACTTTCTTATGTGGAATTACTAATTTTGCAAAGCACATGTTAGACTAAAATAAAAGGAAAAACGGAATTTTACCACATAATTATATTGTACTAAAGTAGCAAAATCTGTAGCTGGATTTCAATGCCTCCTACCCCACCAAGTGGACTAATAGTGTTATTTTTTTTCTCCCGTTGTTAAGAGCTTTTAAAATAAAGTATCCAAATTTCAGGCTGAAGAAGTAGAATATGTTTCCATTGGAAATAAAGCTGTTTCCTTCCAAATTTAGGTTTATAAATTTTAGCATTGAATTGTAAAGCAAGCTGCATAAAGCATTCTTACATCAGTTTTAAATTTATGTAACTACACAGAAATACATACACAGCTTCCTTTGCAGCTTATGATTTTAGTATATAAAGTAACTCAGATTGGAGATTTTTTTTAAAAGATAGGTTTGCAATAAAGTCAATAAGACACGATTAGAGCTAGCCTTATTATGGTAACAACAATAATCATACTTGTAATAAAAGTAAATAATAAATTATCAGGAATTACTTCATGCAAAGTATTATTTTAAGGGCTTTCATGAATTCTCCCATTAAAAACTCATAAATGTATCCCATCTAACTCCATTTTACAGATATTGAAACAGACTCCATAAGAAATTGAGCAATTTCCCAGTTTCACACCAATAGTGATAAAGAAAGAATTCTATGTAAGTGTCTATGTTCAGAACTCCTCTTTTAAACACTGCACTGATGACATTAAATAAATGTCAAATAAATATATACAGTACTCATTTATTCATCTATCTAATATTTTTTTTCAGAGAGAGAGTAACTTTAAAGATAAAAAGGAAAAACAGAGATCTAGTAAATATTTTAATGTAAACGATGAGTAACTTTGTGCTCGCTAAGAACTTGTCTTTCATACAAGTGAAGAATTCCGAAACATGATCATCCATATATCTTCACAGTGCCCCTATCTACCAGCCCCGTACATTGTAGATAAAATCAAAATTTCCCTTGTACCTGTTCTGATCCTATTTCATTAACTCCAAGTCATCATAAAGGGAACCCAGTGGAAGGTAGACCAGCTGCCTACCTGTCTAGCCTCTGAATAAATGAAGAAGGAAAAACATCATTCCATAAATCATATGCATCCTTTTTTTCTCTGTCAGTGAAAATACATTCTACAGGTGAGTAGTAAAATGCCACAAACAAATGATAGTTATAAAAAAGAAAGTCAGCAAAGATACAATGTTGGAAGTATGCTGGACATTAGCGTCACATATTTTTAAGTCTAGGATATGTATTATAACAGCTTATAATTGTATCATAACAAATTATTTCACACAATTCAACCTTATAAACATTAAATTTTTTTTTAATGTTTATTTATTTTTGAGAGAGAGACCGAGCCAGAGTGCAAGCTGGAGAGGGGCAGAGAGAGAGGGAGACACAGAATCTGAAGCTAGTTCCAGGCTCTGAGCTGTCAGCACAGAGTCCAATGTGGGGCTCGAACCAATGAGCTGTGAGATCATGACCTGAGCCTAATTCGTATGCTTAACCGACTGAGCCACCCAGGAGCCCCTACATTTTAAATTAAAAATAATTTTTGGGGCACCTGGGTGGCTCAGTCGGTTAAGCGTCCGACTTCAGCTCAGGTCACGATCTCGCAGTCCGTGAGTTCGAGCCCTGCATCGGCCTCTGGGCTGATGGCTCAGAGCCTGGAGCCTGCTTTGGATTCTGTGTCTCCCTCTCTCTCTGCCCCTCCCCCGTTCATGCTCTGTCTCTCTCTGTCTCAAAAATAAATAAACGTTAAAAAAAATTAAAAAAAAAACAATAAATTAAAAATAATTTTCTTCTTTTTTTTTTATTACAAAAGTAATGAATGGATAACAAGCAAAAGATGGTAATCTCTGGCTTTGTTTTATAACGTAATGATGGATCATTTGCTCCCTTCTACTCTGAGCCATATGTTGAACAAAACTTTGCTCTTGCTGGGACTAAGGGTAGAGTGATCTGAGTAAATGCGAACTTGCTTTCTGCCAAAAGCATTGTCCTAACAGTTTTAAAATCATAAAGGTTGGGAAATCTAACTTGAAAAGATTAATTGTTTTCTGAAGGATTATAGTTGGAGGTTTGAATTCACTTTTGATAGACTGGAGCACTTCTGTGTGGAGTGAGGAGGTGGGGAACTCCCTAACTATTCTTCCTATGAAGATAGTTTTAGCAAACAAGGTAAGTGCTGTTTCCCTTGGGGATAAGGTTCTTTTTTTTTTTTTTTCCCCAGACTATTGTCTTGATTCGGAGGTAGACTTTAAAGCAACCGTTCTCAAGTTCTCAACCGTTGCTTCTCAATCACTCGTGGAGCTTAAAGAAATACCTATTCCAAGGGCCTCACCTGAGAAACTTTATTTATTTGCTTAAGCTACCAAAATTTTAGTAATTTAAAAATGAAAACTTCTCAGGTGATTCTCTTATGTACCTGGGTTGGAGACCATTAATTTTGAGCGTTTTGGAGAAGTTTCTCACTTCTCCTTCTTCCTCTTCTCCTCCCCAAACCCTCCTCTTCCTCTTTATCTTCCTCCTCTTTCTTTTTCCTTTCTCTAGAACCAAGATTCGCAGTCTGGATTTCCCCTGGATACATTGGTTTTGTATATGATCAATGACACTTCCATTAAGGAATGTTAAACTGTATCTTATAAACACTGGAGAAACAGACTCTGGAGCAAGACACAGTCTAATAACTGTAGGAGTAGTTGTTATATATAGTAACAGTTTTAATTTTTTCCAGTATTTCAATTCCTTTCTGCCATTTTAGGCCATTAAACTTTTATTAAATGACACAGTAAAATTAATGTCTTGTGGTGAAGTCAGCAAGGAGATCTATTTAGCCTGAGGTAGAGTGGAACTTGCTTTGGTATAGGGTGGTGGGCAGAAACCCAAAGAAGAAAGCCAGGATGACAAGAAAAGTGATCCAGAAGAAGTACAGAGTGGTCATAAGCCAGAAATTGACTGAAGTAAAAAGACCACCAAATTAGATTTATGCAACATGACAGCAGTCTTTAGAGGTTTTCAAAAATACATGGTAAGAAGAAAACTTGAAGCTTGGGATGAAAAGTCAGGATATTGTTACTTTCATATTAAAGAAGAGGGCAATGACCAAAAATAAAATGTGGAGAGGTTTGGGATATCTAGGGTGCTTTAGTTCAGGAAAGAAAAAGAATGAAAGAAAAAGAAAGAAAGAAAGAAAGAAAGAAAGAAAGAAAGAAAGAAAGAAAGAAAGAGAAGGAGAAAGAAAGAAAGAAAGAAAGAAAGAAAGAAAGAAAGAAAGAAAGAGAAGGAGGAGAAGAAAAATACTTTCAATCCCACCTGCAGATACAGATTTGCTCACATTTTTATCTTTTAATCTAAAGATATAATTCTAACCTACATTTTTGCTTTCTAAATTTCCCTTTTAAAAAATAAACAATATTGTACATGTTGCAAACACATGAATGTGTAAATAAATTTACTACATACATTTAATGGCAAGGGTATAATTTAAATAATTAATTTTGAAACAACTAAAAACAAACCTTACTATACTTTGAAGCCATAAGTCAATGGACTTATGACTTCTTCAACAAGCGCCCTGGAAAATTGCCTCCAGTAAATGCAGAAACAAGCATGAATTTATGTCTCCCTTAAGATCTTTGTACTTTTGGAATATTAAGAAAAAATCCTCTAGAGGTGTTTAAATTCTGAGACTTAAGACAGAAGAAAAAGAGGGTTTTGTTTTTGTTTTTGTTTTTGTTTTTCCTAGAAGCTAGATTGTATTTTTTAAAAACCTTTGTTCTCAGCATTTCTGTAGAGCATGGTCTGAATGAACTCTGGAGTTGATCCAAATTCCTGAAGGTCACACTGTAAAATTGAGTCCTATCCTAGTCTGTCAACACAAAACTCCAGCTTATATAGTCTTCAAGTATAGATGAGTCTAAACTAGGATTAAATTGGAGGTCCATGTAAGATCAGTATTTCAGAGTATCCATGAACCACATACAGTTAAATATAAAATGGTCTGTGTTCATACCTGTGAATTTTTCTAGGGAGAAACACACTATTCTCAACAGAAGCCATAACCTTAGAAAAATGTAAGAAGGTTGGTTCTACATTATGTGGATTATTTCAGGTATTTTCTGATTTCTATTTGGAAATTATGGCAAGGAGAGATAACCCATCCTACAGATTGCTTCCAAGGCTAGTCCTTGGAAGATCTGGTGGAATGGGTTTTAATAATCCTTCATATCCTTTGGGAAAATTGGCCACCAGAGGAAAGTCAGGGACCTTTGCAGAGGCAGGATGGAACTCTCCCTTCAAAGGGACCCAGAACTAATCTAAAGACTTTGACTGAAGGTGGTCAATGGTGTGCCTTTACATTATGAATGGTACTCTATAGCTCTGGGTGACTTTCAGCTCTCTTTTACTTGTATTCTCAAGGAATAAACACAATAAATATTTTATAGCACTCTCAAAAAGAGCTACCAAGCTTTCCTTGAAATAATATAAAGGTTTTTTTTTTTCCCCACTCAATCTCTAAACCAGAATTTTAAACCTCAACACGTAGTGGGGTTTGGTTTAAAAGAAATAGCCAGACTTCCTCAAAAACAAAGCCTATGTGCTAAGGTCTTGCTACTTAGATAGAGTGTGGTTCCCAGCCTGCAACAGTTCATGGAAACAGTAGAAAAATACAGAATCCGGTCCTACCCTAGTCCTACTACATCAAAATCTGTGTTTGTAATCAGATCTTTAGGTAAAATTTGTAAAAATATTAAAGTTTGAGAGCCACTATTTATGGTATTTAAATTTCATTTTCTGTTGGTGTGTGTGTGTGTGTGTGTGTGTGTGTGGTGTGTGTGTGTGTGTGTGTGTGTGTGTGTGTGTGTGTTTTCCAAGGAAGTACAATATGGTTGGGAGGCATAGTCAGTCTTTACCAGAATTTTCTAACTTTTGTATCTTTGTAAAGCTATGACATTTCTTTATAAAGACTTGAGTGGCTGCCGGCAATTGGAATTGATGGTTCAGTCGGATTCCCTGAGGTAAAGGATGACAGCCAATCACTAAGAGTTGTGAGGACTCTAATTTACATACGGTGGGGGAGCAATGGCAGGCACCTGGCATATTTCCCCACCTGGCCCTGCCACCATAAGGTGCCCTTTCAAAAGTTTTGATATTGTTGGGTTACCCTGTAATTTTAAGCAAGGCCCAAGATCTCTAAATTTGGGGATTTTTTAGGAATCTTAGGGTTATCATTTCACTGTGTGAAAGACCTAATGATAAGGATGGTTTTAGTTTTTAATATATGCCCCCCTCCATTGTCTCTTTTGCTTGTAGAATGCCATCTTAAATGAAAATACTATGAATTATTACTGATTGAAATTTGTGGTTGACTAGAATATATAAAATTTCATCTATAAAAATTTAATATTCAAAGCCATTTTGATGAGGTAGTTCCAATTCTGAATTGTGAAAAATTGCATTAAAACTATCTATTAAACTTTATATCATACGCAAAATATTTTTTGATTCATTCATTCCATTGCATTCTATTTTATAAGTCACATTGTTAGAATATAAAAATAATAAAATGGATATATTCATTTCCTGGTAATTAGAGGAATATATTATCAATAAAAAAATCTGAAATTAAACAAAATGAAACTTTTGCAGGAAAATTTTGTTAGGCTTATTATTTATTCTTCAATTACACAAACGAATCTTTGAATTTCTTGCCTACTTCCATGTCTGTGTTGCCCAAACTTATTGGGTTCTAGAAAGTTATAACAGTGAAGCAAATCCTGCTGTCTATAATCTGAATTTTTTTCCTTAACTGAAAATGAGACTGATGATAGCTGCCACATAATTGTCTTAAACATTTTTAAAGTTAGCATTTATTGATTTTTTATTTACTACATGCTAGACGCTCTTTTGAGCACTTTACAGTATTATCTGTGGTTCTCAAACTTAGGAGGTAGAAGATTATAGAAGTTCTGCACCTACCTTTCCCTGCCTATAAAATGGCCTCAAGACTCCTATGAAAATGACCTAGCTAAGGTGTTTCTAACTAGTTAGAAATGAAAAATCTCAGGTTCTACTCCAGAAACTCTGGGGGTGATTTAACAAACTCTTTTGGTATTTCTGATATGTGATGAAGTGTGAGAACCCTGTCCTATGCAGAATTTGTAAGAATTGTTCATTGGAAATCTTTAAGAAAATTTGTACTGAGATGAGTACTGTAACCACCTTGCCTAAAATTAGGGAATGAAAGAGTAGAATATTGGAGAAGAAGAGGCATCACCTGGAATTGAGAAGGAGATAGAAAAGGATTAAAAAAAAAAAAACTGTAGGTGGTTAGTTATTATTTTCCCATTATTACTGCTTCATATGCTTTTTATTTTATTTTTAACTTGAGGCACATGCATAGTAAAAAGAATATATATTTTGGAATCCAAGAGAATGGTTAAAATTCACACATGAAGAAACATATATCATAAACAAATTGGAAAAGTTGAAAACCTCTGAAAATCAAATATATGTGTATCAATAAATCCACCATACTTTTCAAATTATAAGTAAAAATAACTGCCTTTTCAAAAAAATGAAGTATAACACCCTATGTCTGTGACAATGTAAATAAATTAGTATCATCTATTTACTGCTAGTGGCTGTGGAAATTAGCATACAATTTTATGATGACCAAATAATAAAATCTGTGAAACGTCAAAGATAGAAATTGTGTTTGATTAAAGAATTCCAGCTCCATGCCTCTACTCTAAGAAAATAATTCACAGAAATAAATGTCTTTGTACAAAATTTACTGATGTAGTCTCCTGTCTTCCTCCCTCAACTGTGTAAATACACTTGTATTTTTACTTACATGTTTCTCATATATTCTGTATGTCCACCATCATAGATCTTTTCCTGGGTGTGTTATATTTTGTTCACTCGTCTATGGCAAGATCCCTTAAAATCTAGTTTCCTTTTCTTCCAAAGTAAATAGAAATTTGTTTCTTTAAACTGGACACACATTGTCTCCGACTAAGAGCATCCCTTATAGTTAGGTGTTGTCATGACAACTATGACACTTGGCCAATGGAATATACACAGAAGTATTGGATGGCAGTTTGGGGGAACCTTTCTTAAACTGTGAATGACATTTACTCTTTGCCCTTGTCTTCCATTCTGCTGCTTGAAAAGTAAGTGCGGGGTCTGGAATCATCTTAGACCACAAAGAGGAATGTCACACTCTAAAAATGGCAAAATTGAGAACTAGAAGTTGATTTGGCAGCGCTGAGATTTCAACATCTGGACACTAATTGGAAAAAGAAATACACTTCTTTCTTGTTGAAGTAATATTTTTAGGGTCACTTATTCATAGACAATCCTAATCATAAATGAAATAAAAATCTGTCTTTGTGAATTGCTCCAGGGTTGAAGCTCTAGTTTTTCACCTTTGTCCTTAGTACATGTTAGATTTAAAAAATATTTTGTAAAATAAGTTTTTGAATAAACCAGGGCAGATTTCCGAAGCATAAATACATGTGGATGTTTTAATACCTATACAAACTTTGCTGCATAACTGCAGGTTTATTTTTAATATTTTTCAAAATATGTATTTCTAAATATATACATGCTGGTGTTTTATAAACACCAGATTCTTATAAGTCCCATATGCTTTTTAGTTTGACATTAGAATCTCCTCTTCCACATCTCAACATTGTATTGCTCAGCAAAGAGTCAAGAGTTTGAACCAAGAATGCCCATGTTCTTTTAATTTGTTTATACGTTTCATGAAATGACAAAGAAGCAAAACAGCAACAAAGAAACGAAACACATAAAATTCAAGAAAAAATAAAAATGAAAAATCAATTAAAAACATTAACAACCAAGCGTCTCAAGAGACAGGGATCTCAGACTATTTAGTATAGTTCCTCTCCATATAAAACTAAAAGGTTAAATAGATCATTTGACTAATATTGTTTGAACTATACTGTTTCTTCTGAAAACAATTGATAAACATTTAAATTATATGGTTTTTCATCTTTTAAGATTATAGAAATGAAGACATTTCTTTCTTTCTTCTCCTTTTGAAATCACTCCAACAACAAAGATCCTAAGAACAGAGAGCAGGAAGTCTCTGCTTTTATGAACTAAAGTATATGGAGATGAAAGCCTTCACATAAAGGTGGAAGGTGGAATCTCAGGGTCTAGAAAAGAGGGAACATTTTTGAGAAGCGAGCTGGCTTGTCCAGCAGATTTTACAAATTCTCAGGAATTGGAGGCACCAAAGTGAAGATGGGAGTGGAGACCAAAATAGGTATGATTTTAAAAATATATTTGTAAAAAGCAGTTAGAATCCCAGAGACCCAACTTCACCCTCTCCCAGTATCATAGGAAACATTCAGTTTATTCTCTGCCAAAACTTCATCAGAGAGGTTGTGGATGCAAAAACTTGGGCATGGGGTTTCAGTGGGGTGTATGGAGAGTTGGCAGGTGGGATAAATGGAGAGAATGCAGTGCTCTCGTATCATATCTAACTAGCTTTTTAAAAATTTTCTTTAATGTATTTCATTTATTTTTGAGAAAGAGAGAGAAAGAGAGTATGGGCAGGGGAGGTCAGAGAGAGGGAGACACAGAATTTGAAGCAGGCTCCAGGCTTATGAAACCATGACGTGTCGAAGTCTGACGACGTTCAACCACTTAACCGACTGAGCCACCTAGGTGCCCCTTTATCTACCTAGCTTTTAAAGGCAGGTATCCAACCTTATAGCCATTGGACAGGGGATTAGAGGCTCCTTCTTCACAGAATCTGAACCATCCCTTAGAAAACACAGATAGACACGGAAAGCTGGGGAGCTGGAACCACGTAAAGGGAGGAAGATGCTGGAAGACAAAACCAGCATAGATCAGATTCACTAGCTTAATAAGTTTATTGGCCTCAATTGTTTTTGGCTTTTGAAAGAAATTTTGAAGGACAAAGTAATTTTAAAATTACAAGACAGCAATTTACAAGAATAAGTACGTGGAATTTTCAGATTTATGCTTTGAAGTCACAAAGTAGACTTACTGAGAAGTATTCTGTGAAGCATGCTGTTCAAATGACAATGTAAATGTTAAGACACATTCAAGTGAAGTGAATAGTTTTTCAAAACAGTGGGTATTTTAGCTAATGCTTCAATATCACATAAGAGGTGAGGGTCAGTGTAGGTTTCCTATTCCACAGGGGACGAAGCAGACATTGTTCTCTGAGTACCCCTACGCAATGGCATTAGATGTCCTGGATGGCATGAGGAAAACAGACAATCAAACCATCAAACAAACAAACAAAACCTAAATGAATATATGCCTAAAAAAACATCCTCCACTTAATTTTCAGGATTCCTTTGTAATCTACTAATCTTATGCAATTTATATGAAAAAAAAACTCAGAAGTTTCCATTAATTATTGCTGTTTTACTTATTTCTTTTTATTTTTTTAAAGCTTATTTATTTATTTTGAGAGAGAGAGAGAAAAAGTATAAGTGGGGGAGGGGCACAAAAAGAGGGAGAGAGAATCCCAAGCAGGCTTTGCACACTGTGAGTGCAGAGCCCGATGTGGGGATTAAGCTCAGGAACAGGGAGATCATGACTTGAGCCAAAGTCAGATGCTTAACCGACTGAGCAACCCAAGGCATTCCTTAAGTGCCTATTTTTTTAAAAAAATATGTCAATTAGTTAATTGTTTATGCTTTATGGAATTTAAGTTTTCTTTTATTTGTGTTTGTCTTCTCCAACAAGTATATAAAATACCTGAGGACAAAAAAGATGTATTATATTTCCAATTAATTACTCATAACATCTAGAATAGAGCCAAACAGTGGATTAAGAAAAAAAAAAAGTTTAGTTCATCTAAAACAAATCATTCAATTTCAGGTTTCATAAGTCAAGCATATAAAATGACCAAATTTTTAACAACACACCAACAAAAAAGATGAAATTATCTATGCAGACTGAATATGATTGAGGAATGAGATTAATTTATAAATAGAGGCATAGAACAGCCATTTTTCTAAATACTATGAACACACGTCCTCTTTATAGTGAAATACTTTCATTCATTCAAATTACACAGCAGTAAGCAAGACAGGAATAGTCACCCCTTCATGCTCCTTACAACATATAATGTATCAATAGGTATTAAGCATGCAGATTTGTCCAGGGGGTAGAAAGCACACTGAATAGAGCCAGAGAGCTTTGGGTTTAAATTCCTGCTTTGACACTTACTGACTGACTCTTACATAGTATATTACATATAGGCGACATTTCTGGCAGCCACACAGGAGCTATTTGATCCCTCATTCTTCAAAAACTCACGGGATGAGGAAGGTCAAATAATTTGACTTTGCTGTAACAAAACTAGCCTAGAAACACCCCTGAAAGAAACTCTGATTAAAAAAAAAAAAAGGACTACAAGACTCACATGGCTTTTTCCTAAGCAAAAACTATTAAAAACATGGAAATTTATGTAAAACAAAACCAAAAACAAAAAACATGTTAATTTATGACATATATGAAACCTAAAACACATAGGACACTTAAAAATGAAAGCGTTAATTAAAACTAACTTGCATGTAAGTTTTATGAGGGTCTTTATTACCATTTTTAAGTGTATATATTGTTCTTAATATTATACAATATGTTTTGCATAAAGACAAACAAATAGCAGCTATTGAATGTGTATAAAAATCATAAAATATGTGGCTTCAACATTTTTGTCTCACATAAGACATCCTATAGATTACACACAACCTTAATTATATTAATCAAAATTAGTATATGCATGATCATAGGAAAATATGCTTATGAGAAGAAAAATTTAGAGATTATTATTATGTATTGAGTAGTGTGAGAGAGCAAATCTCTTTTAATTAAAGGCTCTATTTCAAATTAGGATCCACAGGATATAATAATAATAATGTATGCTGAGAGGAAAACTTGAGAAGTTAATGTATTGATAAAAATAAAGATTTAATTAAATTCATAAATATTGAGGACAGCTTCTAACAGTGGTGGTTATAGTATTCAGCATGCATCACATTGCTCTTACACAGTCCTAAAGAGAACCATGGGCCCCTGCTGATGGACATCCATCAATGCCCTAAACCCAAGCGAAAATTGTTACTTGGGACAAGGAAGTGTCTATCGTTTCCCTTATAAATTACAGTTCAGGTTGAGGTGAGAGAGAGTGAGGAAGCAGTGGCACGAACTTGACCAGATTTGTGTCCAAGAGATTCTTCTAAGGGGTTTTCTACTTGGAGATCTCCGTTCTCTTCCCTCTCCACCTCTGAGTACGGCTCACCCCACCCAGGACTCCCTGCTGTAGGATTTATTCTTGCTAGCTTGGCCCAAAATGAATATTGTTTTGCGAAGTGAAAAGAGAAAAAAAAATGTGTTCTACTTTTACCTTTTCATGAATTTTTTTGGCCTATAAAAACATTGCCTAAGTGCGGTTCAGTAGCAGCGATGTTATGAGAAGCGTTTTCTGTTCCCTGGCACATCCACAACACTCTTTTCCTCTGTTGTCACCCCATTTCTTAGCAATTTTAAAGGAACTGAGTGGGCTTCGCTTCAGATACAGAAATAATGATAAAATGAAACAAAAAGGCAATGCTTCTCATTTCTTAGGGTCCGAAGAGGCTGCTTGCATGTTGTTTAATGTCATAATTGAGTACCAAATTCAGGAGTACAGTCTTCCCAGGAAGCCCCTCCCCCATGACCCTGTCTTTGTGTTTTTCCTAAGAGAAAGCCATTATTTATCAATTTGCTTCCCAACATGCCTTACATCCTATATCTAGGGCAGGATTCCAAGGAGAGGATCTCTTCTTCCTAGCCACCTTCTATCTCCAGAGAAAAAAGGGAGAAATCATCCTAATCCCAGCTTTTTCACTTTGTCCTCAAACCACACTTTAAAGTCCTCAGACATAAACCATAGTTGGCCGGTTTAAGAGTAATTATTACTACCATGCCAATACTAGCTGCTTACTGATCTTCCTTCTCTGATTTTAGAAGCTCCAAGCCAGAGTTTAGTTTGTCTTAACAAGTAAACCCCATCCTAAGGGAGTAAGGAAGTATTCTGAAATCTATTCACCTGTCTTTCTAGAAGATTTTGCTCTTTAGATTAAATAAATCTTTCATCAAAGTTTACATAGAAATAAAGGAGTGATTTGGGGCTAGACTTAGGCACACTGTTTCCTGGGCCAGGTCACAAAATGGCAACTCTGTGCTTAGCCAGTTGCACAGGGATTTTGCCTGGCCCACCTCTGGGTTTTTTGGTTTTTAGTTGAGGCCTAAATTCTCCAGAAGTCTCAGTTTCTATTGCTCAGGTGGTCTTCAACCAGGGGTTTCCCATACATAAGGTACCTGCTTGCCTCTGAAAGTGTGTGTTTTCAAATTCCCACATTGACTAAGTAACGTTACTTGGTCCTCAGAGAGTAAGGAGTGTTTTGGCCTATGCCAGGATTTTCCAAATTCGTAACAGCCAAAGAAGTGGCATTAATACAATTCATTTTTTAAATTCGTATTTTTAACCGAAATAAAATTCTCCGGTGGCTTACAAAATTTTCTAGATACGTTGGACAAAATGTATGCGTAAAAAGCGTTCATGATTTTCTTTCAAACCTGCTGTACCCTATTCAGTAATGTGCAGAAGACTATTTTTATCAAATTATGTTATAAAATATTTATAATTATAGTCCTATTTAGTTCATCTCATGAAATGTGTAATATCTTATATTTTTATTACAATATATAAAAACTATTTTCTATATCATATAATGAGGAGTACAGAGTTTAAAAAACTCTGTAGAGGATATATGAACAGAGTAAGCCCACTGGAAAATATAGTCCTAAAATAATAAGAAAAATAATAACGGTAAGTAAACATTAACAAAAAGTACTTATTAATTATGCCTGATTACTCTGAAGCGCACTAATCATTGTATGATCAATTAAAATGTATCAAATTAATTTTGTTTTGTCTGATTTCTGTATTAACCTGCTTATTTTTAACTTGAGTTTTGAGCCTGTTACTAAATAAGATGGCCTTCTGTTGGCCCACCACCGCTCACTGAATGAATAAAGTAATAAAAGGCTAAAATACAGAAACTAACATAAAAGCCCGAATTCACTCTATGTTTTTGGTAAACACCATTAATTTGGATTTAGTTTTCAACAATTGCTTTACAGTAATAGAAAAAGCAGATGATTGCTTTTGGGAATCTTGTTTGCATTACATGTGTTTAATATTTCAGTTAAATTGTATTCTAAAGAGATTGGCAATTTGTCGTCAGTTCTTAGGGTTTCCGGAGTCATCTATCAATAACTAATCCGAAAAATCATTTCGAGTTAGAGCTGTCCTTTTTACATGACTCTCAAATTTAACTGCCCTCACCTGTAACTGCTCCCCTGGGACATTTTATGCCACAAAAAACCTACTTTTCAACACCTTTGTCAGTTTCTCAATAAAAGTGTGTTCCTGTAATAAATATCCTTGTGAATGTTCGCTCTGTCCAACATATGTAAATGAATATGTGTCATTTCCTCTGAGTTAAATGAATTCTGAAATGTTATATATGCCATATCCATAAAATATAAATATTATCTGAGAACAAATCAATAAACTATTGATGAAATTCTGTCACTGCTGAGGATGAAGATTTTCTAAATCATTATTAGTTATTTTTTGAACACATCAACAAGATTCAAAAATAGAATCAATAACAGAATTAATTTTCGAAAGGTGTGCATATGTGCTGATAATAAGGGAAATAGGAAGTGAACTGGTTTGATTCAATTTTTTGAGGTAAAAAAAAATTGAAATAAGTTTAAGAGCCAGTTTGACTTGGATGGTGGAAAGAGACGTTATCTGTGAAATAATCAGTTTGGCTGATTTTTTTTTTTTTTTCAATAGACTGAGCTCTGGGAAACCCAGGCTTAGAATTAATTAACTAATACTTCACTGTCAGTGCTTTCATTTGACTTGAACTCTGGACCTCCTGCTACATACTAGGAACATCATGGTTCTGTTCAGACAACCCAAGTTCACTAACATTTTATTATGCATTAGAAATTAAATACGAGACTATGTTAAATTACTTTGATAATGTTTTGCAAGTTATGCTTGAAATGAAGATTATCAGCTGAGACATTTGGGTCACATTGAACGAGCCTTGCCTAATAATAATGGTCAAACTGCTTGATTAAAATTTGGTCATCATTGAGAACTTCAGGTCATAGTTCAATTACAAAACCAGATAAAGTAGGTATTTTACATGTTATGTTGCACCTGTTATATACTAAATACATGAAAAATTAACCCCAGGTACTTTAGAATTATAGTATACATACTGAGATTATAGAGTAAATATCTCCATAGTTATTACTTTCCCTAACAGTTTGAAATATATTGATAATAGCTGTATTTACAGCAGTAGGAAAGGGAAACAAAATGGTAGTTCATTTATGTGGTGAACATATATCTACATACATATCTACACGCATATATATACACATATAAAAACTCATTTTTGACACATGAAAAAATAGTTTTAAAAAACACTAGTTAAGGGGCACCTGGGTGGCTCAGTTGGTTAAGCATCCGACTTCAGCTCAGGTAATGATCTCGTGGTTTGTGAGTTCGAGCCCCACCTGATCTGTGCTGACAGCTCAGAGCCTGGAGCCTGATTTGGATTCTGTGTCTCCCTCTCTCTCTGTCCCTCCCCCACTTGTGCGTGCTCTCTCTCTCTCTCTCAAAAATAAACAAAAAATTAAAAAAAATTACTTTGACTGTTTTGGGGCTTGGGAATAAAGATGAGTTACAAATTATATCACAGAGTGATATGATATGAAAAAGAATTTTATGACTTAGGATCAAAGTGTTGAGCATTGATATTTTTAAGATCCAAAGGCAGTGAGTGACCTCCTTATGAAATGCTGGGGTACACAGTTCACAAGCCCCAGTCTCAGACCTTGGAAATACTGCCCACTGATTTTTCCTGCATTGTGGCACTATTGCTCCAAAGCCGCCAAGCTGTTGGGATTTGGGTAGAGTGAGGCAAAACTGGGCAGACAGGACAGAGAAGTGTCTAACATAGGACTTTGAAATTTCAGTTTAGAGGATTTATGAGAGGGAAGGGAGACATATTACAGCAGCTGTGGGCACGACTTTTGACATCAGGCATGATTATAAGCTTAGTTAATTTCTTGCTATATACCCATGGGCATGAAATTTAACTCCTCTGAACTTCCATTTTTCTTCCATCTGTAAAATGGCACAACATCTTCTTTTCTGTGTTGTTGTGAAGATGAAAACAATATATCGAAAGTGTTAACTGAGAGTATATTATTACTAGGACTTAACTTGGGCAGGCCAATGACTACAATGAATAATAGAGGTAATGCAGAATGTGAAAAGAAAAAATCAGGAAGCTGGGAATAAGAAAGGAAAAAAAAAAGGAGGAAGGAGTGAGTTGTTTATATTTAATTTCCATTTCGCTTTCACACACTCCTCAGCTACAGTGTAACTTTGGCTCCTGCCCGCACACTGAAATCAATGACTATCAAATTTTATCTGTGACTTCCTAATCAATAATTCCAGTGCAATGACTCAGATCCTCATCCAACTCGTATCTGCAGCATTTGACTCTGCTGACCACCTTTCTTTCTAGTGCCTTTCTTTCTAGTATTCTCTCCTGGTTCTCCTTAACTGACTACCTCAGTCCAATGCCGGTTCAGACTTCTTCAATTGTCCCTTAAATGTCACTACTCACTCTCCAAATATTTTGTCCTTGGCCAAATTTAATCAAATTTCATTTTATTCCATTTAGCTCAACTAACTAAACGTTCATTGAGCTTATTGATGTCCAGCACTGAGCGATGCATAGTAGGTTGGGAAGTGTGTGATTAAAAATTTATAAGACTCAGTCTGCCCTGAAGAAAGTTTTATTTTAGTAGAGGATACAGAATATTATATATCTTTTCTTTTCAGTTCAACCTGGGCCATCTGAAGGCACCTAATTAAGGCAAGTTTCGCATATTTATCTCGACCCTTGAATTCTATCCCAAACTCAAAATTCAAAATCCAACTGCCCTCTGGACATGCTCCCATAGCTATCTCCCTAGCTTTTTATTTTATTTTTTTGATGTTTATTTATTTTTGAGAGAGACAGACAGACAGAGTGCGAGTGGAGGAGGTGGAGAGAGAGAGGGAGGTACGGAATCCGAAGTAGGCTCCAGGCTCTGAGGTGTCAGCACAGGGCCTGATGTGGGGCTTGAACTCATGAATGGTGAGATCATGACCTGAGCAGAAGTCAGATGCTTAACCTACTGAGCTACCCCAGTGCCCCTCCTTAGCTTTTTAAATTCACTATTTTAAAATGTGTTCTCATTATGTCTACCTCTAAACAGTATTTCCTCTTTATATATGTAAGCTCAGTTAGTAGTCACGTGATATTTCCTGTTACCAAGACCAGAAACCTTCTATTTTTCTTCCCTTACTTTGAATCAATCCAAACCCTTTCCAAATTTACTCCCACCCAAAAAACTCCCAACTTCATTCTCCATTCCATTTCCACGGGTCACTGTCTAACATCAGATGCTCATCATTTTTCAAATCAGACCATTAGAACAGTTTCTCTGATTCTTATCCATCTTTTAATACAAACTGCTTGTTTAATTTTTGTGAAGTACATTTCTAGTCATGCCTCTCACTATTCAAAACTGTTCCCATAGGACATAGCCTATGAAATAAAATCTGGTCTCTTTATGTTCCATCATCTAATTCAACTCTCCCCTCTGCTCTTTTCCTGCTTTCTCCATAAAGTCACCATCTCAGCAAAAACTGTCAGTTCCAGGCCTTTCACAGCTAAATGTCTGTACTTACATGATCTGTTACCTCAACCTGTCATGTCTCTGGCTTGCTCTATGTAACTAAGCTGTAGCTACTCTTCTAATCTCAGCTCAAATTTCACTTCCACATTGGAACCTGCCTTCATTCCTTCTTCCAATTAGAGTTGGAATTAATGTCAAATTACTTTCTGTGTCCTAGAGCCTTGTTTCTATCTTTATTCAGCTGTAGATTATGATCAGTCAATTATCTGGCATTATTCCTAGCTCTTCCAGGTAAAGATAGACATTTGTGGCTTAGGACAAAACTGGTAAGGGAGGTCTATTGCAATGATAAATAGTCTTTGGAAAGGCTTGCTGAGAAATATGATACACCCTCCTCTCTCACTTTTATTGTTCTCCAGGCAGCCTCATCTGGAAGCATGGTTTCAATTAGCAGCTATATGCTAAAGACAACAAAATGTTTCCTAGAGCCCAGAGCTCTTTTCCGAAGTAGACATTCCGTCTGGACGTTACCTAGACTCTGCAAACTCACCCTGCCTCAATATGAACTCAGCTTCTTCCTTCCTAAACCTGACATATCTTCTTAAATATTCAATTCTCCCTATTGGTGGTACCAATACTCAACAGTTGCCCAAGGGAAAAGGTTGGAGCCATTCCTGATCTTTTTCTTTGTGCCCCACATTCTTTATATTTTATCTCTTAAATGTTTCTCAAACATGTGTACTCCATTGCCATTGATATGGACTGCATGTTTGTGTCCCTCACCCTAAATTCACACATTGAGATTCTAACATCAATGTGATGGTATTAGGAGGTAGGGTCTTTGAAAGGTGATTAGGTCATAAGGGTGGAGCTCCCATGAATAGGTTTAGTATTCTTATCAAATAGACCCTAGAGAACTCACTCTCCTGCCCCTTTCAGCATGTGAGGGCACAACAAAAAGGTGGCTGACTGTGAACCAGGAATCAGAACCCCACCAGACACTGAATCTGTCGGTGCCATGATCTTATACTTCCCAGCCTCCAGAACTGTGATAAATAAATCTGCTGTTCAGAAGCCACCCAGCAGCCTATGCTATTCTGTTATATATAGCAGACCAAACTATCTAAGATAACGACTGATATACTTTCTTGGACGAGTCTTCTTTATTTTATACCTAATCTTCTAACCATACTTCTTTCCTCTGACCTATTTCCTCCAAGATCTCTATGGCTGCTATATTGCTTTACATGAAATACAGACCTGACCTCAACTTACCTCCTGTAGCTTCTTCAGCAGTTCTGTATTCTTCTGCGGAACTGAATCCAATTTCTTCAACATGTTATAAAAGACATTCCAGGCCCTTTCTTGGTGACCTCCTTGGGCTCATATTCATTTATTCCATGCCTCACACTTGATGATGTGGATCCGTAAACTGTGCACACATTTCTCCTTCCTGCCTTCTTGATTCTGCTATACTGTCCCCAAGTTCCTGTATGGGTTTTCTTCTATTCATTTCGTTTTCTTCTTTCCCTTGATCCTTTCACTTTGCTAACGCAAGCCCTAAATTTAGATATGCCATTGCATTGACAGGGAAAATCTGCAACTTCCTGAAATTAGGTTAAGTGTTCCTCAATTTTATGTCATTAGCATTACTTAATATTTCCCCTTTGATTATATTTTAATCCTCCAAAAAAATCTAAGTTCCTTAGGGTAGGGAACATATCCTAGCTCTCTTGAAATCCACAGTGCCTCAGCCAACAAGTAATAAGGTAAACAGGTAATACGAAATAGAAATAGCAATAAGAAAACTCAATAATTTTCTCCAGTAAACTTTTTGCCTGTTTTAGATTGTTCAGGTGACCAAAAATTTCACATTCTATCTTTCTAATTTGGTCCACTCAGAATCAAGAATTTCCAGAAAATAGACGAAGCACTGTACCTACTCCACAGAATTTTCTCTTAGTCAGTTTACACTAACTAGACAGGTTCATTTAACATGTAAATGAAATTACTAGTTCAGATGACAATGCCAATACAATTAAAAGAAGTTCTAGCTACCCATTTAAAAGTGGTTGCTTCTATGGCTAATCATTCATTTTTCATTACTTTAGCTGAGAAATTTTCTCTATCTTAGATGGTATGAAATATTCCATTGCTCTTTTCATATTTTAGTATTTTTTAAGAAAAGAAACGATATATACTCATTCATCACTACAATATCTACACAAGAGAAAGTTTTAATTGATGAGAAAAATTAAATGCTTAAAATGAGTAAGTTCATAAACATTCAATAGCTGTAGTTCTTTCTGAGCATCTAAATGTCAAAATAGTTTTGATTTACATAATTAAAATTGTCTAATCGTTAGCCCATAATATAATGGCCCTTGATGTTATTCAGAGGGATTGCAACAACTCACCTCTTAATATTTTTAAATTAACTAGCTACAACACTGGAAATTATTTGTACATACTCACTAGACAGAGCTAAGAAATAATTTATTTCCAACAAATTTGAGCTGTCATAGCTTCTATAGGTCTTGCTTTAAAATTCCAATGAATGTTTCTATTTGGTGAAACAGTTATAAAGGTGCCCTTGGACAGTGTTGTGGCTCTAACTGAAGATGTAGCCCATGCCTCAGTTCTATGACTAGGATCATCTTTTCACACATTATGTTTTACCAAGAGTAAGCTTAATTTCTGATCTTCACTCAAGAAACCTGAGTGTTCTCTTGGGAACTGTAGTTTTGATCTTAATCTTTTAATTCACTATAGTCTCTGCATACTTCTCCTGGGTCATCTCTAACACCTTTCAAACTATCACTGGTGAAGGATTAGTAATTTTCTTTTGTAAAATATCTAACTTCTTGCAGATAATATTTTTGTAAAATATACTAAAAATTAACTGTTCAAAAACAAAATTAAAAATCCAAAGATAAACCACACATCCAATTTTTAAATTATTGGTTCCACAAACATAAGGTAACTGTGAAGTTGCTATAAATCCTTCTTAGGCTTATTCATTTACTATATTTATTTTATTACTGACCAGTAACAGAGTTCTCCAACCAGCACTGGGCCCCAGTCCATACTTGAGGATCACTGAATCCATACCCATGTCTTTGATTCACAAAGCAGGACTGGAAATGGGAAGTCTTGTTGCTCAGTTGTCTGAAATGTCCTTAAGCATAATGAGGAAGAAAATGTTCCTAGAACTATAGATTGACAATGGCTCCTCCATGCTCTTTAAATCCCCCAAAGAATGGACATGTTTCTGGTCACAGTTTTTCCTAGCTCCCACGCAATCAATTGTTGATTAACCCCCAGTGGTAGCAATGTTACTTATTTCCTTATTTACTTTGCTCCCTTCATGTCAAAGTACTTCCATTCATCCTGACAAACATTTTGTTTCCTTAGTCAATTTTTAAAAGGCAGCATTTCCTGAATTTTCTTAAATTTGCATTTTAACATGTAAACATTAAGCTTCTTTTTAAAATACCTATTAGTTTCCACTCTAGGACTTGTCCATCCTGGTTAGCCCTTATGTGCAAAAACTTGGTCGCATCACAAGAGGAAAGGGTAGAAAGAGAAGGCACAGCAGAGTAAAAAGCACACACAGAAAGGGTGACTCAAGACAACACTTCCAAGTGCCGGTTAGCTGAGAGAGATGACAGCACTTGGTGAGCCAATTCACTACAGCCAATAGTTTACACAGCAAAATATTGACCTAACTCATATTATACGTCATATTATATGTATGTGGACATATGAGTACAGATGCAAAACTCTATGATAAATTATATGTGTTATATAAATTATACATGAAGTCTAGATCTCAGGTATGTATATATTTATATGTAAAATATTGTTATATATTTAAACGCAGAAATGTATTCATATACATGCCCCTCATACTTCCGCTTTCTGGAAAATACATCACGGACAAACAGCATTATGATAAACCATCATGGCATAGAATATCTGAAATGCCTATTTTAATTTTTTTGAATGTTTATTTACTTGTTGAGAGAGAGACAGAGTGCAAGTGGGGGAGGGGCAGAGAGGGAGGGAGACACAGAATCCAAATCAGGCTCCAGGCTCTGAACTGTCATCACAGAGCCTGATGTGGGGCTCGAACTCACCAGCTGTGAGATTGTGACCTGAGCCCAAGTTGGAAGCTTAACAGAGCCAGGAGCTACCCAGGAGCCCTTGAAATGTCTATTTTAAACCTAATCATCTCTCTGAGCTCCAGACTCGAATATTCAAGTTCATTTGTATAATTGAGGCCTCCCTCAAAGGTTTCTAAGGGAGCTGATATATCTGTGGGTCCAAAATTAAACTCCTGACTGGCTACCCAAACCCAATTTTTTAAGGAAGCCTATGTCAGATGGCCCCACTCTAGGAATTTATTATACAGAAATTCATAGTCAGTGCATCTTTATGAGAGCATAATAACTACCGATAAAGTATTAATTAAATAAATAACAGCTATTCAATGAGATATTACTCAACTTTTAAATGAATGAGACAGTTTTCTATATCCTGGCTTAGGAAAATACGATTCAAGGTATATTAAGAAAGCAAGTTTCATCACAGTAAGTTAAGTATGATTAGGTTTTATAGAATAGTAATAGTAATATAACCTGTTGAGATAGACATAGATAGAAAAAATGGAATAACACATGTGAAAAAGTTCATAGTAAGCATGTCTGGGTATTCAGATTACAGAAAATATGCACTTTAAAAAATTTATGCAATTTATGACTTTTTAAAAGTTTATTTATTTTTAGAGAGAAAGAGATGTGGGAGAAGCAGAGAGAGAGAGAGAGAGAGAGAGAGAGAGAGAGAATCGAAGCAGGCTCCATGCTGTCAGTGCAGAATCCCATGTGGGGCTTAAACTCATGAACTGTAAGATTATGTCCTGAGCGGAAACCAAGAGTCGGAGGCTTAACAGACTTGGCCACCGAGGTGCCCCTGTAATTTACAGCATTTTGGGGGGTCAAAATTTGTATTTCTCTTTTATCTTTTTCTTAATTTTTTTTAAATGTTTACTTACTTAATTTTTTTTTCAGTGAGGAAGTACATCTTTTATCTTAACATTTTAATGTTCCTTCTCCTGAACTCTCATTTTTTAAATATAATTTATTGTCAAATTGGCTAACATACAATGCGTACAGTGTGCTCTTGGTTTTTTATGAACATTTTTATTATTTTAAAATCAGAAAAATAAGACAACTTAAAAAAGGAAAAGAAAAACATAAGTGAGTGGCCAGGAGAGAAATACAGTAGAGAGAAGAGGAATCTAAGATAGGAAACCCAAAGAAATGAAAAAAGGAAAATGAAGCAAGGTGGTGCTTAGAGACTTAAACAGCATTTGAACTGTGGCTTTCCCAGACAGCCAGGTAAAGACTAAGCAGAGCTATTACAATGCCATGAACTTTTAATTTTACATAAAATGAGAATCAAGCAATTGTTTACAATGATGAAGTAACAAGGAGTTTGAATGATAATACATGTTCACTAGAGACTTCACTGACTTCTTAATGTCCTCAGGCACAAGAGTTTTGTTTGCAAGTTCAAGATTGCCAAAATGTCTCAGAGGTCTGAAGTTTTCAGTGAGTAAAATGATGAATGATGAATCTTAATCAAAGATTGAAGTCTCTAAAAACTAAAAAACAAACAAACAAACAAACAAGGGGAGGGAGGGAGGTAATGAAGCTTACAATTGCCTATAAAGTAGGCAGCCCTTTCGATTTAATTCAGCACACTCATTTCCTGCTATCAGTTTTGAAAAGATAGCTTCATTTTTTGGCCAGTCTTAACTGATTTTTATTAGTAGCACCTTCAAAATAAGTAAAGGCAATGCGCTTGGTGAGAGAAGAGATTAATCGTGCTATATGTGGTATTTTTTTTTGTTTTTTGTTTTTGAGAGAGAGGTGTGAAAGCTGAGGGTACCAACTGCATTTCAAGGAACAAAGGATATAATAACGTTTTAATGGGAATACAAAATATCAAATATATTCATGCTAATTTTAACCAACTTTGATCTTTAAAAATAAACAGATAGGTCTTTTAGCCACTGACATCCAAACAATTTCGGCTACTCCCAGGGATGTGACACCAAGGGCACAAAGCAACAAGCCCAGGATTTGCATGGTTAGTCCCAAGAATTTGTTGATAAAACCACCATGATCATCTTATTGTACCAATTTTACTAGATTTTATTGTCTGCTCTTAGCTGCTTTTGCTTAAAATAATTAAAATTGAGCTTAGTACATGGAAGAGTTTTTAATAATCAGATCAACATGTATTAGAGTGGACAGATCGACAATTCTTTTTTTTAAATTTTTTATGTTTATTTATTTATTTATTTATTTATTTATTTATTTATTTTTTTGAGAAAGAGAGAATGCAAGCAGGGAAGGGGCAGAGAGAGAAGGAGAGAGGGAGAATTCCAAGCAGGCTATGCACCGCCAGTGCAGAGCCTGATGTGGGGTTTGAACTCACCAATGGGGAGATCATGACCTGAGCTGAAACTGATGTTTAATTGAGCCATCCAGGCACCCTATCAAATGCCATCATGAAAACAAAATCTCTAAAAAATTATTCTGTTTATTCTTAAACCAAGTCTTCTGTATAAAAATGTAATTGTTATAAAATAGAAATTTATTTTTATTAAAAAAATTATATTCAAATAATTAAATTATTCATAATCTCTGGTTCATGACATATTATCATCGTTGGCTCATGACCCTCTTCCTACCATTTTACCTTCCTTCCTTCCCTTCCTCTTTTCTCTTCTTTTTTTATTCTCTCTCTTTTCTTCACCAATTTAAAAAATATATATAATGCATAACAATTACCCCCTACTCTAACATAAAAACTAGATTACCAAGAAGTTATATGGATCTAAGTGCTCTCCCCCTACCCTTTGTTTTCTTCCTCAAATTGAGAAAATCAGTATCCTGAATTTTATCATTATTTTTTTTCCTTAAGGGAAAAAAATCAACATATATCACATATAGGTATTCTGAAACAATCTGTTTTTAATTAAAAAATATTTTTTAATAAAAACTATCATGTAGTTTTGTGAATCCTGAATTTTTCATTCAAATTTGTGTTACAGTTAAATCATTGATTGCTTGGGGGTGCCTGGGTGGCTCAGTTGGTTAAGACTCTGACTCCTGATTTCAGCTCAGGTCATGATCTCGCAGTTCATGAATTCAAGGCACACATCAGGATCTGTGTTGACAGTGCTGAGCATGCTTGGGATTTTCTCTCTCCCTCTCTCTCTCTGTTCTTTCACCACTCATTCTCTCTCTCTCTCTGTCTCTCTCTCTCAAAAATAAACAAAAAAACCCCTAGAATCTAAACAAAAAAAATTTTAAAAAAATCATTCATTGATTGCAGTTAACTGTAATTCATAGCTGTATAATATTTCATTGTTGGCTAGACTATAATTGATCTCTTCACTCTCCTATTGAGGAACTCTCGAGTATTTGTTGTGGTAAAATCTAGCAATTCCATCTCTGAGTACATTAAAACAGGAGAAATTTTTATACATGTGCACCCGGAATGTGCAACCATGTAATTCATAATAGCCAGAAAAGAAATCAGAAATCTTGATGTTAAACTCTAACAACAGGAATTTATTTACTGGAACTAACATTCTCAGGCATGCATCTGTTGTGAAATCAAGTGAAGAGTAAACATCTTTGTTTTTATTCGAACTTTAAATTTACTTTAATATAAAAAACCATGTTTAATAAAAAACTTTTTTGAATATGTTCACTCATCTCCATCTACTTTACTAGCACGACTACTACCACTATCTGGAATGGATATCTGGTAATTTGCTTAGCTCTGTTTTAATCCTTGGCATAACAGTTCTCCCCAACTGATATTTTACTGTTTATTTGATGCTCTTGTATCTTATTCCAAATGAGTAGGGATCTTACCACGCTTTGACATCACTGTATCCTCAGCACACTGAACAGTGTCTTGTGCACAACAGATGGTCAGTAGAATACTTGTTGAATGAAGAAACCATGACCACTGTAGTATGGAAGTATTGCAGTGACTGATCATCACACTTTGGTATGCCTGAAGGATGTTTACTTTAGAACTGTGGATGCAGTGATTAAAACATATTCTTGGGGCGCCTGAGTGGCTCAGTGGGTTAAGCGTCCAACTTTGGCTCAGGTCATGATCTTGCGGTTCGTGAGTTCAAGTCCTACATCAGGTTCTGTGCTGACAGCTCACAACCTGGAGCCTGCTTCAGTTTCTGTGCCTTCCTCTCTCTGTCCTTCCCCACTCATGTTCTGTCTCTCAAAAATGAATAAGTGTTAAAAAAAAAGGTTCTGCAATAACAGTATGTTTTAATTTCATCAAATACAACATTCTTATGATGAAGTCTACTAAAATACAAATGAAAATTTTTTCATCATTTATTAAGTACTTCCATAATTAACTCACAACTCTTCTTTTATATTCTGCCAAGAAAATAATAACTTTTTTGCCGGAAAATGTAAAACTCAACCCAAAATGGGGCATCTATCTATTTCAGAGGCCCCCTAGTGATTACCGTGGCCCTAATTAATGATGGCTTTCTAAAGTTGAGAGGTAATTGCTGACACACAGAATGCAAAGGGTTCAATGAGGAAAATGAGCAGTAATGAATATTCACTTTGAAGCTTGCCTGGCAGAGTGCTTAGATTATGGAAAGTTGAAGAACTATCTTGAATATGGCTGATAAATGAGATTCCTTTCCTGACCCTCACTTCCATCAGTACTTAAGCAGTATCACTTTTAATGCTTCAGTTTGGGAGCCTTGCCTCTAAAAGTCAAAGATTTATGGTGAGTGAAAAATGTCCATATTAAAAAGGTAAGAGGAGATCCAGATGATATCCACTTTTGACCACTATAATTAATAGCTGAATCTTCAGTGGTAACTAATTGAATGGAGGTCAGTGTGTTGCCATGGTAATGTCCTAGCCAAGCAATTTTACCCATTTTCCAGTCTGCTGCCCCTTTGCATAACTGAAGTTATAAAATGCTTTAATTGCAAGATTTGCAAATGATGCAACATCTGGGCTTGAATTTACATATAAAGGGAGAAGTTTAATGGAGTTATTAGCATATCCGCATGAACTCCTCAATTTTTATATTTAATTATGAAACCCACAGTTCCACCAATGATCTCTGTGTGTATAATAGCGAAAGCAACATATTTAGATATAAGAATCAGCAGGTAACTTGCCACCATATCATGTTAGGAAATATAATTTTTAAAATGGCGACTCTTTACCATGGCTTTGTCTTAAGTAATCTGACAAACTTGGTAAATGGTAGAATTCATTAAACATTTACAAATATGTATCATTTTCTTGAATCTTTCTGGTAAAATATTATAATTTCTACAAAATTACACAGATCATGTTTTAGAAAATTTAGCAAAAAAGAAAAATATTAAATGTAAAATGTTACTTCACTCTTGTAAAAAGAATGTTGTTATATTAATCATAAGTATTAATTGTAATATTTAATTATAAGCACGTGAGAATTCCTGTACAATTTAGCCTAAGAGAAAAGAGAATAGATAGGTCTTATGAATTAACTAATTCAGATGTAATACATATAAATGATATTTCTATAATAATATTGCCCTAAGAGATGAGAATTAAGATATGTGGGGTTTTAAGTTTGGTGCTATTGATACTTTATGTAAAAAAAAAAAAAGCCCTTGGGGCGCCTGGGTGGCGCAGTCGGTTAAGCGTCCGACTTCAGCCAGGTCACGATCTCACGGTCCGGGAGTTCGAGCCCCGCGTCGGGCTCTGGGCTGATGGCTCAGAGCCTGGAGCCTGTTTCCGATTCTGTGTCTCCCTCTCTCTCTGTCCCTCCCCCGTTCATGCTCTGTCTCTCTCTGTCCCAAAAATAAATAAACGTTGAAAAAAAAAATTAAAAAAAAAAAAAAAAAGCCCTCAATACCCCCAAGATCCCCACAAAATGAAACAAAAAACCAAAATGGTGTCATTAGAATAATTGTTTATTCTGATTATTGGTCTCTGAAATAAAGTCTCTCAAGGAACCTCACAAATTTGTAATAGCATGTAAATATCCTAAATACCCCTTCAATCAGCATGATAGTTAAAAAGATTCAACTACTTTCTAGGTCCTATGTGCAGAAAAATATCGGAAACCAGGAAGGACAGTGTTAGAATTGAAAAAGAAACAAAAGCCCAGAACCCTTCACTATTTTTCGAATGGCATTACTCTTTATTTTACAAGCATCAGTGAGCTTTCTAGTAGAATTTTATGCCTGAGGCATCTCTTTCTACCAAAACCATGACTTTCAACTACATTTTCCAGGATGCTGACACAGCTAATTATCTGAGATTTCATGCCTTTTAATGTTTGCAGAAAAGTTGAGATACAAAGAAAGTCCACAAAAAATACTGAAGATACAAAGATTAAAACATAAACATATAAATTTAGGCATGCATATCTTATAGTGCTAAATTACATGTAACACATTATCTCATAGGTATCAAATATTATAATAAAAAAGTTAATGAAGAAGAAAGTCTCATCTGAATTTTAGGGCACAGTCAAGCACAAAGATAAAGAGCATGGGATCGGGTATCCAGGAAGCTGGGAGCAAATGCCAGCTGTCTCCTTAAAAACCAAGTGAACTCAGGTAAATTGTGTAACATCCCAACACAGCTTCAGCTTTGCATCTATAAGGTAGGATCGATAATGCCTGCCTACCACCTTGCCATAGAATTTTAACAATGCAAATAAAGTCCTCAGTAAGATGACGAGTTCATA
Organism: Lynx canadensis; assembly: GCF_007474595.2. Classification (NCBI taxonomy): domain Eukaryota; kingdom Metazoa; phylum Chordata; class Mammalia; order Carnivora; family Felidae; genus Lynx; species Lynx canadensis. The sequence continues at coordinate 129,049,004 of NC_044311.2, forward strand.
AGAACCTTCAGATAATGGCAGATCATATAATTTTAATTATGATCCTTATTTGTAGGTACAGCGACTACCTCTGATAGAAGTGATTGAAATTAGTCAGAGGAAGATAAAATCATGGCTGACTGGTAATTCTGAGTTAGCCTATGGTCTCCTAATGAAAGCATAGTCTTTTGCTAATAGCCAATTTGTTGGAAATGAAGATGCTTTAAAGTCCCATCTAGGCCCATATTTTTTCACTATTTTCCTAAATTTCTTTGCTGCTGGGCTATGAGAAATCCTTCAGGGAGCATAATCCTCTCCTTGGTAAGACAAAGGTAGTAGAACTGTTTCCTCCAGAAAAGTTTATGAGGAACTCTACCTAGGAGAGAGGGGAAGTTACTTAGTTGAGATCAAATGATAGTTGAGAGAATGATGTACCAGAGCAAGGTGGTGGAGGGAATTGAGAACTGGGAGGGACAAGGACTAGTATATTTGTAGCTGGTACCAGGGTACCTAAAAGCTAAAACACAGAAAAAGACACGTCCTTTTTTTGTGTGAATTATCAATGAAGTTGAAAAAAGAGGAGGCAGGAGGAATTAGATTAATAGAGAGTTCTAAAGAAAAACATTACCAGGCATATTTCTTCAACTATAACTAGCTTTTACCTTTAATTATGCAAACGATTTTCCACTTTCTCATTGCAATTTGTTAAAATGCTTTTGAAAGAAAAAAATCGTCTAATTCAAACAATGATAGTTCATCATGATGACCTGAAGACTACGCTTTAAATATACATTGAGAGCAAGTCCTAGCTCTCATTTAATGCAATGGAAACCAATACCTAAATAAAGACAATTCGCTCAACCAACATAAGTCAAGTAACTTTTATTTTTTTTAACGTGTGAATATACAAAAACATTTAAGACTGAATCCCTCTGCTCTCCGGAGATTTTTAGTCTCCTGGGAAGTGAGAACATAAGCCTGGTCAACCAAGCTGAGAGCATTTCATTGACACTATAGTGATTCAAGAATGGTCATTCTCCCCAAAGAGATTCTTCTCCTGACTTTTTGCAGAATTACTGGCAAAGTAAAGCTCATTTCCTGGAGGAGGTTAGAACTAAAATCCTGGAGCCTCTGAGGCCATCTTTATCACACTGTGGAAAAATCCTTCATAAAGGTGACATAGAAGTTGAGCTGAGAGATGGAGAGATCCTGATGTTTTCAGTGCCTGAATATCCATCTATGGTTGAAATTATCATACTTTTAGACCATCAGTTATGTGAGTGTTCAACTTCTCTTCTTTCTCAAACACTTAAGCCATTTGAGAAGGGTTTGGGACTCTTGAAAGTAAAGTCAGAGTTCTAACTAATAAAATTGATTTAGAATTGGTAAGGGTGGAAATATACAGACAACCACAATATAACTTTGTTTAACAAAGGTCTTTTAACAGCTAGATTTATAATCAAGTTAATATGAATGTTTTTACTCCATTTTAGTCAGTATTAAAATCTTAAGGTTTGGGGTGCCTTGTGTGGCTCAGTCAGTGAGGCATCCGACTTCGGGTCGGGTCATGATCTCACAGTTCATGAGTTTGGTTCATGAATTCCAGCTCCGCATCGGGCTCTGTGCTGACAGCTCGGAGCCTGGAGCCTGGAGCTTCAGATTCTATGTCTCCCTCTCTCTCTCTGCTCCTCCCCTGTTCATGCTCTGTCTCTCTCTGTCTCAAAAATAAGTAAACATTAAAAAAAATTAAAAAAAAAATCCTTCCCTGTATTTTCTTAAAATTCTGAATAATCCGAATGCTCCCAAACACTATTGCTCCAACTGATCATGCTATTCTATTTCTTAGGCTATGTCTAACATCTTTAGAGTTTGAAAAATGCTTGCAATTTTGATGGTTATTCCTATTCTAGAATTCTGCCTAGACACAGTTTGAAGCCACCACTTTAAGCCCCGTGGCTGTATGTTTGTGGTAAAAATAGAAATTTTGTGAGCAAAATGTGATGGCTTGGAAATAATTGCTATCTGCTTGTACCTCCATGTTGTAAAACTGTCAGGTACTTCAACCTGTTAATTATCAGTAAAAAGAGCTTGTAATCGTTTTTGCTGGGAACAGAAACATCTTTTCTCAAAAAAAAAAAAAGAAAGAAAGAAAAGATGGAAAAAAAGAGAATGTAGTATCTGCTAAACATTCAGTGTTAAAAACCTCAGTTTGTAGGAAAACAAATATATGGACAGAACTATGAAGCAAAGGAAGAGAATGATAAACAGAAGAATAATTGATTAGTTTGCTCTGAGAAGGAAGTGGTGGGAGCAGGGAGAGCCACACTGGTGACTTCTTCTAAGGTGATGCACTGTCCTATCTTTAACCTGGGTGAGGCACAACAGGTGGTCATTGCATTAGTAAACGTTATATCTAACACATATTTTTTTAAGTTTTTTACTTTATTTATTTTGAGAGAGAGAGAGAGAGAGAGAAAGAGGGTGCACACACATGAATGGGGAATGAACACAGAGAGAGAGAGGGAGGGAGAGAATCCCAAGCAGCCTCTATGCTGTCAATGCAGAGCCTCACTCAGGGCTCTAACTCACCAACTGTGAGATCATGACCTAAGCCAAAACCAAGAGTTGGACTCTTAATTGACTGAGCCACCCAGGTGTCCCTCTAACATTTATTTATTTATTTATTTATTTATTTATTTATTTATTTGAGAGAGAATGAGAGCATAGGAGGGTCAGAGAGAGAGGGAGAGAGAGAATCCCAAGCAATCTCTACATAGCCAGCACAGAGCCTGATGTGGGGCTCGATCTCATGAACTGTGAGAACATGACCTGAGCAGAAATCAAGAGTCAGAAGCTTACCTGACTGAGCCTCCTAGTAGCCATTTGAAAACATATTTTTAATAGTTTTTTTTTCAGTGTTTCATGGCTTTCTACTTCCTATTTTCTCATTTTCCTAGCATGTTTTTTATATCTCAGTTTCCTTTTAAATATGTTTATGTTTCTCTGGGGATAAGGATATATGCAAAAGGATAGATGCATAAGGAGGTTGAAATATAGTGGATGATGTTATATCTGCATGTTAGATTAAATATATATCACAGGCACCTAAAAGATTTTTTATTCTTTCAAGGAAACATGAATGTTTTGAATTTTGAATTCTCAAAAGGAAATAAATTACATAATATATGATCTGACAAACCCTCACTTTGTTTTCATTCTTGATGTTGTCATTATGAATGAGTTTTAAACACTTTGTTAATGTGGTAGTGTAGGAGCAATATTTCCTTTCTTCAAAATGTTTATTCTTTTCCTTTTTCCACTTAAAAAAATGAGACTCCAAAATCTGAGACCTGTTCACTACCAATTGGTTATTTTTCACATAAATATTTCAAAAACAACTTTCAAGCATAGATCACTGATTTAATATTAGACCACATAATAGTACTTCTCAAATAACTTATATTTTAAATGTAGTTTTGCACATTTCTTTATATAAAAATATCTTCAAGAATTAGTATCACTGGACAAAATCATCACTCTCTTTTACAACCAAATTTATTTGTTATGTTTTGCACAAAGAGACCATTTTAACATTGTAACTTTGGTTATTGGGAGCTTATACCACAGTTACCATTTTTTTTTTTTAAGAGAAGATTGAGTGAAGTTTAAGTTGAATTATAGGGATGCCTGGGTGCTCAGTCAGTTGAGCATCAGACTTCAGCTCAAGTCAGCTCAGGTCACGATACCACCGTTTGTGAGTTCAAGTCTCCTATCAGGCTAGCTGCTATCAGGCAGAGCCCACTTTGGATCCTCCCCACCCCCCCCATCCCCCACCTCGGACCCTCTCCTTGCTCATGTTCTCTCTCCCAGAAATGAATAAACGTTCAAAAAAGATTTAAGTTGAATTATAAACCTGATAATTGTTTTAGAATGTGAAATAGTGACACAGATTTTTAAAACAATAATACCTGCTTTTGTGTTATTTTTAGAGTTGTACTCTTCCATAGGGTATTTCTGTGGGTGATTGAATAAATCATGTTCATTCTTAAACCATCATAATGGAGGTCTGTGAAGTGTTCAAGTCTGGGATGACACAGCACTTCAGTGGCCTGAGGAAATGTAGTTTTTGCGAATGGTTAATTTACAGTAGAAGAATTGAAAAAGAAAAACACAAAAAACTGGAAGAATCACTTGAATTGCAAAAAAACAAAACACAAACAAAGCAAAACTCCAAAAATATTTTCTCAAAATTGAGCCACGTTGGAATTTATCTGCTTCCAATATTATTTTCTGCTAAAACATTGAGAATACCAGTCCTTTGCCTTGCTACTAGTTTTAATTAATTAATTAATTAACTTTTAATTGTTATTTGTGAGAGAGAGAGAGACAGGGTGCAAGTGGGGGAGGGTAGAGGGAGAGAGGGAGACTCAGAATCTGAAGCAGGCTCCAGGCTCTCAGCTGTCAGCACAGAGCCCAACGTGGGCTCAAACTCTGGAACTGCAAAGATCAAGACCTGCGCCCAAGACGCTTAGCCAACTGAATCACCCAGGTGCCCCTATTCTATCTATTTTTATAATTATTTTTACCTTTTATTCCTATTTGTAAACTATTGTGTCTACGCTCCAGACTCACTATACTCTGCTTTGTGATTTTGGAAGTACAACTCTGCTAGCCACACTTCTTCTCTTCTTCTCTGCCCACCGCTCTCTGTCTGGTTCTGCCAGTAAAGAGCACCAGTGGAAAGCGGCAAGCCTAGAGGAGGAAGAAAGCTCTTATTTCCTTACAATTCTTGGGATCTTCTTCACCTGAGCATCAGCAATCCCTTACCTCCGCAGCTGCTGAGGTCAGTTTGCATCGTGTCTCTACCCTGGCAGAAATACCTGTCGTAGCTCCACTCAGAAACATCATTCCTGTGGTTTACCCTCGCAGAGATCTGGGTCTTGTAAGCAATGCCCCCTTCTCTAGGGTCTTCTTTTTGTTCCCCCAGCCATAGCAGTGGGAAAGACTTGCTGAATTGCTAAGTCTATAGTAACTTAGAGATCTTTCACACCTTTTCAATTGCCTAGTCAACAACTTTACATGTAGTTAACAATTATTTATATTAAAGTCTCTGTGTTCAAATAATTGCTGTGATTACTGTGTCTCGATAGGACCTTAATTATACAGCCATCTTTAGAGTCAACCCCCAACATTCATGGTGGTCAGTTGGCGGTAACAAGCTCAGGAAAGCTACTGAGCTCATGTTGATGTGTCTACGTGTATAACATGGAATAGTTTCACTATTTATTCACCATTGCTGTGTGCCAGGCTTTGAGCTACGTGCTTTACTTGCATAATCATGTTTAATCCTTGCACTGTCATGAAGGGGTAGATGATATTCATTTTTCACATTTACAAAGGAGAGAGGGAGGCTTACAAAAGTTAAGCAGCTTATTGGTCTACCCTTCTCAAAGCTGCTAAGTGGAAGCACTGGTATTCTTACTGTAGGAGTGTGGACAATACTAACTCCATCTCTGGCCCTCTATCTTGTTCATGTTTGCTCTGTGCCCTCTCTGGGGGTTACATGTTCCAACTGCTTAGAGATCAATATACATTAATATATATACCTTAGAAATGCCCATTGAGGCTAGAATGAGGGGAAGCTTGCTTTGGCCTCCCATGAATCTGTGAACATTTTGATCTCACTAAAATGCGCCCCACCCCGCCGACCTTGCACATCCCCTCACTCCATAAAACCTGTAGACTGAGATTGGACTTCACAGAGAATAGCTATGTAGCTGCCAGGATCGCTGTCTACCCCATCTTCCCTGTCAGTAAGTTACCCTGAATAAAATTCTGTGTAACCTGCATGGAGCCACCTGCTTGGTTTCTCCATGTTAAAAGTACCTTTTCAGTTTGGAAAATACTTTGCACTCCCCTCTCCACCTTCTAACACTTACCCTGGCTGTTTGACTACAGAGGCCTGTGCTTTAACTATAACCTATACTAACCAGTCGACCATAACCTCGGAAAATCTGAAATTTCTATAAGCAAACTCAGTAAACATTTTAGCACCTTCTCTTGTTGTCAGAATTGGCTTGCTTTCTAGTCACTATTCCACAGACAAAAAATCCTGTTTACTTAGTCCTTCTTTCTGGCTCAGCAACTCCAGCTTCTCGAGGACTACAAGGGCACCTTTATATAAATGAAAACTTCCTGTGATATGGCCACTTTATTAACCTGATATGCAAATCTACAAAATTTGACTCTAAACTGATTGTTTCATTCTCCTCCTTGAAGTACTGACCAGATCTCAGTTACCATAAGAATTAAGTCTGGCATTTCAGACCCTTTGTGACTGATTTAGGCCCAGCTTCCTTTTCCAATTCCCAAGCATGGAGTACCGTTCACATCAAACTATTTTAAAAACATCCAGGGCAAGGTGTCTTTTTCTGTTCTTTTCCTCTCTATGCCATGTACAGTTATGAGTACACAGTGCATGATTTTGTGAATAAATGCAGGAGTTAAAAACCGAAACTGTCTTGATTACTGAATGAAATGCAAAATCTTTTTCTATTTCCATAAAGTTCTCAAAGTTCTCATCTCCCCTATTTATAAAGTCAAGTTCCCTCATTCTTTTACTCATTCATTTAAACCAAAAATTTGTTGAAAGTCTTTAACTGGTCTCATTTTTCAACACTTGTCTCTCTCTATAATGACACTTCTTCCATGAAGTCCCTCCTGAAATCCCCAGGTACCAGACAGATATCTCTCTCTCTCTCTCTCTCTCTCTCTCTCTCTCTCTCTCTTTCTCTCTCTCTCTCTCCCCGCACCCCCCACCCCATTCTCCCCTCTGCCACTAAGAGTTGTTATATTACTTTCCTTATAGCACTTATCTTCATTTTTATGTTGACTAAAGGAGTTTTGTTAAGTAAGGACTGTCTCACTCATGTTTAATTCCCCAGAGTGCCCCCCTTCTTCTTCTTCTTCTTCTTCTTCTTCTTCTTCTTCTTCTTCTTCTTCTTTTTTTTATTGCAGACATTCTTTGAGTTATCTGAAGAAAGGACTCTTTTTGGAGAGGGCTGCCAGCTCAGCTGGGCCCAAGACACCGAGTTTTATGTATTCCATGGCCTTCAGAAGATAACGCCCTTATTCCTGCCTCCCACTCACCTGTTATAAAAAGACTAGGATTCTAAAAGGAAGGACTATGGGAAATGTGAGCTTTCTGAAATTCTTCACATTCCTTAATGAAAGAGGAAGATTTTAGATTTAAAAATAGCAGCAGAGATCATTCATGATCATTGAACTATTGGATTTTAAAATAAAATGCCAATTCATTACAAAGGTTTCCGAATAAGAATTGTTTGTGGTCTTCATTTTTATTTGTACCTATTTACTGAGAAGCAGTGATGCATAGAGACTAGAAACATAGATTCTAAAATCGGCCATTTGATTTTTGAATTGCTGTTGCTATTTCCTGGGACTGTGACCTTGTGATATTATTGAACCTGTTCAACCTGCACTTTCCTCATAAATAAAACAAGAAAATACTGAGTACTCATTTCATAGGGTTGTCATAATGATTGACTAAGATAATGCATGCAAAATATGTCACATAATGACTAATAAATAGTAAGCACACAGGTAATGTACACTTTTAATGTTATTAACTACCTACCATCTCCCAGCCCATGCAAAACTCTCCCATATAGCTGTGGATATAGCTAATGTGACATAAGATACAGGAATTCATTTGCAAAACAATGTCAGCTCTTTACAAGAAAGTGAGAGAAACAAGGATCCACTACACTACACACGTGGGGTGGGAAGGAGTGGAGATGGATTATGTGGCTATCAAAAGTATTAATTACGGGAAAGACTTCAGGTTAGTCCTAGGGGAAGGTCGGTTCAAGTGGGACTAGGGGTTAGTGATCAGGGAAAGGCAGAAACACAATTTATGCAGCTGGTGACACTTTGTGGGTAGCTGTTGTTATAATATATGGAGGGCCAGATACACTGAGGAAAAAAAAAAAAAAAAACAGAGGGCCAAGGGCTAAAAAGGGCTGCAGCCGAGGTTTGAGAGAAAAATCAAAGGTGACCATGATGGGTGTGGCTGGTCAAATGCAACCCTAATGGTAATATGTCTAAGATACTTTGTTTATAGGCATTTTAATGTTTTCAGTGTGTGGGTAGCTTAGTCGTGCATAGACGGGTTTTCCAGTATACGCTAAGGGAATATGCTCATGGTCTCTGCAGCCTTGGTAAGCATGGGCTCCAACCTTTGGTAGTAAAGATGTGGCTGCCATTATTGACCTTAATGGAAAAGAACATAGGAAATGTGTTGTTAGCCAAAGATAAGGTGAGTAGTGTCACATGTAGTTTTTAATATTTAATGAATCTATATGGGCACAATCCATTATGTGACAATTTAATTATATGACAAAAAAGTTTGATAAATAATATTGTGGTAGGACATCTAATTCATTATTTAACAAAGAAATCAATACTTCCATAAATCATAGTTCTCTAAAGATGTACTTTTTTTTTTTTCCTCCAAGTGTGTAAAAACCCTTATTCAGAATCCATAGGCAATTTATTTTCTGGTCAGGACAAGTTTGAATGGAAGTTTAATTGGACCCAGGACAGACATAAATTCTATTTACTTTTTTTTTTTAACCATTACATGGAAAAGCTTTCATTACAAGTATTTTTCAGGAACCCTTAGCTGTGTTCAGATAACATTTTCCTACGGTGTGTTTTAACAGCAGAAAGTGGTGGTAGCGATAAATTATGCATCAAGCTATAACAAATCAAGAATATTTTTGCATGCCCTCCTTCTTCCTGGTTTGACTTCTATATATATTAAGATAATATTTTATTTAAATATTTTTCAACAATCTTAGGTTTGTAAATATCACAGAAGATTTTACATTTACTAAATATATGCTTCCATATCAGAATGAATTTTAATTGTTGGGACATAATGTCATCATAGAAGAAAATTATTTTCTTCATTCTATTTTAAAGATTTATAATCTAGGAGATATTCCCCTCTCATTTAACTTCAATCCCATCTTATTTTGTAACTGTTATAATGTCCTTTCACATAATTCACATTTATCCAGTTTGTAATTTAATAGAGTTGTGATTCTTTTGGCTGAAGTGTTATACATAACCAGCTTCACATACCAATTACAAAAATTATTGAAGAGAAGAAAACAATAACAGTATTCTTCTCACATAGACTGTTTCTGATTGCAGATCATATTAGTGAAGCACTTAAGTTTCCTGAATTTCCCCAAATAGTTAGCAGTTTAAAAAACTAGTTTCTAATGATAAAAATGACCTCTTTTACACAGAGGCCCAAACTACTAATTCTCTATAACAAATTCAGAACCAGAGACAGTCACCAAAAGCCTTCTTTGAATATAATAAAACACATTATTTGTAATTTTTCATCTCGTCTTAGTAACTTTATGGCATTAGTAACTGTCATATATTTTATTATTAATGATTTTTTAAAGTAATGAAGCATAAAATCCTTATGGATGCATTTTCATTTTTGAATGCAGTCATTTTGTTATTTTGTAAGATCTCACTTAATAGTTCGTTGTATGACGTTTGGTTGAAAATTACTACAAGAGAATGAAGTTGTATTGCCATAACAAATGTCACAGCAGAATTAAGAGCAAGTGTAAATATTTCTGAATTGGCTGAGATTCAGACCACATAAAATCATAGTAGTTAAAATCTTGAACTTGAAACCTGCCTCTGCAATTTTCTAACTTGGGGATCTTGGGCAAGTTTATTAATCATTATGTTCTTCAGTTTTCTCCTCTCTAAAGTGAGGAAAATAATACCTTTCTCATAGTGTTGTCAGAAGATTAAAATATTTCTTTTCATTTTAGACCTAGAGAAAAATTACAAAAATACTACAGGGAATGTACATAACTCTGTCCTGTAACATTAAAAACTTATGTACCCAGAGTATAGTTATCAAAGCCAGGAAGTTAAAATTACCATAATACTATTAACTAAACTACAGACCTTATAAGAAGATCACGTGCTTTTCCCCAAATGTTTTTCTCTAAACCAGAATTAAATACAGAATCCTACATTTCATTGTATTCTTATGTCTCTTCTGACTTCCTCCAATCTGACATAGTTCTACAACCCTACCTTGTCTGTCATGAACTTGGCACTTTTGATGAGAAATGGGCACTTATTCCAAGGATGATATCTTAATTTGGGTTTATCTGATAATTTCTAATCATTATGTTTTTTTTCTACATTTTTGATAAGAATACCACAGAGGTGATATTATGTCCTTTTCAGTGCATCATAATAAGGATTATAAGATGCCACTATTTCTTATTACTAGCCATGTTAATCTTCATCACTTGGTTAAGATGATATATCTTGGGTTTTCTTACAAGGTACTCTAACTCACTTTGTAATAGAAAAATATCTTGGGGTGGGGGATGCATTGAAACTGTAAAAATTGTTTCTCTTCTAATTTTTCCCTGATGATTTTATCATTCATCAGTAAGATTTGCCTGCAACAATCATTAGTGTGTTTTTTATCTACTTATGTGTTTGAATTTTCTTTAATTCTTCTATATTTATTAATTATAATATTATATAAGAAAGAATTGCCTGTTTCACATTTATATACTCAATTTTTTTTTAATTTTTTTTTTCAACGTTTATTTATTTTTGGGACAGAGAGAGAGACAGAGCATGAACGGGGGAGGGCCAGAGAGAGGGAGACACAGAATGGGAAACAGGCTCCAGGCTCTGAGCCATCAGCCCAGAGCCTGACGCGGGGCTCGAACTCACAGACCGCGAGATCGTGACCTGGCTGAAGTCGGACGCTTAACCGACTGCGCCACCCAGGCGCCCCTCAATTTTTAATTTATACTAGACTCATGGATATTTAGTGGTATCATTATTTATTTTGTTGCTCAAATTGCCTTGGCTTTGGCCATTAAGAACTCCTTCAGGTTGGTTCTGCCCTTTTGACAGAAGTAAAATTGCTCATTTTTGAGCACTTTCTTATTTTCCAACACCCCAAGATGTTCCAGGTTCATTTTGAAGTTTTTTTTTTTGCTCCAACCTTGGAATCAACTACTAGTCCAAGAAGCTCTGGTTCCTTTTATTAGGAGATAATACTTTTAAAAAACAAGATCTGGGTGCTAAGTATGTTCATTGCTATTGGGGTATAATTTCTTTAAAAAAATTTTTTTGGGGCGCCTGGGTGGCGCAGTCGGTTAAGCGTCCGACTTCAGCCAGGTCACGATCTTGCGGTCCGTGGGTTCGAGCCCGGCGTCGGGCTCTGTGCTGACTGCTCAGAGCCTGGAGCCTGTTTCCGATTCTGTGTCTCCCTCTCTCTCTGCCCCTCCCCCGTTCATGCTCTGTCTCTCTCTGTCCCAAAAATAAATAAACGTTGAAAAAAAAAATTAAAAAAAAAATTTTTTTTGTCTTTATTTAATTTTGAGAGAGAGGGTGTGAGCAGGGCAAGAGGAGAGAGAGAGGGAGACACAGAATGCAAAGCAGGCTCCAGGCTCCGAGCTGTCAGCACAGAGCCTGATGCGGGGCTCGAGCTCACAAACTGTGAAATCATGACCTGAGCCAAAGTCAGACGCTCAACCTGCTGAGCTACCCAGGCGCCCCCTTTATGCAATCTCAAACGATGTATGCACATGTACACCAACGTTTCTTTCATTCTTTCTTTATTTTATGTAGTTTTTTTGTTTGTTTTAGAGACAGAGTGAGCGAGTGAGAGAAAGAGGTGGAGGGAGAGAGAGGGAGAGAGGGAAAGAATTTTAAGCAGGCTCCACACGCAGTGCAGAGACTGACATGGAGCTTGATCTCAAAACCCTGGGATCCTGACCTGAGCCAAAATCAAGAGTCAGGTGCTCAACTGACTGAGTCACTCAGGTGCCCTAACATTTATTTATTTCTCTGCGTATATATTTACATATTAAAAACCAAAGTGATAGCTCTGATTCTAATTCAACAACAGAGGTTCATTCTAGCCTTCTTCCTTTCCTTATTTGTAGAATCTTTCTCTCATAGTAAAAAACCTGGCCCTTTGCATATACAATATAGTCACTTATTTGTTTATTCCTAGTTATAGAAAGTATAAAGTATTATAAAATTTATCAAAAATTAAAAATAAAACTACTATATGATCCAGCAATTCCACTTCTTGGTATTTGTCCATATTCAAAACACTCAAAAGCTGCCTCAAAAAGATATCTGCAACCTCATGTTCATTATAGCATTATTTACAATAGCCAGAACATGGAAATAATCTATGCGTCCACCACTGAAAGAATGGATAAAGGAGATGTATATGTACACACAATTAAATATTATTCAGCCATAAAAAAAGGAAATCTTGCCATTTGTGACAGCATGGATGGACTTAACACTAATGAGGGCATTACTTTATGTAAAATAAGTCAGAAAAAGACAAATGCTATATGATGTCACTTGTATTTGGAATCTAAAAGAAAAAAAAAGAAAACAAACAGACCCTTAGATACAGAAAACAGATTGGTGGTTACTAGATGGGACGGGTGAAATGAATAAAGGCGTTCAAAGGTACAAACTTCCAGTTATAAGATAAATACGTCTTGGGGATATAATGTACCAAAATTAGTTTTAAAGTATTAGGTAGCTATGAATTTACTAAAACATAATTCTGAGAAAGAGATTTGACTTCTAGAATACAGTATTTGTGTATTATTCCTTTAGTTTTAAACTTTACAACATCCAGTCGATATACCACTATCCAAAGTTCATTAGGTTAGCCCTTTCACTATATATGTGTTAGCTTTTATTCTTCTTGTGAATCGATTTTTCTAGAAGCTCTTAAACGTGCCAGGGAAAATTTTCTCTTTTTGGTTAACTTAGTGATAAGCTGGTGGACAAAATCTACCTCTAAACCCACTGGTCTGTTTGAGTGTCTATAGAAGATCGTTGGGTATTGACGTTAGATGCCTCAAGGGTTCACTACTCTTTCTCTTTGCTCACTTCTGCACAATTTGCATCCCGTGAGCTTTGATTCCCCTTAAAAGTGACAAAATAGTACATACTTTGGAGGTTCGTTATGGAAATTAGAAGTGAAAGCATATATTTTGTGAAGAATAGCCATTTAATAAAAAAGGTTTTTCTTTTATAATAATAATTTGTTTTCTACGTTTGCATATATGTATGCATTTTATATTTGGTTGAAATGTTCAATGTGGGATAAATGAGTAGTGTCTCAGACTCCATTTGAGTTCAACAGAGGTATCTTGGTACTCAGAATCTTTTGAATAGAAGTGCCAATATATTCAACATGAAGATAAGAAACAATGGAGGGACCTAATACAAGACATTGTGGATACCATTCTGTAGTGCTTGATAATTTGGAGAGTGATTGTGACAAACAACACTGTTGGTTACTACCTATTTACAAGTCCAAAGAAAGAAAAACAAAGAGCTAGCCATATCCCGAAGCTGAAATGTAAAAATGAACAGAACTAAGCGTAAGTTATTTCTTTCTCTATGCTCAGAATAAAAAGCAAGCCTAATATAAGTTAAAAGATGGCAGTACACAGAAAAGTGCTTCAGGCTGATAATAATCTGAAGAACTAATTTTTATCACTTTGAATTTCCTTAAAGATTGCAATACTATACCTGTTATGGATGATTTTAAATACTGCATGCTATTTCCTGGGAAATATGTTGACAAATTCTTTTTAACCAGTGATTTAAATTTTTCTAACACATAAGCATCTTACGTTCACATACATATACTCATAATTGGAGATGAAATTGACAAAAATCTGATTTAAATATTTTTATTAAAAGGGAAATATTTCCATTACTTGCCTTACTATGCTAAAAAAGACTAAATACACATAATTTGATATGCTAGACCTAGAGTTAACAGGAACCGTGAAATAGCATGTTCTTTTGAAATATTGACCAGTTCTTTCTTTGGAATTATTTTTCCCTTATAATATTTTAAATATTCATGTTCAAAAATGGAATGAGCAACAGGACCATCAGATAATCAAATTACCATTTTATCAAGGCTAATGATAGGACTGTCTCTTTCATGAATCATCAGTGATTCATTCCACACAGCCACAAAAGCATTCAAATATGTTTATGTGGGGGTCTCTCATAACTGGATAAAAGTATCAGAAGGTTAGTTAGGCAGGATTCACTGAATAAAGTTGAAAAGTTAAGACTGGATCAAACCTGCGTGACAATTTCTTCATGCTTCCAAACAGTCTTTAAAATAAATGATATTTTTTTAAACAAAAAGTAATCTGGCTATTCAATTAATACTATAAGATGATGTAAATTGTCAGGTCTATTCAATTACATTATACCTTTTATATTAACAAGCATATCTCCATAATATTATACAAATACTTAACAGCACATCGAGAAATGGTTATGGATTCTACATAAATCTGCTTGATCACAAATCACGTGTTCTGTGATTTTGGGCAGCAGTGACTTTTATCAGGATAAAAGCTTAGACTCTCCTATGTTAGTCTAAAGCTAGAAGATAATACAAAAAGCTTTTTGAAAGTATGTTAATATATAGAATGTGTTTTATATAAGAACAAAAGCTTTTCTACTACTGAATGGCTCTTCTCAGACATTTCAGAAGCTTATTTTTCACCAAGTTATATAAGATAGTGATAGCATGTGTGCACAAAAAGCAGACTATTATTTTTCAAATTTAAAAAAAAATAATACATGCATATGGGAAAAATGTACTGAAATTATAAAAATTAAAATAAAAATCTGTCATGTTTCCTATCAACACCCCACCCTTCCTATTCTAATCGCTTGGTGGGGTATAAGCAGGTGTTTCTCCCAATTATATTTTTTCCCAGATTTCAATTCTAGTGTTTTATAAGGGAAAAATGAGAGGCAGATTCACAAAATTTTTGGAAGAGTTCCATTTTCTTTCTGTCCTCTAAGTCCAGGTCAGTTCAACTCAAGTTTGAAGTTCCTAGAGTCCTTCAAAATTCCCAGGGTTTATCTCTTGCTAGAGGCTTCTTCCTGCTGGTTGCCTCTAGGTTTTGAGCTATTCAGGACTCCTCCCTGTGCCATTACTGCCGATGTGGTGAATACAACATGTAGACCTCCTGTCTGGGTCCAAAATTGCCTTGGAGTGGATGAAATAGCCATGAAACAGTCACACCCTAGGACTCTCCATTTACCTCACACTACTGCACAGCCATTTCATCTATGTTTTATCCATACCTGCTCACCCAATTTCAACTCTTCCCTAGATATCATCATGGCTCACCCTCCATGACTTTACTGCTCTTCCTCCCTCTACTGCCCTGCCATCACCTACTCCTCTTGCCTGGTGTCCCTTCCCCAAACCAGGCTGATTATCAATGCTACCACTGTGTGAGATTTCTACAGAGCTTGTCATTATACCTGGAGACAGCCTGAATCACTTGCTTCTGTAACTATTCCTATAATCTGCAAACAACACAGAACCAGCCCAACTCTGAGATGATTTCTGGTGCCCTGGGAGTTGCAGTGGATGCCTGCAAGCTGTCTTTTTGAACCAGTGCCAACTCTGATCAAAGACTGATCAGAACTTTGCCCAGTTGCTCTGCCTGACTCAGAGTTGCCTCTAAAGTCTTGTCCATATTGTCTCCTCTGGGTTTCCACAGTCCCTGTTTATCTTTGTATCTGGGTTTCTGGATTCAGATTAATTTAGACCATTGCCTGCATCAGGAATGGGGATTCACAAGTCACAGTGATAGTGCTCCTGGCTGCGACTAGAAGGCATCTTCCTAGAAAAGTCCTGTTTCAATGTTACAGTTCTGTGAGCTCCTCTTGAATAGGTGATCTCAAATTTGGGGATGATTCCGGGCCCAAAATACTGTCCCATATCACCAGCTGCAACTTTCTCTACTGATAGCTTACAAAACTAAACATGACAAGCAGATGCTAATGTCATTCACCAGGATGTGGTATGAACAACATATTTTTAATCACAGCTTTTATGTCAAAGAGATTCAACCTACTTGCCTCTCCTGTATCTGAGAATAATACCTATACATTTTTCTTATTTTTCAGTATCTTTTACTCCTTTGGGATTAATACAATATTTCTCATTTTCAGTAGGAGAAAATGAGGATGAATCATACAAATAAATACATGAAATTACATACAGTTATTTTTTAACATAAACAAGCATCATGCAACTATTAATTTTATGAAATATGTTCAAATAATTAAGTGGATGATCAAGCCTCAGCTACATCTCCTTGAAATCGCCAACATAAAAACAATGTTTAAAATCTCTGTTGGCTGTTAGAAGAATCAGACTAACAGGCTGGGCCAATATTCTGCTAAGCTGCCTATTGCTGTGTGATCTAGAGTGGGACTGAGGATTTGCCTCTATAGTTCTGTTCTAGAGAATTTTTGGAAGCCACAGTCAGTGGTCTGGGCAAGCGTGGAGGCCTAATACAGCAGACTATTCTGTTAAATCTTAACATTGCAAAATGTCAGAAGCCACGTTAAATAATATATTTCCTTGTTTATAAACTTGTGAGGAAATGTTTCCATACACTCATACCTGAATTTTTGAAAACTTTGATCTTGCTGAAGACAGACATCAAAATGCATGGCTTTTATGATGTTTGACAAAGCATATATGAGATAAATACTGGAGATAGAGGTGGGAAGTCAAAGGCAATGGAAGAGTGAACATGAAAGCTGGTTGGGCTGAAGACTAAGAAAAAGATGAACATTTGCTAAGTATCTTCTACTCCACACTGTACTCGGCTCTTTAGATGCAGTGTATCATTGAGTTCTCATGGCAGTCCTATTATATAGTCATTATTCACCCCATTTCAAGACTAGATAGACCAAAGTATGCCAAATTTCTGAACAAAAGCATATATGCTATTCAGAATTCCTGTGTTGTAGTCAGCAAAAACTTGCTAACTTAGGCCAAAAGCCAACCAACCAACCAAACAAAATTACACAAAAAACCTCAACTTATGTGTATATGAAGATGATATGGTGGTTCACAGAATAAGAGAGGCTAAAGACACAAACTGAGAACTGCAGGCAGTTCCAGTGTTTAGGTAGTAGATGTTCAATGGAAAAAAAGGACTTCTTCAAAGTCATCACCAAAATAACTGACAAAAACAGAGGCAAAACCAGAAATAAGGACTCTGATCACAGGCCTAAATTTAGTATTTGTTATGGACTAAACTGTGTTCCCCCGAAGTTCATTTGTTGAAGCCATAATCCCAAGTACCTCAGTATGTGGCTGACTGTAGTTGGAGATAGGGCCTTTAAAAAGGTGATTCAAATGAGGCCATTAAGGTGGACCCTAACTCCATCTGGCCAGTGTCCCTACAAGAAGAGGAGATTTGGGGCACCTGGCGGCTCAGGTCATGATTTCATGGTTTGTGGGTTCGAGCCCCGCATCGGGCTCTGTGCCAACAGCTCAGAACCTGCAGCCTGCTTCAGATCTGTGTCCCCCTGTCTCTCTGTCCCTCCACATCTCACACTCTGTCTCTCTTTCTCTCTCTCGAGAATAAATAAACGTTAAAAATAAAAAAGAAGAAGAAGAAGAAGAGATTTAGACACACAGAGAGACACCAGAGCTGAGTGTACACAGAGGGAAGACCAGGGAGGACACAGTAAATAGATGCTGACTGCAGGATCAGGGCCTCAGGACAAATGGAGCCTGCCAATATGTTGATGTTGAACTTCTAGCCTCCAGAGCTGTGAGAGAAAAATCCTGCTGTTGGAGCCACCCAGTGTGTGATGTTTTGCTATGGCAGCACTAGCAAACTAATACAGTGTTCTTTCCATGACATTGTCTCTTTAATTAATGAATTTTGTTTAAGCATGATTTTGTAAGGTAAATATTCTGCACAAATGCATCAATTGGAGGCATTTGTTGTATGTGTTGACTCTAACTCATCAATGCTTGTTGGGGTCAAGGTAGCATAGTGGATAAGAGGGAAAGCTCTGGGCACAGAAAGCACAAATCTCTGCTCTGTGACTTACTAGCTAGTTGTAGCTGGTTGTCCTTTGGTCAAATTTCTTTTTCTTTCTTTCTTTCTTTCTTCTTTCTTTCTTTCTTTCTTCTTCTTTCTTTCTTTCTTTCTTGACAGAGAGCAGGTGGAAGGGCAGAGAGACAGAGAGAGAGAGAGAGAGAGAGAGAGAGAGAGAGAATCCCAAGCAGGGTCCACACTCAGTGGAGAGCCTGATGTGGGGCTCAATCCCATGACTCTGGGATAATTACCTGAGCTGAAGTCAAGAGTTGGGCGTTCAACTGACTGAGCCACCCAGGTGTCCCTCTTTGGTCAAATTTTTAACCATTCCCTGTGTTCTTCCTCATCACTAAAGTGGGGGTGATCATTGTATCCAGCTCATAGAGTTTTTGTGCAGATTAAACAAACTAATCCATGTAAAGCACTCCAGACATGGCTTGGCCTAAACAGTTTGCTTTACTTACATTTCATGGGAGGTGAGAGGCAAGAGGCATGGAAAAGCATTTCTGTGGGTGCAGTCTTCCCAGTCAGGCCATGATCCCATGTCATAATTAGTCTGTTTGGTTAGCGGTCCCTACAAGGGAATCCTTCAAAACTCTCTAAGAACACTTACCTTCCTCATCTAATTTTGACCTCTTTACCCCTATTATTTCCTTTTTTCTTTTTGCAAATGAGGCGAAGGTGGGTCCGACATTTCCAGTGCCCATTTTATTTCCCTTCCATTTTAACCCCCAACCTAAAATAACTCTTTTGGCCCTGACTTACAATAGAGTCATAAAAATATCACCATCCAAGGATCTTCTGTAACTACCAGCTTTGTACTCCGAAGTATTTGTATGTCTGATTTCATGTAGAGAGACAGGGTGATACATTCAGGAAATATTTGTTCTTATTGCTTTGTATCTTACCACCTGTTCTATAAATCATCTTTCTTTTTGTATTTTGATATAATAAATGCTATTAAAAACAATAACTGGTGCTAAAACATTAAAATACTTCGTTCTTGCTAGTATCAAGCTATATCCCCACTACAATTTGTACCTTGAAAAGTGTGAGTTTAATTAAAATTACAATAATCCTGTAAATAAGTTTCGACATCACGCCCTGTGGGCTAAGCAAGTAATATTCATTTGAAAGGCACCATGCTTTAATGCATTTCTCTTTGTTCTTTCAGCAAACGGAATAAAAAATGTATTTTCCACAACCTATTCAACTAGAGATTTGATTAACACATTTTTCATTGTATTGTTATCGTGACAGCAATGCCTCTTATAGCAATTTAGCATAATAGATGAAGAGATGGGTCATTCAAATATGCAATTTATTTTTCACCTGCAAAAAATTACATATCCACATGTAGATGACTTTATTGGATACATCTTTAGCACATAGTACATGTGCATTTTTGAAATTTGTTACATGAAAAATCTACTCATGTGATTATATTTCTAATCAGTGTACTATAGAAGTTAAAATGGTCTTTCAGTGATCTGAATCCCATACATAGTGATACTCTTCATGTGACAATATGATTCTTCTTGGTATATTATTTCCAGCTTCTGTTTTTCATTCATTTTGAAGATTTGCGATTATTTTTCAAATTTTATTTCCTTGGTTCTATGGCATTTCGTAAGGATTTTGCTGTAACTTACCTCGCCATGATGCAATCAATGTTAGGCATTACTCATCAAGCTCAGGTATTCCCAAATGCCAGAGAAATGAATTAACAGGTAAGGCCTGAGGCACTTCCCAGATATACCTGAACAGGCTAATGCACAACGCCAAGCACAATATGTGACAGCTCAGCAGTGACAAAAGCACTGAATCTATCATTTCCTTCCCAAGGTCTATTTGCCAGGTGCTCAACCAGGACTTGCTTGATAGTCTTATTTACAGAGAAGGACATTATAGGATTTTACTGAGGTTAAGTGACTTTTCCAATGTCACGCTGCAAGTTGGTGGCAATTCATGTTTATAGCTCACAGTCCTGCTTTACAGTTCTTTGCTAAGCCTGATGAATTATTTTAATTTTTAGTCCAGAAAAGGGAGGTATGTTAGTATCTCACAGAGACTGGCACAATTAAAATGTGCCAAATAAATGAATTAACTAATGCATGAAGAGATCATTTCATTAATTATTTGCTAAACCATTTCTAGATAACTATATAACTTGGTATTTGCTCATGCAATTGCTTGTTATTTTAGTTTAAATCTTTCTGGTAGTGCTGAGAGAGTGAAAATTTTTTCTGTCCTAGGTGACTAAGTGGTTCCTAGTTATTTCTCAGCTCTAACACCTTCTCATAGGCACACACACACACAAATACACACACACACACACACACACAGCAAAAAAGAACATACGATTCATGCCCTGCCAGTAATTTGCTCCCCTGGGGCAGACTAGGGAGTTGAGGTAGTTTCCAACTATTTTATCCATTAGGGCTGTTGTAACAACATTACCATAAACTGGGTGGCTTATAAACAAGAAACATTTATTTCTCACAGTCTAAGGGGCTGGGAAGTCCAAGATCATGGAGTGTGCAGGTGAAAGGCCTGGTGAAAGCCAATTTCTTAGATGGCCATCTTTTTGCTGTAACATCATGAGGCAGAAGGAGGTAGGGTGCTCTGTGAGCCTCTTTTAAAAAAAATAAAGTTTATTTATTTTTGAGAGAGAGGGAGAGCACGCACCCAAGCAGGGGTGGGGAGGGGTGGGGGAAGCAAAGAGAGAGAGGGGCACAGGATCCAAAGCTGGCTCTCAGGCTCTGAGCTGTCAGCACAGGGCCTGACACGGGTCTTGAACCCACAAACCATGAGATCATGATATGAGCCAAAGTCAGACACTTAACCACCTGAACCACCGAGGTGCCCCTGGGGCCTCTGTTGTAAGAACTCTAATCCTATTCTACCCTAAGAAATGAAGCACCTCCCAAAGGTCCCACCTCCTAATACCATCATACTGGGCATTATGTTTTAACACAGGAATTTTAGGGGAACACAAACACTCAGTGCACAGCACCAACTGAGTGAGAAACCAGGTTTAGCAGTAATTGTGGGTTTTCTTTCCCCATTGCCAGGGAGCCAGCAGCAAATAAGAAAAGACATCTGACATGCTGACCATGCCCCACATCTATGCACATGACTGATTTCCTTTTTTTCTTTACACACTTTATTCCTGCCTCCTCCTGATTTCAGAGGGATCCAGATTTATTATCTTGTCATATGTATACAATAGAGGGTTATTTTCATCTTCTCTAGTACTCGCGTTCAGACCTTGGATAACATCACTTTGGTTCCATCTCAAACACAGAATCCCTGTTGTGCCCTACACCCTTGTGATTTCAAATATTTGCTCATTTCTACCATAAGCTGGAGAGTGGGAACTCTCTCACTATCATCCAAGCAAGAGAGTATTTACCAGAGGCTTGTGCATTTTAACACTAACAACACATAACAAGATCCCACCCCCCAAAATTTGTGGTTTCTCTTCCGTTCTAAGCTGAGTCTTGTTATAAAAATTATTGTTTTACTACTTGGATTCTGAAAGATCCATTTAATTATTAATATTTTCCATTGAGTAGAATTGAAATTACATGTACTGTTTCCTTTGAAAATAATGAAATGTATTATAGTGATGAAATGCATTATATCATACATTTTTTCTTAATTATATTTATTATTTTATCTAACTTTTCAGCAATTATGGAAATAAAAAAAATTAAATGTTAAAGTCAGAAGACAAAACACTGACTCTATTGAAAGATCCAGTTAGGGGCACCTGGGTGGCTCAGTCAGTTAAGCGGCCAGCTTCAGTTCAGGTCATTATCCTCACGGTTCATGAGTTCAAGCCCCACATTGTGCTCTGTGCTGAGAGCTTAGAACCTGGAGCTGCTTTGGATTCTGTGTCTCCCTCTCTCTCTGCCTCTACTCTGCTCATGCTCTGCCTCTCTCTCTCTCTCCTAATTAATGACCATTAAAGAAAATTTAAAATAAAGGAAAGATTCAGTTAAATTTATGTGCCCGCGCACACACACACATTGTAGTTTCTGAATTTAAATTCAGTATTGAATTTAGCTAAGAGAAAGGTGTTTGTAGATTTATGTTTTCTATTTGTCCTCCTCTCTATCTCTTGACATAAGAAGGAGTCACTAAATTTAATTTTAGAATAAAGCTTTAGGATAACCATGGCTTAAGGAATCTCAGATAGATAGATTTAACCATAGATATTCTACCTGAACTCATATTGTTTATGTTTTTAAAAGTATATTTATTGTTTAAGAGATATCATACCCATGAGGAAGTCATGTACCTCAAACTTTCTAATCTTTGTTCATTTTTCTATTTACCACTCAAGTAGCTTGGGTTGAAGTCTCCCCATGGTGCCAGTGAAAATGAAGGATACAAAGACAGTCAGCTAAGGGAGGAAGCAGCAGCAGCAAGAAATGCTCAGGGACTTGGTGCCCCTTGATTCTATCTGTCCAAAGATGGAAAAAGATTAGGAAACATAAAACAAAGGTGCATGAAGCAATCTATCATGGCAATGTCAATTTCCAGAATTTCCAGATAAGGCTGGCAATCTGCTTAGAAGGGGGCATTCGATGACTGTCTTAATGATTCATTTGCAAAGACAGCAAGCATATTATTTTTACTTAGATTATATTATTGATCAAGTTTGCTGCTAACATTCTGTGAAGATGTGTCTATTTACACAGACTGAGGGAACAGTCTAAGGAAACATCAGCTGTGCATAATAAAGAAAATTGTTACTATATTCAGGTACCTCTGGAGAAGGACAATATGGATTTTGGATGAACTTAACCTCAAGCCCTCCTTCACTGAAGTGACTTTTTAGAAACATCTATGTCATAAGACACAACTGTGCAGGACAATTACTAGGAGGTAGTTAGTTGCACATAGGTCCAGCTCTTTGCAAAATGTGTGAAGTTGGTTTCACGGGACTTCAAATGAGAGACGTATATGGTCAATGCAATTACATAAACAATTCTGCACAAGTCACTCTACGTTATGTCAACTCTGTATATACTCAACACTTTTGGAATGATGAGTGCCAGTATATGAGTTAAAGAAAGAAGGTTTCTCCCTTAGAAAAAATTTATATTAATTTGTTGGGATTTGTAATTAACTGCATTTTAAAAACAACTAAAAACATTCATTACCCTGCATTTTATTTATTGTGGGAATCCTATTAATCACAAGTTGGAAAACTAAAAGGGAAACAACAAAAAGGACCCAAACTTTCAATATTTCTAGGTGTGAGCAAATAAAACATAAACATTCCATGTGGAAGAGAGCAATAACTTTTGACAGATTTTCTTAATTTTAAATAGACAAAACTTGTCTTAGACAAAAGTAGATACAACAACTTTTTAGATTAGTCAGGGAAAAATGTTTTATTGTCAAAGAGGCATGAAATGACATAATCGTTAAGATCTGATTTGTTTCTTGAAAACTGAGGTGGAAAACCGAATGTTTTCATCTTAACAGTTAACAAGGACTAGCTGGGAACTAAAAAAACATAAAAGCGATCCCCAGTGAATAAAAGGATTATATATCAAGTAGGATAGTATGCTTATTCTGTTTGAACTCATTTAAGGTTTGGAAATCATTAGGGGTTAAGTTCTAAAACCCAAAGCTTTATCACTTATGTTAACTCACACAATATACAGTACACTTTTTTCTGTCCCAAAGGATTGAAAACTACCACTGTCATAATATATTCAAAGTTAACTAATTTATAGTCATCAATCATACCTGCCACTTTTTGGTATCCATTTATGTTCCTAGACTTTGTTTTAGGATTACAGCCAAAATTCACACATGTCGGAAAAGAATATTAAACAAGGAAAAATATCTCTTAAACCACACAAGGATTAATTTCATGTTCAGAGACACCATTTACTGCAGAAATAATTAATACAGGCAAACAAGTGAGCATCCCCTGAGATGCGCTTCATTTATACTCTGAACCCCTATTACATACCTCTTCCCTTCCAAATACAGTCTTTCTGTGTTGACCATACCTTAACATTTTCCCTATCAATTTTTGAAAAATCAAATAAAACAATCCTTCAAGGAAATTGAAGCTTAGAAAATGTAAATTTTATTAGTCATGCACAAGGATTCTTAGCTATGTATTAACAGTTTAAGGGATTAGAGAGTTGTTTCATCTTCTAAATTTGAACTGCTGGAAATGACAGTTGATGTGAGAAATTTCTTAGCGGCTGCCATCTGCATGCTAAAGCCAGTTGCTTTCATACATGAATAATATGCCTATCTGAGGGCATAGTTGAGCAGTTATCTTTATCCCTTACATCGTGAATATGTGTGATGCTCTTGCTCTCTTGGAACTGTTAAACACAATCCATTTAGATTTGCTCTTTGAGGTGAACTACAGAGCTCAAATGAAGATTTTATACTTCAGGGGCTGACACCCAAATGCGGAGGGGAAGGTTACCGTGTAGAGGGGCACAAACTAAACACATAAGTGAGTCAGTTAATTCAAAAGAGGAATGTAAACTAAGATGAAGGAAGAAACAACCAAATTGTGCTTACCTATGGATTTTAGAGCTGGAAACACAAGAACCCTTTACACTAATAAAATGGGGACGTTTCAGGAAATACATGGACTACTTCTAGAAGTTATTTGAGCCCTTTCAGCTCCTTGAAATAGAAACATATTAAATGGTACTTGAGTCTACATGAAAACAAATTATGAATGAAAATGCGCGATTTCCTAAGTGGGACGATGGATTGATGTATTGCTTTTTACTATTATTAGAGATAAGAATGACAATAATAATATTTTATTATTATATTAATGATATCATATTTAGTATTAGTATTAGTGCTTAAACTAGACATTCTAAGTTATTTGTACATTGACCTAGCATCAGCATTAGACATGTTTGATAATTACCCCCAGGAAATATTCTGTCTCTTTGGTTTCTTGGGACTTCTTGGATTCTTCTTTGACAGTCTCCTTTGTTGACCCCACTTCACTTTCCTAACCCAGGACTCCTCTCTCAGACTCTGTGCTTCACTCTCTGCCCTCACTGACTAGGTGCTCTCATCCAGGATCTGCCTCTAGATATGCTTTTAATACTTGAGATTCCTCAGTCTGTATCTCTAGCCTAGGTCTCTCCCCAATACTGTGGGTTTTTATATCCAACTTTCTGCTCATATCTTCACTGGACATCTAGTACGTATATCAAACAACACATACAGTACTGACCTCTTCCCTTAAAACTACTCTTGGGACAATGTTCTCCATTTCAGTAAACGGTTGCCCCAACCTTCAGTTGCTCAGAAAAGAATCCCTGTAAGTATCACATTATTAAAGTCTTTCTTTTGCTTGCTGATCTATCCTTAAGCTATGTTGACTGTATCTAAAAGTACATTTTGACTCAAAGTACTTCTTACTATCTCCATTATTACCCTACTGAATTAATGCAATAACCCATCTTTCACCTGGATCATTTCACTGAATCAGTTGCCTGCCTTGACCTTTGCCCTCCCCCTCAATCTTTCAAAATATAAAAGGCACATGGATCCTTCCAAAATAGTCATATTTTTTTCCTCTGCTCAAAACCCTCCAATGGCTTCCTATCTCACTCTGAGTAATAAGAATCATTACACAAGCTTACGAAGTTCTCTATTTTATCCCATCCCTTCTTCCCTACAAAAGCACAGTCTCTGTTAATATGCCCCTTAGTATTCTTTTCTACTCATACTGACTTCCCTCTGCTCCTCAAACATGTCAAGCATTTTGATGCCCCAGAGCCTTTGCTCTGTCTGGAATGTTTTTCTCTCTGATATCCACACAACTCCCTCCCTTACTTCCTTCAGGTCTGCTCAAATCACTTCCTCAGTGATGCCTTCCCTAACCTCCTTACTTAAAATTTCTATTTTCACTGCATTTTGTATATTTTCTTTTTGCTAATTTTTCTCCATTGCACTTACTACCACCTGACTCAATGTGTTTTCTTATTTCTTGTCTTCCACACTCCATGTATGCTCCATGAGAAGAGCGGTTTCTGGCTGTGTTTACTAGAGTAACTCAGGTGCTCAGAAAAGAACCTCATATAATACCTTAATGAGTTATTGAATGAGTATATTTCATAAACTCCTTATTTCACATACATAGTTCAAAAAATGCAGTACAGAGAATAAGAATAAAATATTTTGATGACTTCCACACATAAGCTGGTTTAAAAGCTTTACTGTTTATTTGAATAAAAATCAAATTCTGTTATAAAATGAAGACTTTTATTAAAATTAACATTTTATAACCGACTGCTTTGCCATCATGTGGACAAATTAGGATATCAAAAATTAATAGGTGAATTTATGTAATTTTACTAGAAAAGAGATGATATTAAGAGATTGATTAAGGAAACTTCATTAAATGGATGATGATGGGGGAATAAATATAATTTTGTAATCAGAAGGTACAGCATTAGAAATGATTTATTATTGCATTAGTAAAATTGAAAAATATTCTCCTTTTATACTATTCACTATTTATTTTGCTAGCTGGACTAGCAAACAAGTGTCTTCTAAAATATACTTTTTAGATACTACAATTTTCCACAAAGACATTCTCATGGACATTGGTGATGCTTTCTGGGTAGTCAGCATGTTTAAAATACTCCTTCCATGGTTGGGATATTTCTAAGTTTACTAATCAAGATACAAGGCAGAAAAACTGACTCCTTAGGCACTTTGGAGGCTAAAGTCTAGTCATGTGACTTGGTGCCACCAATCAGATTCACTCATATACAACATTGCCACAGAAGGGAGTTAAGAAAACAACCACCATCGGGTGCCTGGGTGGCACTGTTGGTTAAGCATTGGACCTCTTGATTCTGCTCAGATCATGATCCCGTGGTCCGGATGAGGGATTGAGCCCTGGTCAGGCTAGGCATGGAGCCTGCTTAAAATTCTCTCTCCCTCTGCCTCTGTCCCCAGCTCTTGCACTTTTCTCTTGAAAGAAAGAAAGGAAGGAAGGAAGGAAGGAAGGAAGGAAGGAAGGAAGGAAGGAAGGAAGGAAGGAAGGAAGGAAGAAGTACTACTTGCAAGGTTCTGTTCTTAGCCCTAAGACTAAATCAATAATTGAATGTTGAACGTAAGCCATCTCTATATTTTAATTGTTTATTACAGTTTATAACTTGTACAATCAAAACTTATAAAGTAGTTTCATGTAATGGCAAAAATGAATAAATTAGCAACTTTTTCTCATAAAACTATTATCTGTAGTGTTTCCCAGGTAAGGATATAATCATTTTTTTCTTTACTGGAGAAAGCTTATGTCTTATGATTCTTTATATAATCAACAGCCCATTATACCTTCCTGGGTACAGAGGTACTCAATAGATAACAATTATGATAAAATATTTTAGTTGTAATCAATGGATTCATTAGAAATCAGGAAGTGAGAGGACCCATCACAATGGAAAGAGCAAGAATTTCAGAATCATCCAGTCCTACTGGATGACCTTAGGATTTGCCTGAACTGCCCTTTACTTCACTTTTCCTTCTGTAAAATGGGGATGACAGTGCCTACTTTGCAGGACTGCAATAATTAAATTAAGCAACATATTTTAAAGTTGTGGGCACCGAATAAGTACTCACTTCAAATTGTAACTAGCATTTAAAGTTAAAGAATTTAGAATAACCTACATTCTAGATGTGCAAACATAATCCTGTTTGAGTCTGCAGAACATGTCATATCTAACTGCATGGAAAGATAGTTTAGAGCATAGTTTAGGCAAAATGTGTCAGATAGCTGTAAATCCTTATATGAGGTCAAAATTGCTGGTGGGCATTAATAAATAGTTAGGGACTTGGACCTAAATGTTTCTGTCTGTACTAGGACATAAGCCATGTAACTATATGCAAATTATTTAACAGCAATTTAGCCATAATTTGCAGAGTAATAATATCTATTTCCACCAAGGTTACTCTAATTAGAACCAATGAGACTCATTAAAACTAAAAAACACATCTAGTACACCAACTCCTTAGCAGACAAAAATGAAATCGAGCATGTTTGTGTGATATCTCTTCTTTTCTTATTTACCTTCAGGTAAGGTGCTTCTGCAATGTTTCTTTAGTAATTTGCATCCCTTAATACACTCAAATGTGTGTATAAAAATGTTCTAATCAATACACATATTGGAAGAGTAGTTAATCCTGCATTTTATTATTCAGATGCAAATGTAGAGGGTCATGGTAGAAAAGGCTGGAAGTTTGTTTTGCCCGAAGGATTTCAGACAGTACATGGATTGATGCTTCACTGGCTTCTCAGTGAAAAGAGTGAACAGTACCAGAGACCTAAGAGGAAGGTGAGATGGTAGGATTCTGTGGAGTAGGACAGTAGATCAGAGGCAGGGCAAGTCAGTGGCAGGCTGTCTGCATCAGAGAAGCCTGTCAGAGGATATCTGGAACTCAGCACCTGGCTGGGCTTCCGTGGTAGAATTTTCTTTACTGACAGGTGCCTGGGTCACCTGTAGCCTCCCAGAATTCTCTTTAGGAATAGAAACCACATTGTAAGCCAAGCAATGGTATATATGTAGAATCTTGACAGGTGGAAAGGATAAAAGAAAAGATTCTAGGCAAAGGAACAACATGTGAAGAGTTGTCAGTTTTGAAAATGAATGACACATTTTGGGAACTGTTAGTGGTCAATGGCTGGAGTCCAGAGAGCATTAAGGAAATGAGGAGGAATAAAACTGGAAAGATAGATTTGGCCTAGAAAATGAAGAATCTTGCATGCTAAGCTATCTGACTCTAGGTTTACTGAGTATAGATAAAGTGATGGGTGAGAGGGGATAGGACCGTTGATAGATCTTACCCAAGGATCTCTCTTTTCTCCACAGAGAAGGATGCATGCAAGGTCAGAGGATAAAGGGAATAGTCAGTTTAGGCTCCTAAGGAGGTTATTGATGCCTCCTTTTGAGAAGTTGAATGGATAAAATAACCAGAAATGAATGGGAAAAGGATTGAACCGGAAACAATAAAACATATGTGGAAGACACAGCCCATGATGGTATTAACTGGCATATTTGTATGATTAATCACTAGACCGACATTTCACCATAATTAACATTTTGTGTGACATTTCAGTATGTATTACTGCCAAATTATGGAGTGATTTTTATATACACTCTGACTTAAAAAAATGTGTAAAGTAGATTTACTATGATTTTACTTTATAAATCCCTTTGAATAGGGGTGCCTGGGTGGCTCAGCTGGTTAAGCGTCTGATTTCAGCTCAAGTCATGATCTCACGGTTGGTGAGTTTGAGCCCCACATTGGGCTCTGCACTGTCAGTGGGGAGCCCGCATTGAATCCTCTGTCCCCCTCTCCCGCTGCCCCTCCCCTGTTCGTGCTCTCTCTCTCTCTCTCTCTCTCTCTCAAAAATAAATAAGACTTTAAAAAATAAAACAAAACCAAAAAACCCTTTGAATAAAACTGGTGATAGGAACAAATACTTCTATAAGCACCTATTTTTCCAAATACTATTTTTCTAAGTGCTTGAGAAACTTCACAGCAACCTATATGGAGTGGGTACTATTATTATTTTCATTCCACAGGTGAAGAACTTGGGGCTCAGAGAGGTTGAGAACTTCTCCAAAGTTCCATGCTTAGTAGATGGTGAAGTTAGGATTTGAATTCAGGCAGTTCCCAAACATTAGACCGTGCTTAAGAAAATATGTAATAGGATCAAAGAATGTCCATAATTACTTGGCACCACCTGAGCTAGATTTTTGGTTCTACCACCTTCTTATTGTGGGGTGCTTGCAAGAATTTGTGTAAAACCATTTTCAGCAGGTAATGTAAGGTGGATTGCAATTCTGCAGTGAATGTACAGTTTAGTTAGGACTTGCAAGACCACACTGTAAGAAACTACTATCTGCTGAAAAGAGGAGTGAATATATACACACAGCAGTGCTTATACACAGGTGGTAAATGCACGATGCTATTTAAGTAGAATAATCAAATGACATAAAATCTCCAACATATATAAACATGCAAAAAATGAAGCAAAAGGATCAGCCTAAATGCTTTTCTTGCCAAACAAAAGATAAACTAAAAAAGGTTATTCTTATATACAATGTTTGCAGTGATAGGGTTTTTTCTGTACACATCTAAAGTTAAAAACAAAATACAAAGCAATTTCAGTTTAGCATTTGCCTCTCTAGGACATACCTTTTACTCCAATATTTAAATAGAGATTATTTTGTTTTTACTGTTAGTACAAACCCAGGCCCAACCAGTATTTTATTATTTTTTATGTATAACATAGGATTAG
Organism: Lynx canadensis; assembly: GCF_007474595.2. Lineage (NCBI taxonomy): Eukaryota > Metazoa > Chordata > Mammalia > Carnivora > Felidae > Lynx > Lynx canadensis. The sequence continues at coordinate 129,079,349 of NC_044311.2, forward strand.
AACTGGTCTCTAAGCATCAGTGTTTACAAGCTAATTAAGAAGCCATACATTTTGCCAATGGTCATAAGGTACATAAATGTTCATATAAATATCTACATGTAAATATATTTTATTTCATAACTTTGTGTCTGCTGGTGGTAGAGCCATTTACAGAATGGTGAATATTAGGCAAATAAAAATTAGTATTAGATAATTAAGTGATGCATTTCATCAGCTTTAATGTCACTCATATTTTCCTATCCTGAATTAGGAGTTGTGATATCCCCAGTCACATAAAACACAGTGACTACAAACTCTCCAGCTGTGGTTCAAATGAAAGTTACATCAGCAAGCACAGTTTTTTGTTTTGTTTTGTTTTGTTTTTGCTTTGCAATAAACCTTTTATTTACAAATGGGTTTTTATTATCCATAGAAAATGCAAATGATACCAAACTCATTCAAGATTAATTTTCATTTGAGAAGTGCAAATTTGTTTCTCTTCCTTTACATGGGCAAATATCCATAGCTTCCATCAATGTTTCATGAGAATGAACAGCATATTAAAGGAAACCTCAGGGAGAAATGGCCTTTAGTCATATATACAGATAACTCTGACATTTGGTGGGACAAAGAAACATCACTTTGACATTAGCCTGTGCTAAGATTTTAAAATAAAACATGGCATTGTTCTTTCTTTTGTTTCATTGAGATAAATTCACTGAACACCATTTATAGTCCCTCCTACTTACTGGTTACAATTTTATGTACAAAAGTGTTCAATTTCCTCCACTGAAAATATTTTATATTTGCAAGCCTTAAACCCAGCAACACTGATGCTTATTTTTATTATTATTTAATTTGTATCAGTTTTGCCTAGCTTAGAGTAAGAGAAAATTCCTTGGGAGCTTCATTAAGACTTCCAGCTGAATCAGAAAAGAGAACAGTTTCTCTCGGAGTAAATAACCACTGAGAGCTCCAAGTGATGTGGGGTGCCAATCATGGGATCTGAGTTCAGCCCAGCTGAATGATTTAACAATTTTGAGTTATATTACCCAGGAGGGCTGTGCTGTTATGAATCTATCCTCCTCAGTAGGTTTTGCAGTTGAAACTCCTGTCTAATGGTGTGTGCTAATACATAATGATAATGTCCTTCACCCAGCCTCTCTCTAATGGTGTGTGTTACTTTGTAATGATAATATGCCGGAGTGCAACAATAACTTTAATATCCCTACTCTGTGGAGAAGAATGTACTTCAAATATTACAGTGCTTATGAATGATCTCAACTCCTGGCTGTCCCAAATTGGAAAACTGAGAGTAAATAAAATGAAGAAGAAAGATAAACCCGATTTTGTCAATTCACCACACAAGACGAGGAATTGCTCTGCAGCAGTTGATTAGGATACACAATAAGTTTGAAGGAGTAGGGGAATATTTTTTTTCTTTCCCTTTCCTCTCACTCTCTCTATTCTAACATGCATAGATGCTCAGGGGTTTATGTTTACTTACTCTCCAAGTGGCCCTTGGAAAGGGTTCCTTTTTAGTGGAACAGATTGTTAAGGGAATTACTATGCTGAAATACTCCTGGGGGGTGAACATACTTTAGGTTTGCTTGCAGGTTCTCCCATCATTGTTTTCAACTAACACAGCAGCCTATTAAGAGTAAATAAAATCAATGCTTAATGTTTTACACCAGAGTACTTAGAGCTTTATTTATCCTGGAAAAGTCACCTACTGAAAACATCCATGACTTTTATTAAGATCAGTCATTTTTAAATAATATGGGATGTGGATGTCATGGTCTAATAATAAGGAGAAATACTATATTATTTTAAAAGAACATACAGGTGAGAAAGCAAAATACCTACTTTATTCCTATGGGAACATTATATCATAGGAGTTGTCAGGTGAGTATGGAGAATCAGATAATACGATATTGAAACTTGTGAAAAATGCTAACAACCATATATATCTTATAGGGTAAGGAGAGAGGAGGCAATTATTTATTTTTTTTTAATTTTTTTTTCAACGTTTATTTATTTTTGGGACAGAGAGAGACAGAGCATGAACGGGGGAGGGGCAGAGAGAGAGGGAGACACAGAATCGGAAACAGGCTCCAGGCTCTGAGCCATCAGCCCAGAGCCTGACGCGGGGCTCGAACTCCCGGACCGCGAGATCGTGACCTGGCTGAAATCGGATGCTTAACCGACTGCGCCACCCAGGCGCCCCGGCAATTATTTTTATAAAAATCTATTCAAGTCCTTATTTCCTGACTTTTCTTTTTAATTTGATTTTCAGTTTTAATTTGCTTCAGGTAAAGATGCCACAATAGTTCAATTAATAAAACAGTGATTGTGAAAATCTCTATAAGCAACTAAGTTTTATGATAAGTTAATAGTAAAAAAAAAAAAAATAACAATTGCTATTTACTGAGCATTGACAATGTGCCAAGCATAGAGTCGTACTTTTACATTTATCAACTCACTTAATTCTTCACGAAATCCTATTATACAGGTGCTATTCATGCTCTTATGTAAAAAGTCAAAATCATGCCCATGGTCAATCCGATAAACAAAACAGTAGTGAAGAGCAGCTTATTCTGTCTGACCCAGGATTGTAAGTTCTTTTTAAGGATGGAGACATGGTAAAATCCTCCCTCTTGTAAGTTTTATAAGTTATCTTTGAGACCAAGAACTGAAGCGGTCTATAGATCTGTCATTTTTTTACTCACATACCAAGTTCATACCAAAAGTCTCAGAGTAGAAGGGGTGACTACACCAAAGAGGCTCTCTAGCTCTCCCTTCTGGCCTGTGCAGTGGCTACGTTCATAATCATCCTTTGATAATACCCACTCACTGAAAAAATAGAGGAATGATAAAAATATCTTATGAGATATACTGATTTTAAAACCATTGTAGCAATAATGACAATAAAACCAATCTACTGAAAAACCCCAACTTTAACAGATATAACTAACCCTTGTTAAGGTCCAGACAGAGGTTTTCTGTTTTTTGTTTTTTTGTTTTTTTTCTAGATTATAACATTAACTAAGACAATATGAGTTAAAGGAAAGTAAACATTAATGCAGGGGTTTCCCCATTGATGACACATTGCAAGTAAAAATCTTTAGATGATGTGCAGTAAAGGGTTAACTCAACAGGCCTAGGGTGTTCAAGTCCTGCACATTCTAAAAATGAATGGTCCCTTGAGAGGCTCTTGGGAGATAACTTCTAAGCCATTGCAATACCTCTCATGAGAGTGTCTTTGTATACCTGGGGCTTTGAGCAATTCCAGGTAGTTTATTGCTATGGTGTGATTTACAGTGAATGCTCATTTTTTTAGTTTTTGTTTTGTTGACCTTATGCGTTGGGTCATGCTATGCCGATCACACTTGAGGGAATGGTGGGAGACTAGAGACTAACTAAATTCAGTCATATAGGCAGTTCATGCCTACGTGACCAACTCCAATTAAAAACCCTAGACTCAAGGCTCAGTAGAGCTTCTCTAGTTGGTATAATTTATACATGTTGTCACATATGCTTGCTTGGAGAATTAAGAACTGTTTCTGAAAATTCAGTGGAAGAAGACAACCAGAAGCTCTGGACTCCACTCTGGCTTTTCTTTGCCAATTTTAATCTATATTGCTTAGCTGCAATAAACTGTAACTATGGGTATAATAGCTCTCCTGAGCTCTCTGGGTCCTTCTACTGAATCATCAAACCAGAGGATGGTTCTGGGGACCCAGAAAAAAAAATGCCAATAATACATCAAGGAAACCATGGAGCGGAGAGCTTCAGAGGATGCACACAGGACTTGGGATAAAGCATGTAAGATGTTTCTACCTGTTGGACAAAAATGAACTCCTAGAAGGAAGATAGCAAGAACTGACACTCAATTTCTTCACTCCCTTGAGGTTTTATAGCTTTCAAATTTGCTCAACTTTGGAAATTTCCCAAGATCCAACTATTAAGTATGATTGCAAAGTGCATACAGAGAAAGAAGAAAGGTTTTATTTGGGGGAAAAAAGGTAAGTTAGGGAATTTGTTGATAATGTGTTTCAAAAAATTATAAGCATATCTATTTCTAATTAATTTTTGAAAAATTAACCTTCAAGAAACTTCAAGGTATAGTTATTGACAATATGGTATATTAAGTGTTTATGTGGCACTTTTAAGAGGGTGGTCCCATTTTAAGACACCACGAGTTGAGCCCAAGACCAGCAACTTCTCAGTTTCAAATTGGGATTATAAAAAAAGGTCAGAACTATTCAGGACTCAGGAGGACTAATCTTCAACCAAACTCTGTCACTTGCTAGTTTTGTAAATTGGGTGATTTATTTACATTCTGAGCCTCTTGTTTCTCATCTAAAAATAGGAATATTGAATTGCATATCTTTTTTGTTATAAAAGTCAAAACTGATGCCATTGTAACCCTGTTTGCACACTGCAAAGCAAAATGCAAATACATTGAATTATTAGTTTTTAATTAATAAAGTAAAAAAATGTGGTTTACATAAGTGGTTTTTAAAGATAGGATTATGAGATATGAAGGCACAAACAAGGTTAAAGCATTAATCCATATTTACTGATTATATTCCACCTTCTCCAAAAATTCAGTTTTGGTCCTTGCCTATTTCTAGATATAATCTCACAAGGTCTTTGTTTGCACTTCTCTTGTGACAATTATCTTACTATAGTTTTCAATACTGTCACTTGTGTTCCTATATATAAATTCCTTGAGAACAAAGGCGATCTTGGTAACCCCTCTATCACATAGAACTGCATGTTGAAAATGCATGCTCAGGGGCGCCTGGGTGGCGCAGTCGGTTAAGCGTCCGACTTCAGCCAGGTCACGATCTCGCGGTCCGTGAGGTCGAGCCCCGTGTCGGGCTCTGGGCTGATGGCTCAGAGCCTGGAGCCTGTTTCCGATTCTGTGTCTCCCTCTCTCTCTGCCCCTCCCCCGTTCATGCTCTGTCTCTCTCTGTCCCAAAAATAAATAAACGTTGAAAAAAAAAATTAAAAAAAAAAAAAAAAAGAAAATGCATGCTCAGAAGTCTGTTAAATGAAACAGTTCTTATTAAGCAATTTGATCTCACTGTCCAGGTGAGACTAATAAATTAGTGTGCATTAGTGACCAAAATTCTGGGTTAGAACAGGAAATCTCAATCCAGACTTTCCACTTAAAAATAAATAAAGAAAATAAAACTGAACAACATAAATAAAGAAAATAAAACTGAACAACTTGATTGACCTTAAAAAAAAGCAAAAAAATCACCCTAGACCAATTGATTCAGACTCTCAAGTAATACGAAACAAAGTATCAATGTTATTATGTTTTTTAATCTCCCAGTTAGCTACAATAAGTGGAGAGATCAAAGAGCCATGGATCTAGAGTCAGAATTTAAGTTTATTTCCCTTTGCTGGAAATTTTGAATGTTTAAATAATAGATTTATGTTAAATGCATGGAACTTCAATTGAGTTTTGGCCATAATCTTGTCAACAAAGAGAAATTATTTTTGAAAAATACCATGTCTTATGGTGAGGAGCTGAGGAAGCTAGCTTTCTTTAACATTTAGTAGTAAGTGAAGTATGATAGTTTCTAACTATGTCACCCCCATTTGTTTCAAATTATTTATGCACAGACATAAACAAGCCATTATTTAGTACAGTTAATAACCCATGACAAGTTTCCTTAAAATAAATGGGGTCTCGAAATTCAATTTTATTTATTAGCCAATTTGAATTTTTTTCCTAGGCATTTATCCATCAAACATGGCACTGTTATTGCACATGCATTATGCAGCATGTCAAATTAAACCATTGTTGATAAAACAAACATTAGTTATTGAAATGATCCAAATGCCAGCTTGAAATGCTGTGTTGTAGCTAATAAATATGCCTAACTTCCAGTGCAGAAAGAGTGGGCAAACATGATAATTTGATTTCTATGCATGTATTTCATAAAAGTAATGAAAAAAGGAGCTCTCACAAAGAACAATGGGTTCGTCTTCTATTTTAGTGCTAGGCATATGGTGTTGGCATGAATAAGTGATAATGGTGTAACAAGTATTATGAGACATACTAGCAAGTTCTCTCATTTTGTTTCTTTATCTAAAACCACATTTATTAGCATCTTTAATCATGTGAAAAGGCCTTTCCAGTGCTCAATTTGATATTTCCAAGGCTCATCTTTCCTAGAATTAGGAAGATGGCCTGAGATATAGGGATTCAGTTCCATTAGCAAGGAAGGGACCAAACTCCACATGTTTTTATCACTTCAGTGATAAAGTAAAGAATCCATTTGTTATATGTAAACTTCTTGAACACATACTGATAAGCGTATTTCAAAGCTCTGAGTTTCACCTTGATCCTGCATTCTAGTTGAAAGTATTTGTTGAGCTGGTTTGAAGACAATCTATGACAACCTGACAAGGGCTTCATACAAAATGAACTGAACTTAGTTTTACAGAGGGAGCTAGAATTCTCACAAACAATTTTACATGCTTAGTATTTCTATGCTCACCCTCTCACCCTCCTTCTCTCCACAGCATCTCCCAGCATTTCCCAGGAAAGAACATTTAAGGTTCTGCGAAGAATCCAATGAACCAGTGAAATCCTCTCATTTTTTTTCAAAAACTTAAAATAATACATATATTTTGGATAGAAACATAACTCCCATTTTAAAATATAACTAGTTGCAGAAAGTTAGTTTTAAGATATTAATATTCTCTTTCTCTCAACTTGTATAAAGCATATACTTCCTCAGCTGAGCAAATCCTTGAGAGAAATAAACTTTTACTAATAACTGATATGAGTTAAGTGATCTACATATAACTGTCCCTCATATACACCACCTTCCTTCCTACAAATGCAATCATTGTCTTCCTGGGAGACAAGCAACACTCTGGGCATAGGGGATATCTTTGTGAACATTACAGACTCTGCCTCTGTCCTTAAGGAGCTTGCTTTTTGACCATGAAAACGGATGTTTAAACAGACATCTACAATTAAAAGAACATTATAACAAGTGTGTAGCTGTGGGAGGAAGAGAGTACTATAGACACATATTTTAAAAGACAATACGGGCAGAGAAGCATTAGGATAGACTTTCTGAAGGGAGTAATATTTAAACAGACATTCAGAGTTAATAGTATTTCTCCAGGCAAACCCTGAGGTGGGGGTAGGAGAAAAAGAGAGAAGAGAGAGAGAAGGCATCGCAGACACACCTGAAAGCATTTGCAAAGAACTGGAAAAAAGAGGGAATGTGCCATGCTCTAAGAATTAAAATATAGTTATTATTTTTAATATTTAATATCTATAGAAAAGGTTCTCAACCTTTGCACTATTGACATTTTTGGCTGGATCATTCTTTGTTATATGTCTGTATGGGGAAAGTGTTGTCCCGTCCTGTGTATTATAGGGTGTTAGGCAGCATCCCTGACCTCTACACACTAGATGCTGGTAGCAACCCCATCCTAAGTTGTGACAAACAACACTGACTACTTGCATTGCCAAATGTCCCGCAGGAGGCAAAACCACCCCAGTTGACAACCACTGGTATGGAGATAAGGGACTTGAGGGTGAGATGGGTGTGTATGTGACAAAAGATGAAACTGTAGAGACAGCAAAGGTGAATGCCCATCCACCACAGCTTGTTTCCATTTTGTCCTCCCACATGCAAACTGAAGCCTTTTGCCAAGACAGAGCCCTCCACAATCCTGTCCTTCTCTTTCCATTCAAAGTACGGGAAAGTTAAAAGAATGCATGATACTCCAAAAAGACAAAATAGCATTGCCAAAATGTCTAACCCCCAAAAGAGGGGTTAGAGAGGAAGGTATCATATGACATACACATATGGCAGAGAGACAAGATAGTAGGGTGAGGAAATACTCAGAAGTTAGATTTTGAAATCGTTTGGATAACATATTAAGAAGTTTGAATTTTATCCAGAAGTTTGTAGACCTCTATGGAAGTTGGGTAAGCAGGGGCTTTCTCTTTAAAGAGAATCGCTCTGACAGCTCTATGGATTTGCAAGGAATTGGATGGAGCAGGAAATACTTGGAGGCAAGAAAACCAGTTAGAAAAAACGGTTGATAATCTTAGTGAGAAATGTTGAGGGTCAGAGCTTTCCTATGTGAATGGAAAGAAAACAGATTTGAAAGATTTTTACCAGATAGTATCAATATGTATTCATCACAAATGTTTTAATGTGGTGAGGGAGAAGGAGATGTCAAGATGATTTACATTTACTTGGTGATTAGTAACGTCATTTACCAACTATGGGAAATAAGTTCTGTGAATGTTAAAAACTCAAGGAATTTTCTATAATGTTAGAAATTGAGGTAACATGGATCATCCAGTCTTGTACCGCATGGAATGAAGTGTGAATCAGAAAGAGAAACATTTAGTACATCATGCTTTCTTTGTGAGAATAACATATAGGAAGATATATTTCAACCTCAAAAATTACTTTTAATACAACTGTAGAATAGAGCTTTATAAAAACATGGCCATTTCAGCATCAGTTATTTTCTTTTTTTTTTTTAATTTTTTTTTTAACGTTTATTTATTTTGGGACAGAGAGAGACAGAGCATGAACGGGGGAGGGGCAGAGAGAGAGGGAGACACAGAATCGGAAACAGGCTCCAGGCTCTGAGCCATCAGCCCAGAGCCCGACGTGGGGCTCGAACTCACGGACCGCGAGATCGTGACCTGGCTGAAGTCGGACGCTTAACCGACTGCGCCACCCAGGCGCCCCCAGCATCAGTTATTTTCAAGTTTGTACGACAAAATAAGTATTTACTACAGTACACCAAACAAAATATAGAGGTAGATGTCCAAGAAGTATTTATTTGGAAAGTTAAGTATTAATCAGTCACATTAAAAATGCAAAAGGGTATAAATTCACAGGATTTCTAAGTTACCAATGATTTATTTGTTTTTTTTTATTTACACTTAAATTATGCTGTATTTTTCAAATATTTAGCTTCATATGGAAAATCATGGGAAACATATTAACATTGAATATAGATAAGAACATAAAATATATATCATAATGATTCTTAGTGAAAATTAATATTTGTTTTCTTTATTATTTGTAAAAACGAGTCCAGTATAACAGAATGGGACCTTGCCCAAAGTAGTAAATAGTATAATATGAACATTGCTCTCTTCTTCCCTCTCTACCTCCCCTCCCTGCTTTTATTTACCTTTATACTTTTATTTTTAGTTTAAAGCAGATACAAACAAGTAATGGATGAGATACACCAATTCGCAGATGCAGAGACAAAACCAAGAACCAGTTAATATTACTGTAAAAGTAAGTCACTATTGCTTTCCCCAAGGTATGACTGACTTTATTTTAGATAATGTGCCATCTGAGACATATGTCTCTGTTCCCTAGAGACTTTTGAAATAATTACCTTTAGGTTGCCCTTCTTTTATCAAGAGGTTGAAGATTCTATCAATCTATTTCTATTCCACAGAGCTTAGAAAGCTTCAGTGGAATCTTGGATGCTTTATAGCAAATATTGTGGAGAAAACTCACACCATAAAAATGTTCCTCCATTAATCTTTGGAGTGTTTTGCTCTGGACTGATCATAGTTCTTGCAATGACATTATAGTGTGTTTACTGTTTGAACTCTAGTTTCTAAAACCGGATCCACAGTGAGCTAAGGGACGTTGCAGTTCTATAGATTTAGGGCAAAATTAGGTCACAACACAATGTTGGAGTTGGTGTTAACCCAGCCTATGTTAGAGGCACCAGAGAACCAGAGGAAAAATATTACGCCCCCCCCCCCCTTTTTAAAGAAAATTCAAGAAATCGTTTTATTTCTCCAGTAGAATGGACTTTCTTTTCCAGAAAACTGACATTCTGCCGTAAGGAACAAAATTTATAGACCATATACACAATACATCCCAGAGATTAAATGATTGTGTTGGAAAAAATATTAGAAGATATCTAGTCTAGTCTCCCTCCAAATAATAGGATTCTGTCTACAGCATCCTTGAAAGACGATGATCTTATTTACACAACGCCTCTGCTCTACTGATGGACAGTCCGTAGTGAGTCAAACTTAATATTCCAAGTTGTATTTTCTACTCAGCTTTCCCTAACAAACAAGGAAGGAGAATATCTACTTCCATGTGAATAGGATAGTCCTTTAAATATTTGTGGATAATTGGCGTATCTCCCTGTGTTCTTTAATTCCCTATGCTAACTACTCCCACTCGCCCCAACTTTTTCTGTGATTTACAAACCTCCCATTATCCCTGATTCCTTTCTCTGGGCAATCTGTAACTTGTCTTACCCTTAGTGTAATATTCTGATCTGGCCACTAGACTCTCCTGTGGAAGAATTCTGCATTAAAACACCTAAATAATACTGTAATCTCATGTACAACTTGTATACAACTAAAATTCTAGGACATTTTACCCATCCAATCACTTATTTTTGACACCACATAAAATGGTTTACATTTTTTTTTCAACTCAATCCCATCTTGGTTATGATGCTTGATTCCACTTACACAAGATTGTTAAACATAGACTTTCAGAACCATGAAATCCTAGATTTGAATCCCAACTCTGGGTTAAGAGTTCTGCCCTAAAAATTTGGTGTAATCTAAATATTTGATCTACATCTTTATTGCCTGCATCTGAAACTTTGACAAAAATGTTAAAGAAGAAAAAAAATAGAATACTCTTGTGCTCCTTTGCCTATAAACATTTTAGAAAGATTAATTCCATTACTGAAAAAGTTAGCATAGCCATTCAACAAATTTTGAATTCATTCAAATATTTTAATCAGACCATATTTTTCTATACTATTTACAAGGTTGCTGTGTGGTTTGTAGAAGGCCTTGCTGAAATACAATTGTACATGTACATGTGATTATATTCATTTGCTAGCCTTGAAAATCTTGTCAGTTTGACATATCTTGTTTCTTCTCAGGGTATACTGGTTCCTCCTATTTAACTTTTGCTTGTATAAATGTAAAAGTCATCTATTTGATGAATTATAATTTACCTAGAAGTTAAGGTTGGTTTCTTGGTCTGTGGCTGTGCCCACCCATTCAGCAAGCAGGCCAATCCTCTACCCATGCATTGTTATGCTAATTGCATACTGTCTATAATAGAGTAGATGCACAAAGTCAAGATTCTATTAAACACACTCCCATGTGAAAGTATTGAAACTATCCAGGATTTGGGCAGCATAACTGCAATAAAGATTAACTGAAGTCTGGCCCAGATTCAATTATTAAAGTGTTTCTTTAAAAAATGTTTAATATAAAACTAACCTTATAATGTCTTATTCTAAAAGGAATTGATATCCAAATATATTAACACAAAAGATCAGAAATTGGGTATCTTAAGATTATAATACATTTACTAAGCATTAATGTTTAATGAAAAGAAAGTTTTGATTAGCTGGGTTATGTTACTTCTACAGCATGATTATACACATATGGCTTCAGCTCAAACTTATGTCTCCAGGTGTATTCAAACTGTCTCTATTTGTGCCATAACAAAACAGAAATTCCTTCCTGTCATACCTACCTCACTGGCAACTTTGACAACAATGAGCTGTTTATTTAGCAATAATATATTTACCACATAGTAAATGGATTTAGGTAGATAAGATCATCCACAGAACTTAACATCTAATTGTAGAGTCAATCTATTATGAAACCATGGTCTTTCACACAGGCAGTTAATTTTATTTTAGAGCTGAGAGATCGTCATTGATGTCTAAGGGTAATTTCCTTCTTCTTTTTTTTTCTTTTGTAAACAACTGACTAAGACTTTCGGTGTAATGTGTAAGAGCTCCAAGATATGTTGCATATGTCACTGTGTAACATGACCGGAAACTATAAGACAAATTCATATTTTAATTACAAACTTCTAGCTTGGTGTGCCACTGACCAACCATACCAAATACGATGCAGCCTTATTCCTCTCTAGACATGCAAATCCAGGCAACTACTGTACACATGGTATGAAGCAAACACACTCCACATAGAATAACTGAATGCATCCAAAAGAACTAAACAGGAGCTTCGATAAACAGCCAAGATAAAAAAAAAAACAAAAAACCATTTCTAAAGGGCGTATTTGGCGGGGTGCGGGGGCGGGAAATTGCAGGGCATCTTTTTGAAATCATTTATTCGTTAATCACAGTCAAGCGGCCAATGTGCAATGCCATTTTTATTTTAGAAATCTAATAAGTATATTTACTATTAACCTACATTCATGTTTGCTTTTTATGTTTGCTTAGTCATCTTTTCTAATTCTTCAAGAATTGAGCAAATATTTGTATAATTTCAAAGAATAAATGTACATATTTATGTTGCTCTATTGTTACCAGAGAATGACTTTCTGATGATTTGTAACACATTTACTTTGGTAAAGTAAAGTATTTAGAAAGTGAAATAGAAAATTGAAGAGGAAGAAATATGAGAAGAAATATCTCTTTAATTTGTGTCATTAGTCATATGTTCTTATTTTGGAAAAGTTGGAGACTATACTACGATCCATACAATGTTATGGTAAAAGCATTTAAAAATATTTATTTATTTTGAGAGAGAGAGAGTAGGAAAGAGAGAGAGCATGGGTGGGAAAGAGGCAGAGACAGAAAGAGGGAGAGAGATTCCTAAGCAGGCTTCAGGCTGTGAGCACAGAGCTGGATGGGGGCTCAATGTCATAAATTGTGAGATAACGACCTGAGCTGAAATCAAAAGGTTGACGCTTAAGCGACTGAGCCACCCAGGTGCCCTGGTAAAACCATTTTTAAGTCATTAATATAGAAGGCTTTTTAAAATATATATTTTTAATTAACATAATTCAAATGGGTAGGTCTTACGAGTAGGGAGTAATTTAGGGTTGTGAGTCACTTTGGGTTGCCTTTAAAGTATTTAATGGTATTCAAATATAAAATAATGCAATTATACATGATTTTCTATCTGCTGTTTTCCAAACAGATTATATAGTTTCTTCATGGTCATTGCATGGTCATAAAGAATACAGTATTTTTAAAGAATATGAAATACTAATTGACAGAGAGGTTTTAAAGAATTAGGAATGAATTCCTTAATTATTACATTGACATTTCCTTTTAGATATGAAATTTGCAATTTTCCCCACTTTCTTTCCCATCTTAATATGATCGGATCCCTTCAATTTTATATCAATGGTACCAACACAAACAAAACTTCACAATTTACCTAATAAATTGGTGATGGGTATTAAGGAGGGCACTTGTGATGAGCACCGGGTGTTACATATAAGTGATGATCACTAAATTCTACTTCTGAAACTCATATTGCATTGTATATTAACTAACTAGAATTCAAATAAAAACTTGAAACATTAAAAAAATCAAATGATAGACATTTTAATTGAATTTTTTATTAAGATAACTAACATGTAGCTATAAAAAATAAGGCAGAGACCCTGTGTACCCTTTACCAAGTTTCCTGTATGGTAATATTTTATAAAACTATAGTACAAAATCACAAACACAGAGGGAGGGAGGCAAACCATAAAAGACTCTTAAATACAGAGAACAGATTCAGGGGAAAACAGGTGATGGCACTGAGAAGCACACTTGTTAGGATGAGTACTGGGTGTCGTACGTAAGCGATAAATCACGGGAACCCACCCCCAAAACCAAGAGCACACTGTATACACTGTATGTTAGCCAACTGGACAATAAATTATACTTAATTTTTTTAAAGTGGGATAAATAGGGAAAAAAGATATTAAAATCGATATATTCTCCCACCTAATTCATATTTCCCTAATTTTACCTGTATTCATTTGTGTGTATTTAGTTCTATAAAATTTCATCACATTTATTCACTACCACATTCAACCAACAGTTCTATACCTTCACAAGGGTCCGTTGAATTTCCATTTTATAACTACATTCCCCTCTGTTGTGTACCTCCCCCCCGCCGCAACACAGGCAATTGCTAATCTATTCCCCATTTCTAAAATTTGCCATTTGAAATAACTTACCTAAATGGAATTATATAGTATGCCACCTTTTGGGATTGTTTCTTTTCACTCAGTGCTTATTCAATGACTTTAGGAAATACATTCAAGATGTCACATCTACTGTCACATCAGTAATCTGTTGCTTTTTTTGCTAATATTCCATGATAGGAGTGTACAATTTAGCCACTCACCCATAGAAGATATTGATGTCTTGGCTAGCTTTTGACTATTATGACTAAACCTGTTGTAAATATTCATGTGCAAAATTTTATGTAAGTTTTCATTCCCCTGGAATAAATGGCAAGAATACAATAGTTGGTCATATGACAATGGATAATTACACATTTAATTATATTTTTAAAACCTGCCAAATTGTCTTGCAGAGTAGTTGTACCAGGTTTATGTTCTCAACAGCAAAGTACATCCTTGCTGATGTATAGCGTTCTTTATTTTTTTATTTTAGCTGTTGATATAGTTGCATAGAGCTATCTTATTGTGGTTTTAATTTGTATTTCTCTGATGACTTACGATATAGAATACCTCTTCATATGCTTATCTATCATCGACAAATCTTCCCCTATGAAATAAATGTCTTATCATGTGTTTTGTCCATTTTCTATTTTTTTTTTACATTTTGAGTTCTTTTTTTTTTTATTTTTTTATTTTTTTTTTAAATTTTTTTTTTCAACGTTTATTTATTTTTGGGACAGAGAGAGACAGAGCATGAACGGGGGAGGGGCAGAGAGAGAGGGAGACACAGAATCGGAAACAGGCTCCAGGCTCTGAGCAGTCAGCACAGAGCCCGACGCGGGGCTCGAACTCACGGACCGCGAGATCGTGACCTGGCTGAAGTCGGACGCTTAACCGACTGCGCCACCCAGGCGCCCCGACATTATTGAGTTCTGAGAGTTGCTCATATATTCTAGATATTTGTCCTTTGTTGGATATGTGGTTTGCAAGTATTTTTGCCTAATTCAAAGCTTTATTTCCCCCATTGTTTTCATATTGTCTTCCATGGAACAAGAGTTTAAGTTTCATTGTAGTCCATTTTATTACTTTTTTCTTTTATGAATTATTCTTTGTGTTTCCATTATAAAGAGGTACTCTAAAGAGGGCAATCTTAAAAATTCCCTCCCTTTTTTTTCCTAAAAAAAAAAAAGTCCTTTGTTTTCTCCTAAAAATTTAGTAGTTTTATGTTTTCACTTAAGTCCTTCTTTCATTTGAACTCACTATTTGTCTAAGGTTTGGGTTGGATTTATTTTCTTTTTCCTATGGGTGCCCAGTTGCTCCAGTGCCATTTTTTACATGGCTAGGATGTTTCAATATAAATTTTAGTTAAATATGTATCCTACCGCTATGATAGTATAGATAAAGTCACTGCCAAATTGACAAAGGGATTTATATTTTTATTCAGAGCACTTCTTTTTATATGATATATCAAGTCATGAACAGAACTTTGCTATCATATAATCTTCAGAGCACCTTCTGTTGATTGCCCAGTAGTTTAAGTCAAGCTCCAATGGGAATGAGGGAAAAATTTACTTTGAGGACCATCTGTGTTTGTTCAGCTTGTGATCTTTACCTGCATTTTACAAATGATGATGCCAAGGCTCAGAGAGTTGAAAGATTCATTCCACGCTTGTCTAATCAGTAAATGTCAGTTCTACCTGATGCCAAATTCTTCTAATCTTTTCACTACTCAAAGTGCCTCTCATTGGATTCTTGGATGTTTTCCCTATATTCTAGATGTGCAGTTCTTTGTCATTAGTCTAAATATATTCTTTAACACATCTTCTTCTATTACATAGTGATACTCGAAGCATTATCCCATTTTAATTTATTTTCCCCTAAGATTATTGACAATGGGACACGCTATAAGGATATGAAAACATACCATTCTAACAGCAAACAATTAAAAACAAATGCAAATGTTTGTACTTATTTTCAGGTTTATAGTTGCCTTCTCTATATAAATACTCATTATAATAGGGCCTTACTCTTCTCTCCTTCTAATTTTGAAAAGACACATCTTTTATTCTTAACATATTTTCAAGAAATAAACATTTTCTTCCAGAGCCTATGCTTTGGATCTGAAGGCAGGCTTTGTATATATTACAAGCAGCCAGCATGTTAATGCTGATTACCAACCTGAACTGCCTCCTCATAATTACAGAACACAGCTAGAGCCTGTGTGGTTTTATGTATTAAACACTCAGAGATAAATAGAATATGTGATTCAGAGAAATGCAGAGAAAAGGTTGGTACTGAACTTCTGAATTTCAAATGGATTGTATAAATGTGGAGAATATGGCTTGCCACGATAGCTATGTAATGTGTTTCTTTGGATACCTTCATGTAAATAATGCCCCACATCTGAAAAAAATATTCCATTTTGACTCACATTTGGAATTCTTGCATTCATGAGAAGGAACAAATAATTTTAAATGGAATCAATGATCTTGGCCTTTAGATATGATACATGAATTTCATTTAACTTAACATGCATATCTTGTATAATCTGCAAATGTCATCCAAGTTTAAATTATTCCTTTTGTGAAATTTTAGCAACAAAAGCATTACATAATTTTATACTCTCATTATATGTTGTTATTGAATAATCTGCCCTTTACTGCTCTTAGCTCCCACACTACTAGAAGGCACAGAGGTTGGCCTCATATAGGTATGAATATAAATCTTACAATGGATACTACCATTTTATAAATTATAAGACTCAAATATACTTTTGTGAAAACTTAACACTTGCACAAAAGTGTAATAATATAATGCTATATAAGTCCCATTTTGTATGTACATATCACGTCTTAAATACTTCCCCAGTTTGTATGTATTCCTCCAAAATTTTTCTATCTTAATATAGAAATATAACTATAGATTTCCCACATATAAGGGGTATAATATTATGATTATGATTCTGTGACTATTTTTTTTCCATTGAAAACCAATGTGGTTACTTTTTAGCTGTGATGCCACACAAGTAACCCAGAGTCTCTGGGTTTTTCATTTGTAAAAGTCAATGAGCAATGTCTACCTCAAAGCAGAGTTGGGAATACATTTATTCTTTCAGAATATAACCAAAATTCACTTATATATTCCCTCACTGAGCTCCAACTCTACTAAACACTGTTCTGCTGTCATGTCGTTTACATTCTAATGAGGGTAGAGGAGATAGGAAAATATCACAAAATATAAACCAGTTAATAACTATGAATAAAGGTAAAGTAAAATAAGGGGGTGGAAAGTGACCTTGGGGATGGTTATTGATAACATTTTAAATAGGACCCTTCAGAAATTACATTAAATATGAAATATAATGACTTCAGAACAAGGCCAAGTATATATTTGTCACTCCAATGGTATTAATTTCTTCCCATCTTCTTTTGCTCTTTCGCTTTCCTTCCTTATAACCCAGAATGATGATGAGAATTTAAATTCAATGGAAGACTTTTAATTTCACCATCAGTCCTTAACTGTCTCCTGTGATTTGGTTCAACTTCTTACTTTTTGAGAATGAGAAAAAGACATGGAATAGAGGGAAACCAGATTTTGGTCTGATTTTGCTTTCAACTAGATTTGCAATCTTAAAAAAAGAGTCTCTCAATATCTTGGTTTATTCTTCTGAGAAAGAAGAGCTAGAGATTTGTAAGTGTTCTTATACTGCATATTCTTTAGTCTCTCTAATCTAACCTTAAATGATTCAATGGGATGACACTATTCCACAGTTTAAGTGTAAGATTTCTGATAAAATGTCGAGCACTCTCCATTCTAGGATAATATACAAATTTCTTAATAATATTTGTATTATGCCTTCTCTTCCTATCCTTTTCTTTCTAAAAAATGTTTCTTTTTGTGAAAAATAAGGCAGTTCAATCTTTAAGCTCTATTTCTCTTATTTTTATGCATTAAAAATTACAATAGTTGCCACCATATGCTTGCTTTAAAAATATTTTGAGTTATCTTGTAAATTATCTTTATAAAATAAAAAAAGCAAACATTAAGCCATCGTAAATGTAAGAATCGTTTAGAGTGACTCAACTATACTTCTCAGTTCTCTAATTCCTATTTACTTCTTAAGGCATAATATTTCATTTTAATATTGCTTCTGTAAGAATACCAGACATTTAAGTACATTAACTCATAATATCTAAATAATGGTTTTAATCCTGAAAAATCTTGATGAGACCACTTAATTTCTGAAAACCATTAGTAAGCTAACATGCTGATCATTAGCTCTTGTCATATATAATTTGCATGTTAGGCTCATCCATTTCAAGGTGATTAACAGTACATTCAGTTATCTGATCAGACTATTTAGTATGGAAAAATCATCTTCTTCCAATATTCTGGAGATGCCATCAAGATCCTGGCACCTTAAAGGCAGCTTTTTCAGAATTGCCCTTGGATCTGAACTGATAGTTTCATTTTTTAGGCATGCTTGGAATATTCTCAATTCCAGGTCATTAGCCAATCTCATTCTATCAATGATTAAAGCCACTAGCTTTGGAAGGAAAGCTGGAATTAAGAACATTTTTGTTTTCACACACACACAAAATGAAATATTATGTTCAGTTTGATATAAGATGCTGTAAAATGGCATGATTCTGTTTTATAAAAAGTTGGGAACTGTATTATTCATGTGTTTGTTCAGCCTTCTGCACAGTGAATGGCACATGGCGATTTTATAATATATGGATGCTGAAATTCAGTCAGCTGCTTTACTAGTTATGCTTATTACTTGTAATTGTTAGTGATTGTGATATATTTATAAACTGGCCTCTTTCAAAACAGTGACTGTGTTTTCGTACACTATCAGAGATAATAGCTGCCATAAGGCATTATTCAACAAACATTTCTAGTTGGAATTAGTGAGTACATGTAAAAGATTTTCAATATACTTTTTTTCCTCTTGGCTGAGAGCCATGAAGACAATGCAGATCTCAACCTTATAACCACAAGGAACTGACTTCTGACAACTAGCTGAATGACTTTGGGAGTGGAATATCCCCCAGGATGTCCTGAATAGATCTCTGCCTGCAAACATTTGGAGTGTGGAAACTTGAGTAGAAAACTCTGTGAACCTGCTCTTGGACTTCTGAATTAGAGATCTATGAAGTAATAAATAGGTGTCCTTGTAGCCCTCTAAATTTAATAGCAAGTTGTTACTCAGTGTTAGGAAACAAATATGGATGATTTAAATGCCTGGAAGAATTTGTTTTAATATTTTGATAAAATTTTTGATATAATGTTGATCTTTATATCTCAAAACAGTTATCTCAGAATTACATTTGATCTCTAAAATCATGTTAAGATTGTCTTTAACAAATCTTCATTATGAACAAGATAGCTAATATATATGAATGAAACATTTTTGTTACCCTTTTTTAGAAATGTGCACTTTTGAACCTCAGGGGAAACTGGTTGAAAAGTGCAAATCAACCGTACTGGAAAAACAGCCCTAAATCGGTGTGCCCTGACATCTTATTCAACACTTGAAGGACACACTTGCTATTCTATCTTGCAAAGTTGGCTTTAATTTAATCTAGGAGAAGTAGGGGAAGAAAAACTATTTAAAGTATACAAGTACTTGAAGTTTCTCCTGAGTTTTTTTTAAAGAAGTGTTCTCATTTTCTTTTAATCCATTCCTTAAAAATGTGGTATCTTCCTGTAGAAAATACATATAGTATGTCCTCAGCTATTAATGTTTACTGTATTTTCCATATATAAATAAAAATCTAACACCAATATCACAGGATATGAAGCTCTGTGTGATACAATTTGAAATGCTAAATTCTTATATGGCCTGGCATTTTGATTAATACCATGAATTCTGGGGCACTTTCAATTTCTGGAATATGTTTTTGCACAGAGTCACAGTACATCACAAAAGTGTAGATATGAAATTAACGGAAAATTATACTGAAATATGGTTCTTAAATTTTTTTCTACATTATTTGGTTAGGGAAAATATCTCTAGCTTTTTTGCCCAAAAAAATTCACAATGCATATTTCTGAAATAGAATGCTTGACTCTCAAGGAAAGAGGGACAAAATAAATTGATTGCAATACAAGGTTTACTCTATGGCAGGAGTTGTTAACCTTGGGTCCACAGACACCTGAGGAGTTTGCAGATAGAATTCTGGGGGTTGTGATATTGAACAAAGAAAAAACTCATCTTTATTTCCACTGACTTTTATAAGAGTGGCCAACAAGCTACAGAACTATTAGGAATACCTGTGCTTTAGACACTGCAGTATTTTCCTATTATTATGTACTTGTTGCAGATACCTCAACACATCCTTTATGATCATCATTATTTTGAAATTTTGTTAGTTATTAAACCAGCCACTAGATCTTAGAATTTAAGGCATCAGTCACAAGCTCCATGTACAAGATACTACATATTTAATCTCATAATAATTTGAAAACTGTATTGCAATTTGTGGCTGAAAGTGTCTTATTATCAAAACATTATTTTGAGAAAGTGTCTATAGGCTCTACAGAACTTCCAAAGTGGTTGAGGCCCACACAAATAAAGGTTAACACTCCTTGGGTATTTATCCAAAGGAAACAAAAACACTAACTAAAAGAGATATATCTACCCTTGTGTTCACTGTAGCATTACTTACAGTAGCCAGACATGGAAGCAGCCTAAGTGCCCATTGACAGATGACTAGATAAAAAGAATGCTGTACACATGTGCACGCACGTGCACACACACACACACACACACACACACACACACCGGAATATTACTTAGCCATAAAAAAGAAGAAATTCTTGTCATTTGTAACAGACAATATGAGTGGACCTCAACAGCATTATACTAAGTAAAATAGGTCAGATAGAAAAACACAAATACAATATGATCTCACTTATATGTTGAATCTAAAAAAAAAAAAAGCAAGGGGTGCCTGGGTGGCTCAGGTGGTTAAGTGTCAGACTTTGGCTCAGGTCATGATCTCACAGTTTTTCGAGCCCTGCATCCAGCTCTGCACTGACAATGCAGAGCCTATTTTGGATTCCATGTTTCCCTCTCTCTCTGTCCCTTCCCCACTTGTGTGTGGTCTTTCTCTTTCTCTCAAAACTAACTAAATATATATGTATATGTATTAATGTATATATATTATACATACATAATGTATATATATTATATATACATATATTAACATATATACATTAATACATATACATATATACATACATATACATATATATGTATATGTAGATATATGTATATACATATATATATTAATTATATTTATACATATATATACATATATACATATATATACATATATACATATATATATAACAAAAACAAAAGAAAGAAAACCACAAACTGAAAGATAGAAAGAACAGATCGGTAGTTGCCAGAGGCAGGGTATGGGAGGTGGACAAACTGGGTGAGGATGGTCTAAAGGCGTAAGCTTCCAGTTATAAAATAATTAAGTCCTGAGAATGTAATGTACTCCACTGTAACTATAGGTAATATACTACATTTTATATTTGAAAGCTGCTAAGAAAGTATATCTTAAAAGTTCTCATCATGAGAAAAACAGTATTTATGTGTGGTGATTGATCAATGTTAACCAGATTTATTGTGGTGATCATTTTACAATATACAAAAGTATCAAATCATTATGTTGTACACCTGAAACTAATATCATGCAATATGTACATTATATCTCAATTTAAAAAATGAAACAAAAAACACATACTCCTTATTCTTTAGGCCTTTTCAACCTTGGATTACCATAATTACGATCTTTTTGAAGGAGTCTTGAAGAGATTTCTACAAATATCACCCAAAATATTTTTTCCTTTAATATATAAATATGATATAAAGTTTCATTCTCAAAAGTTGAAGATCTTTCTGGAATCAACTCAACATTTTACCCTGTCATTTAGTTGATGTGTTGCTGTCTGAAATATAGATTGATGGTTGACAGCATTGAGGTTATAAATTATGCATGCCAATTTAGTGAACACAATTAAACTGAGGCAGTATGGGTAATTTAAATAATTACATGTATAAATAGTATTATTAGTCTTGTCAAAATCTGTACCTATACTAAATGTCAGCATTTAATATCAACAAAGGGTGCTAAGGATTTGGGATTTTGCATCAGTATGGTGGGGAGACTGATTTCAAGATCAATTACCTATTAAACTACATTAGCATAAATTTGTCTGACAACTTTTGTTTTTGACTTTTATCTGAAGTTATTCTAAGAATATGAAATCTTTAAAATTTCAGTTATTTTTACTAAGTTTATAATGGCACACAAAAGTTAAATATCAGCCATTTATAATATGTGATAGCTTACTATTTACACTTTTCTATAGTTCTTTTCAATACTAATGATGTTTTACTGTATGTGTGTGTATAATATTTTAAATCTACATGTTTTTGCATTATTCACAACATACTCTTTATTGTTATTCTCTTGAAATCCAGCTGTCTACCTAACAGTGAAGGATAAAGAATTCTTTAGTCAGATTAATTCTGTTTTTTTTTTCCAAATACAACACAATAACATTAAAAACAAAAGCAAAAACAAAAACAAAAACAAAACTTCTAGAGGTTCCTGGGTGGCTCAGTCAGTTAAGCATCTGACTCTTGATTTCAGCTCAGGCCCTGAACTCATGGTTTTGTGATTTTGAGCCCCATGTTTGTCTCTGTGCACTCACAGCAAGGAGCCTTCTTGGGATTCTCTGCCTCCCTCTCTCTCTCTGCCCCTCCCCCATTCACATTCTCTCTGTCATTCTCAAAATAAATAAATTTTAAAAAGAAAACTTCTAGATGTGGGACATTCCTGGATTAACAGTGAATCATATGTTTCAGTTTAAGGACTACATTAATGTGTAGATAGGCTGTGTTGGTTGGCTTTTGGATTTAATATTGATTTGGATTCAATACCAAAGAATTACCATATTAGTAGAATATTCCTAAAGATTATTATAGCATTTTCATAACTGAGCAGTGGAGGGAAAAATGGCTCAAAGAGCTTAGACAGTATTGCAGTTCAGTGGCAGTTAATGCAGGGTAAATTATGTAGAGTAAAAATTCACTTGGGTAAAATGAAATTCACTTCCAAATTAGGCAACTTAGTAAAAATATGTTGTTAGCAATTTTAACCCATTTATTTGATATTTACAAAAGGCCAAGTATATCTTCAACTGAAAGCCACACACACACACACACACACACACACACACACACACAAAATGCCTCTATGGGAGATATTTTGATTTTACATCATACAGTATGTAACATTTTCCAAAGTATGTCTTTTTTACCTAGAAAATCAACCTTAGAAATTTTCTCATTAAATATTAATTTTATATAATTTTTACCATTCTTTTCAGCAAAGAAGTTTTGCAAATATTTTCAATTGTAAAAATAAAAATTGTAAAGTCACCCATGAAAATTATTATTGCCTAATATGTCCTCTACAAGACTTTAAATAAGTACAGTGATGAGAACATTAAAATTTTAAATTACACTGAATAAGTTAGAGGACTATTTGAAATGCAGAAACAAATCCATTAAATGGGAATTTATTAGATTATTTCCTTAGTCATTGCCTTTAATTATGCTCATCTGGGATTTCTACCAAGTTTATTATTATATCTATACATGATGCAGTCATATGCTGTTGCAAACTCACATATAGTTAAATTTCCAAGCAAGTGAAACAGATAGAAAGCTATATGTTTCTTGAAAAGAGAAAGATCAAATGTAATCTGAGAATAGGGTTGAACTTATAGGTTGATAAACATTGAAGAAAGAAGGAACAGTTTTTGCAATCCAATATCCATGCATGATTACGCATACATACACACACATATACACTTTAGTATTTTGGAGCATTGCAATTTTATAAATGATAATATACCATAAGTAATCATTCAACAACTCTATAAAGTAAGTAAAGTCAGTCATCTCCATTCAGTAATTACATTGGCTAAGACATGGAATTAGATGGAATTGCCCAAGGCAAATGAGTGGGAAAGGCATGAGTATCTCTCCACCATGTGCCCTATCCTGCCTACCACACAGTACAAGAAAGATGGAAAGAGGGAACCTGTAAAGACTGTATATAATAAAGACTATGTTTTAAAGGAATGAGCTGAAGAAAAATATTTTCTGAAATTGACAGAAATCATTCAAATTAAAGAAAAAAATTAATTCATTTATTCAACCAGGCGTCTACCATGGACTGTTGAGGTCACAGGGTAAAGCTTGCCAATATGCATCTCTCTCTACCTACCATCCGAGCACTAGCCTTTGAGTTCAGTTTCCTAGCTGCTCTCTGAGGACACTGTCTGTGTGTAGCCTCTACAAACTGGGTTTTTTTTTTTTTTTTTGCATCTGTACATGGTGAGACTGTCTTAAATAACTCTACACTTAGCTACTCATAGTCCATGACATAGTCCAGAACATCTACTCATAGTTCATGACAAATGCTTACAATTATTCCTTAAACCAAATGCAGGAGGAAATGATTTGATCTAATACTGTGTGATCCAATATGGTAGCTACCAGCCACATGTGGCTATCGAGCACTTGAATTGTGGCCAGTCCATATTGAGATGTGCTTCAAATGTAAAATACATACTATAGGTTCAAGGCTTTGAAAATACTGTACTAAATAAAATCTGAATTCATCCTTTTTAAAATATGACTACAAGATACTTGAAGTAATAATATGAGTCACATGTTACAATTTACTGGCTAGCACAGTATAGATAAAAGGAACTCAAGGAACTGAAAACTAGGCCTAATCTCTAAAATCCTGGACCATGAATGGGTCTTAATCCAGACAGATAATTTCAATGAGAGATATCACTTAGCCAGTTGAAAATAAAAAACAAACAAACAAACAAACAAACAAAAACTTGGTGCCTGGGTGGCTTAGTTGGGTAAA
The DNA here is from genome assembly GCF_007474595.2 of Lynx canadensis. NCBI lineage: Eukaryota > Metazoa > Chordata > Mammalia > Carnivora > Felidae > Lynx > Lynx canadensis. Next base: position 129,104,274 of record NC_044311.2, read on the forward strand.
CATCTGACTCTTGATTTCGGCTCAGGTCATGATCTCATGATTGGTGAGATTGAGGCAACATGGAGCTCTGTGCTGACAGTACAGAGCCTGCTTGGGATTCTCTCTCTCCCTCTCTCTCTGCTCCTCCCCAGCTCTCAGAATAGATAATAAACATTTTTAAAAAAAGAAAATGAGAAAACCTGACACTCTTCTACTAATACTATTGTAAATTGCATGTATAATTATGGCTACAACAGGTCATCCACAAATTACAGTCTGCATAAAAGTTCCACAATGACCATAAACATAATTAAGATACTTGAGTTGTATACTTTTGCTTTAGATGATTAATCTTTCTTTCAAAGCAACACTCATTTTGCAATTATCCTGACCACTTTATTTATTTATTTAAACTTATTTATTTATTTTGAAAGGGAGAGCTTGAACTTGAGTTGGGGAGGGACAGAGAGAGGGAGAGAGAAAGAATCCCAAGCAGGCTTGGAACTGTCAGCACAGAGCCTGAGGCAGGGCTTAAACTCAGGAACGATGAGATCATGACCTAAGCTGAAACCAAGAGCTTGTTGCTTAACTGACTGAGCCACCCAGGTGCCCCATCTTGAACACTTTAAAAAATACTCATAGTAGGTAGGGAATATCTTAAAGCAACATTTCAATCCTTTTGATATACCTCCAATTCACTGTTGAATGCATTAAATCCAAGTATGGATGTTTTACTTTTTATACTCAGTTAAGGACACTAGGGGGAGTCTCAGAGAACTACACAATTTTGAGAAAATCATTTCTCTCTGTTAATAAGGTCAACTTAACATAATTATGTGGTTTATTTTCCCCAAATACTTAAAGAATTTATCCAAAAAAAATCTCCATTAGAGCCTCGAACTTATGCATTATATTGCTGTTGAGAATTATTTTGATACATATATACACACATACAGATATGTATAATAATGTACACACAGACCACATGCACATTTTCCCAATTAGTGATAAATTTTGCCAAACATAACTGAAATACAAACAACCACATATGCATAGCACAACTAACAAACTGATCTTGTGTTTTTTCAAATATACAAACTGAGTGAACCTTTATAATCAGGCATATACCGTGTTATCTTTCCTCCCCTTGGCAATAATAGCATCCTTTTGGAGAATTTTGTTAGGTATGAGGGTTCTTGGTTAAATATCATGAATTCAATCAACAATTCTCAAAATGTGGTCCCTGGATGAGCACTAACACCATCATCTGGGAACTTCAGAAACATGCAAATTCAGCCTCCCCTGCCCCAGACATACCAAATCAGAAATTTGGAGTAGGACTCAAAAATCTGTTTTAACCAACCCTCCAGGATGATTTTGTTTCTTGCTGAAGCTTGAGAACCATTGGATTAGAGGAAAATTTCACAGTGTGATAAAGTTAGAAAATTTTTACTGAGCTAAAATGAAATCAGCATTTATCAGGTTAACATGGCATTGAAATCCAAAATTAAATTCACCAAATGCCCAAAGAGTATGAAAAGTTTTCCTTAAGGGAATAAACTCATCACAGAAAAAGAAAAGCTCCCTCTATTTCTACTTTTATGATTTTCTGCCCTTGTTCAGAAGAGAAACTGTGAGTCCACGAACAGAAAGAGAGCAAGGCCAGCGATTCCATCTGTGCTTGGAACCGCGCTTGGCATATAATAAGCATTAGCAATTGTTAGCTGCTATGATTATTTGCATTGTTGTTTTTGTTGTTACTGTTTTCTCTGATGGATGGCAAATTCCTAAAGGGTATTCACAAAGTGATAAAGTGCTGTTGAATTAAAAACAAAAAAAAAAGGTCTTATGATGAAGTATTTTTATTTCTACGATACAATGTGAAATACGTTTACCAATGGTGTAAGCACTAGGCTTTGAGAATCCTGAGGATTAAAATTCTATCAAAGGACAGCTTGGAAATTTCCCCTGGGGTGCCGTTCGAATGGTAGAAAAGAAAAGTGACCCCTACACAGACAGCATATTATTAGCATGGCGAAGTGGTTGATAATAGGTTCATGGGTGTGTGTGGCAGTGGCAAAAAGAGGAGTTGTCTGGGTTTCCTGGGACTGCCATACCAGAATGCCGGAGACTGGGTGGCTTCAATAACACACATTTATTGTAGAAGCCAGAAATCCAAACTAAGATGTCGGCAAGGTTGATTCATTCCAAGGGCTATGAGGGCCTGCTCCAGGCCTCTTTGCTTGGTTTTATAGATAGCTGTCTTCTCCTTATGTCTTTTTACACCATCTTTCCTCCATGCTTGTCTCTCCGTTCAAAGTTCCCCTTTTCATAAGGACACCAGTCATGTCGGATTAGGGCCCACCGTAATGACCTCATTTTAACTTTATTCTCTAAAGACCTTCTCTCCAGATAGCTCCATTCGGAGGTACTGGGGGGAGGATTTCATGAATTTTGACTGCAGTGCCAGAATTCAACCCATAGCAGGATAATGCATCATTATGAGATTTTGTTAAGTTTATTGATTTAGTGAGACAGAGAGAACGCTGAAGGGACAGAGAGAGGAGAGAGAGAGAATCCCAAACAAGCTCTGCACCATTAGCACGGAGCCCAGTGGGGGGCTCGAACTCACGAACAGTGAGATCAAGACCCGAGCCGAAATCAAGAGTTGGTCGCTTACCTACTGAGTCACCCAGGCACCCCTCATTAGGAGATTTTAAGGAGGGGAGGGATATGATGTGCTTTCTGGGAGCCACAGGCAATAAGGATGGAATGGGAGAAAAGTGGCATCGGCAAAGTCTTGAGTCACCAGTCACATCAAAAGTCTTAAGAAGGGAGGAGGAAGTTTGAGTAACTGAGTCAGGGGAGAATTCAACAGCTATCTGAGATGAAGAAATGTGTTCCGGTGGTTTTTCAAGTAAAGGAAGAAAGAACAGGAAGTAATTTAAAAATAACCTCTAGGATTTTATTTGGGTTCACTATTAAATGGTGATGATAATAGAGAAAAAGCATGATAAAGCATATAGGAAATAAGGTATGGAATAAAATGTGGATCCAATGTTCAGTTAGAAGTAAAGCCCATTGTATTAGAGGAAATTTGGGGCTAGGAATCTCAAGTTAACAGAGAGCAGGTATAGAAATCATAGAAATAAATACAAGCACTCAGCAGAATTTAGGGGAAGGGGGAAAATAGGTTGAGTGGGAAACACCGAAGAAATTAACATCTAAGAATTAGCATCCATAGAAGAGACTGTACCAGTCAGAGAAATTGGTGTGGAGGAGGAAGGCTGGCAGGTGAATTGAATTGTGAAAACCTCAGAAGAAGAAAGTCCAGCAAGTAGACAGTTAAATGTAGAAATGCTGTGAAAAGTCGGTCCTTTAAAGCCTGAGAAAGGGCCACTCTATTTGGTAACTTGACATCTAAGGACAGCAGTGTAGAATGTTCCAGAAATTCTAGGTATCTGTGTAAGAGTGAGAGTGTGTGTGTGTGTACATTTATGTCACATATTAGAGCTACATAACACTCTGGGGAAGAGTTCATCTTAATATTCTTTAGTCCCTATTGTACTGTAGCACAGAGCTGTCAACCTTATTTGCTAATTCATTTGCTCGACCAAATATTTAATAAGCATCTATCATGAGTCAGACACTGAGATAAACCCTGGAGGTACACAGTTAAAGTATTACAGCCGCTATCCTCAGGGAGCTTTCAAATTCATGTGGTATTTACATTAACAGAGGGGTGTATGAGGTGCTCATTTGTTGCCTCCTGCCACTGTAGGAAACCAAACTTGCCCCCTCCCCCCACCCTTTTTTTTTTTGGCCCGCAGCTGAGTTCTATGCTTTAACAAACAAGTCAGGTGTTATTTATTTATTTTTAAAAATATATCCTAAGGTAAAATTTTATAATAGATTATTGTGACTCTCCTTGACATTTTAGGAAGTTCTTATTCTTTCTCTGTAGTGAAGAAGTAGATAAAAATAGAGTTGTCATAAGATAGCAATATACAGGCTACCAAATCACATAACAGGTTCAAATTTTAGGGAAATTTTCTAGCCAATGTTTGTGTTATCGGTAGTGTTTTACATAGATTTTTGAACCTGCTTTTTAGTTCACCCATATGATACCATTACTGCTGTCTTAAATAGGATTCCAGCCGTAATTACTTTCATGACTACTGTGATTCCAAGTAGAAAACCACAAATCTAAGGACTCAGATATCTCCCATCATGAATTGGAAAGCATTTTCTTGAATTTATATATACTGAAGGGAATCAAATGAATTTCCATAAATTGTTCTGGTCAGAATATTAGTGTTTTGTTTTCAATTTGTTTTATATATTCTTTCTTCTCTTTTTGTTTGTATTGTTTGAGGAGGTAGGATTTTGAAAAATTTACAAGTAATATCATAAGCTATGTGTACAATTACAGCTGACTGTTAGAATTAAAAAATGTATAGCATAACAGTTTTCTGTTTCACAGAGATTTAAAAAAAAACAAAACAAAACACTGGATTTCCCTGTGCAACCTAGTAGTAGAGTTCATTCTTCCTGAATATATATCCTTTCATAAATATTACTAACAGGCCAAAGAGCTGGCATTTAAATGTCATTACTATAAATAAACCATAAAATCTGATGCGTGATTTGAAGTTTCAATATTATAGAGTAACTGGAGAAGAATTATTTTTAAAGGAGATGAGCAATTTGAGATTTATGCTATCAATGATCTCTCTCTTTAAAGAACCCCAACTAACTTAATTAAAGGTTAAGGATAAAAGCCAAACTAATTGTGTCCTCAGGAAGGGTCAATGGCACCACCATTTTCCTGGTCACTTCGGCCAAAAATCTGGAAGTCACCTTTGACCTATCCTATGTCCTGTCAATCACCAAGTAGTATGTCTTCTGCACAATGACTCATTTCTGTTCTATTAGGCTAGTCCAGGCCATACCCATCATACACTTCTATTACTACTATAATTTTTAACATGAATTAAAATTAGAGGAACATTTTGAAAATACATCTTAAAAATTATAGCGGATATAATAAAACTTTGTAAATGTATTGTTTCTTACCTGATCTTTTCCTCACCCTCTTTCAGTTGAATGGCTGAAGAGTATAACAAGCAAATTTTGTATGAACTAAGGTTAAACCCTTTGTCTAACATCTGAAACAATGGGTTAGCTGGTTTTCTACTGTCCACTTAATATTGTTTCCTCTCTATTATTCCCCATAGTTAATTCTCCCCTTGTACTGTCCTTCTTGTATTTCTCAGAACCTTCTCCTCTTACCATCTGGGTATCCATTTTGCCCATTCACAATGCGTGTTTATTCTCCCTCCAGTGAACCACTTTTTACACATTAAAAAAAAAAAACAAATAAATGTACCCCAAGTGAGGTCCTCTTGGCTAAGCCCAGCCTATCACATATTTTCGCTTTGCTTAAATATAAATCTATGCTATGCAAATTAGCAATCACATCTATATTTCCTTACATAAAGTTTTCCTGCTCATTTGTGAATTTATACTATGTTCTCAATTACTAGAACTTGTGAGTACCTTAAGGGCAGTAATCCTAAACATTGCCACCTCAAGTACAATTGTCATTTTTTTATGAACTATATATTTTGAAAGCTTTGTGTAACCAACTGTACTTACTAACCAAATGGCTACTTTCTTTGCATTAGATAATCAGAATTACTGCTCTGTGATTGATACTATTCTAGACTTGAGACAAGACTCATGCTTTTCCATTCAACTTGCAGAAATTTTAAATCTAACCCAAGGACTGTTATGTTTTACCTTTTAGAACTTTTTTTAAAGCCTTTGGGGGTATGGCTATGGTTAAGGATCACTTCTTTGTTACACTCTCAGCAGTTAGTAACATTTCAGGTGTTCAGTAGAGGTTTAATGATGTCTAGCCCTAATGGTTCTTAATGTGGGCGACAAGGAAGAGAAAAACCCTACAACCTCAGAGATCAAAGGTAGTTGTGGTTAAAGAAGGTTATATTTTTTCAGATGTGGGCCTTTAAAAATATAGGGGACCCCTGGTGGCTCAGTCAGTTGAGCATCCAACTTCAGCTCGGGTCATGATCTTGCAGTTCATAAGTTCGAGCCCCATATCAAGTTCTCTGCTGTCAGTGCAGAGCCCACTTTGGATCCTCTATCCCCTCTCTCTGCCCCACCCTGCTTGTACTCTCTCTTTCAAAAATAAAGAAACATTAAAAATAAATACAAAATATCCTGGTGTTGTCAAATAAAAGGATTCCATTTTTATAATGATAAGTGCACTCTTGAGGGCTAGAAGGGTAGCTGTTGGGCTAATAGGAGGGAAAAGGTCATTACATTGTTCTCCCAAATGCTTCTTTTTTGTTTTTCAAAATGCTTCTTTATTGCTGAGCTCCTGCATATCACGTCCTTATCACTTATATTTGCAGGGTAAAATATTTAAAGTGCATTACCTTAGCTAATGAACCTTAGCAGATCAACTAAATAATATAATGATACAGTAAGCTACAAGAACAAGTAGAAAAAAAATAAAATAAAAGGAGAAATGAAAATAAAATAAGACACGTAAATAAACAAGCAGCAATCAGGCTCCTGTAAACAACCATTTATAAACTTAACAATAAAACAATCTGAGTGATGGGGCGCCTGGGTGGCTCAATGGGTTTGTTAAGCATCCAACTCTTGGTTTCAGTTCAGGTCATGATCTTGTAGTTTGTGAGATCAAGCACAGAGCCTGTTAGCACAGAGCCCGCTTAGAATTCTCTCTCTCTTTCTCTCTGCCCTTCCCTCCCCTCAAAAGAAATAAATAAACTTAAAAAAATATTCTGTATAATGATTTGGATAAGAAGATTGAAATGGAAAAAAAAAATGACAGCAGCCCCAAAGAGAGGTCTCCTTTTAATGCCCTAACACAGGAGCAAAGCATGGAAAGAACTGATTTGACACAAGTCAGTCTGCTCAGTTATCCTTTTGTCTTTGTTCTGGGCCTCTGTAAATGGCCTAGGCAGAGAGCCTAAGGATGAGGGCTAAAGCAGGGTATCTAATGCTTAAGAGCAGGCTCTGATTGAGAAAGGTAATGGGTTTGCTTTTGAGTGCATATTGGCATGTTTATGCTACATATGATTTTATCTTCATACTATCCAATTAAGATAGGTGGCATTATTTTTGAGAGAGAGTGAGAGAGACAGAGAGAGACAGAGAGAGACAGACACAGAGAGCAGGGGAGGAGCAGGGGGAGAGAATATTAAGGAAGTTTCATGCCCAGTGCAGAGCCCAACAGGGGCCTCAATCTCATGACACTGATATCATGACCTGAGCTGAAATCAAGAGTCAGACATTTAACCAACTGAGCCATGCAGGTGTCCCAGGTGGTATTATATTTATTTTCTGTATAAAAAAGAGACTCATATATATTTTCTTGTAACTTAACCAAAATCATACCTTTTTCTTGGAAGGAGAAATCCAAATTTATGCTCTGTTTTATCACCTTCCAAAGTTCAAACATATGGCTCCAGCCGACCTCCATCTGGTCTTAACAGGTAGACAAACTAGACATAAAATTTTCCTTTAAACACATGGACCAAAAGTTTAAGTAAAGAATTTCCAAATAATTCAAATAAAATTTCATTCTTTCTCAGGTAATATTTTCAGTATGGTATTCTTTCTTGTTAGGATTTTCTGTGGAAACAGTTGTAGAAGTTACTTTTGATAATTTACTACAGAACAATTTATTGACCTAGTGACACTACAGGTATAGTAAAAAAGAAAATATTCTCTGACTTCATGATAAATACAGTTTAAAAGAAAAGAAAGTAATTGAAAATAAAAGGATAAACAACTTCAAACTTTGAAAAAAATCATATGACACAAAAGAGTAGAATGTGCTTGTATAGTACAAATGTGTTTATATAGTGTAATATAGAAAAAACATTATTTTGACTGGGGACACAAAATATCCATGGTAAAGATGTTATCTTTTATCTCTTACAGTTGCAGTAAGAAGCCAATGGAAGAATTTTGTCCAGGAAAGAAATATGATTCCACATTTTTTTTTTTTTTTTTTTTTTTTTTAATTTTTTTTTTTCAACGTTTATTTATTTATTTTTGGGACAGAGAGAGACAGAGCATGAACGGGGGAGGGGCAGAGAGAGAGGGAGACACAGAATCGGAAACAGGCTCCAGGCTCTGAGCCATCAGCCCAGAGCCCGACGCGGGGCTCGAACTCACGGACCGCGAGATCGTGACCTGGCTGAAGTCGGACACTTAACCGACTGCGCCACCCAGGCGCCCCCCACATCTCTTTTTAAAGATTACTCTAGCAGTTGTTGAGGGAGAATCGGTAGCAGAATTAGAAAGAGAGGAAAGAAAGCAATTAAGCTGTCTGGGAAAAAGTAACATGATTAGAGTAAGGTGGGAAAAATAAGGATAGAGAGATTTGGATGAGTTTCAAGAGATGTTTTGTAGGGAAAATTCCTGGCTACAGAGATGTATATTACACACATCTCCAGGGGCTGGGGGTGTGGGGGAATGTCATAGGAACATGACGTTTGTCCCAGCTACTTTGTGTACAGAGGTGCCATTTACTAAAACGAAGAATTCTGGAGAGATTGTAGGTTTAAGGGGAATTATCAGTAGTTTTGGCTTAAATATTATATGTTAAAAACTCTCTTTCATGTCTAATTGCAGATGCTGGGTAGGCCATTGAATATATCGGTCTGAAGCTCAGAAGAAGAAATGGGCAATCAACCATAGATGGCTGATATCTGAAATGAAGGGATTCCTTAAGATTGGTAAGGTAAGCAGATAGTATGAGAAGGGAGGACAGGGCCAGAAAAGGAAGCAGAGGAGATGAAAGAATGAGGGGCAATAATGAGGCACTGCAAAAAAGATGGAACATAAACTGCATAAAATATAGCCAAGAGGTCACGAAAGATGATGATTAAAAAGCCCATGTTGACCATCACAACAAAGAGTTTACAAATGACTTTAACAGGAACAATTCAAGCAGAATGGCAATGGGAATAGCAAGAGAGGATGGAACAGAAACTGGGAGGTGAGAAGTGAAGCCAGCCTATGTAGACCACTTTGATGGAGCCTTGACTGGGAAGAAGAATAGACACAAAGGAGACTAATAATAAGCTGCAGGTTAATTTGATGATATAAAATACAGAATAGATTTGAATGCTAATGGGAAGGATACAGCAATAATAAAAAGTAAGAACAACAGCTAATGTTCAAGTGTGACTTATGCACTGGGAATTGTTCCATATTCACCCATATAGACCCATTTAATACTCATAACAATCCTATAAAATAGTTACTACTGTTTTACATTTATAGTAAAACTGGGGCACAGAAAGATGAACTTGTCTAAGGTCCCAAGCTGGTAAGTGAAAGAATCAGGATTTTAAAAATCTCACTCTATTTTTGGCTCTTAATATCCTACAATATATTAACTTTTCAAGTAGAGAGGGAAAGTTCAAAGTGTGGGCAAGAGAGGAAACAACAGATTAAGTCCATGGAAGGCAGGGGAAAAAAAGGAATCCAGAATACATGTGGAGGGATTGGACATTATGAGACAAAGCACCTATTCTTTGTTGGATTTGGAAGCATTTTAATAAGGAAGCCTTGTTTATTACATCTTGTCAACTGTGATGCAATTAATCTTCAAATAATAAATGACAGTAATCCTTTCTCTTAAGAAAAAAAAATACATGGATCATGACAAGGCTTAAGGTTCTCTAAACAAGCACTAGTGTTTTTTTTTTTTTTTTTTTTACTTCCAACATCTAAGTAGCATACTTCAGAAATTGAAACCCTCAATCCAGATGTCTTTCCCAGTGCCCCTAGTAAGTGTTAAATTGCTTCCAATTTGATTAAGTATAAAAAAGTGATTATTATGTGGTGTTGCTGGCTACATTTCAGGTGTGGCTGAAGCATGTATAAAGTGCTTTTGGATATGCTAACAACTCAGTAGTGTTAATTAAAGGCAATAATATGCTTGGCTCTGATTTAGAGAGTTCCTGCTTGGATGGAGACAATACTGAAAGTACAAACAGAAAAAAAGCTGAATTTTGAGAATTTTTCTTATATAAGCAGAATTCATTGGTTTCCAATGTGAAGCCATGTAATCTCCTGACTTATATATATATGAAATTCTTATGAATTTCCATGAAATTCTTATATCTTCCAATTTATGATGAAGATGGGTATAGAGGATAAAGTGAATTAAAAATAAAATCTCTTTATTTACTGATAGAAGAAATTTTTCTTTTTTTTTTTTTTTTTAAATTTTTTTTTCAACGTTTATTTATTTTTGGGACAGAGAGAGACAGAGCATGAACGGGGGAGGAGCAGAGAGAGAGGGAGACACAGAATCGGAAACAGGCTCCAGGCTCTGAGCCATCAGCCCAGAGCCTGACGCGGGGCTCGAACTCCCGGACCGTGAGATCGTGACCTGGCTGAAGTCGGACGCTTAACCGACTGCGCCACCCAGGCGCCCCTAGAAGAAATTTTTCTACTAAACTTTCCTAAAATTATGAATTTATTTCTTTAAAATGGAGGAATATATTTTTAGGTTAAAAAAAGTTACCATGTAGTACTATATAAAATGATATATAATGCACATGATATTGGTTTGCTAATTATATTCTATTCTGATTATGGATGAAGCCTCTAAAAGATAATCCATTCAGGAGAGAATTATACCAATGTTTTGTTGGGAAGAAAAGCAACATTTGGGCTCCTTCCATAATTTGGCTATCATTGATAATGCTGCTATAAACGTCAACGTGCATGTATCCATTTGAATCAGTATTTTTGTGTCCTTTGGGTAAATAGCTAGTAGTTTAATTGTTGGATCATAGGAAAGTTCTATTTTTAACTTTTTAAGAACCTCCATACTGTTTTTCAGTGGTTTTACCAGTTTGCACTCCCAACAATGTAAGAGGATTCCCCACTCTTCTCATCCTAGCCAATATCTGTCGCTCCCTGTTATTAATTTTAGCCCTTCTGACAAGTGTAAGGTGACATCTTATTGTAGTTTCCTTTGTATTTCCCTGATGATCAGTGACATTGAGCATCTTTTCATGTCTCTATTAGCCATCTATATGTCTTCTTGGAAAAAAAAATGGCTATTAATGCCTTCTGCCCATTTTTAACTAGATTATTTGTTGTTGAATGTTGAGTTTGGTAAATTCTTTATATACTTTGGATACTAACTCTTTGTCAGATATTTCATTTACAAATATCTTCTTCCATTCAGCAGGTTGCCTTTTGGTTTTGCTGATTATTTCCTTTGCTGTGCAGTGGCTTTTTATTTTGATGAAGTCCCAATAGTTTATTTTTGCCTTTGTTTCCCTTGCCTCAGGAGACATATCTAGTAGGAAGTTGTTATGGCTGAGGTCAAAGAAGTTACTGCCTGTGTTCTCCTCTGGAATTTTGATGATTTCCTGTCTCACATTTAGATCTTTCATCCACTGATGAATGAATAAAGAAGATGTGTTATATACATACAATGGAATATTACTCAGCCGTAAGAAAGAATGAAATCTTGCCATCTGCAATGACATGATTGGATCTAGAGAATATTATAAGTGAAGTAAGTCAGCCAGAGAAAGACAAATACCACATGATTTCATTTATATGTGGAACATAACAAACAAAATAGATATACACAGGGAGAAAAAAAGAGGCAAACCAAGAAACAGACTCTTAATTATAGAAGACAAATTGAGGGTTACTAGAGGGGAGGTGGGCATGGGGGTGAATTAAATAAGTGATAGGTATTAAGGAGGACACTTGGTGTGATGAGCACTGGTTATTGTATTTAAGTGTTGAATCACTAAATTGTATACCTGAAACTAATATTACATTTTATGTTAGCTAACTGGAACTTAAATAAAATTTGAGAAAGAAAAATAAATAAAATAACACTAAAAATAAGAGAAAGAATAGCAATAGACTGCTTTCCGTCTTCCTGGGATGGATAGAAGTCATGTTTAATTTCCTTTCCCCCCCCCACACACCTCTTCCTTCTTCCCTCCAATTCTCCTTCCTTCCAAGGACAATTACTACAGATTCACTTCTATCAATTACTACTAAAATATCCCCAGACATATTAAAAATGGCCAATTTCTTATTTATTGTTTATTATTCCTTTTTTTAATTTGCTGATTGATTGATCAATTGATTTTTCTAATCTCTATACCCAGCATTGGGCTCAAACTCATGACCACAAGATCAAGAGTCAAATGCTAGCTTCTAACTGAGCTAGCCAGACAGTCTTACTATTAATTATTCTTAAAGGATAATTAACAAAGATTTGTTACAGGATTTCAAAGAGAAAAGAAAGATTACTCTAGTTTTCTGTATTATATGATCTAAAGATTTCTAACTGCGAATTTATATTCAGAAGATTCTGTAACTTCTCTTGGGGCATTAAAATCGATGGGAATATGAGCAGCATAATCTACTATTGCCTAAATTCCAAAGGAAAGCATGTGAGAATTCTTCATATCTTAATTTCCTATCATCCTTACACTTTGATGTTACTATTTCAATGGTAATGAAGAAAAGAAATGGATGGGGAAAAACCTGCAATTATTAATCAATGAAAAATTTGAAAATAAAGATGATAATGATATTCTATCATAAGAAAATTAAAGAAAAGATATTTGGTAGATTGGTAGATTCAACATGATGAGCGACCAGTAACATAAGAGGATTAGATCGGCCTAACAAATTAAAGATTTCCTAACGGGGACACTTGGGTGGCTCAGTCAGTTAAGCTTGGGATTTGGGTCCAGGTCATGAAAGTGAGGTTCTGTGAGTTAGAGTCCCACATTACCAAGCTCTCTGCTGTCACCATGGAACCCACCTTGATCCTCTGTCTCCCTCTCTCTGCCCTTCCCCCGCTCGTGTATGCACTCTCTCTCAAAATTAAACATTATTTTTTTAAATAATAATTAAAAAAAAACATTTCCTAACAAACTGAGAGCAAACTTTGATCACATTTCTGTGAGAATCTTTTTGTCAAGACAGCTACCCCCCTCACTAAAGACCATTTGACCAGAAAATAGCAGCCTAGTGATCTCCACTTGTTCCAGGGAATTGAATATTGACCAATTCTTTCTTTTTTGAAATGTCCCCAAATTTGCTTCCTTGTCCCTTTGCAGCTAACCAATGACTACCAAAGATACCTGAAGATCAATTATAGAGTCTCCCCCTGCTTGCAAACTTTCTAACTTAAGGGAACACTTGACAGGGGCTGTAAGTGTTTCCTTTTTTTTTTTTTTTTTTTTTTTTTATAACTCTATAAAACTGATTCTTCTTTCTAACTCCTTTTACATATAGAAGGTAGAGTGCCTTGCTTGAGATCATATAAACTATTTCAAAATCTAATTTGGGGATTTGATCTCTAATCCTTCAAATATTTTAAATAGTCTAGCTTTACAGACCCATCTGGGTGTTTTACCAAAGTTAGTAACTCTGACCAAATCAGATAGAACTAATGTCATATACTTGACTCTTCTACATACCACAGTGGACCAAGATAAAATAAGTGAAGAAAAAAAAAAGTATGTCTCCCTCCCAGTCCATTCCTTAGATCTGAAGTGAGCACCCTGCTGGTGGTACAACTATTTGAAAAGGATTTCACTCCATAATTTGGCAGATTGAAACCCAAAGGCAGAATCAAATCAGCAGTTTAACATGAAAAAGTCAGATCTGGTAAGTGATTTTTCAAACCCTAATATTGTGTGAATGTGCACATATGCACACACAAGTATATAAAGGAGGAGATATTGGAGTTCCTTTAAGGGGAACAAGATCAGAAAACCAAGTGAAATGAAGGCAGAGGATCTTGCTGACGGGAAAGAGTGCATCTAAAGAAAAGAGGGAATAATCTGGAAAACAAACAGTTCAGGAAATTTTAACTCTGCTCTGGGGTTGGTTGTGTCTTCTTTTGACCCCCTGGATTATTGCTTTGGTCTGGTCCCTGGATCCCCTCCTGGTGCCATTATAGGCTTCCTCCATCCTGTAGCCAGAGAATTCTACCTAAAACTTAAACCTGACCATGTACGTTCCCAAGTTAAAGCCTCTTTTATTGGTTCCCAATTGCTTTTAGAATAAATCTACCTCCTGTCTAGCATCTTCCCAATACCCTCTTCATCTCCCCAAACTCTACCTTGCTCTCTCTTGCTTCTGGCCTCTGCACCTGCTGCTCCCTCTGCTTGAAATAACCACTGACCCACCTGCCATTTCTTCTCCTATTCTTTTCAACTTACTGCTTAGAAACCTCTTCCTGGAAAGCCTCTTACATCTGCCTCCCTCCAAGTATTCTAGGTGGTCCAGTAGCATCCTGCAGTTATAAGCCCCTGCTTTATAGGGTGCCTTAGTGCATTCACTTGTTTCCTTGTCTATAAGACCCCCTAGATTGTGAGCCAGCCTATAATATAGTCTGGTGTCCATCTTACCCCTCATTATGCAAATAGTATTTAACAGAGTTCATGGTATAGAACAAATAATTAACAAGTATTAAACTAATGATTAAATACATTTGAAAGTGACTTAAATATACTTTAAAATTAGAAAGAAAAATACATAAAAGATAACGGTTTACAATTTTTTTTTCTAAAATGAGACTTAAACATAAACTCATATCCTCAACCTCCTTTTGAAAGCTTTTAAGAACTCAGTAAAATATAGCCATCCTGATTTGTGATTATACCAATAGTACAACAATGATATGTGGTCCACTGACAAAATGGAATGCTTTGCAGAGCTAGAAAATTAGATTAAAACAGAACAAACTGATTGGATTTAAAGATTATATGGGGTCACAGTCTCAAGACTTGCCATTTGAGAATTGCCAGTAGTGGGAGTATTATATTAACCATAAATCCATGTAAAGCAGTACATGGTGTGAGCCAGGCTGATGCTGTTGTAGCTCATATCTTTTGAGAAGAGCTCATATCAGCACATGATGCTAATGCAAGTTATTCCATATTATTTGGATGCTATATTATTATTTACTTAGTAATTCCAAAGGAAGTAAACATAAAGCATGGTGCTTGTCATGACAGTTATGTTTCAAATATAATAATTCTTCTGCTCAAACATAACCCATACATGAATTAAGAATGACTGAATGGTTAGCACACATACGACATATTCTTAAGTGGTAAAATTCTGGTCAGATATACCTAAATAGGTTTATGTAAACTCTATGCTGAAATTCTTATCATTTATAAATTTAATTTAATGCATTCTAAATTCTTCCACTTCTTGCTCTAAGAATTTGAAAACATTTCAGTCAACAAAACAAAACAAAAACAAAAACTAGCATGTTCTCAGTGAAATGAGAAGCAGCCATTAAAATCTGTCCATTAACATGCACACACACATGCAAATACACACACACACACACACACACACACACACACACAAAAACCCTTCAACTCTAAAAACTCAACCAAATTAAATTTTCTTAGTTTTCGTTTTCCCTTACTGATGGTCTTAATTGTATGAAATGTTATATGATTGATATTTTCCATGTTAAAATATGGATTTTAAAAGAACTGCCTCTAGCAAAGCAACATTTGGGTAGGGTAAGAGAGTTGTAGATATGACCTAAATATTTTTTAACATTTTAGAACAAAGCTAAAAGTGAATTATCTGTCCATGGAGAGCAACTTATATTTGTTGTTCCAAAGGGAGAGGAAAGATTGCTCTAAAACTTCTTGTCTCTTATACTTCCTTTACCTCCAAAGAGGAAAAAATATTATATTATTATATATATATAATATATTATATTATCATATTATAATCCCTTGCTGTCCAATTTTGACATTAAAAGATAAGATTATTACCACTGTTTTACAGGCTATCATGAAAATACACAGTCAGTTGTCTTGGTATTATTAGAAAACTTGTATACATTATTTTGAGTGTTAAAAATAAAGCATTGTTTACTAATTGTAAATATTAATAATAATATAAAGAACTACTTAAAGAATTAGGAGAGATTAGGAGGGAAGCAAATATAGGGTTTAACTATAAGAATTTTCCTTTTTTTTTTTTTGTTCAACGTTTATTTATTTTTTTGGGGGGACAGAGAGAGACAGAGCATGAACGCGCGAGGGGCAGAGAGAGAGAGGGAGACACAGAATCGGAAACGGGCTCCAGGCTCTGAGCCATCAACCCAGAGCCCGACGCGGGGCTCGAACTCACGGACCGCGAGATCGTGACCTGGCTGAAGTCGGACGCTCAACCGACTGCGCCACCCAGGCGCCCCAAGAATTTTCCATTTTTAAATGACCTTCTGTATTACACTGCATATTAAAGATATACAGAAATGAGAAAAATGGAAGTTATTAAAGTTGGATCAATATAAAAATATTGAATTTTTTCGGGATTTTGAATCCTACTTTCTGTAAGATTTCTTTTCCTCCATTTTCGCAGAGCAAGGGATAAAAATCTATTTTTCTACCCCTATCAAGTTTATAGAATAAGGTCAAATTTTGAAAGGTTAATTAGAAGAAAACTAATATCCTAAAGGAAGGTCAGGTTTTAAGCGGGTTCTCTAATCCTTTGCTCCTCAAAGTATGGTCCTTGGACCAGCAGCATTGGCAACACTGGGGAGATAAGTAGAAATGCAGAATCTCCAGGTACCACTCTAGACATGCTAAATTCTCATCTGTTTGGTTACAAGATCTTCTGGAGATCTGTATACACATTAAAGTTTAAGAAGGCAAATTCTATTACACAGGTACCTGTAATTCATTCCTCCTCAAAGTTTGGGGAGTTTTAGCACAGCTCATTTTCACAGTGTTTTTCTTGATAGGAAGGGGGGTATGTTTTAATTTTATAGACAGCAAATATAGTACGAGTATATGTCGATGAGCAATTAATATTAAAATGATTTCTTCACATCATTATGTAACTTGAAGCTATAAAGGAAATGCTGTTTTAGGTAATAAAACCAGACTCTTGATAACCTCATTGAGTTTTTATAGAATTAGAAGTCGTATGCTATATAAAGAGAACAATTTCCAGAATGAGTTTACTTTGTACGTTCTTTTTCTTATTAACTATCAGTAATTAGAGCTTTATAAATCTATGTGATTGCAAAATAAATGAAGCTTTGTGCTTTTTTTACTCCATTTTACTGGTGACAATTTCTCTCATTTTATTATACCATCCCCCCAATCTGAATACTTTTGTTATTTTAATAAGTTTAATTGATTCATTTCATTGCTTTTCATGCTTAACTCTAATAAATAAATAGTTATTGCTCTATACTTGCTAGGACAAAGCACATTGTGGGGAATGGTGTCTACTAAATGATGAATAAGATACAATCTCTGCTCTCAAACACACTCCAGTTCATCAGGGGAGTGAAGACATATACACAAATAACCATGATTAATTTCAATGACAAAGAAAATGCTGTGGTTTCACAGAGAACAGTCACTTCTGATTTGTGGAATTAGCTAAGACTTCTTGAAGGAGAAAACATTTAAAACTAGGCCATGGAGGATACCTGAGATAACAAGAGGAAAAACTTATAAAGGGTAGTTTTTGTGTGAAGAGAGTAAGAGTATCTCCATGTGTCCAGGGCATTATTACAAAAAGTGTCTAGGGAAGGAAGGAATCAAACAATTTTACTTACTTAGCTACTTGCATTAAAGTATACACAGTTTAAAATATGAGTGTTGAAAAAATATATATGATGAGCCCCTGCAGCACATTTTTTTTAAGTGAATTAATGAGGGAAGTGGCAACATGATAAAATCCATTCTAAGGAGAGTAAAATAGGCTGCTTAACATAAAGTCATTAGGGGAAAAATCTCAGGAATAATGTTCAATATTAGATACAAAGTTGGTTAGTATCCTTTAGGGCAATAAAAATGTAACCTTTGGGGTAATCTTTTCCAGTGGACAGAAATCATGTGTTACTTATCTATCTTCTAAAAGTTGACATCTAACTTTACAGTCTGGTTCTGATTAATACTAAAACAAAGGTACAATTCCCTAGGACATCAGCTGACTCTCAAGTGAAGTGTTTAATAACGCTCTGGTAGAACTTCAAGAGGGCACATCTAGATAATTTTTAAATTGATTTGTCAACACCACCCAGTTAAGTAGTTATTATCACACCCCATTTGTAGAAGAAACTGAGTCTTCAAGATATTAAGCAAATTTCCCAAATCACACAGCTGATACACTGACAGAAGGAAGATCTTAATCCAGATTTGTCTGATTTCCAACCCATAGCCTTTGAACTACACAAAAGGAACAGTTAATACTTATCATGTTCCAGGCAACATCTAGGTGCTAAACTAAATAAATTAATTCAATATTTAAAATACCCCACCCCCATACATACACACACACATACCAAACCGTGAAATTGTTGGATTCCTACTGCACAAATGAAGTGACCGGGATCCAAAAGAGCAAAAGGACAAAGGGAAGGTAAGGTAGTCAGTGGCAAAAGACCTGGGAAAGCAGCTAGGATTTCAAATTCTAAGTGTGTGTATGTGTGTGTGTGTGTGTGTGTGTGTGTGTGTGTGTGTATTTATATATTGCTCAAAGAATAACACACTTTAGTATGTCCTGAGGATAGGACAGACAAAAGTTATGGAATCAAGTAAGTGTGAATGGAGCAGTCCCTGGGTGGCTCAGTCACTTAAGCATCTGTCTCTTGACTTCAGCTCAGGTCATTATCTCACAGTTCATGAGTTCAAGCCCAACATGGGGCTCTCTGCTGACATGTGGAGCCCACTTGGCATTCTTTCTCTCTCTTCCTCCCCGCCCCTCTCTCTTTCAAAAGAAATAAATAAACTTAAAAAAAATGTAAGTGTGGATGGAGAAGCTCTTTGCATTCTCTGCTTAAAGAACTTGAATTTGATTTTTGTGATTCTTAACCCTTTTGGATCAGATATCAATCTGTGATTCAGAGAAAGTATGGAGTCTTTCTGCTGAAATGTGCATATCTATTTACACACAAAATTTTGCACTTTTTAAAGATACTAAATATTTACTTCTACATAAGGATACCAGTAGGTGGTGAGAACACCCATAGCTGTTTAGACATTAGATTAATCTTCCTATGTGTTGTTTAAGCACATCCTTCAAGCAAATGGGGTTTTGACTAAAACAGGTAAGATGAAAAATAGTGCATTTCTTATCTTCCTCTAGTTAGCACCAGGAACAAATCCCTACTTCACACTGATCCAATTCCAGCCTCATGATTTCATTAAAAACCCACCTTGAGGCACCTGGGTGGCTCAATTGGTTAAGCTTCTGACTTCGGTTCAGGTCATGATCTCTCCATTTGTGAGTTCAAGTCCCACATCAGGCTTTTCATATGGAGCGTGATTCAGATTCTGTATTTCCCTCTGTCTCTCTGCCCCTCCCCTGCTTGTGCTTTCTCTCTTTCTTAAAAATAAGTAAATACACATTAAAAAAAAAAGAATCCACATCTTCCCAGGTAGGACTGAAAAGTCATGAGCATAATAGTGTGGTTGAAGGCATAGACTCTGAAGCCAGATGTCCAGGTTTAAATATCAGCTTTCCTAACTTCTAGTTGTGAGGGATTTTTTTCTTTTCTTTTCTTATCTTTTCTTTTCTTATCTTTTCTTTTCTTTTTATTTTCTTCTCTTCTCTTTTCTTTTGAAAATTCTCTGTTTTAGTATTCTTATCTATAAAAAGAGAATAATGACAGTACTTTCCTATTATGAGGTTTCAATGAGTTTGTATTTGCATTTATATAAAGTGTTTAAAGCAGTGTTTGGCATATAAGCTTTTTGTAAATAAGTGTGCATACACTCCAACTTCTTCCATTTTCTTTTGCTTAAAACATATAAAAACCATGTCTATTAAATACCTAGAGTCTGCAATATCACTTCTTAGGGACTATAAAATTTCTACAACTGTATTTTGCAGGATGTAACTACCTCTCTATTCTTTTAAAGATCTTAAGAATATATAAATGACACTCACTGCAGATTAAAGAATATTAGCCTTCTGAAATGTGAAAAAAATATTTTTCCTGTTCCTAAAATGGAGATATCAGCTATAAATTACTTTTTGTCTCTATAGGCTGATATAATTTCACTTAAAGTTTCTTGGTACTTCCTGACTAGTTAATTATGTAATGTTAAATATGAGTTCATTAGAAAAATATATACCTAATGTATATTCTTAACTGCTAACCATTATCTTACTGTACTTTGTCTTTTGAATTATTAAATTAATAAACTCTACCATTATCTTAATTGGGGCTTTACACCTTGATGATTCTATCTCATGGAATTAATTACCATTTTGTTTCTCAGCATCTCGGTATAAAAAATCTCCAAGTCCCATAAGTGCTCATGGTATTTCATTGAAAATATAGTTTATGACTTCATTTTTTGGTTTTTATGATATAATCATAATCTTAAAAATTCTATAGTTTTAAGCAAGGAGCAATCTGAACTTTATGCATTACTCCAATTATAGGAAGCATTTCCACTCAGTATATTAATTTCGATAAAGAAAAACCTGTCTCATAATACCCAATTTGACCAAAAGCATACAAATTTGCCTTTCAGAACATTTTCTTTTGTGGGTTTAATGCTGTATTAGTACGTCTGGGTTTCTTTTTCATAAGCTTGGATAATATTTAACATTTATTTAACTCACTCAGAAAATGTGAGTCCTCAAATATTCTAAAGATGAAAAGACCATACATAATTTCACAACACTATGCAAACATGATATATTGCTCACCTTCTGGAGTTACAAAGCACATAATATTTTAAGCCTTCTTTAATTTTTACTATGTAAAATTTAGGATGTTTATTATTATATTATTTATGATAAGATTTGTAATACAAATTAATTAGAAAAATAAGATACTGATAAAGTGGGGACAGAAGTAGAATTTGACGCAAGCATATTGATAATTCTATATATTTTACAAAAAATAGATTTTTAATATTTACGGAGGAGGGATATAAAATTAGATAGATCACTTTCAATGGGCACAGAGTGAAATTCATTTTTTGACTGAAGATACTGTTACTGGTCAGATTATAAATATATTTCAGCAGGTTGCATGTTTCTAAACCAGATTGCCTTCCTAAGTTAAATTTCAATAGGTATGCTCATATTTGACCAGTAGAGGGAGCTCTGAAAAAGCTTAGTAAATAGAAGAAAAGTTGAAGTTAATATAAAATTCTAAGTAAAAATTATTAACAATACTTGGGTCATAAATTAATACAATTTTACCTTGAAAGTCATGTGTCTTTTGAAATCCTTTAGATGGTTAATATGCTTTCTTTATTTTATATATATTTAATAATTATTTTATTTTAAAGAGCTTTAGATATGTATGTCATTTGTTATTGTCTGTATATCCCATTAAATTTATATATAAATTTATTTAAACATATCTGGGCTTTTATATGTTATTTTATATTCTTATCCTCTCTGTTTTATGTATGCTATATTTGCATTAACAGTTTGTAAAATGTGATACTATTAAGTCATCAGGAACTTTATTGTTTAAAGTTGTGCTTATTGACCCAGTGGGTCTAAATAAAACTGGACTAGAATAAACATAGTTCTATAAAAGTTTAGAACTACCCAATGGCTGTGGCTATTTGATAAACAGTTGATATTTAGTGAGTATTTATTGGAATCTTAATGTACTGGGTACCCTAATAAATATAAAAGGGATACAACCAAGTGAAAGTGTTCTTAGGAGCACAGAGTATCTGTAATGGCAGAAAGAAAGAATTTAGGACCAGAGCTTGGTTTCTGGGAGTTGTGTTAGAGGCTTTACTTTTGAGATAAACATCTTATTCGGATACAATGATTCATGGATATCAGGCTCGATTTAAGGATAATACTGAAGGCAAATTTTCCTAACCTGTTGCTGAATCCCAAGTATTCAATAAATAACCCCCTTTTCATGTATATACACCAGAGCTAGTAAACACACACAATTCATAATCTATATTTCCCAAATCCAAACATTTCTGAAAGTTGATATTATTTTCCACATAATTCACTTTATGGTGAACCTAGACTGACCCACACTAATTAAGCAGTAAGGTGTGACTTCATTTGAAATGAAGTTACCTATAAAAATAAAATAAACGTTGGAAGAAAAAAAAGGGGCGCCTGGGTGGCGCAGTCGGTTAAGCGTCCGACTTCAGCCAGGTCACGATCTCGCGGTCCGGGAGTTCGAGCCCCGCATCAGGCTCTGGGCTGATGGCTCAGAGCCTGGAGCCTGTTTCTGATTCTGTGTCTCCCTCTCTCTCTGCCCCTCCCCCATTCATGCTCTGTCTCTCTCTGTCTTAAAAATAAAATAAACGTTGGATGAAATGAAGTTACCTATAGTCACTATATTTTATACCATATAAACATCCATCTTTTTTGAGAAATGCTTCAAACCATTTATTTTGCTTATATTCCCTCTTTTACATAAGCATGAACAAAATACATAATTTAAAAGCCATGTCTACAGTGTCCAAGAGCTTTGTCACTAAATGTACAAGAACAATTTTAATGTCTAAGAAGCAGGGGGCTCTGTAATGCTAAAGATCATCCACAATAAAAGACTTAAAAAAAAAAGAAGCATTAGGTAACAGGAGAATTGGAGGACTTTTTCTTTCTCACTGGTATATAAAATAATGTTCTTACAGCTGATGGTGACTAGATAAAATAAACATTTAAGGATCACTATGTCATACCTTAGGAATATATTGTCTATCAATTTCAGTTAGAATATGACTCAAAATCAAGTACAAAATGCCATATTTTCTTGACTGTGAACACCCATCATTTTGCTGAACATTAACATGCTTGATTATCAGGTGCTCATACAGAACCCCATGTGGGTGTTATATCACATCTAATATATGTATCCCATTATAGTTCTAGACTCTGGAAACTTCTGAACTCTAAAAAATTTGGCTACTAGGGTTTTGGATGAAGGATTGTGGCTGTATGACCTATACCTATCTCTAAAATTTTTCAAGTATAACATGATGATCATGTTTAGTTTATGAGGCTAGAAATTATATATGGGTACCTATCATATGGGAATGATATAATGCAGGAATAACCGATCATTAGGTAGACTAATGTGGACTGTTTGAGTCCCGCCCCCCTAATTCATTAAAATTCTAACCCCCAATGTGATGACTTTAGGAGGTGGAGACATTGGGAAGTGATTAAGATAAGATGAGGTCATGATGAGCCCTCATGAATGGGATTAGTGTCCTTATGAAAGCCAGGAGAGGGCTTGCTTCCTCTCTGTGCTTTTGCTATGTAAGGAAAAGAGACAGTCAGCAGTCCCCAACATGGAAGAGAGTCCTCACCAGAACTTGTCCCTGCTGGCATCCTGATCTCAAACATCCAGCCTCCAGAACAGTGTGAATTAAATTTCTATTATATATGAACAATCCAGTCTATGGTCCTTTGTTATAATAACCTGAACTGACTAAGGCACAGAGCAACCCACATGCCACGGTTTATTCCTACACCAAGCCACTTAATTATTAACATCTAAATTATATAAACATTATAACAGCATTATGGGGAACAGCTGTGAATTCTTGCTAACCATAGAGACTACTTCTTTATGAGATGATGACAACTTATTTGGTTATAGATTTATCCCATCAATTCTGGCATCAATTTACATCATTCAGTAGAACATAGAATGATATAGGTTCACATATCATGAAATACTGTAAAATCAATTAGATAATAGGTGACAAAGCAAAGAGAAATGATTCAGAATAATTGTAGAGTGAAGGCTGATGATAAAATAATTTATAATATATGTCATAGATTTTTTAATGATCGTTGTTCTTCACCAATGATTTGATAGATAGGGCAACAGAAATACCACTCGAATTTCTCCTAAAAAATATAAACACTATATTTAAGAATAGCAATGTGGAAGATTTTCTATTCCTGAAAATGAAACATAAGAAAATTGGAGAAAATAAAAACACAGATGTTAATTAAAAGGATCAGTTTAGACTTTAGGAAAAACAATTTTCTAGTAGTTCAGTAATATACAGGTACTCTACAGTTCAAATGTCTTTAATATACGTGTACACCAATAATTTTTGATACATCATTAGTATAGCCTAAAACACACACCCATATTATTTCTTTCTTGGTCCATAACAGACAATTTTCCCACCACCCACCCTCCTAGAATTTTTTAATGGCAACATTGAATACAACCCTAAATTTACAGTTTTAATTGCTATGCACAGAAAAAACTGTTTCACTACTTTTCTAATGGTAACTGAGATATTATACCAAGATACATACATTTCCAAAACAAGATAAGTATAGCACTGACAAGGCATGAAATGGTATGAAAAGAATGGTTTATTAAAGGAAATTTATGTATATGAGCTCAAAATCAGAAACACAGAATAGAATGTGTGTGAGTAAACCCAACATGCTGAATAAATATTTTCTCCTAAAAGCGCAGTCATTCAATTTTCATTAAATACAAAACTTGCAGTTATTTCCAAGGTTACCTCTACTTTTCTTCTTCTTTTTAATGACAGACTGCTTTTGTCTTTTCTTTGTCTCACTTCTTTTCCCACTGTGGGACTTGTTTATTTTCTGGTCACAGTTTTATTTTGGTTTTCCCCGCTGTGTTGGTGTTAAAACAAATTAGTTTAATATATTTTCCTAAAGGTAGCTGACTTAGATTTTTTTCTTTCCTATGGATAAAGATAAAAATGGTTTAATAAATTTATTTTAAGGTAGTTGAGTTTTAGTGCCTGTGTGACTTACTTCCTGCTGAGGAATCTCAGTGTGCCACAGTGACATATTTTGAAAGATGCCTGAAGAGTTGGGCTGTTGTTTTATGTGATCAGTATACTGAAGTCATGCAGAGTTTTGTTCACTTTTCTTCTTTTTACATTTTCCTTCCTTTCCTTTTCCTTCCTCTTCTCCCCCTCTTTTTCCTTCACACTCCCACCTACAAGAACCACTTGTGTTAGTTTTTTTTCCTGTCTTCCATTTACTTAACTAATAGAATTATCCTCAGTAAAGAGCATATAGATTTTTAAAACTGACCTACATTCTTTAGTAAATTTCTACTTCTGATCAGGCTGACATGGGGATTTCTCAAGATGGTGTTTTGAGCAATAGAAAAACAGAGAGCAGAGATTCTAGGCACTATTCCAGCCTCAGGAACAACAGGCCAGAGTAGTCTCCTGGCCCAGGCAGCAGGTACTTGGAACAGAATGATATACCATGGGAATGATAAAGTCTCTGTACAGTGCTTCATGCTTCTTCTCTGCCTGTGCTCTCATTACAGCCCAAGTAAGTCTAATTTTAGAACCCTCCTGTTTATTACACTTCTGTGCAAATTATAGGCATTCCTTGCATACATGATTAGGAAGATTCCTAAGAAAACTGTATGTCAGAACTTTTCACCTCATTCCTTTGGAAAGTCTCTGGTATCCAACTCTCTACTGTGTCTACCAGTCTCAAAGTTCTCTTGTGCTAGCCTTAACATAGAATCCACCCTTACAGGACAAGGTACAGGCCTCAGGACCCCCTAATACAAGCAATTTACTGCCATTTCTATATTTAAGTAGAGATTTGTCTAGCATAGACAAGCACATACAATTCCCAAATTCTTCTGCTTTCCTGCTAAAGCCCACAAGAATGCTCTCCCATGGCCAAATCCCCACACTTGTATTCTTTGGCTGCCTTGCTAAAATCAATAGTTATGCCCAGACCAAACAAGAGACTCTTCTAAATCACCTGGCTCTAGTGGTCAGATGGGCTTCTATTCCTGTATCCCAGGTACTATAACAATCAGAGAAACTTATTGGTAGGTTACCATCAATATGGCACAACAGAGACAGCAGACTAAAATACACCCCCAGTATTCCTGTGAAAAAGATCTACTTACTTATCCTGGAGCTTCAGCCTGAAGGGTAGGCTTCAAGTTTGTCACACATATAAAGGCTGTTGAAACACTCCCAGGAAGTTTGAGTTGGGAGATGCCATAATTTTGCTATTCCTAGTCTTAACTATAACTTGTTGGTACCTCCCAGAAAAAAGCCCATATACTCATCTAAAATCTTCATTGTTTTTTGTAAGAGTCATCCAGGGTATACCTCCAGATTACTTAGTCTGGAGGCTAGAAGAATTTACAACTAATATCCTACATGATGTATATTTTCCTACCTTACAAGCTGCACTCTGAGGGTCTGGCTCCCAATCAGCCTGAAACTAGGAGCTAAATGAGCTCTCTCTGTCTGGAACACCAGGGATCTTAGCATACCCTCAACAACTGAGACTTTTTAAGAATAAGGCAGGATGCTTAGACAACCACAAAGTTTCAAGAGACAACCAAGAGTTAGGTCAATGTCGAATGGAAATATTCATCTTCTATACAAGGTGGCTCTTTTAAGGCTGAGAGAAGTAGCCGTTTCACCTAACACATAGAATCATACACAGAGAGTAAATAAATAAACTTTAAAGAAAGAATCAAAAACAGAAAATCAAGCAAAATGAGGTAACAGGGAAATATGCTCCAACTGAAAGAGCAAGATAAAACCTCAGAAAAACAAAACAAAAACAAACAAAAACCTTAATCAAACATAGATAAATAATTTACCCAATAAACACTTTAAACTAATAGTCATAAAGATGCTCACTGAACTGGGGAGAATAGTGGATGAACATGGTGAGAATTTTAATAAAGATACAGAAAATAAAGGAAAGTACCAAACAGAAGTTATGGAGCTAAAAAATACAATTAAATTGAAAAATATCCTTGGCAGGTTTAATAACAGATTAGATGAAGCAAAAGAAAGGATGAGTTATCAAGAAGACAGAGCAGACAGAACAGTGGGACATACTCAAATAGAGTAACAAAAAGAAAAAATATATATATAATGAAAAAAAGAAGATAGCTTAAGGTACCAATGGGGCAACATCAAGTGGAATAATTTGTGCATTATAGGAATCGTAGACATAGAAGAGAGAGAAAAGGGGGCAGAAAATTATTTGAAGAAATGGCTGTAAACTTCTCTAACCTGGGTATGGAAACAGACATCCAGATCCAGGAAGCCCAGAGATCCAAATAAGATGAAGATAAAGAGATTAACACCAAGATGTAATTAAAATGTCAAAGTTAGAGAAAGAGAGAATATTAAGAGCAGCAAGAGGGGGCTCCTGGGTGGCTCAGTTGGTGAAGCATCTGACTCTTAATTTCAGCTCAGGTTATGGTCTCATAGATCCTGGAACTGAGCCCCAGGTTGGGCTCTGGGCTGACAGGATGGAGCCTGCTTGGGATTCTCTCTCTCCCTCTCTCTCTGCCCCTCCCCTACTCATTCATGCTCTCTCTATCTCAAAATAAATAAATAAGTAAACAAAAAAAACAGCAAGAGAAAAACAACTTGTTTCATACAATGGAACCACTGCAAGACTATGAGATTTTTCAGCAGGAACTTTGAAAGCCAGATGGGAGTGGTATGATATATTAAAGGTGTTAAAGAGACTTCTTAAAGCTGAAAACAAAGGCTGTAATTAGTAATAAGATAATAAATCATATGAAAATATACATCTCACTGGTAAAGGTGAATATAGAATAAAGGTAGTATATTAACCACTGATAAAGCTGGTATGAAGGTTAAAAGACAAGAGTAACTTAACTATGATAGTTAAGGCATACCCAAAATTAAAAAAAGATATAAAATGTGACAACAAAAACATAAAATGAGAGGAAACTAAAGTAATACATACTTTAGACTTAGACTATAGTTAGACAATACTTAGACTGTTATATAGAGAGAATATTATATGTGATCATCCTGGTAACCAGAAAGCGAAAACCTATAATAGTTATTCAAAGAAAAATGAGAAAGGAATCTAAACACAACACTTAAGTCATCACACTGCACAGGAAGAAAGCAAGAGAGTAAGAAAGAACAGAGAGAAACAATAAAACAACTAAAAAAGAACTAAACTGGCAATATGTACACACTTATCAATAATCACTTTAAGTGTAAGTGGACTAAAAATTCTTCAGTCAAAATACACAAAGTCGCTGAAAGGATTAAAAGAAAAGAAAACAAGGCCCATCTATATGCTTCCCTTAAGATATATATGATTAGATATAGGTTATAGATAGATATATAGATAGATATAGATATAGATGATATAGATAGATATAGATGATATAGACATATAGATATAGATATAGATACAGATATATGCTGCCCACTTCAGATGTAAGGACACACACAGACCACAGACTAAAAATGAAGGGATGGAGAGATATTCCAGACAAATGGAAATCAAAAGAAAGCTGGGGTAGCAATACTTATATCAGACAAAATGGACTTTAAAACAAAGACTGTAATAAAAGATAAAGAAGAGTATTATATAACGATAAAGGGATCAATCCAATAAGAGGATACAATATTTGTAAATTTTTATGCACCTAAAATAGGAGCATTGGATATATAGAGCAAATATTAACAGATCTAAAGGGAGAAATTGATGGCATACAATAATAGTAGGGGACTTTAATAACCCACTTACATCACTAGATAGATTATCCAGACAGGAAATCAATAAACAAACATCGGAACATCAGCCTTAAATAATCCATTAGACCAGATGGACTTGATAGACATATATAGTACATTCCATCCCAAAACAGCAGAATACACACTTTTCTAAAGTGCACATGGAACATTCTTCAGGGTAGACCATATGTTAGGACATAAAACAAGTCTCAGTAAATTGAAGAAGATTGGAATTCTATCAAGCCTCCTTAGTGACTACAATAGTATGAAACTAGAAATCAATTAGAAGAAGAAAACTAGAAACAAATCACAAATATATGCAAATTGAACAACATGCCACTGAACAGCCAGTGGGTCAATGAAGAAATCAAAAGAGAAATTAAAAAAAATACCTTAAGACAAATTAAAATGAGAATACAACATGCCCAAATCTATGGGATACAGCAAAATTAGTTCTAAGAGGGAAGCTTGTAGTGTTACAGGTCTACCTCAAGAAAAAAAAAATCTCAATAAAATTTTACACCTAAAAAAAAAATTCCACAAAAAAACTAGAAAAAAACAAAGTCCAAAATTAGTACAAAGAAGAAAATAATAAATATTAGGGAAGAAATAAACAGGGATACCTGGTTTGTTCAGTCATTTAATCATCTGCCTCTTGATTTCAGCTTAGGTCATGATATCACAGTTTGTGAAATCAAGCCCCACTCAGGCTTTGCTTGAGATTCTATCTCTCCCTCTCTCTCAGCCTCTCTCTTGCTTGTGCATGCATGCAAGTTCTCTCTCTTTCTATCTCTCAAAATAAATAAGTAAATAAATAAATAAATAAACATTTAAAAAAAGAAATAAATGAAACAAAGACTAAAAAGACAATTGAAAAGGTAAATAAAGTTAAAAGCTAGGCTTTTGAGAAGATAAACAAAATTGACAAAATTTAGCTAGACTCACCAAGAAAATAAGTGAGACGGATCAAATAAGTCAAAACAGGATTGACCCCACAGAAATATAAACCATAAGTGACCATTATAAACAGTTATATGCCAACAAATTGGATAACCCAAAAGAAATGATTAAATTCCTAGAAGCATACAATCTCCCAAGACAGAATCAAGAAGATAAAGTAAATCTGAATAGACCAATCACCAGCAAGGAGATTGAACTAGCAATAAAAAATATCCCAATAAGCAAAAGCACAGGATTAGATGGTTTCACTGGTGAATTCTACCAAACATTCAAAGATTTAATACGTATACTCAAATTTTGCCAAAAATTTAAAGAGGAGGGAACACTTCCAAATTCATTTTCTGAAGCTAGTATTACCCTGATATCAAAAACAAACAAGTATACCACAGGAAAAAAAAATTAGGATAATAAAAAAAAATCAGGATAATATTCCTGATGAATACAGATGCAAAATTCCTCAAGATATTAGCAAACTAAATGCAACAATACTTTAAAAGGTCATACATTATCAAGTGGGATTTATTCCAGGGATATAAGATATTCAACATCATCAAATCAGTGGCTACCACTCAACAAGGTGGGTTTAGAGAGAACACACCTTGACAAAATAAAGGCCATATATGACAAGCACACAGCTAACATCATACTCAATAGTGAAAAGCTGAGACATGGAACAAGACAATGCCAACTCTCACACTTTATTGTACATAATATTGGAAATCCTAGCCAGAGCAATTATTGAAGAAAAAGAAATAAAAAGCATTTAAATAGAAGAAAAAAAAGAAGTAAAACTATCATTATTTGTGAACAATGTGATTGTTCATGTCAAAAACTCTAACAACTCCACCAAGAAAAACATGTTAGAATAACAAACATACAGTAACATTACAGGGTATAAAATAAGCATAGAACAATCCCTTTTACATTGACATCAATATATAGATAGACAGGCATATATATATATATATATATATATATATATATAGACAGATATATACAGATATATATGATATATATATATAAATATATATACCATATATATATAACCAAAGATGTGAGTATGTGAGATGTGAGATGTGTGTATATAATACAATCATATATATATATATATAACCAAAGATGTGAAAGATGTATACACTGAAAACTATAGGAACTTGATGAAAGAAATTGAAAACACAAATAAATGGACAGATAGTCTCTGTTCATGGATTAAAGAATTAATATTGTTAAAATGTCCTTACTACCCACAGTAATCTACATATTCAGTGAAATTCTTATCAAATTTCCAATGACATTTTTCACAGAAATAGAACAATCCTAAGGGTTTTATGGAAGCATAAAAGATCCTGAATCAATAAAGCAATTGTGAGAAAAAAAAAAAAGCTGGAGGCATTATTCTCGCTTATTTCAAATTATACTACAAAATCATAGTTATCAAACAGTATGGCATTGGAATAAAAACAAACACATAGATTATCAGAATAGAATGGAGAATCCACCCTCCAGAATGGAGGCATAAAAACAAACACATAGATTATCAGAATAGAATGGAGAAACAAACCCTCACTTATATGGTCAATTAATTTATGAGAAAGGAGGTAAGAATATACGATGGACAAAAGACGGTCTCTTTCGTGAATGGTGTTGGGAAAATTGGACAGCTACATGCAAAAGAATGAAACTTGACTATCTTACACTATACACAAAAATTAACTCAAAATGGATTAAAGACTTAAATGTCAGACCTGAAACCATGAAACTCCTACACAGGTGATAAACTCCTTGCCATTAGTTTGGTGATGATTTTTTGTAGCCCTGAAGAAAATGAAAACGCTAATTTGAATATATATATATATATACCCTTATGTTCATTGCAGCATTATTTACAATAGCCAAATATAGAAACAACCCAACTGTCCATTGATATATAAATGGATAAAGAAAATGTGCTATATACATACAATGTAATACTACTCAGCTATAAAAAAGAAGGAGATCTTGCCATTTGTGACAACACGGATGGACCTTAAGGGAATTATGCTAAGTGAAATAACTCAGAGAAAGGCAAATACTGTATGATCTCACTTATATGCGGAATTTAAAAAGTAAAACAAATGAACAAACAAAATTCACGAATATGAAAGATAGAGTAGGGGTCCAAAAGGTACCGAATTCCAGTTGTAAAATGAATAGGTCACAGGGATGTGAGGTGCAGTGTGCTAAGTCAGTAAATTATATGCATGTTTGAAGGTTTCAGGAAGAGGGGATCTTGAAAGTTATTTCAAGAAAAACTTAACAACTTTTTATGGTGACAGATCGTGACTAGACTTGCTGTGGTGATCATTTTGCAGCGTACCCAAGTGTCAAATAATTACATAGTATACCTGTAAGTAATATAATGTTTTGTGTCAATTGTATCACAATTAAAAAGAAAAGATCAGGTATTATGGATTGAATGGTTGAATCCCCTGAACATTCATATGTTGAGTTCCTACCACCAATGTGATGATAATAGGAGGTAGAGAATTTTCAACATATGACAAGTTTAAATGTAAGTCCAGTTTCCTTTGGTTTGTAATCTCCAGAACGAGGGGGAGATGGGAGCATTCTGTGCTCTAATTGTATTGCAAATAATTACTATGGGTACCTTTATTAAACTTGATGCCATGCAACTGGAATCCAAGAGTCAGAATTTTTTCGCTACCCACTTCACAGTGGATAAATGTTTATGAGAAATTTCACGATTCTATGGCTATTGTATGCCAATAACTGCACACACACACGTATTTTATTCTGAGATTAGTATTTCATATTAATACATTATTTCTATTGGGATTAAGTTTCTGTTTTTAATTTTACTTATTTAAAAATTTTTAATGCTTATTTAATTTTGAGAGAGAGACAGACAGAATGGGAGCGGGAGAGGGGCAGAAAGAGAGAGGGAGACACAGAATCTGAAACAGGCTCCAGGCTCTGAGCTGTTGGCCCAACATGAAGCTTGAACTCGGGAACGGTGTGATTATGACCTGAGCCAGAGTCAGACACTCAACTGACTGAGCCACCCAGCACCCCTTTATTTATTTATTTTTAATGTTTTTTATTTATTTTTGAGAGACAGAGAGCGTAAGCAGGGGAGGGGCAGAGAGAGAGGGAGACACAGAATCTAAAGCAGGTTCCCGGGTCTGAGCTGTCAGCACAGAGCCCAATCTGGGGTTTGAACTCAGGAACCCTGAGACCATGACCTGAGCTGAAGTTAAATGCTTAACCCAGGCACTCCTGGGATTCAGTTTCAATTCTACAAAAATGGAAAAGCAATTTATTTCATAAGTATGTCAAATTACATGAATTGAATGTTTAATAATACATGTGAAATTTTTCCATGCACCACTCTTAGACAGCATAAGGAATCGAAATCTCATTAGAACAAAGAGGACAAGTAAGTACTCATGCAGAATGGTGCCACCTTTACCCATGTGTGATATTCCAAGTCTATTTTGGCTTCAGATGGCTGATTATTAAAAGGAAAGGGTCAGGAGGTGTCTCAGCTTGCCTGGATGATCATGACTTACATCATGACCCTGACTTTAGTGGACTCACTCCCCTTTCAATCTCAAAATCATCCAATTCAGAAAATAAAATATATGGTCACCCTATATATGACCCTTTTTACTAAGTAAACATAAAAGAAGTTGTAAGACAAATACTGTCTCTGAGCAAAAGACAAAGTAGCACACTGCCAATAGTGCATTACTTGAAAATAACAAGTAAGGGGAAAAATCTGTTAAATAGGTACATTTGTGTTGTGAAGATAACAGAAGTTATCAATGTTCTGTTTTTTCACTGTTCAATGCTTTACTGATAATTTGGCATAATTAGAGCTCATACTAAAAATGACAACTTGTGCTAGAGAAATGTGAACTGTGAAACCTAAATCTGCTATTTTCCCACCTCTGTATGCTTGGGGGATGAGGTAATAGTTCCAGGACAGGAAGGTTCCATTTTGGTGCATTCACAAAGGTCATGGCACCGCAGAGCCTGAAAAGGTTAACATGCGTTCAAAATCTGGGCCATTAACTTCTTGCTCTTTGACTCACATGTGGGCAACATAAATACAATTTGAATAAAAATATGAGGGCAAAACTCTTTTGATGGACCTGTGACTGTCTTCCTTGTTGAAATTATTCCATGTTACCACAGGGTCACTGCAAACTGAGCAAGGGGGTAGTGAATTACTGTCATCAAATATGCGTAAGTGGAGTGCAACTGTCCATGGCAAATAAGATGCTCTTCATTTATTAGTATTTATATTTTTCTTTGGCCTATTGAAGCATTTAAGGGACTTTATAAACACCAAATTAAAACATTTTTCTATGTAAAAGACGTGGGTATTTGGAAATATAAGGATATTGTAATATTCAATGATAGCCCATTTTAAGATCATATCTACATCTTAAAAAACTTTTTAAAAACACAAAGGTTGTTTATAACCTGGATTAAAAATATCCATATCATAGAGGTATAATTTAAAAAAAACACATTGCTTAAGACACAGTAATTAACAGTGTAGGCACTGACCATGTGTTCTTTTGTGATAACATACATTATGTCATATGGAAAAAAATGATAACACTGTGTCTTAGGGATATACTAGCTGTGTTCAAAAGCTCAAGTGGATCACAGTGAACATATCTGAGTGCTAGGTAATTGATACCAAGCACATCAAAAAAATTTTATACCATCAATATTCAATAAACAATTGGCAACTAAGAAGCAAATAAAAAAGATATGGGGAAATAATTAGTTTGAGTCCTCAGATCAAAATGAGCCCATCGGTGATACAATTTAGCATTCAATGAGCACTTTTCAGTAATGGACAAGAATAATAATAGTTTTTAAAAGCCCAAATTTGTCCTCATGAAAAATTAACGAGAAGCATTTTAAAAGTTCTGAACAAGCAGCAAAAAACCTTTGGAGCTACCTAACATGGAAAAGGTATGGTAGGTTAAAATCCATTAATATATTCAACAGCACTATTAATAAAACTTAGTGAGGAAAATCTCATTCATAAAAGAGGTCGTGTGCAGGGTGTCCGATGATATATAGCTTAAATATCACATTTGGTTTTCTAGTAGAAAAATAAGTTTATAAACTAACTGATTGCATTTTCAAATTTCTCAGGTTTCAGCACAACTTAATAAAAGATTTATCAGATAGAGGAAGAGTAGGAAAACTTCTAGAGATCATGGAAAGTGTTCCCTACTCCTTCCCTTTTTATCATCTATCTAAGCAATCACTACTTCAAGTATGAACAGAAAGGGAAGCAAAGAGTTGAGGGAAGAGAGAAATAAGGAAAGAGAAAGTGTAGGAGAATCAGTGCTGCTCGCTCTATTATGAACATATATTCACTGAATTAAGTATTTTCGTTGAAAATATGTGTTTCATCACAGAGGTAGGAGATAGGTGGAATTAGAAGAGGTCATGTAGTCAAAAATCTTATTCTTAGTAAAAAGCATAAAGGAAAACATGACAGATGTTTTTTTCAGATGTGATATATTGGACAGCATGGGTAGTATAAGTTCAAGTCCACAGGAAAAAAATGAATCTGCTTGATTAGAATTGATGAAGTTAAAGATGGTAATTTTTATCATCCAGTTGTTTGAAAGAGTAAAATAAGAATGGTTACATGGACAGGGAAAACCAAACTTAAAAAGGGGGTCCGCCTGGAGACCTAGTTCACACTGTGCTGATCTTAGTAACAGACAGAATAAGGAGAACCCAACTGATGAAAAAAAAAAAAAAAAAAGCTATATGTGACTTAAGAAGATACATCAGTAGGAAGTTTGAAAAACACAAAATAGTCTTGAAACATTTATGACTAACTCAGGGAATGCATTCATTCATTCTAATCATAGTATCAATGGTTATCAATTATTGAGTATCTGCTATGTGCCTGCCATATAGTAAATGTTCTACACCTATTATTTTCAACTTACTAGGAATCCTACAATGAAGACAGAATTATGTTGATTTTAAAGATTGAGAAACTAAACCTCAGAGAGGTCAGATATCGCATCCAAGTAAAAGCCGAAA
The DNA here is from genome assembly GCF_007474595.2 of Lynx canadensis. Taxonomy (NCBI): domain Eukaryota; kingdom Metazoa; phylum Chordata; class Mammalia; order Carnivora; family Felidae; genus Lynx; species Lynx canadensis. The sequence goes on from NC_044311.2 coordinate 129,139,898, forward strand.
AAAAAAAAAAAAAAAAGGAATCTAGGACTGGAAATGTAGTCTGTCTGCCTCTGCTATGATATGAATTGTCAGCTTTTGATCTGTGACTAGATGTCCCAGATAGACAGTTAGATGCTGGGCTCAAGAGATAAATCAGGTATGTCATTAAATCTCAAGAGATCTACACTCTAATAGATATAAATGACAAACACAGATGTTGCCAGCTCACAAAGATATATGACAGGAAGATGACAGAAGGTCTCAATGAGAAAAGTTCCTTGAAAAAGGATGTGTATTGTCCTAAGTTATGGAGAAGGTCTGGCAAAGTGAGGGGAAAAGAGGACTGAAAGATGTAGATCTTTGGGTGAATGAACAGCATGGAGGAAAAGCTTGACAAGTCATTGGGGGTTTAAGAACATTTGCCTTATTTGGGTAAGAGAGGATTGTATCCAAGGGTAATGCATAATAAGAAGAATTAAAGGATTAGTGAATTTTAAATGTAAATCTCATTCTTGCTTACTTTCTGAATGCTAGCCTTATTTCAGCCACATCAGAATGTTTTTAGCCTCCGAGCTGAACTATATTCTGTGTTTTACAGCTTTCTTGGCACACAGATGCTTCCTTATTCTATCTTTAAGTGCCTTTTGACCCCAGCCAGAGTTTATATCTAATTATTTTTAATATTCCTAATTTTGCCTTTTACAGGCACTTAAAAATGACCTGTTGTTTATGGTTATTATATAAAGCAGAAATGTTTGAGTTCAGGTTGATCCTATTAAGGCAGAAAGGAAGAATGTTTGCTTAATGTTTGTTGATACACCATATTTCTTAAAAGTTATAAGTTTGAGGTGATAACAGTTTTTTTTAATTTTGTTTATTTTGAGAAAGCATGTGCACATGCACATGTAGGAATGGAAGAGGGGTAAAGGGAAGGAGAGAACCCCAAGCATGCTCAGTGTGGAGACCAAAGAGGGAGCCTTGATCTCATGACCCTGGGATCACAACCTGAGAGGAAATCAAGAGTCTAACACTAAACCAACTGAACCAGGGGCCCTGAGGTCATAACGGTTTAAAGAAAAATATTATCTACACTGTCAGAATTTTCTAATTTCATGTTTCTAAGGCAAGCATAAAGTTTGGTTGTTTTCTCTCTTCATCTCTCCTCAACCCCATGGATTGAATTAATTTACTTTAGGACTGAACCAATTCTTTGTTTTAGTGAGATATATCTATATTTCCCTTCCTTCCCAGTTTTTACCCAGACATGTCATGGAAGGGGTGAGCTATGATGGTTTAAGAAAATGAAGAAGGGATCAAATAATGTTAAATGACTAATTAGAAAGGGAGTTGGTCAATCAATTGTTTTGGTGCAAGTGCCAGAAAATAGCGTGCTGGATTTTTAAATAAGATGTTAATACACAAGTGTGAGGACAGTCACTTTGCAGTCATTTAAAGAGATGTCTTAGAATAAAGCAGCAGCATTCATGGAAGACAAAATGGGGGTTCTTTTTGGCTCTAAGTTTACAGGGAGTCAGTGACATGACATTTTTTTGTCAAATATACCCAGAGTATATAGTGAGAGTAATGAAAACAATAATAAGCAAAGATGGCCATAAGAATAGCCACCATTATGGGATGGCTGCTTTGTATCAGGCATTATGCTAAGCTAATTACATCTCATTTAATCCTTACAGTGAGATAGGAGGCATATCAGAGGTACTCCAGAAAGCTGAATTGAGGCTCAGGGCAGTGACTTGAAACGTCAAGAAAATTATGCAGCAAGGTAACATCAGAACTGGGATTTTTGTCCAGGTTTGCCTGACTCAAAAACGTATAAACTTACAGTATTCACAACCAAGGAGTCTATAGTTCAATCAAGCTTTTTGCTGGTAGATTCAACTACAGGATTTCCTTTAGTACTAAAATGTATGGGTGTTGTTGAACTTGTATGTGTTCTAAAATGTGGCACAAGGATGGAAGTGCTTCAAAGCCAGGCTTTGTGGCATTTAGAAGTGTAATTAAAGGCATCAGTGATAGCTTTTTTTCTCAATTATTGTTGAAGGCTAATCATACAAATAGGCATCTCCTGAGATATCAGAACTAGGTCTGATGCAAAAGATTAAGGGAACATAGATTGGGGTTCAACATAAGGAATATTCTGACAACTGCTACTTAGTGAAATTAATTTTTCTGTGTCCAGAAGTAATAGTTCACATTATGCATTGTAATCCAGTTGTGCATTATGATCAATTGGTATATACGTTTTAAGTAGCTAATATTGATCAAATATGGGAAGTTCAGAAAAGAGTGTATCATTTTTTAAGCTTATTTATTTATCGAGAGAAAATATAAGACAGACAGAGAGAGAGAGAGAGAAAGAGAGAGAGAGAGAGAGAGAGAATCCCAAGCAGGCTCTAGGCTGTCAGTGCAGAGCCCGATGCAGGGCTAGAACTCACGAACTGTGAGATCGTGACTTGAGCCAAGATCAAGAGTCAGATGCTTAACTGACTGAGCCAACAAGGCACCCCCAGAAAAGACTGTATTCCCTTTTTAAAATTATTATTTCTTTCTTTCATTTCATTTCATTTTGTTTCATCTCATTTATTTTAAATCCAAGTTAGTCAACATATAGTGAAGAGTGTATTCTATTTGAGGGGGACAGGCATCCATTTTAGCTTGGAGAAAAAAATAAGAGAAATCCAATTAGAAAAGTAAGGGGAGATTATGCAGTTCTTATAGAAAGGAAAAAAGGCCAAAAGGAGAGAAAGAAATCCAACCTAATGATTTGCACTGTATTCCTTCTCAGAAATTTAAATGTAGAATTAAGGTCTGGGAGAACTACACAATCCCATTCCCAGGTGCTCTTGCAAGGAGAGCACCCCCACTCTTGGTAACAGCAGTACAGTGAAAAAAGAAATTGAAATAAACAGTAATTGAAGGCAAGCCCAAGTGTGATTGGTGGGGGGAGGGGTCTCAAGAGAAGTTCTACTTGATGGGAGTAGAATGAAGGCACGCTGAAGCTTAAAAATTATAACACAGTGTGCCGTATAAAAAATGAAATCAACATAGGTGATAAATTCATAGTGGATATTATATCACCCATTCTAGTGGTTTACATTTCACAAAAGGAATTCTCAGGAGCACTAGTGCCCTGGACCAGTGGGCCTAGAATAGCAGGGATTATTACAGCCATTGTTTGTACTGCTCATCCTGAACTTACCTGCCATCCAGCAGCTTTTGGCCCAAGAGTCAGAGAAGGGAGCAGAACAGGTAGTAAACACTCAAAGTAAACAGCCAAATGGCTATTGATTTTAAAAAGTATGTAAATGACTATGTTATACACCTGAAACTAATGGAACATCATGTGTCAACTATACTCCAATGAAAAGAGGGCACCTGGGTGGCTCGGTTGGCTTAGCTTCTGACTCATGATTCTGGTTCAGGTCATCATCCAAGGGTCATGGGATTAAGCCCAGTGTTGGACTCTGCACTGAACACTGAGTGTAGCCACTGCTTGGGATTCTTTCTCTCCCTCTACCCTCTCCTACACTTACTCATTCTGTCTCTCTCTAAACTTAAAAAAAAAAAAAAAAAAAAAAAGATTCACAGATGTAATCACCATGAGACCATCACTAATTGACATGTATGGATGTACACACCATGCAGAAAAATCAGACAAACCTTTCTGGTGGTTTTATACCCTGTGCCTTTTGTTAGGAGGTGAGAAGAGGGGAAGGGTTCAAAACTGCATATGTCCATGGGAGTGCTCTACATGTAATAATCATCTATTTTGTGTATTGCACTTAAAAATAAGGATTGACACAGTTGGTTAAGCATATGACTGTTGATTTGGCTTAGGTCATGATCTCACAGTTCTTGGCCCCATGTTGAGCTCTTCACTGACAACACAGAGCCTGCTTAGATTCATTCTCTCTCTCTCCCTCTTCCCTGCCCCTCCTTCTCTGTCTTTTTCCCTTCTCTCTCTCTTTCAAAATAAATAAATTAATTTAAAAAATAAGGATTGAATATGTTACTCTGGATCTGTGGTCTTTACGAACAGGGACCTTGCTTTGGTGCACTTTACATCTTTTAGCAATGGCCCAGAGTCTGAGATACTCAATACCATAATAAATGTTTGTTGCACTGAATCTATCCCTATAGGTGTTTAAGCAGAATCTTGACACTTTGGCAGGAATGTTCTCATAAGTTAAGTTTGTTTCTTCCAAAAGACAAAAACAAAAACAAACAAACAAACAAAAACAACTTTGATTAATTCTATTAGTCAATATGGTTATGTCTTTATATTACATTGTTCAATATTTCAAAATATTTCAAAAAATGTTTTAACATGCCTCATTGTTACCTTGTAGGTATTGCTTGCCCAAAGTGAAGACATTTGGTTGCATCATCCCTAATATGTTTGGAAGAGAGGCAGCCCATTCTTTATCATATTTTTAAAAAGTAGGTTTCTGGAGGACAAAGTGTAAATGCAAAATTATAAACACAACTTTTATTTTGGATGAAATGTAAGTTACTTAGAAGAGGGGGAAACACTCATGTTACTTGTAAGAAATTGTTTTTAAAGAAGGGGCATCATTACCCTAATGATTCAGTGTGGTATTATAACATATAATATTTCAAAATCAGTATTGTCATAGCTTGGAGCAACTTATAGCTTCATTATGACATTTTCTTCCTCACAACACAAGCAAAATAGTTTTTTTTTTCCTTCTAACATAAGTGATTTTGAAACTCCCCAAATAGTACTTGAAGATTTTCATGCTTCTTGGAATAAATTATGTTCTTTTATTTCTAAAACATGATGCAATTCTTGAGAAGTGTCAGAGGAGAAGTAAAACCCTAGGGAAGCTATTAAGAATTCATCATTTCTAATTCATACGGGAATGTGAATTCCACAAAGTGCAACTATCACAACAGAGTTGTTCTTAGCTGGGTTTATTTGAATACATTATCTTAAACAGCAAAAGAGGACATGTAGCTTCACATTTTTTGTTGTTTTTATGGCAATTGCTATCAAGTTCGACAGGAATTAGTTCAAACAGTGTCTACCTCTCCATTATCAGTATACCAATTATTTTGAAGCTTTGATACTCAATTGCTGTATTTAAACAAAGTAAACCAGAAGATTTTAAAAATCTAGCAACAAAACTGAAAATCAATAATGAGGAAGGCATAAGAGGGGCACCTGACTGGCTCAGTCAGTGGAGCATGCAACTCTTGATCTCGGGGTTGTGAGTTCGAGCCGTGTTTTGGGTGTAGATATTATTTTTTAAAAAAGCAGAGGATATAATACATGGTAGAAATAAAACAAGAATTCTTTAAAAAGGAACTTCAAGATGACAGAGTAGCATTGAGTAGTAAGTCTAGGATAATTGTCAGATCAAATTAGAATAAGAGGTCAAATTCCAAGAATATAATAAAACAGATGCCACGCATTAATTTTGATGAGAATATATCAGCTTGGGAGCAAAAGGGGAGATCTATTGCTTCTTAAAGTAAGAAAAATGGTACTAATTAAAAACTTAAAAATCAAAACTTAAAAATCTCCCCAGAAAGTCCCACTCAGGCAGGAACTAAATTGATTGAGGTGTGATTTAAGAAGCTGACAGGATATTAAAAAAAAAAAAAAAAAAAAAAGACTCCATTTGACTTTGCTTTAAGTTAGGATCCTTTGAGTGGTATGAGAATCATAATATTAAGCCCATAAAACATGAAGCAAAATCCTACCACATTAATTTGCTCTGCAGAGGCAATACTTAAATGGTTATAACTCTCTAGAGGCTTTTTGACAGATTCTAATTTTTAGAGTCAAGCTTGAAGTCAATCACTGCAAGTTTAATTATGGCTACCATAGACTATAGATGTCATCAACCTTGACAATATAAAATTAAAAGTATACTGCAGAAGTGGGAATGTGAGGGAGGAGAGCTTGTAAGATAGATGAAATAATAGGATGCTAGTATTATTTTCCTACATGGTTTATGGGTTCAGACATGCTTAAAATATGGAGAAGACAAAAACATAGGGTCTTTGTCATATTATTTAAAGCCATATAATAATCAGTGGAAAGATTAAAATATTGAAAAAAGTATGTAAAAACATAGCAAATAGAAGGTGAAAGTGTACATAAGCTTAATACTTATCTTTTAATACAAGAAATAAAAAAATCTAAAGATAATGTAATAAAAGCATAGATTGTTGTTAGAATTATGGAGATGACTATGAGAACAAATAAAAAAGGTGAAAATATGGTTTCTATTGGGATGGATGTTGGGTGGGGTTTAGGTCAGGCTATTGTTTGCCTGTTCAGGATTTACTTAATAAAAATAATAATTAGGGGTGCCTGGGTGGCTCAACTGACCATCTGACTCTTGATTTCTGCTCAGATCATGATCTCAGGGTTTGTGGGATGGAGCCCCTGCATCAGGTTCTGTGCTGGCAGCATGGAGCCTGCTTGGGATTCTGTCTCCCTCCCTCTCTGCCCCTCCCTGGCTTGTGATTGCTCTCTCTCTCTCTATGAAAATAAATAAAACTTAAAAAAAAAGATTCTATCCCTTTCTCTCCCCCCCTCTCTCTCCTCACACTCTCTCCCTAAAAATAAGCAAACAAACAAACAAATAAATAAGAATTGTATAATAACATAAGGTGAATTAGTACACATTCCCCTAAAATGCAGATCTATGACATACACGTGGATTCCACGCCTACCAAAGCTGCTGTCACATTATCTTCTGAGACAACTAAAGCTTTTGGTAAAATGAACATATGCATTTTTTTAGTTACATGGAATAATATCAGCCATGGAAGGAACTAAATTCATCAGAAAAAATCAATTAGAAATGCTTAAATATCCTACCCCAAATCAAACACCACCCATTCCATTTAATAATGGAATATTCCACTTGTAATATGCATGTGTATCGATTATCGCAATACAGACATATTCACTGAATCTAGTATCCTGAATCACTCATGTATATTTTGGCTTTCTTCCCTTCACATTTAACAATAAGAACACCCTCTCCCCCTTTTTATACAAACAACTTACTGATTTTGGTTTTTATTACTCTTTTATTTTTACTGAGTAAAAATACCTAACTTTCTTTCCTTTCAGAGGGTTAAGAGTTACAAAGTTACATACTCACCTGCCTCCAATTTCTTCATGTCCAAGGGGAAAACTAATGAATGATAAATTTCTTCGTTAATACATATAGCTTGGAAATAGGCTACTAATTGCAATAGTGAGAATTCCTAGTAGGAGATACTAATGTCTTCTGAGGGCTACTGTAAGTGAGGTTCTCTCAGGGTATTAAACTACTCTTCTCTTTGAAAAGCCCTTAACAAATTACTGGTTGCCTTGACCACACTGATATGGTAATGACTTTTAGAAAATTAATAGTTACTATCCTAGGTGCCTACAAAAGAGTAAAAAGGTCAGCCTAAACTTCATTTTTTAATTTAAGTGATGGGAAATTTACTGAGGCATCTTAATGAATTTTAGTCTTTTTATAGGTTACCCCTCTGCAAAGCATTTGAGGTTTAATTCCAACTGACACTGAGCATAATCCATATACTATGTTCTCATTTCTTGCCATTTACAACCAAAGATGAGGTGTGTGTGTGTGTGTGTGTGTGTGTGTGTGTGTGTGCATGCGCGCGCGCACAATATGTCTTGGGCACCTCTCCATAAATCTTGTCCATGTCCCTACTTTGGAAAACTCATCTGATCCCTTAATAAGTGCTCTGAAAAAGTTGCATGCATTTGTAATCCTATCCCTCTTTCCTATACTTCAAATTGTTTGCATAGCTCCTGGAATAGATGAGGTATTTCATATCATCTCAATTAAATTTACTCTATTTCATAGAAAATTTAATAGTACTGACCTTGATTTATTTATTGTTCATTTTGGGCAAATATTTTCTATACAACAAACATTTTACACTTTTAAATATAGCTCATTGTTTTCTGGTGACAAAATTAGATTTGAACCACCTGCTTGTTGTGTGCAAGCATCAACATCAAATTCACAGTTCATCATGCCATAAATACTCATGCCTTGGGAACTTGCCAGACACATGCCTTTTCCAGTAATGTGATTTCAACCCGATTCCCTACTATAAAATTGTAACTCAAGGAGTTAGCTAAACCATTCAGAGCAGACACTTAGAAATGTGCCTTTTGATATAAAATTGTGCATAAGATGAAGGCCTTGCTCAATCTTAAATAAAATTAAATCAATTAAATACCCGAAGCCTATCATTATATAAAAGAAGTTTCCGTACACAGTTGTCAATCTCATTTCAGGTGAATACTAGATGATGGAGCTTAAGAAAGTGGGGCATACTGTAAGTAGGGGAAGATAAGAAGGCTGTGTATAAGCAGTTTACATAGTGCTGTTTCCCTTTAGATACACAGTTGCAATATAGGGCAGCAAAGTGGGACACTAAGCAGGAGACAGTGAGTGATTATCCGGGGTTTTAAATAAAAGCATATGTTACAAGACATATACCTTTGTTTCTATTTTCATTTTTGTTATTCCAAAAATAAAACATAGTCCTGTTTAAAAAAAAAAGTGTAAACAGCAGAAAAAAGCCCCCCTCTCCCAAATTAAATGTGCTGCTGTAACTCACATCCTATCTCTTCCTGATGGTAATTTTTATTAAGTTTCTTTCCTGACATTTGCTGATACATGTGTATATAATTACTTTTCTTTAAAGGGGGGGGGAACCCTATTCTTCGCTCTGCCTTTCCAAAAAAGAGTCCCCTTTTCTCTAAGATTTCTCCATATTATATTTATAGATTTAGCTCATTCTTTTAAACAAGCCATAAAATATTTCATTGTATGGCTCTACCAATAATTGTTTAGCTAGCCCCTCTAAATAGATATACAAGTTTGCACGTGATTTACAAACTATGCTAAAATAAAATGTTTGTGTATGTCCATGTTTTTCTACATGTTAACCTCCTTGCAGTAAAATTTCTGGGTCTCCTGCTGTGTGTATTTCAAACTTCAGTAAATATCCCCAATTTCTTACACTAAAAAAGTCTAACTGCCTGTCCCATTGTACTCCAGGGCTGTTTCTCATACCCATAATGATAATGAATATTATCAAACATTTTAATATCTGCCAGTCTGATATAGAATTGCATTGTTTAGACTAATGGGGAAAACTTACCATCTTCAAAAAGTTCAGCAAGTTTTAATACAACAACCTCCTCTTAATCTATTAGTTTAAACGTGTCTCCTCACATTTACATTGAATCAGAAAGGTCTTTTTTTTTTTTAATTTTTTTTCAACGTTTATTTATTTTCGGGACAGAGAGAGACAGAGCATGAACGGGGGAGGGGCAGAGAGAGAGGGAGACACAGAATTGGAAGCAGCCTCCAGGCTCCGAGCTGTCAGCCCAGAGCCCGACGCGGGGCTCGAACTCATGGACCGCGAGATCGTGACCTGAGCCGAAGTCGGACGCTCAACCAACTGAGCCACCCAGGCGCCCCAATCAGAAAGGTCTTAAGGAGGGAAATCTATACACTAATTGGCTGAAGATAACAGATATATTCTGAAACTTTAAATGTATGAGGACCCATAGTGATTGAATGATTTTAACATTGTTTCACATAAAGGTAATAAGATTTAAGATTTTCAGAATCCTGGTCAATGTCAAACAGCTTATTAGTAAAGTAGACTTTAATACCCAATGTCACTTTTTCTACTCAGAAATATCTTTTTACTGACCCCAACACTCCAATGAAACTCCAAGTTCACAATGACCGTCTTGTCATTAAATCCATAGGGCCCTTTTACACTCTTATTAAAATCTTGGTAGCATGTAACACCATGGTCTACTCTCTCCTAGAAAGGCACCTGCCCTTGGATTCCAAGTTCCATATCGTTTGGTTTTCTGCTGCTATTTTGGTCACTCTACTTGGGATCCCCCAGAGATACCTCTTCTCGTGCCCATCCATAAAATCTTGCTGCTCCTCAGTGCTCTTTTTCTGACCCCTTTACCCACTCTAATTACAATTCTTAAAAGATTGTTTCCAATCTTTGAGTCCTTCATATATATTTATATGTTGATGGCTCATATTTATATTTTTATCCAAATTCTCTCTCAAGACGTTACATTGTAATTATGTCCTATCGTCACATCCAAATCAAGTCTTTTCTTACTAATACTCTTCAGTATCTTTCTATTGCTATTAAAGTCTGAAGTTACTTAATATATTTCACAAGACTTGTTATGATGTTTCCAGACTAATCTCTCCTGTTCCCATTACCTAAACTCTTAGTAACAAAACTAAACAGAACCAAAAGGAGCTACTTTCAATACCTCAAATATCCATGCTTTGATCCTTTCAGTTAAATTGGGATATCACTGCCTCTGAGATCCACTCAAATATGGGTTACCTATTCCACATGGGTTTGCAGTAGTGTTTATAATATGATGGTTACCATACTACATGTAATTGCTTGCTCAAGTGGGTTTTTTTGTTTGTTTATTTGTTTGTCAGTTTTTACTCCTCTCAATAGACTAAGTCTGTAAGAGACCTGTTAGTTTTTTTTAACTCTTTATCATACGATGAAACACAAATGAGTTGTTCAATCATTTGTAGTGGATTAATTATATGAAAAAGGAAGCTGAAGCCGAAACTCCACACCCTCAACAGTCTCGGGCTACTTTCTCTAAGCTGGTTGTCACCCAGATAAATCCTTCCATGTGTGTAGTAGCACTACTTTAAGGGTCAGAATAAGTGCTATTACCTGGGCACCTGGGGGTTCAGTTGATAAAGCATCTGACTTCGGCTCAGGTCATGATCTCACGGTTTGTGAGTTTGAGTCCCACTTCAGCCTCTGTGCTGACAGCTGAGAGTCTGGATCCTACTTCAGGTTCTGTGTCTCCCTTGCTCTCTGCCCCTCCCCCGCTTATGCTCTGTCTCTCTCTTTCTCAAAAATAAAGAAAAACGTCTTTAAAAATGTTATTACCAAGTGAATTCTAGCTAATACACTTCAAATCTGGATTGTTTTTTATCAATTACTTTATTCATTACATGTTACCTAGGAATATTGGAAGATATTATCACCAAAATATGTTATTGCTTCTAATTTAAGTTTGTTTTCCTCCCTAAATGCTGTGAATGAATTCTTGAAAGACTGTATGCATTAAACATGTGACACATGAGAGGGAGCTCACATTTGACACTGCAGTGTTCGTTTTGTAAAGGAGACACACAATAAACGTTTATCAACTACTATGGCGAAGATACATTGTGAGATACAAAGAAAGCAAAACTAAAATATAAGGAGAAACCACGACAAAACCGTACAGGGAGTCAACATCAAGAACTTTATAAATTCAGTCATATGTTGATTGCCTTATTTATATATAACATTGAAAAAATTGTTAGATTATGCCAGGAAAGATTCTACAACGACACAAAGAAGGAAAGAAGGGAGAATAATATTCAGAGTAAGAGAAAACATATTTACTTTTACCCATATGGAGCTTGAAATGATAGTGTTTTCAAATATTTGATAACTGTCAGATAGACAGATAGGCCACATCTAGGACTCAAATTGGGGAAAGTTTTAAGAAGCCAAGTGCCAATTAAGCCTGAGGAAGAATTTTCTATTAAATGAGTCTACGTGAAAATGAAACAGGCTGCCACTGGAGGAAGTGATCCACTATCACTGACGATGCTTCAGTGCATTGTTGATGGCCACTTATCAAGGTTGATGCAAAGGAAATAGGATAAGTGAGAGGAAAGTGTTTATTGATGGGATATTCTGAGGTGCAAGGATGTTTCCTGCTCTACTTGGTTGCATTGAAATATCAACTCGATTACAATCACTAAGTAATTTAATTTTAAAATCCTAGGAACAAACAGAGCATTCTCACAGGAGAGTTGATGGCTTTCTCCCTGCTATTGCATTGGGCATGGTCTCAGAAAAAATCTCTATAGAGGCTACGGGATGGCAATGCAGTTAGTTTTAATAATTACATGTAGAGGCAGTAAAATTTTATACCACAGCTATTATGATCTGCTCTTTGGGACGAAGATTATAGAAAAGGATGGGGATCCTGAGTAAAGACTTTGGGGGGAAAGAATTCAAGAATTTGATACGTTTGCTTCTGTGACATTTAAGATTTGGAACAAATTTGCAATTCATGCCAATTTTGAAAAATCTCCAATTAAAAGTTGCAATGAAAAATTGCATTTTATAAATAACTTGACACTATTAAGTATCATATTTAAAACATTAAGTTCCTATTTTTAAAATATTCCTCTTGCACCATGGCAATATTGTGAGATTGAAAACCACAACATTTATTAAGAAATATCTTGATATGTTAGTGATCCATAGTGTCATGAATATCTGTGAAACTTTTTCAGAGAATTTTTTAAGAATTCACTCTTACGTTGCTGTACTATTATCTTCATAATTATATTCCATCTTATGTTGTTACTACACTTTGTACACGTTAGAAAGTTGAGAACTGACCCAAGTGTCGATTTATGCACCCCCTGCCCCCCAATCTCCACTCTAATCTGAAGGAGGTTATGCATCCATGGTTATGGAGGTTATGAAGGAGGTTATGCATCCATGATCATATTTTATGACAAGTGAATGCTCTTATTTAAACACTTTCCTCAATTTTCTTTGTCACTGGTGCCCTCTCCATCCCACACCCTCAATTTCTCAGTATAAACAGACAGCAAAATCCTAGATATGGTGAGAAATGACTGTTATCTGTCCCATCTTCTCTATAATTTTATTGTTTCCTCCTTGACTTCTCCACTCAATTTTACAAAAATCTCCCTCCAATCACCACCAATAAGAATGATAGATGAAGAACTGTTTTTCTTTCTATATTTGCTTCCATATTTGTTTTTTATTCTTTTTATGAAATGTCCACTCTTGACCACTGCCACTGATAGGTGTCTGGAACTCTCACTTGTCATCTCTATTGTTCACTGGTGTCCTTCTCTTACCAACTCTCAAAGGCAGGGTACAACCTACTCTATCTTCCAATCCTAATCTCCACCTCTCAGTATTTACAGGGCTGGAAGCTGATTCAATTAGAAAAACAAAAATAAAAAACAACTCAGAATAAATATTGACTACAAAATTTCATTTCGTTATCAGAGTCTAGAAAATGTCAGCACCATAGTACGCTCTCAATGAATGTTGAATGAACTGAATGTGAATAAACACTCTCCTTTTAACTACTGTTTCTCTCCAACTGGGAGATGGAGGAATCAATACCAATTAAAAGAAATATTCTGAACATCCAAACACAACATGATAAATTTACTTAGGCCAGTAATAAAGTAGTGATTTTTGTATACACACCATTCTAAAGAAGTGAAAAGGTGATTGATTTAGGAATATGGAATGTTATTAAAAAGATACCGATCTCTATCATGTGACTTGCTTTGCATGACATTAAAACAAATAATCCAATCTTACCAGGCCTGTAACAGCAATCATATGATGTCCATCATAGAAGATGTGCAGTTCTTATCCCCATAGCAACATCTGTAGTACTTATGCTAATCACTTTAAATTAACCTTGATATGAAAAAAAAAAAAAAGTACCCTAGGGATATTGTTGTTGTTGTGGCGGTTCAGATGAGTAACGTGATTTTCTCATAAAACTCCACAGCAAAATTAGGATGATAACAAGATCCTGTTAGCAAAATTTTTAAATATGCACTGGTTAAACCATAACAACAGTACTAGCACATGGTAATTAGAGGTATCACAGATAATGAGCTGCCTTATTGATTATTGCCCTTGTATAACCCAGCATAGTTTAAGTAGAGGAATGTGCTTAGAGTATTTTGTACTTTAAAACCACGAGATAATGATAATTTTACATTTGTAATGTTAAGTTTCAGTATGGATTTAGTGCTCTCTCTTTTTTATAGGAATATTTTCTATAGTCATCAGAGCTTAAAAACAAATTTTACCCAACTAGACATAGATCTATGGGGTTAAAATAACAACAACAATAACAACAAAAATCAAAGGCTTGTTTTGTGAAATATGCATCATTATACAAATGAAGTAGTTAGGCTTTAGGGGAAAGGCACACATTTTCATTACTGGTCCAGTGAATTATGATAGTGCTTTTAATGTAACAATTAACAACTTATTTGGAAGTTTATACACAAGAGAAAAATAAGTATGCTATCAGATTTTGTAAAATGCCTAAGTGGGAGACCATTTCATTTTATTATATGTAAATTATGGAATTTCTTACTAAATATCATCTTTATTTTAAAACGTATTTTAAGGGGCGCCTGGGTGGCTCAGTTGGTTAAGTGTTCGACTTTGGCTCAGGTCATGATCTCACAGTCTGTGAGTTTGAGCCCCGCGTCGGGCTCTGTGCTGACAGCTCGGAGCCTGGAGCTTGTTTCAGATGCTGTGTCTCCTTCTCTCTCTGACCCTCCCCCATTCATGCTCTGTCTCTCTCTGTCTCAAAAATAAATAAACGTTAAAAATTTTTTAATGTATTTCAATAAAATATAAAATAAGACATAAAACTTTGTGTAGTTGAACTGCAGCAACCAAATTAGAAGGAAAGAGTATTTCTGAAAATAAATATAACTGCTTCTGTGCATTGAATTTTGAAAATTCCCTAGAGTAATTAAGTAATTAGGTTTTGCTTCTGAACTGGATTGCTTAAATATGGGATAGCTAATTTTCAAAATTGTGAATCCAAGTGCTACTTGGCCCAAGGGACTAGCACTTAAGAGGAAATATCACCTTTTGGGTAGTTTGGATTTGGTCCAGATCAATATATCAAAGACATCAAGATAGGTGAAGTTTTGTATAGAGTAAATCAAGTTGTTAGAATTCCTTGTGGTGAAAATAAAAAATAATTTACTGTCAAGCACTAGAGATGGGGGTGATGTAGGGTTGGGAAGTATATTTATTTCCTATTGTTACTATGGAAAATTACCAAGAATTTAGAGGTTTAAAATAACAAAAATTCAGCATCTTACAGTTCTAATGGTAAAAAGTCCAAAATGGGTCTCACTGAACTAAAATCAAGGTGTCCGCAGGGTCACATTCCTTCCGGAGGCTCTGGTAGAAAATCCTTTTATGTGCTATTTTTCAGATACGAGAGGCCATCCACACTCCGTGGCTTAATTCTTCCATCTTCAAAGGCATCAAGAGTGAATGCAGTTCTTTTTAGTCTGCCATCTTTACTACTCTCTTCTGTCTCCCTTTCCCCACTTAGGGACCCCTCTGATTATATTGGGCCCACCTAGATAACCCAAACTAATCTCCCTAATTTATAGTCCATTAATCAGCAACCTTAGTCCATCTGCAACCTTAATTTCCCTTTGTCCTGTAACCTCACTTATTCATGGCTTTGAGCATTAGGACATAGAAATCTTTGGGCAGCCATTATATTGTCTACTACTGGTGTAATTGTCAAAAGGTGGGCAAGTAGTAAAGAATTCATTAAGTCATTTTTTTTCATTTGCTCTGTGATAGGAAATGATACAGTAATCTTCCATTGAACTCAGTTCCAGTTGTTGAATTATACTGAATGAAATTGGCATAACACAATGAATGTCCAACAACTATTTAGATTTCTGATTGAAGAAATAAATTTTTTCCAAGTTATACTATTTACGTATAGTTTACCCCACGACAATTCAGGGGTTGGGACATCAGTCCCCATATATTCAAAACTTCACAGATAATTTTGATTCCCCAAAACTTAACTGATACTAGCCTATTGTTAACTGAAAGCCTTACCACTAACATAAACATTTAATTAACACATTTCTATATGTGATATGTATTAGATGCTGTATTCTTACAATAAATAAAGCTAGAGAAAATAAAATGCTATTAAGAAAATCACAAGTGGGGGCGGCTGGTTGGCTCAGTCAGTTAAGCATCCGACTTTAGCTCAGGTCATGATCTCATCGGAAGGTTCATGAGTTCAAGTCCCAGGTCAGGCTTTGTGCTAACAGCTCAGAGCCTGGAGCCTGCTTTGGATTCTGTGTCAACTTCTCTCTCTCTCCCCTCTCCCACTCACGCTCTGTCTCTCTCTCTCTCTCTCTCTCTCTCTCTCAAAAATAAACATTAAAAAATTAAAAAAGAAAGAAAATCATAAGGAAGGGAAAATACATTTACAATACTGTACAATGTTAAAACAAATCTGTGTATCAGTGGACCTGTGCAGTTTAAACCCATGTTGTTTAAAGGTCAACAGTATAGCTTTGTAGGTAGACCACTCTTAAAAAAACATGCTTAGTTGAGAATTTGGAACTGTTTTATCATGGAACCTCTAGTTATAGCCAAGTGAAGCATAATACTACCTTTACAATAACACTACAGATATAGGGGTGCCTGGGTGACTCAGTTGGTTGCATGATGGGCTTGATCTCACAGTTTGTTATTCGAGCCCCACATTGGGCTCACTGCTGTCAGTACAGACGGAGCCCACTTTGGACCTTCGGTCCCCCTCTCTCTGCCCCTCCCCCACTCACTCTTTCCCTCAAAAAACAAAAACTACAAACATAAACTTAGCCATTGTCACTTTACTTTGTGAAAAGTCAGAAACATAAACAACAACAAAATAACCTCCTCTGTTATATGTATTTTTAAGTCACCTTAAATACTTTTCAGAACATGGAAAGACATTCCTATTTTAATAAATTGAATCTTGCCTTAATCAACATGTTTTAGGGTAAATAATTACTAATTAAGTATATACACAGATGACACTAATATACTAGTAGGTAGAAGAAGACATTAATTTGAAAGAAGAAATTTAAAATAAGACTTCCCTTTTCGAAGAAGTATAATAGGATACATTAGAAAATACAAAACATATTCAAGAAGAAAGATCATCATAACCTTGGATAATTGAAATCATCTTATACTATGAATTTCAATTTATGAAAGTAGAAAGGTATTTTGTAGGGATATATTTCACCAGAGTCGAAGTTAAGGCTATAACTGAACACAATTAGAACATAAAAAATTAACAATGTTAGAATCATTAACAAAAGGGCTATTGAAGACAGCACACATAATTCTTAAGGCTCAAGGAGAATCATTTTAGTTTCACTAGTAATTACTTATAAGTCTTATCTTAAGAAAACGTTCACATTTTCAAAGGAAAATGTATATCATTTTGACAGAAACATGAAAAACTCTTTTGTCTAAAGATTTTAGATGATGACTGAACTGACAACAGATATGCACTATTAAGGTTTTCGATAATCAACTTAGGCCTTTATTTGTCCTGTATAGATAAAAATAGACCCTAAACTTCATTTTACTTCCCAGTGAACCACGTGCATTTCAGGAAGTAAACTGTACACAGAAGTTGCTCAATCATTATACAAGGCCAAGTGCCCTAAAAAAAAAAAAAAAATCCACTGAAATTGTATCTCTGTGCCATAGACTTCTGTGATGGTAGAAATCGCAGGATAAGTTCAATTAATATTATTTAACATGGTATGGAGAGAAAAAAAAATCCAGTTTATTTGAATCCCTTTTCTATATAAGTGTAGGCCTGACATCTGCAATGTGTGGGATGTGAGGGACAGTATTTCTTATCCATGAACTTAAGACAAGTGGACTTGTACAATTGTATATGGAAACATCTGAACCAGAAATGGAATCAGTTTCTTGAATCAACAAAGGGTAGCAGTGAGCGTTTTAAAACAAATTAAATAGTCATTGTTTGTTGAGTTTTTACTATGCACCAGCCTCTTTTCTATTAGTTTTATATCTTTTGACTAATCTAATGGTGACCTTGACACTGTGTGGTTGCTATGAGGAAACAGAGGCACAGCAGCTTGAACTATTTGCCTGAAGTGACCCACTACTAAGTAGTAAAACTGGAATTTCAATCCAGAAGGTTTGACTCTAAGTTCATACCCTTCTTTGTCGTGCATGCCTCTGATGTGGGCACCAGGTCCTAATAAAGTCACTAACTATGTGGACAAATCCATTCTACAAATATGATTATTTTAAACTGCATAAAGTCATTTTTTATATGTAAAAGTAGACAGATCTATATAGAAACTACTTTTGAACTTAAAAAGCCAAACAAAGAAATGGCCAGAGAAAGATTTTTAAAAGCATACTAATTTATGCAGCACCTGGGTGGCTCAGCTGGTTAAGCATCAACTTTAGCTCAGATCATGATCTTGCAGTTTGTGAGTTCAAGTCCCACATCAGGCTCCCTGCTGTCAGGGTAGAGCCCACTTCAGATCCCCTATATCCCTCTCTCTCTGCCCCTCCCCTAACTCGCACACTCTCTCTCTCTGTCTCAAAAATAAACATTAATTTTTTTTAAAAGACGTTTAAAAAAAAGCATACTAATTTAACTCAGATAATACTATAAAACCTCAGTCAAAATAGATTTATTTCAATATAAAGAAATGGACAAATTAATTAGCTTTGACTTTCAAAACAGATATGTATTTTCCATTCTAATTTTTTTAATTTTTATTTTTTTTAATCTTTTGGAGTTTATTTATTTATTTATTTTGAGAGAGAGAAAGGTTGCAAGTGGGGCAGGGGCAGAGAGGTAGAGAGAGAATCCCGAGCAGCTTCTGCACTATCAGCGCAGCACAGAGCCCAAAGCAGGTCTCCATCTCATAAACTGTGAGATCATGACCTGAGCCAAAATCAAGAGTCAGATTCTTAACCAACTGAGCCATACAGGCACCCCTGTATTTTCCATTTTCAAATGATTAAATGTAGATGGGTCAACATGAAGTGAAAGAAACCTTTAAGCATCATTATCATTAGGACCTTACCAACATCTTTCTCTAAGAACTGACACTTGAGCTGACTTTTGAAGGGTGAGTTGCCATTTTCCAATTGGAGAAAAGTGGGAAGGGTATTCATAAACAGTTACTAACACTTTAGGGCAAGAAGAAGCTGATCATAGTCTGAAAAATTTGAGCTCAGTCTGGACTACAAATCAGCCTTGTGTAGGGGTCTGTAAGTGAGTGAGAGGCTGTTGGGGGGAATGAAATTTTTTAAATCCTGTCTATAAATCTAAAAATGTTGGATTTTCTTTCATCAAGGCAGTGGGAAGAGTATTAGAAGAAAATGAAGGAAATGTGTCCAGATTTTCTCCTCAAGGTAAGTCCAGCACCTTTTCTAAGGATAGGGTTAAGAGTACGGAATAATTGCTAGGAAGAAAGTTAGAAGGAAGAGATTTTTTTTATAGAAATAGAAGTAATAGCTAAGGTGAGTTATGATGAGCACTGGGCAATAATAGCATTGATAGAACAAAAAATGCTCTAGATTCAAAGATATTGTAGGCTATAACTGAGAGGGTGAGGTGATGATTAACCATGATGTTAATATAATAGTTAATATGAATAAATGATTACCCTTTCCTAGACATAGTACTTGCCCTAACAATCACATAAGATAGATATTTCTCTTATCAACACCATTTTCACAGATGAGAATGTTAAATAATCTGCCATGATGATAGAGCTAGCAAATTGAAGTGTTAAAATCTACATACAGCCTATTTATCTGTGAGCCTGCTTTCTTCACCACAGTGTTGCAGCTTCCCTCCTTTGTTAGATCTGGGAGCAAAGAAAAGATATGTCTCTGGGTTTCTGATTTGTTTAATATTATATAAATGGTGAGGTCCAGTAGCTTCTTGCTATGTCCCCTGTGCGTGCACTTTGCTGGTTTCTGTTCCTCTTCTTATAATGACACCAGTCTCATCTGACCTCATTTAACCATAAATGTCTTTAAGGAGCAATTTCTCCAAATCACATTAGGGGTTAAGACTTCAAAATATGAATTTGGTCAAAACACAATTCAGCCCATAATAGTCAATGTGGAAAATTAGATTAATATATCTTATACAGTTAAAAATACAATACTTAAAGGAAAAATTAGGCAGAGGCTTAGGTTTATAAATTATCACCAGTTGACATTATGGATGATACCACCCAAGAAGAACATGAAGTAAGAAATTAATCAGAACAATCATGAAATTCTGAGAAACACCAGTGTTTCTGAAGGAAAGAAAGAGAAGACAGTAAAGGAGAAGAGAGGCAGTAGGAAAATTAGAATCAATTGATGCCATGGAAGGTGTAAATTTAATGGTTTGTGGAATTGTCAACAACTCCAGATGGTACAAAGAAGTATAATGAGAATTGAAAATGTTGTTTAATTTGGCAGTTTGGAAGCCTTTAATTATCTGAGCAAGTATAGTATCAGAGTGATTAGGGGAACAGGAAGATAGTATTACATTTGTAGAGGGAGCAGTCAGTGTGGTTGACACTTTCAAGATCCCTGTAGTGAAAGGAAAGGAGAGAGGAAGCATCTGAGGGAGACAGAGGTGAGCTGTTCCAGGCTCACACTGAGAGAACAAAGTCTACAGATTAGCCTTAGTTTACTTTTTCTTAGGCTTTCTACTCAGCCAGTAAGCAGCAATGCAAAGATGTAGTGTATATAAATTTGAAAGATCCAGTGAGTAGATGCATCTCCTTATGATAATCTCACATACCTGCTATAGAGCGAAACCACCAGGCAGGAGAAACCCAGGGTTTAGACCCACCATCTTTATAGATAAAGGCTGGCAGGGGTGTTGTGGCATGCACAGGGATGCAGAGGGAAATCCAGCGCAGAAAGGTGAATCCTATTTCTATATGAGGAAAGTGCTTATCACTGTCATACACTCTTGAATCGTTGGGCTCTACAAGAAATTCCAAAGCAGTGGGTTTGGCAATGACCTAGCACACATGCAAGATTTACCTTATTTCACTTTTTTTAAGTAAAGAGGTGACTTGGACATGCTTATAGCTTAAAAGGAAAATAAGGGTAGAGAAAAAGAGATTGAAATATAGGAGAGAGAAAGAATACTCTCCATTGAGATCTTCCAGAAGATAGATGGACATAAGACATGGCGATTCAGCCGGCAGTTTACCATAGAGAACAGGGAAGAATAGACAGACCAGTTGGTGAAGGTAAATACTGAGCAAAAGGAGACAAAGGGAGTTAAGAAACTTCACTTTAATTTCTCAAGAAGGAGGTGGCAAAATAATCCGCAACATGGCATTAGTGTGCAATAAATGAAGTAACTGAAGGAGACTGGAGATTATTTGGGATAAAGTGGTGGAAAGGTAGGAAATCGTGGCAAACCAGATGAAAATCAACCCCACAGTGATAGAAAGGAAGGGTGAAACCCTTGGTTTCAAATCCAAACTGTGTTAGTCCCTTAATATCATCCCAGCAACTCACATACAAGTCTGAAATCACCTCTACTAGGGTGGCTATGCTTTTCCTACAGGCAGCAGACTGTTTGTGGGGCCCCACAGAATCCTGGGTCTTCTGAGCCTGCCCTGCCCCCTTTGCTTTCTGAAGGCTGTGAGTTCTCTTAAGCCAGACTCAGCCTCCTTTGGACCTCTGGCCTCTCTCACAGGGTCTCCCTGGCCCAGAGCTGTGTGCCGCACAAGTGGGAGACATAACAGCCTTTATAAATAGACAAGCCACGCATCTTTTCAACAAATTATTTATGTGTTTTACAGAAGTTGGAGCACTGATACTGAGAATAAAATTGACCTAGGAATTGGAAGACTTGAAAATGTTTATTATTTTAGCTAGAGCAAGATAAAACATAGCTGTCCTAAACTCCTACGTACATTTGACAAGGATCTTAAATGGAAAGTAATTTAAAGAGGTTTTAAGCTTTTTGATGGCAGGATGCCTTATTTATCTATCCTAGCACATAACAGTTAGTTATTTAGTAATTATTTATTCAAGAAATGAGTTTCAAAACTGAAATCAACCCTAGTTCCAGGAAGTTAATTGAGATTTAACATATAATTTTTAAATTAAATGAATAATTGAATAAAATACTAAAAGTAATGAAATTTTCTTATTTTCTATGAGTTATGGCCAATTCCATGGTCCTTCTTTATATTTTGAAATTTAAGGAAAATAAGGAAAAATGACAAGATAGTGTTCACTTCACGGACTTGCTTTGAGGTCTCACTTTAATAGTTAACCTTTTCTGGAAAGTAAGTTTCACATATATGGGATGTATATTAAGAATGAAAAGTGGTTCAGTCTGGGTGGTAAGTTTATGGGGACTTGAATTTTCTCACTCTGCCTATCTATATGCCCTAGTATTTCTTCAATGGAAGTAGTTTGATATTTGTAAATGAGCATGGGGCTGGAACAAAGGTCAGTTAAACTGTACCACGCTGGGTTCCTAAAAGTAAAATTATTCTCTTTACCTACTGCGTTAAGTTCCAATTTCTCCACTGAGTTCAGCCCCACCTCCCACTGTATAATTTTATTTCTTATGATTTCACAAGGCCCAACTCTGTTCTAGTTACCATGTGAGCTCTCATTCGCCCTGAACTCCCCACATCCAGAAGCCATTTGTCTTGGTCTTCTTTAATATATGTTATCCCCTCCTTCAAGATCTTTGACGTACCACTTGAATCACTCCTCTTCTAAAAAAAACCTTCTTTTGGTTCCTAATGCATGCTTCACTCTCTGACTGAATGCTCTTTTAGGTGAGTAAGTCCCATTAAAGCCTATGCTGCATTGTCAGAGTCATTTAAAAGGGAAATATCTATATTAAAAATCTTGGCTAGCTGCTCCCCAGCAGGGTCCCAAAACTGGGTACAGATCTCGTCAGGTATATTCAATTTTTCACGATGCTTTCATTACAACAGGACATTTGCTTGAATGCCTTAACACCAAATGTTCCTCTTTTTCTCACTGAGATGCAGTGTTCTCTTATCCTGTTCTGGATCATTGGCCTGATAACTGAAACTCTGTCAGAAAATTTTTGTTGGTTAAATTTTAATGCTATAAGCTTTCTGACATATGAAAGTAGAAAAACCTCAATAAATAAAGATGAGAATAGGGAAATGCTGTTACTGTCTGACCTACTAGTCTCTTTATATTTGGACATTGTTTTCATAGACTATTTCTAGTAGAGTTCCTTTGCCTCACATTCTTTGAGCAAGGAACAGAATCAGATAATTCTGGGTTGTTTTAAAGGTTTAAATATCTAAACTTTTGTACTTTACCACTTAGGATGGGTAATATAACTCAAATATTCTGGTGTCAGGGCGTAAAAATCTGTACAGATGTTACTTGATTTATTCAGTCTTGAATTTTGTGGTCTCCTATTCATGAGTGAAACACAATGCAGTATTTTTATTAACAGCACCGTAGCACCCTACTGGATTTATGGTGAATATGGTAAAGTAAGAGATCAGTTTTCAAAACGAGAAGCTCATAGTTCCTTGGGTGACACAGGTTTTATACATGTCCTGCCTCTGAAGATAAATTACACTAATAAACAATGGTTTGTGACAATAGATGCCTGTTTTAATGTTGTATTGAATTAAAGCTCTCAATGAGTGGCACATTAATGTTGTAAATTTAGAAAAGGAAAAAAATAACTATGGATTGAAAACTTTAAAGATATCTTCGTGGAAGTTATAATCTTAATGCACCCTGTAGACATTATCTCCATGGAAAAGAGAAGGGAGAGGAAAAACCAAGTATTGAAAATTTTTGTTCTTTTGCAAACTTGTACACAGGTGAGCCAGAATCTTTTCCTTTTCTGCATACATACACTCACCCACTTGTGTATAAATATAGGTGGTGTGCGGGGGTGTTTGATTTCCCCTCTTAGCACTTTGCTTAATTTTGCTGATGTCTGGATGCCACTGTGCTTCTGTATTTTCAGTCTATTCAGTATAAATAATATATTAACATAATGTAGATCTTTCTTGAGGGAGCGGTGAAAACTTTTTATTCCTGGAGTTATGTACCTATTGCAGGTCCTGTGAAGATGGATACTTCATAAGAACAAAGGATAATTAAATTTAGCTTATTTTTCCTCCAAATATCATGTGACTCCTGAGTTGGAAAGTTATCTTCACATAAATAAAAGAGAAGAATACAAAACATTCCCTTAAATTCGCATTGTCGGTCACGCATTGTATTGAATCATCACATCCCAACAAGCTGACACTTCTCTATACGGCCATCTAAATTTTGTGACATCTGAACAGTCTAAAGAGATTTCTACCTTAAAAAAAAAAACATTTTATTTGAAGGCATGCATAAATTTAAAAGCATGGAAATTCATGACTAAATACTTTTCCCTCTGACTAAATCCTCTTTTAGTAGAATTTGAATATTTCTTTAAAACAGTGTTTAGTATAAAATAAGATGAAAGTGACTGGATATCTTCCAGATGAATAGAATGGATTATTTTCTTTCAACACATATCTAAAACTTTCAATAGCTTCTTAGTTTCTCAAATATGTGTTGCATTTCAAAGTTACTTCAACTATGTCTTTATTGCAAAAACCTAATATAAAAAATGACGCTACTATTCTCAAAGCTTATAATGATGTCCATGGGGATGGAATGAGAATAATTTTTACTGGTTTTCTCCCTCAGAGTTATCAGAAGTTTTTTTTTTTTCTTTAGTTTTACAGGTGCACAGAATCTCCTTACTCATAACATGCACCTTTTTAATGAAAGAGATATATCACTTTTCCACATGTCAATCATGTTACAAAAATTATTTCAAGTTGCTAGAATAGTTGCCTAATTTGAGGAGAGGAAAATCACCTGTCGCTACTGACAGAGAATATAAAGTGATAAGGTCATGATGGTACATTTTACTTATAAGGCAAATTGTCTATCAGTTGTAGAAAGTTAACAAATTACTGAAAAAACTTTAGTGACAATTTCTTGCTATTTTGATCATGCTAAGTGTAAGTTTAAGGCACAGGCAATGATAACCACATTTAAAACAAATTACTGGTTTCCCACTCTTGGATGATGATGGTTAGCTTGCTTGGGCAACTGTTATGGACTGAACATCTGTGTTCCCCCCAAATCATACACCGAAATCTATTCCTCAAAGTGATAGTGTTTGGTGTTGTTTTTACCTTTGGGAGGTAATTAGGGCATCAGAATGAGCCCACATGAATGGGATTAGTGCCTTTGTAAGAAGAGGCAAGACAGCTAGCTCCTTCCTTTTCCATCCTGTAAGGATGCAAGGGGAGATCAGGATGAGGGTTCTCACCAGAATCTGACCATGCAAGCATCATGATCTCAGACTTCTAAACTCCAGAAAAATGAGCAAATACATTTCTGTTGTTGATAAGCTACCCACTTGATGGTATTTTGTTGCAGCTGCCAAGACTGATTAAGACAACAGCCTGCAAAAGGAAGCACGTAAGGTAAAGACTTCAGTGTTTCTAAGGCTGTGGGGAAGATGTCTCATAACTACCCTGGGTCATAGTGTTGTGCTTTCTGATCGTCTGTTTTCAACTAATTAAAAAGTCAGGTAATGACTCTTTTCTCCAAAGGAGGAGATTATTAATTTGGCATTCAGCTATGAGGCAAAGGCACTTGCTGCTGAGAAGAGGAGAACATATTTTGTTGAGTTGAGAGAAGGCAGGTGGTGGGACCTGTAGACAAAGCCGTATCTGGTTTAAGTGAGGTCAGGAGAGTCAGTGTGTTAAAAGAAATAGCACTCCTCATTTACTAAGAGCTTAGCTTTTAGCCATAGAGAGGAACAGGCTTAACTCCTGCTCATACTCTACCTACGTGAGGGTTGTTTTTTTTTTTTTTTTTTAAATACAAGTTAGTTAACATACCATGTAGTCTTGGTTTCAGAGGTAGAACCTAGCGATTCATCTCTTACAAATGACACCCAGTATTAATCCCAAAAAGTGCCCTCCTTAATGCTCATCACCCATTTAACCACCCGTCCACCCATTTCCCCTCAAGCAGTCCTCAGTTTGTTCCCTGTATTTAAGAGACTCTTATGGTTATCATCCCTCTCTGTTTTTATCTGATTTTTCCTTCCCTTCCTCTATGTTCATCTGTTGAGATACATGACCTTAGGTAAAGTATTTAACTTTGATCTTCCCTTTCCTCAGCTGTAAAATGGACATTATGGGGCCTGCCATGGGAGGTTGAAAAATTAAATATAGTAATGAGGGTAAAATTCCAGTATTAGTATGCATTTAGTGAATGGCATGTTTAATGTTTGTTATCAAAATAAACCATAGGCCTTTGAAGAGCCAAAAGTTAAGACAGAAGTGGTAGTTGTTGTTGTTGTCATTGTTGTTTCCCAACACATAGCACTAAAAGTTCAGATACAACAACTTCATTAAACCACTGTAATGAGAATAAGCATGTGTTTAGGACATCAAAAAGAAAAAAAAGCATAAACAAAACAAAAATCAAAACACAGGGATAAGCTCAGAAAAGATATAAAGTTTTACTTTTTTCATGATGTAAGTTTTATGTTGTATTTTAAAATAAAATATTATAAATTAATCTATTGAAAAATATAGGGCAAAAACATACCATTTAAAATATTTATGTCCTTTAAAGAATTTGGCTTCAAATAGGATAAAAATGAAAAGCAGAGAACACCAAAAGGCATCCACTGAATCTAAAAGAAGAGAAATTCAAACCAGATCAAAGTCTCTTATCACTAGATCCTTAGCGACAAGGAAATGAAGAATGTTGTTATCAGAAGCTCATGTTAGAATATTCATAGTGTGTTATATATGCATTTGGTTTGGTTACTGAATGATAAAAATGATACAGTTTTCATTTTAGAGTATACTTTCATTCACTCTCAATAGATTCTTTTTTCATTTATATAATGTCTCAAGTTCAAGAACCCTTTGATATATACCTAATTCTTTTTGTCCAAGGTGGGGTGTAAAACAAATGACCTATCTTGTACTTAATAGAATTCCTATTCATGACTTTATTTGCTGCAAAGAACCAAATTCTTTTGGGAGGTAAAACTTTACACATTAATAACCATTTATATCTTAGTATAACTGAATTTTTAAACTTCTATAATGAAAAAAGAGTAGAGCATTGCCATGGAGAATATAAGCCAGGCAAATGGAGATGCTTCTGATAGGAAGGGCAGTGCCCTTGAAGGGAATGAAGGTAAAGAGGGAGACTGAAGATACTTTACAATAATACCATAGGCCACCTCTATTGCTGTCACTATTCTTGCAGAAGGACAATATTTCTTGAAATAGTATTTGCTCTATATTTTATTTTCTTAATAATTACCATTTTCCAATACTCTCTATACTTTGAAGCTTATGCATTCATTTTATAGACTACAGGGTGGGTAGAGCCTAGGGAAGAAAGGTCAAAATGAGCTTCATTTTTACTTTTTTTTTTAATGTTTATTTATTCTTGAAAGAGAGAGAGAGAAAGAGCATGAAGAGGGAGGGGCAGAGAGAGAAGGAGACAGAGACTCTGAAGCAGGTTCCAGACTCTGAGCTGTCAGCAAAGAGCCTGACGTAGGGCTCGAAACCACAAACTGTGAGATCATGACCAGAGCCAATGTCAGACACTTAACTGACTAAGCCACCCAGGCACCCTGAGCTTCATTTTTAAAAACAAGATTTTGCATGTACTCAAACTAAGGATTACCTTCATGTGTAAAAGCCAAGTAACTTGAGAGTAAAAGAGGTTTTCAGATTTCCAAACCTATGGAGGTTGACTATGGAGTAAGTTTTAATTGGGAAGTGGAAAAAAGGCAGGACATAATATAGGGAAGTGGCCACGATGACCAGAGTAAGATAGAGATGTGGGTGGAGCATTTTTAGGCAGAAAGAGTCCCTAGAATGGTGTTTTCTAGTTAACTGTGGCCCAAATGTGGAATGAGAGAAATCTAGATAATAGAGTGTCTGCCAGGTAATCATCAGAAGAATCTATTATGTCTACATTCAAAATATTCAGAAGGACTTTCTACTATCATCAATTCCCCTATCTGGTCCAAACCCCTACCATCCTTCTCTACATTATTGTAGTTGTTCCAAACTGTCACCCCCTACTTATCTTTCACATAATCCACCGCATGCACAGCACCACACACAACATTTCTATTAAAGGTAAATCATATTAAGTGATTCCTTTGTTCAAAACTCTCCACTGGTACCCCATTTTTCTATGGGTCAAAGCTGAAGTCTGGAGTTTACAAATATATTCCCAGTGACCTGAAAAATACCTAGAATCTGGTAGGAAATCACCAAATATTTGTTGGATGAGTTAAGAATAAATAAGTAAACCCCTATCTCAGTCAAAGTAAAAGCTAAGGTCCTTTTTGTGGCCTATCAGGCTTTAGAATTCTGCCTTCCACACTCCCACTTCATGTCTAATTTCTCTCTTCCTCACTCTTCTGGCTAGACAGAGTATTTCCCAAACTAAACAGGCACATTCTTGCATCAAGATAGAAAAATTGGCCATTTCTTTCACGTGAAATGCTCTTCTGCAAGATAGCTGCATTCCTCCCTCACTATCTGTCTTTGCTAAAGGCTTTGTGAATTCTTCCCTATTTTATTTAAAACTGTATTGTCCACCCAACCCTCTTTTCTGTTGTATTTTCTATATAATATTTATTATCAGGTAATATGCTATATATTTTACCTTTTAATAAACCATCCCCTTCTCTATCTCCCAAATGTAAATGTCAGCATTGTGGGTATTTTCATTTCATTTATTCACTCCTTTTCTTCCAGTGCCTAGAACAATGGTATTTGGCACATAGTAGGCACTCAAAAAGCGGGTATTGATTCAATGAGTGAATCAATTAATAATATGGAGAAGGCATGGTTTGGGTCACTAAGGGGCAGAGGATGAAAAAAAATAAATTAGAAACTTTGCAAGATAAAATGGAAAAATATATACTTGGATATTACTCCTAATGCTGCCACTAACGAACTATATCATCTTTAAAAACTTCTGTACTTCCTTTTTTTAAAATTGTAATGCCTCATCTACAAGTAAAAGTTGGGTAAGATGTTCTATAAGATTCTTTGCATCTGTGCTGTATGTTTTTATTTTTTTTTATTTTCATGACAGATTCTATATGCTATTCTCTGCCCCATTTCAGAAAATATTTAGAGTTATTTAAGTATTTATGCATCTATATTAGTCTAAATTTTGTCAGAATTACATGCAACATAGCAATTTCTAAAAGTTTTCTTCCCAAATATAAATAATCACAAAGAAGATATTTATAAATGTTGCTGTTAGGCCAAAGTAATGATGACACAAAGGAGAAAAGAATACAACTCACACACGCTTACAGCTGAAATTTATCAGAAAAGAAAATACAAAGGAATCTCTTCTTCTAGGCACTTTTCCCCAGCTGGTCTAAGGACATACATCATCATGGCTTCTAAATTTTAATTTACAAGGAACAAATATGGTAGTTTTATAGGCCCCTGACCATTACAAAATCACTGATTGCAAGGCCTGTCTCCTCAGAAACTAATCAAAAGGTGACACATTCTGTTAACTTCCTATTATACATTCATAACATCATCTTTCAATCCAATGTCATAAAGAATTTATGTAGGACATTAATCATGCAAGACCACTAAATTGTTCTCATTTCAGTGATAATTGTTTACTCCTATAAATGGCTTGTGTTGAGTCCCAACAAGTGAACTGAATAAAATATCTTCCACTCACCCTGGGTTGGGAAAGAAAATTAACCTACAGAAAGGAAACAACAAACTGAATGTATAATACGATTAGTATAAAAACTAAAATTTTGTACAGGTCTTCTCTCTTTAATAACAAAGACCAAAGGCATCAAAGATAATTCTAGTCTCCAATAAGAGGAATCTTGAAAAACAAAATGAAATAAAACGACAACAACACCATGTGTAATCAGCAAACATGTAAAACTAAGCCCTCTTTAATACCTACATGACATGGTTGACTCTAAAATCAACTAAAGTACCATGTAAATGAAACTCAATGCACCTTGCTAGCCAAGGCAACTAAACCTCATCAAATGGGTGTCAATCATTTGCCGGGAACAAAAGAATAGAAAATCTAATGGTAAATTAATTCAATAATGCCTGGCGAAATGGCATGAGAACTGAAAGTCTTATGATCTGACTTCTAATCCTAGGTCCACTAAATGCTTCTATAACCTTGAGATTGACACCTGAACTCCTGTCTCAATTTCCTCAAGGGTAAAATGAGAGGGCTGGACTCAATCATCTTGTAGGTCTGTCCTAACACCAACATTTTATGAGTCTATAAGGAAACTCAGCTAATCAAAACTTTGCTTTAAAAAAAAAAAGCAATGATTTGTCATCTGCTTTTAAATTTCCCCACTGCCTACTGAATAGAATAAGAATAGGATCAATTTGAGACAGCCCTTTCAGCCCAAGGGTGTCATAACTAATGGCACTGTCTATTGCTGCTTTCTAAATGGAACCCTACTATATATTTTTTTTTTCTGTAGTAAAGTGTCTACTTTATGAGCATAATAAATAGCAATTGCCCTTTAATGGCAACTTTAGCTGTGACCATTATGGCACAATTTAAGTGCTTAAAAACACTAATGGGAGTGATACAATGTTAATTATACTAAGGATATGAAGCCTGTACACAAGAACTCCTGAAAAATTAAGTAAAACCCTGGCTAATTCTAATTACAGTCTGTCTGGAAGAGATAAGAGAAATTAAACACCCCTCCCTTTATTAGTGCATTCCTAATACAACAGCACTATTTGCCCACATTGGTTGAGAAAACACTGTAAGTGAATCAGAAAAGTGATATTTGTAAATAAAAGATTCTTTTAGCTTAAAGAGAAAGAAAATAAGATAAATTACAGACACAGAAAATACATCTTTACTTGAAACAATGCTTACTTTCTTGCCTTAGAGAAACCTGCTTTTAAAGAGCTCATTCATTAAATTGTCAGGCACAGATTAATATCATGGGAGTTATTTTTTTCCTGTTTTTTTTGGAACTATTTAGAACAAATGTATTTGAAAAGCATGAAGACTCTCCTTCACCTTATCATCTATGGAAAAAGTAAAATTTTAAACAATGGACTGGCCATTTTAAGTATTTTTGCTTTCTTTCCAAAATATCTATTTCTAACTTTCCTTTTTCTTTCACTCATTTACTGAATGACTCCTATCTGCTAGTACTGGGCATAAAAAAACGGATAAATGATCTTGCTGCCCTTAAGGGGCTTATAGTCTAACAGAGAAAGACAGACTTGTGAAAACAAAATAACAGTTTATGTTTACACCTTAGTATCTCTTATTGGGTAAGTAGTTTTTTCTCTTTGTCTTCCAGACTTTCTTTTTGTTTTTCCTTCTTCAAACTCTATTGCTTGACTCATTATAAATTTGTTTATATGGCTCCCTAACTAAATTGAATTGGAGTAGTAGAAATCAAGTTTTGATTTATTTGATTTTACTAATTAGTTAGAAATAATAAGTTCATAGGTTCTCAAGAAAACCCTGTGCTGGAAAGCCTGGCACATTTCAAAGAGCTATCATTTTAAAACTGACGCAAATGACATGTCATAAATAATGAAAACAATTGGATGGCAGCCTACAATCTTCAATACACGCATTATTTTAACGGATCATAAACCAAGTAAACTAGCATCAGGGTACGAAAAATCCACTCATTGTAAATAACAGTCCTAACTGATTGAGATCATTTAATTTCATCAAAAATGGCCCATAATATTTAAATTATAGATATTTGGAGGTTAGCCCAAATAGTTATGGCAAGTATCTAGGTGCTTAAAACTTGTAATCTTCACCTTAAGTCATTTATTATCTCTAACAGACTTTCTAATTTGTTAATGTATCTAGTTTCAAGTGACCCAGAGGGCATATGTCAAATACCTGCCTTGGAAGGTTATTTGTCATTTCAGCATCCCTACTTTTACAGCTTTAGGATAGTTTCCATGACATTTAATCTGTGTTGCTTTTGAAAAGTAATTGTGTCACTCCTCCTAAGTATATATTTCCAAATACAAAATACTTTGCACACTCTGTTTTTCTAATATATGTAGATCTCTCCTGCTTCCAAATCATACTAAAGACAAGGAGGGTTTATACATAAATTCAGTGGTTCCATTGTCATTCCTTATGATCATTTTCTGAAATTGCTTTGTACTGTTTATCTTTTAAAAATTAAAGTCTAGTAGTAAGACTTTAAGCCTGGAAATAACTTTTCCTTCTTCTCATATTTTTCTGAGATATTTTTGCCTGGTATGTGAACACACACACACACACACACACACAGACACACACACACACACACACACACACACACCCCAAATTCACTAATAGTTTTCTCCCCATTTTCACTCACAGGCTTGGAGTCAATGTTTGTCAGACTGCTCCTACCTGGTAAACAACTTCGCTTCTGATGATATTTCTTTTGCTATTTGCTTGTTGACTTTTTTCCCCCTACACTAAATGTCATCATTGTGATCATCCATCTTAAATTTCAGCCTCTTTACTGATCACTAAAGCATTTTCTATTTAGTGTTGGCAGCATTTCTCACTAAGGTCATTTATCCCTCTGTTAGATGGTTACTCAATAGGAACTTTCTTCTCATCCCCAGAAAATAGATTTGAAAGTAAACAGCTTAGACAAAGCATCAAGGA
The DNA here is from genome assembly GCF_007474595.2 of Lynx canadensis. Lineage (NCBI taxonomy): Eukaryota > Metazoa > Chordata > Mammalia > Carnivora > Felidae > Lynx > Lynx canadensis. The sequence goes on from NC_044311.2 coordinate 129,172,403, forward strand.
GAGAAAACACGGTAACATGACAGAGGATCTGGAAGCCACACAGCAATGGACAGTTTGCTGGAGAACAGAGGACCACGCTGAGGAAGCTCTATAGAGGAGACACAATGCTAGATCACAGGAGCTTGAGATGCGGCTGTGAAGACGTTAGGTGGCTGATATGAACGATGTGAACGTGGCCAGCCAGTGCATTTCTCTAGCACTGTTTCCTCAAGTCTAAAACAAATACTTCATTCCCCTTAGAGAATATTCTCAGAAAGAACAAAAGAAAAAGGCAGAAAATTTAAGGCGTGTTTAATTAACGGAAGATTGGGTCGGGGAGAGATAAAACTGAAAATAAAATAGGAAAAGTGTCTCAAAGCCTGGTAGCCTATAAACAATTGGTCGTTATAAAAAAATCACCTATAGAAATAAAAATTATCATTTAGTCTTCTCCTTTAGAGAGGCATATCACTCACACACACACACAGACACACATGCACACACACGTACACAAACACACGACCAGGATGTCATTATTGTAGAATCAGTGTATTACTCTGGGAGTACTGTAGAAGCTAGGAAATTTAGAGTGCTTAGAGTTGATCTTCTATAAAACAAAAGGAGGCCAAAATATTCCATTGGTAATATTGGTTGTAGGTTAGGTCAGGAAGAAAAAGTAGAGACCTGGAGACAGAATTACCTATGAGAAACTGACATGGAGCCAATAAGTTCTAGGATGCTCAAATATAATTCCATCTTCTGAGAGAGGAAAGTAATGGGGATCTAGCTTCGAATATTCACTGGAAATTATCTAATTTAGTTTAGGTCAGGATAAAAAGAGGAGAGGGGTTCATGGAAAAAAAAAGACATCACTTGATAATTAATTTTTACAGTTTGCTAGTTCAGCTTATGCTAGTAAGTACTGTAGTGTGTATAGCATAGGGAGATGAATTGTCCTCGCAAAATGGAGATGGGACACTCAGTACAATATTAGTTCAATATACCATAAATGTACATTATTTGTCTAATCATATAGCTTCTTTTGGTGTATTGGTATTAGAGTGACTTTTTGCTTTTTACTTCTGCCCTTGAAAATACTGAGTAATTCTCCATATATTAGAAATATTTAATAAACAAGAAAATAGCTTATGTTTATGTTTTTAAACTTAAAATTTCACTTTTAAAATTAACTCAAGTTTTACAAGCATTGCCTTGATTCTCCTTTCTGATCAGATACGTTTTATTAAGTAATAGAGAAACAGAGAGTGATAGCACATGGGCCAACAGTTGGAGTTAGAAAATAAGCAGTGGTGTGAATAATTCCAAACCATTGGATGATTACAAAAAAAAAAAAACAAAAAAAAATCCATTTGGTTCTTGAATACACACAATGAGTTCAGGAGAATAGAGTTATTTCTCTAATTACTCTATGTTGTACTTCCGCCGATACTGAAATGATTTTACATACCCTGAGCACACAGCAACTGTTGGAGGCGAGAAGGGACCTATAAACATATTGGATACAGAGAGAAAAACATTTTTGCATACAATCCACAATGTAAAATGCTATTCTTAGAGCTGTGTCTGCATTAGGACAAAACTGGTCATTTTTTTCAATTCAGATAAGGAATTAAAGAAATTTTTCAAAAAAAAAGAAAGAAAGAAAGAAAAGAAAATCAAGCTGACTTTTTAAAATACTAAACTGATCACTTTAGTAAAAAGAGCTAATCTCAAAGTCACATGTGGATACAAATATAGTCAAAGTAAGAGCAAATTATATTGCCAAGTCACTTATAAACATTGATCATTGTTCCTACTCTATAAATAAAAAAATTAAAAATTAGTTTTACCACACTTGTAGTAATTTTATATAAAGTGGTGCAAACATAGAAAGAAGGGATGTGTTTGTAGATCAATGTCAAAGAGAAAAGCAGACAAAGAAGGCAAGGATAAACAGAAAATAACATGTTGAGTTACCATCTCTTCAGCATATATTAGGTGCTAAGTATGGTGCTTGTCTAGATACTATATCATAAGTCTCAAAACAATCTCTGAGTGTAGGCATTAATGTTGCTACATTACCCAATGAAGAATTTGAGGCTCATGGAGTTTGAACAAAACTTACCTTACACAAGGCACAGAGTTAACAAAACTTTCTAATTTGGATTCAGATATGTCTGTTTTAAAGCCTTGTTTCCCCTGTTCCTGTCTACCAAAAACAAAAACAAAACAAAACAAAAAACAAACAAAACAAAACAAAAAACAAACAAACCAACAAAAAAAGAAAAACAAACCTAAAAAAAACAAACAACAAAAAGACAGAATGCAACGTTTTGTACAGGTCAGCGGGGAGTCAACTTATCAAAGAAATAGAGCAGTCCAGATCTGAAAGGTTACAATCTGAACCCTTAAACTAAAAATCAGAAAGACCATTCTTAAAACTAGTAGGGTTTATTTATTTAAGATGTGGATGGTTAGCATCCTGTAGTGCAGGGGTTTTCTCATGATTGTTTGATTCGTGTAAGTTTCCCATGACAAAAGCAATTTCACATGAAAAGTTAAGGAGAATTAACCTCCAAGTTTGCACAGTGTATTAGGTCTAGACTAATAATATCAGGGTCACATTATATGTCTGGAACTGGGGTTCCTCCACAATAAAATGAAAAGTTGGCCTAGATTGACTCTTATTTCTAGCTATAAAAGTCAGTAATGTTAGCATCCTTGATTCTCAACCCAATATTCTCTCTACTACTACAACCCATTTATCATTATATTAACAAATCCTTCTGATGGGCTGGTGATCAATGATCCAGTTTATTAAGAGCTGATCAGAACAAACTTGCAATACAGAAAGGGAACCAACTAAATCTAGTTTTTATATTATCACCTGACAGGGAGAAGGATGAAAGATGTATTTATATTGTGATCACAAAGGAATAAAATTTCCTTATTTGATGCCTGGGTACTCTGAGTTTGTCTTTATGCTTTTGGGCTGACAAGCTTATTTTGGGGATATAAGTTCCTTGAGCCTTCCTTCTCTGTTCAAGTTGTACTGATGTTTTCAAGTGCACCAATGCTTCAGAACACAGGGAAAAGGGAAGGACTGGTCCAAGTCAAAGGTACTACTGTACTGTAAGCCAGACAATTTAACGGGAAAAGCAGTACTAAATAGAAACACATATTTTACAACTCGCTTCCTTTTCTCTATTTCTTTTCTGTTTTATAGGTCTCCTAACAAGGAGATGAAGTCCATGTTTGCCATTTTGGCAATCTCTAATGTCTAATATGCAAATTTTCTGGTACATAAAAGTGAGAAAGGTAGGTCTGGGACATTTGACATTTTTTTATAGGCTACAATGGTGGTTGTTTCTTTTAAGATGTTAAATGGGTTTATTAAACTTATCCCTTGATGGTAGTTAGTGTGTTTATTCACTTTTAAACTTCCATCTTGCTTCAGGAAGTTTTGTAGCTGTGGCCAGGGAGTCTAGGAAGGGTTTGCATCCTACATTTTAAGGTATTTTTGAAATGATCAGATCATTTTTGTACCTGTGCAAATACCTTTGGTCGACATCAGGATGCAGCAAACTTTTTCTACAAAGAGACAAATAGTAAATATTTCCATCTTTGTAGACCAGACTATCTCTGCTATGACTGCATAAGTCAGCTGTTCTGTGAAAGCAGTTATAAATATTTTTATAACACAATGGGTGTGGCTATGTTCCAATGAAACTTTATTTACCAAAACCATGCCACAAATCAGATTTAGCGGTAGGTCGTTGCTTGATGATACTGATCTAGATCTTTGGATTTTTGGTCATTCATTCATATTATAATTGCATATTGAACATACATATATAACATTACATACTACGTATCATACTATCATTACATTTTGAACATAAGTGGATATGCGATAATGTTTTGTAAACCTATAACTTCTGTGTGGGTTATTCTTTCCTCAATTTGCAGTGAAATCCTACTCAGCTTTCTGATTCCTGATTACATTTCATCTCCCCCAGGGAAGCTTTTCCAATCCCTGTTCCTGTCCACCCCAGCTCACAAGGCGGTTTTCCTTTTTTGTATAACTACCACATCTTAAGTATATTTCACATCATGTGATATGCTGAGTTTATATGTCTCTCTTCTTCATCAAAGTGTAGGTTTTGAGAGAAGGATAAACTGCTATTCATCTTTGATCTCTATGGCCAAGGACTAACTTTAGCTTGTAATTAAGTACTCAGTAAGTGCTTGTTCAGCAATATGCTTCAGGGAGGTTAAGTCTGTAGTAACATTTAGATAAGACCAAACTGATACAATTGCCTGAGGATATACTTGCTTCTTTAACAAGTAGGAAATTTGAAGATTTCAAACCATCATATAATCTCAGAGCAAAGAGTATCTACCCCAATTCGCCTTCCAGCTAGGTGCTTCCATGTGACTAATTTCTGGCCAATAACATAGGAATGAAAACTGCTATGTGAAACATCCCAGGAGGCTTCTTAAAGAGACCTGACCCAGCTCTGAGGAACACCCCACTGACTTTCCTACCTTGCTCTTTCCTTCTTTCTGGAACACAAAAATTATAAGTCAACTCCCAAGTGGACATTTTGGAGAAAAAAATATAGAAAGTACCTGGGCCTTTGATGACATGTTGGCATTCTGTGCCTCTTGTGGTCTGCCTTCCTCCAGTTTTTTGTAATGTATCACTTTTATTTCTGGTCTCTATCACAGAAACCTACCTGGTAATATCTAACTACTACAGTGCTATATGTTCCATTTAACATTAAGTAATTTCATTGTATTCTAAACCTTATGCCAATGTATCTTTGCCAAATATAGAAACAAAAGAGAACCCTCCATGATGATAAAGAACAGGGAAGAGAAAGAGAGAGAAAACTCTCCTTGGAATGATAAAGAAGATAAACATTAGGACTTTCCAAAATTATAGTAACTCTTTATAAAATATAATAGTAAAGAGTATTTTATTCTAAATGAGAAGTAATGTGAACATGGTCCTTTCCTGTCTCTCTCCATAAAACTATTTCTCACTTCAGGCAAATATTTGGGGCACCTGCCAAGGCAGGAAAACAAAGTACATGTGGATTGTATAAGACTATTTAGTCATCAGCCTGTTTTGACTCTTAATTCTGTATGTTGACAAGATATGTGATTGTGGATGCTTTTGTGCTGCAAAGCACTTTCAGAAAGTTGACCATGATGAAGGGAGAAGAGTATCCACTTTGGAGAGCAGTGTAGATAAGTGAATTTAAGTACAGCGTGAAGCCAGATGACCTGGGTTTGTATCCAGGATGTGTTGCTCTAGCTATGTGCACTTTAAAAAGTTATTAAGCTCCTAGTGGTTTCAGTTTTTCTATCTGTAAAATGGGAATAGCAGTATCAACCCCATTGGTTTTTGTGATGATAAAATGGATCAATGTGTGTAAAAAATACATGTAGGGGAGCCTGGGTGGCTCAATCAGTTAAGGATACAACTCTTGATTTCAGCTCAGGTCATGATCTCATCTCATGGTTCATGGGTTCAAGCCTGCATCAGGCTCTGCATTGACAGCATGGAGCATGCTTGGGATTCTCTCTCTCTCCCTCTCTCTGTCCCTCCCTTGCTCACACTCTATCTCTCTCCATTTCAAAATATATGTGTTAAAAAAAGTGTAAAAGAATATATGTAAAATACTTAGGGGTAGTAAATAACATTTTACTTTTAGCTGTTTTTCTTTGCTGCCAATTGGATTTGAGCAGTAATTCATACTCTACCATTTACCATCCATGTGACCTGGGTAGAGATCCTTAACCTCTCTGAAGCCTCAAGTTTTTTATCTCTGAGATGAAGAAATATCAACCTAATAGTGCTATTGTGAAGATTGATTAAGATATATGTAAAGCCGTTGGTCCAGTACCTGACCCATGGTAAGCACTTAAACTGTCATTCCTTCACTTTTCTCATTTCCTTTTAGTTACTGCTCATATCCATCCCTGCTGCAAATTTCTAAATAGGCAACTATATCATTAGAATATGGTGGAATTCGCCCAATGGACAAATGCATTCTTTATACACGTGTATGTATACAGATGAAACATTTACATATATATATATATACACACACACACACACACACACACACATACATACATACACACACACACACACTCATGCCCATCAAAAAACATTGTACTTGCCATTCACACTGTATGAATATTTTATTACAGGTAAATTGGAGAAAATCATATAAGATTATATAATTTATATACAAAATGTCATATAAATAAATCTATTTTTCACTTAATAAGTCAAACATAATCTTGCTGAAAAGTGATCCTTTATTTCTCATTTCTGTTTCTTAACTGTGTGAAAAGCTCACTATCCCTTTAGAGCAACATTTACTTTTAAAGTAAGGAGAGAAAATCTGAACTTGACTTAGAGATTAAGCAATAAGCCATCTGCCTCATTACCTGCAGAAACTTGCACACCAGTACAGAATATCATTCTGCCTGGGAAGTTCTCCTTCTAACAATATTTCTATTTCTTACGAATATTGTTTTTAGCCCACAATACCTGTCAAATTATAGAAGATTGAGCCTCAGTTTCATCTCTAAAATAAAGGAAATTGAAAATATGATCTCTCTCAGGTCTTTTCCAGTTTAATCTATGCTGTATGATTCTCTAGAGATTTGTTTCACTGGAATTGGGTGGCATGGGGTGAAAGAAAAAAGGAAAGATAAAAGGAAAGAAAAAAGGAAAGAAAAAAGAAAAAAATTCCACTGATAAATTTAAAAGTGGAGTGACAGCCAAGTTCACAGTCCACTGACACCTTGAGAAAAATATAATAAATCATATCACTTTATTGTTACCACCTCTCCAATAATGAAAGGAAACCTACAACTGAATATAAGAGTGTATGGGGTCACATTTTGAACCTAAAAGTCGTTAATGCAATTTTTGTGGAAACTTCCAAAATCTGGGAGAAGGTCATGAGAGGGGGGGTATTCACTCTCTGCACCTGCGTAGATCCATTCTTGGTCTGAGCAATGATGGATGTGGGCATGGAGGTAGGATAGGAGGAAGGGACACTTTAGGGGCATCTAGTGGACTGGCAAAATCACCTTGTCACGGCATTCTCTTGCCAATCCAATCCCAGTTATAGATTCTTATTATGACACATACATTATCAGCCTAAATCAAGATTGTAAGAGATCTACTCCTCACTTAATGTCAATTGCCCAGAATAAAGAGCTGACTCTTAGGTATATAATCTTATTAAAGTTTCAAACATATTGCAGAGAAAACTCCAAACAAACCTACGTCCGTCTATCAGGTGTCTAAATGTAGCTTTTCACCTCTGACTTTCTTATAGAAGTGTTATGTTTTTTGTTTTTAGTTTTGTTTGTTTGTTTGTTTGTTTGTTTACTTTTCACTTTCTTAAATGCTTCAGGGCTCTCACTACCACATGCCACCAGCCAATGTAAAACCTGTAAAGGAAATTGAGAGGAAATTGGACATAAATGAATAATCAAGAAGCTGTACATGTTGCTTTGAAGACCTTTTAGTTTTTCTACAAGTGACAGTTGGAACAAATTGTGTTCACCGCAAAAGAAAAGGCAATGAATGTTTGACAGAAAAGTGCCCATTCAATTTGTAACTCTTTATAGAGTTCAACAGTATGAAAGACAAAACTTGTTTCTCTCAAACTGTATTCCTAACATGTGACACAGTTTCTGACACAGAATAGATGTGTAATAAATATTTTTAGCTCTTGTTATATAAAGGAGAAAAGAAAACCTTAGGTTTTATGTGCAAATGTATATAATTGAGAGCAAAATTAATGTGTACACACTTGGTTGGGTAAGTTTAAAACTTCCAATATCCAGTTTTGTTTTTGAAAAAAAAACTTAAGACTTTCAGGATTTTGCTTGTTTTTGTTTGGTGATAGTTTGGAAATGAAATATGTTTAAAAATAAAATAATAGGGCACCTGGGTGGCTCAGTCAGTTAAGCATCTGACTTCAGCTCAGGTCATGATCTCAAGGTTCCTGAGCTCAAGCCCCGCTTCAGGTAAAAAAAACAAAAGCCCACTTTAGGTGAGCCCCGCTTCTCTCTCTCTCTCTCTCTCTCTCTCTCTCTCTCTCTCTCTCTCCCCCTCTCTTCCCCTCACTCACTTGTTCCCTTTCTCTCTCTCTCTCTCTCTCTCTCTCTCTCTCTCAAAAAAAAAAAAAGAGAATAACATAATAAACACACCAATTTCACAAAATTACAGTAGCCCCCAAATAGGGAAACAAATCAAATGAACTTAAAGCATCAATTTTTCCTTTTATCCAAACAATGTGTTGAATTGCAAAGACTGTTAAGCAATAGAAAGTCACAGAAGGGGCAAGAAGATCTGAAGAAACCAAATTTAAAATTGGGCTAACAAATAACTATGATTAGCCAGAAATTAAGAAAAACTGTTTATTTGAACACCCCAGATTAGAAATAGTTGCTCTCACAGAACAAAGATCAGCTATTAAAATGCTCATTAGTGTCGAACAGAAGGTCAGAGAGAGGATAGCACCATGAAAGGGCAATTCTGAAATAAACTAGCAATGAACAAGCTATGGAGAGAAAAAAATGTTGTATTTAGGTTCTTTCTTAGGGAAAAGCATGCAAAATAATAACACCCCTCAGACTTGTGTGTGTCTCAAACTAAGGGCTGATCTTTGCTGTCATTAGTCAGAGGTCGCTGTTGAAGAACACTGAGTAAGAGAGAAAAAAGGAAGGTTAATAGTTCATTCTGATAATCATCTATTTTCTGGGTTTTCCAGAAATAAGCAAAAGCAAATTTTAAAATGTTGCTTTCATGTAGAATATAGTCTTTGTGTCAATCTGCTGGCTGGAGAAACTGAGTTGAGGGTAAGATATCAGGAAAAACTAACATTCAGAAGAGCATTATGTGAAGTTATAGAAAAAGAAGTACGACTTAAAAAGGATAAAAAAAGGATAAAATGAACTCTCCAAAGGCATTAACAATATCTGTCTATGATTTTTCAATAATAAAGATTAAAGGGCCAATCATAACATTTCTTCAACAGTACATTTATTCAATGTCTGTAAGTAAATAGGTAGAATTCTATATTTCTACATTTTTATAAATGATATTTCCCAAATTCATACAGGTTATGATAATAAAGAGTACCTTGACACATTAATGAAGTACAAGCACTGGGTTTTTCTGGAGACCAGATTTTTTTTTTTTTTTTATGAATGGAAGACAATTCTTAGCCGCTTCTGTGAATTGTATGAGTTTATTCTCAAGTGTGGGATTGCATCTTACACAATGCCTAAGGCTGAGGAGGTGAGGAGAGCTTCAGGTGGGCACAGACTTAACTGTGTGGGAGTCTTAACTGTGATGGAGTTCCTATAAAACTGGGAGAGAATCTTTTTTTTTAAGAGAGAGAGAGAGAGAGAGAGAGAGAGAGAGAGAAAGAGGAGAGAGAGAGACAGAGAGAGAGAGAGAATCTTAAGCAGCTTCCACACTCAGGAGGATCCCACGACCCTGAGATCATGACCTGAGCAGAAATTAAGAGACGGACACTTAACCGACTGAACAACCCAGGTGACCCCAAGCTGGGAGAGAATCTTAAATAAGGTCTGATCCAACTTCTAGATGTAACTCCCGCTATTTTTTTTAAAATACAATAAACAGAGAAACGTAAATTATACCACAAGGATGAAATCATTGAAACGTAGTGTGTGGGGGAATAACAGGATAAATGACACCAGTTGTGAATAAATAAATAGAATTTACTTTTTTTTAACAAAAAGGGTGACTGATAGGTTAAAAGACACAGTGAAATATCAAGAAAATATAATGAGTAAACCTTAAATATGAATTCAAATAAACCAGTTCTAATAACACATTTTAAGACATTTGGAGAGATTTGAGCATCAGGTATTTCTTACTGATAATAAGCTATATTTCAAAAAGTTCTTATATTCTGAAATTTTTAAGAATGAAATGTTTAGGGATTGTTTCAACATTTCCTGAGATTGGAGGTAAATTGGGTAGGGTTACAGCTGAAATAAGATTTGAACAGTTTGTTTAAGCCAGGTAATGGATACATGGAGTTCCTTACACTATTCTCTTGACCTTTTTTTTTTCTTTTTTACATTTTGAAATTTTTCAAACTAAAAAAAAATATTAGAAGTCAACGAGAGCTATAAAGATGAAATTAAATGAATTTACTCCAATGACATATACAATTACACTCATTTGATGTATACTTATTTGTTCTAAGTTTTCCCACTTTAAATAATTCTTAATAACTTGTATATTTGTCATCCTTCATTTTGAGAAAGGCAAAGTTTGATGTAAAATATGAGAGTTGCATAGAGTTCAAAGAGAAGTTAAAACCATGGAGTCTGCTTCCCACCATGTGTTTTCAATCCCTCTTTGCACGGCATTCATAGTCCTTATGATGTCTCCCGAGGACTCATGATCTACCCCTAGTTACTTCTCAGGTTGCCAGAGACTTCCATGATCATCTTTTTTAAACTGGTAGTACCATTACTCTCAACTCCTTGGTCAGGCTTTATTTTTCTTATAGCATTATCACTAAATTAAACTACGTTATGTATCTCTGTGTTTATTGGTTTTCTTATTCTCTTTCTTTATTGTAATATTCATAATAATGGTATTTTGCTTTATTTGTGGCTGTAACCCTAGCACTTAAAACAAGGGTTAGCACATTATTAAACACTAAGTGAATATTTGCTGGAAATGAATTCTGATTTCCAAACACAAGTATTTATGACAGATAGTGACCTGGACTTTGCTAGAATAATTTTTGTGACGGGTGCTCACAACTTCATAAAGTGTGCATTCCATCACTGCATAACCGTGATTGTTAGGTTGAATGTTACATGTTCTACTTTCTACCTATTGCTCTTATTTTCTCCTTCAGGTGCTATGTGAGCATACTCTATCTGCCATTGAGAAAGGATGAGCTCTTTTCCTTATGAAAGCTTGGTCAAGGTCATGCTCTTGCTTGGAGTGCTAGGACTGAATAATAGTGTTTATTTCAAACCCATAGCAGTTATCTCAAGTCAAGCTGCCACCCTGGAGTGCTGCCAGAACCAGGTCTGTTATCCACTGAATCTCTGCCTCTTTTCCTTGCCCTGGCTCCACTGCATCAGGGATAGGCAAAATTCTTCTGCAAACCCTTGAAACAGAATGGGTGTGATTGAATCTCCTTTCTCAGAAAGTAGAGCTATCCACCACTGCAAGCCAGCTTTTCTCACAGAAGAAGCCCTAAGATGATACTATTTTGGCCCATCTTCTCTTTTTCAAAAAAAATCTACCCTTAATCTACAAAGGCAACTTTTCCTCTAATGATAACAAAGGTGATTTTCTGATACTAATCTCATTAGAGACAAAACAAAATAAAAATCCAATTCACCACGTGGATATTGTATATGATTTCAATATGTGCCTTAATAGAAAAACTAAAGCTTGTTCAGATTCACATCTCCCCATACCCACTGTACAGAAAAAAGGAGTCATTTGTCCCCAGTGGGTGAAAAGTCTACATGAGACCATTGTGACGGAGTTAGAATCTGCCACTAACATACTCTGTTAGCAAATTCAGAGCTATGTGATAAAAAGGAAGTCAGAAGGAGGGTTCATATCAATAATATATTTTTGAACAGAAATAAAAATAGGTTTTGGTTTCTAATGAATTTCCAGAATCTTTGGAATTTTCCAGAATGTTTGGATGAATGCCTTCACATTGTTTTTGGAGCAGTGGTAGGATGAATATGCTTGTTGCATAAGAAAATGTCAACCCAAAGGAACCCTGGATTACTACATTTATACTCAAAGAACTAGATTAATGATCACTTGAATATTTTTAAAGCCTAGATACACATGTTTTGCTTAGCTAATGTTTCATAAAAGAAATTTGTCAACAATTTTACCCTAGTATAGCAGACAAATTTCCATTGTCATATGAATGAGGAAAGGAGAAATAAAAATAGAATTTTGAAAAGCTCCAAATGGTTTCAGGCTCCAAAATAGATACACAATCTCTATTTTACAAATAAGGAAACATCAATTAAGAATGAAAATTGCCAATGGCCACATAAATAATTAATGATGGATTTGGATTTGAACCTATTTCCAATTAGTTCCATTACAATTTATTGGCACACTAGTGCATTTAGTGGAATATTAAAAATGAGCATTTTAGGGGTAACATGTTCAAAATTTTAAAAGAATTAGAAATAACAAAATTAATAATGACAAATTTGTGAGCAAGTGTATGCACTTTATTTTTGGTTAACTTAAATTCACACAGTACTTTAAAATGTATAGAAGCTGTGGATCCATACTGTGGCTACATAATAACATGGCCTCTATTTTTGACGTTATCCTGTTAAATGAAACAACCTACGTGCATGAAGAAAAAGACATCCCAGGGGGTGTCCACTGCACCATCATTTGTAAATTGTTCCTTCTGGAATGTTATGCTATTAGAGGATTGAAACATATGTGTGGCCACATCTTTGAATTCCTATGAAGGAGAGAGATTAGAGAGTTGCCCTTCTAAAACCAGGAGGGCTCTGGAGAAGAATCATAAAGGTAATGCATTCTAGACCCAACTCAAATTCTGTTCTCACCACATACTAAATATGTGACCTTGGTGAGTGACTAAACACTAAGTAAGCAAGTTTCTCCTTTTGTGAAATATGAATAATAACAGTACTTGTCTCATAGGGTCATTGTGAGGATTACAATTGTGAGGATTGTCTCATAGGATTACATTGTGAGGATAAATGAATATGTGCAAAACACTTCAAATAGTGCCTAACATGTATTAGATGCTATTTAAGTGTTAGTTGCTATTATTACTATTATGCTTTTTTATGGTTGGATCCAAAGAAGATTCTATTCTAGTAGAATGAAAAGAAATTCTGCATGAAGGGAACTTATGTTTTCCAGTTGCTCCAAGTATTAGATTTAACATTTTATGTCTCCCACACTAGACTTTTCTTTGAAAATCAACTTATATGTTTATTAATAAACATTTTTTATTATAAAGAATTCATATAAAACTTCTATTTGGTAAAGCAGCAAGGGCTATGTTGATAGGGTAATCTTTTAAAATTACAAAATAGAATTCAGTCTTATAAATAACTCACTAATTGTGCTATTTGTACTTAGATTTTCTAGGCATTTAAAACATATTATCTTTATGGAAATTAGAGCAGATTTCTATTTCCATGAAAATAATTCTTTCTTCTGACACAAAACACTTAAGTCTACTTAATTTATGTACTTTACACAATTTTTATTTATGTTGATTTGTAAATATTTGTTAATTTATTAATCAGCAAAATTAACAGAAATTTATAATCAAAGATTTCATTTCAAACAATCTACAATTTGTTAAAAATTGTCATTAATATTTCCCTGACATCAAAGATTCCAATTTGAAATTCATATTCTTTTAAAAAAATTGTAAATCTTATTTTCATAAATTTATCAGGATGTTCTTGACCAACATTACCAAAAATTAAAATAGAGCACTAAACTTCTTGTTTTTAGATATTGTAAAGGACCCGTGCATTCAGTTTTACAAAAATTCCTCACTCAATCATTTATTCATTCACATGTTTATTAATCGCTGATCATAACTTCTTAAACAGGGGTGAGTGTTCCATATTTTTAAGGCTTTTGTGGAACAAATAACATCATTTCATGTAAAACTGCTTTCAGGTAGTCAGTGTACTTTAACTTAGGGTTTGTAAAATAATATCATAAACTCCATCTTATCTCATAAAGTTAGGGTAGGAGACATGCATAAAATAACTATAAGTCAAGAATATTTTATGAAATGTTCTGATGGAGGTACTACAGAACAAGATGGGAATATGGGTGGAGAAAACATACAGTGAGGAGGACTGTGTAAGTCTTCATGAGGGAAAATTGCATTTGAGTATTCTTTGAATGACTGGGATAGGATTTTTCTGCTAAAGAACAAAAGAAACAGAACAAATTAAAATCCAGAGGCAAAAACATATAGGATCTGTTGAAGAATTATGTAATCTAGTGTAGCTAGAACATAGATGCCACTTGGGCATACCACAATATGAGACTAGAGTATTAGAAAGAATTTAGAATGGAAAAGGGCATCTGTGCCATGCTGAAGAATATGGAGTGCTTTTTGTTTATTTGTTTGTTTGTTTGCTGGTGTATTTTAAACTTACTTTGAGAGAGAGTGTGAGTGGGGGGGGGCAGAGAGAAAGAGAGGGAGAGAGAGAATCCCAAGCAGGCTTCAGGCTCAGCGCCGAGCCTGACACAGGGCTCGATACCATAACTGTGAGATCATGACCTGAGCTGAAATGAAGAGTTGAATACGTAACCTACTGAGCTACCCAGGTGCCTCTACTCTTTGTTTTTTTTTTTAACATTTTTTTGAAGTTTATTTTTGACAGAGATAAAGAGCACACACGAGCAGAGGAGGTGCAGAGAGAGAAGGGATAGAGGATCCAAAGCAGGCTCCTCACTGACAGGAGAAAGCCTGATGTGGGGCTATAACTCACAAACCATGAGATCATGGACTGAGCCAGTCAGAATCTCAACCAACTGAGTCACCTAGGCACCCCATAGTACTCTTTGTAAGCAAAAGAAAGTCAGCAAGGGCTGTTGAACCATCCAGAGAAACCACTAGAGCTAAATTTTAGCAAGATGGCAAGAAGGGTAGTGAAGAATGGATGTGCTCACATGCACACAAGTCAGAATCTCTACATAGCTAACTGCAGTTTCTTTATCAGTGCCTTTCAAAATGGAATTTCTGTCTCCGTGACTTACTATAACAGCCCCACAAATCACCTACAAATGTATAAGTACATAAAGTATAAATATTCATTTATGTCCATTGGGCAGAAAACATTTTTTAGGTCTTTCTTTTACAGATGACATACTGAATTAGTTTCCTAAGGCTGTCATAACAAAATACTATAAACACTGGAGGCTAGAACTATGAAACCAAGGTGTTGGCAGGCCATGCTTATTCTGAAGGCTCTCGAGAAGGGTCTTTCTTTGCTTTCTCCTAGTTTCTGGTGGTTTCTGGCAATCTTTTGTGCTTGGCCTGTAGTTCCATGACTCCAATCTCCCTCTCTGTAATCACATGGTGTTCTCTTCATTTCTCTGTTTATGTTTCTTCTACTCTTCTTATAAGGATACCGGTTATATTGGATTCAGAGTCTGCTCTATTCCAGTATGACCTCATGTTAACTGGATTACATCCTCAAAGATCCCCTTTCCAAATAAGGTCACATTTATAAGTCTTAGGAGTGAAGACTGGGACATATCCTTTTTGGAGACAAATTCATCCAGTTCCATCCACATTGCTGCAAATGGAAAGATTTCATTCTTTTTCATCTCTGAGTAGTATTCCATTGTATATATTCATATGTATACACCATATCTTCTTAATCCATAAGAAGTGCTGCTATAAACATTGGGGTGCATGTGCCCTTTCAAATAAGCATTTTTGTATCCTTTGGGTAAATTCCTAGTAGTACAATTGCTGGGTCATAGGGTAGTTCTATTTTTAATTTTTGAGGAGCCTCCACACTCTTTTCCAAAGTGGCTGCATCAGTTTGCATTCCCGACAGTAGAGCAGATTATTTTTGTCTTGTTCTTCCAGAAAATCTAACTCCTATGTGCTGCATTGTGCCAAAAGACCAAATCGCCAGTTGGGCTCTGTGTAACTGATTTAAACATCAGATTGTTTAAGGCAGTTAGTTATAATCTAGGAAAGGGTCAGTGATTACATTTATCAAAACTAATTCTCAATTCTTTCATCGCATTATTTTTCAAATCTGATTGTTGTTTTCCTCTCTCCCTGCTTTCTGAGTCATTATTTGTCCTGTTTTCCCATCCCTGCCCATTCACCATGCACAAAGATAAAGCTCAGTGTGAACTGCAAGTATAATAAATATGTGTGTTTTTCCATCTTCCAGGTTAATGATGAAATGTGAGACAATACTACTTCCGGTACTTTAAAATAAAGGCTATCATCAATAGCCATGTTAGTAGCTAGGCCTGCATTAACCAAACTTCCCAATTTAAACAGTATTTTCTAAACTTATTGGTGAACATTTAGTGAAGGAAACATTGGGGAGTGATGATAAATTATGCCTACCAAATTTCAATCTACTAGAACTGTCACTTTTAAATGAGAGTGGATTGGTCTAATGGGTCTCATAGGTCTTCAGTCGTTAGGTGGTGGCCATTGCTTTCTGCAGCCTTTTCTGTCTCTCACATTTGCAACTGATTCTTGTTTATGTCTCTTGTCAAGTCACAGTTTATTTTACACCAAAGAACTAGCGCATTCGTGCAAGTGCTCAATTGTACAGTGAACACTGTGAGCACTGTCAAATATTGTTTCACAGATATTGTTAAAGTGTTCTCAGAGGCAAAACATCTAATGTGAAAAATTTATGCTATGCATACTTTCATTACTTACCATTTGATCCATAATTTAAATCACTGACATTTGCCAGATTAGCAGATGAAGAGAAAGAATGATATAAGGAAT
Source organism: Lynx canadensis (assembly GCF_007474595.2). Classification (NCBI taxonomy): domain Eukaryota; kingdom Metazoa; phylum Chordata; class Mammalia; order Carnivora; family Felidae; genus Lynx; species Lynx canadensis. Next base: position 129,188,977 of record NC_044311.2, read on the forward strand.
GTTCTGTTTATACATCATGGCAAATCATGATTACTCATTTTATGCAAGAAACAGTAAATTGTTGCTTAACTCCAGTTATTGACATTAATGGTTCTCATGATGCACTTGAATACAAAAAGAAGAAAGTAACAAAAGCTTGATGTGCTGAGTGAATTAGTTGCAATCCAAAAATTTTAAGGAAAGTGTTAGAGAATATATTGTGCTCAATCATCTATGGCAAAGTTTGCCATTTTTCACTGTTTGGTTTAATTCATTTTTTTGTCATTGTTTAGAAGTACTATATACCTTTCTGCCTCTCTTTGTAGTTATCTGAAAATGGGATTTTGTCTTACTCAAACCACTACATGTCCATTTTTGAAATATATAAAGCATATCCCATTTTTTCCCTAAATAAAATGCCAATTCTCAATGTTAGCTTTTATTTTATTTATACAGGTAGGGCACTTGTTACATTTATCACAATAATAAGTTTAAAACAATAAGCTTAAATCATTCCTAATTCAATAGTACACAGGCAATTTATATTTTAGGTAGAGCATAAGAAAAGGAATATTGGTGCAGATTGCCACAAACTTGTTCAGGTGGAATGGGGTTGGGTGACATAACAGTGAAGCAGCAGAGATGGTGAGACAGTGTATTGACAGACAATGAAATCAGACTTGGAAGAGAGGAACAGCTGTATTCTATTGTATCCTGCAATTAAAGCTATTAAGGTAGAGGGAAATTATCATCACTTCCACCTTCATGATTCTGGGCTGTTTCTCTGCATAGTTCTCATAAAGTCTGATGCGTTATATATTTCATCATGACAAAACATGTCATGAGCATTTTAAAATTATCACTGTGTAATGTATTCTTTTAAGAACCACTGTTTTTATTATTGTAAATTATTCTGAATTATATTGGAGATCGTGAGAATATATTTTTAAAGTGTTCTCAGTGGCAAAATGATTCATTTTGAAGGCTAACTTTTAATTAATTCCACAATCATTGAAATTTCATTCCCGTCTCTTCCAGAAACTATAAAAATAACAGCTTCTCATTTGTGGTCATGAAAGATAAAAGCCACAACAAGTCAAACAGTGCGTATCATTCAGAATCCACTTCCATAGTTATAAAAATTACTGTGTAAAAAATCGGGGGCAAATGGGACTTAAGACGTAGGCCACTTCTATCCCCTGAATACACATAGCTTCTCTTTTGTGCCCTCTAGATACAACACATGAGAAAAATGACAGCCCTATATTTAATACAGAGATAAGTTTTTATAATTAAAAATTTCCATTCATTAGGAGGAAATATAATTTAAGATAAAGAAAAAAATATATACAGGTTCTGAATTTTGGAGAGACCTGGGCTCAGTCTAGCTCTGTCATTTATCAGCCATGTGACTTGATCCAAAAAAAATAAAAAGAAAGAAAAAAGAAAAGAAAAAAATAAAAAGAAAGAAGAAAACAAATCATCACGGTCTTAGCTTTGGGGTTGTTTTGTCCACTACTGTCCCATTTACCAAGAACAGCTCCTGCACACGCTGGACACTTACTACCTCCTGTTTAATAGAAGCATGAATGAATGGTTAGGCTCAGAAAAAATGTAGCATGGGATTTGTAAACTCCTTTCTGTTAGGGTCCTCTCTGCTTCGATTCTTCATATCTCCTTTATTTTCTGCAGTAGCAGATTGGGATGATATAGTATACTGAAACATCAGTATTGGAATATTTGGGTTCAATTATTATATGTAGCAGTCTTTAATTCACCCCTCTAAAAGACAAACAGTAGACATATTTCTATAAAATGTAATGAAAGCCATGATCATCCCCCCCCCCAATTTTTTAAAGAACTTTAGGAGAAATAGTTCACAAGTCTGTCCAAATTAAACTTACTTTTCAAATTGATAAAATCTAGTGTAAAGTATAAACTAAATGATTCTGATACATAACAGTAGAGCGAAAAATTTACACATAGGTGCAATAATAGCTTTTATTTTTATCACTTGTTTTTAACCTTTGTGACGTTTTGCAGAATAAGTTATGAATCTTGTGACAAATATGTGTCTCAACCCTCCCTATGGTGTCCAGCCAAGCCTGCTAGAGTCATGACTCAGCCTGGAAGCTGCTGTTTTATAGTACAAGTCAAGGGATGATTTAGAGCCCCTAAGAAAACAGTATTTCTTTTAAGAAAAAATATCCTGAATAGCTACCATTTTATTAAAAATTCATGCTGTTTTTGTTATTTCCTTGTTCAAAATTAAGAGGATTTTGAATCATGCAATCATCATACAAAGATATCCAACTCTCAATTTTATCTTCTAGAACTGACTTTAATAAAATAAAAATTACCCTTTATCTCAAGATTTTTGACTCATGCACAGAACTTTCCTGAGCTGTCACTCTCTCGCTCAAAACTAATATGACTCCCTTTGTGAAGAACATAACCAATGTGGTCCACCCACCTCCTCTGCTGCGGAGGAATTTACACTTTACAGGAAAGCAGGGGCCTCGCTGCTGACTTTGTTTTACAGGGTCACTCCTGTTGGCTCTAAGGTGATTAGAATTACCTCACAACTGTCCTTATATAGTCATAGAATGTCTTCCATATTTTTCTCCAAAATTAACCATGTTAGCTGTTTTGTTCCTCCCTCCGGTTTTAAAGTAAATTTTTCCCAGTGCATGGGTGTTTGACTCTCATTCCTAGATTGAGACCTTTGGCCAGGTCTTTGAGTAGATAAGAATATTGTGCCTGTGTCTTTTATAAGGTCTAGTAAAAGGTCCTGTTTGTTTATATATCCGTAGACAGCTGGGCTGGGCTGGATGCCATAGTAAAAAAGGCAAATTCACAGTTTACAAAGCAATGAAAAAATCTGTCTTCATTGCGAATCTGAGGGGGGATTTTTGGAGATGATGTTGATTTTAGGAAATCGTTTGAATGGATGCTGTTTGAAATGAATGCTTAATATGCATGTGTGCCTGCACACAAACATTTGCTAACTCTGACCCCTTTCACTCAGTGTTACCCATAAGAAGAAGACTACAGAAAGAATGAGCAAGGTACATAGTCATCGAAGAAGTCTGAAGGGCAACTGATTGGGATGTTCACAACCTACAGCTGATGTCTTTTCCATAATGACTGTTTAAAATGAATAATTTAAGAGCTTAGAAATGTACTGCTGAGAGTCCAGAAATACATGGGTAGGAGGCAGAGTGATAGGGGTAGAAGGTGGAGTGTACTCCCCAGCCGATGGAGAGGTAGAATGTTGGACACTAGGATAGAGAAGCAAACTCAGGACTGAGAGCTGTTGGACTCTAGGAACAGACATACTTAGCATACAGATTTAAGTGTTTTTTCTCCTATAGCATATATTTTCCTACTTTTTAGTAAAGGGCATTATGCACAGAGCCTTACGTGGGAAGGAAATTGAGGGAAATGACAAAGGATTGTGTGGACTTCTTAACATGAGCCCCCCACGTGCTTGTTTCAGCAGCATATATACTAAACATCAGCTTCCATTAAGGTCAAGGAGGTGATTAATTTTGGACTTCCAGGTGATGATCAGAAGTAAAGCCTAGGCAGATCTTGGAATGGCAGAAAGGAAAAATAAATAAGTAGAAGTGAATGGGGTGAATATAGACCTATGTACAGAAATGAGACAAAGTCCCTTTATTTCCTAAATGTACTAGCACTTAAGGGGGAACATGTATTCTTAGTTACAAATGCATCTTCCCTATTATTAATTTCTCTTTATTAGTTAATTTTTCCAGTTTTATTGAGGTATAACTGACAATGCTGTATGTAGTAAAAGTACACAATGTGATGATTTGATATATGTGTATATTATAAAATGATTGCCACAGTCACATCCATCACCCCACATAATTACCATTCTATTTCTGTGGTGACAACACTTAAGACTTACTCATTTAGCAAATTTCAAGCATACAATACAATATTATTAAATATAATCAACATGCTGTACAATAAATGCCAGAACTATTCATCTTTTAATGGAAATTAAAACCTCTCCCTGTGCCCTTCATTCCCCAGCTCCTAGAAAACACTAGTCTGCTCTCTGTTTCTGAGTTCAACTTTATTTATTTATTTATTTATTTATTTATTTATTTATTTAGATTCCACATGAAATTGAGATCATACAGTATTTGAATTTCTCCATCTGGTACTGATGCATAGGGACACTTGTACCCCAATGTTTATAGCAGCACTCTCAACAATAGCCAAATTGTGGAAAGAGACTAAATGTCCATCAACTGATGAATGGATAAAGAAATTGTGGTTTATATACACAATGGAGTACTACGTGGCAATGAGAAAGAATGAAATATGGCCCTTTGTAGCAACGTGGATGGAACTGGAGAGTGTGATGCTAAGTGAAATAGGCCATACAGAGAAAGACAGATACCATGTTTTCACTCTTATGTGGATCCTGAGAAACTTAACAGAAACCCATGGGGGAGGGGAAGGAAAAAAAATAAAGAGGTTAGAGTGGGAGAGAGCCAAAGCATAAGAGAATGTTAAAAACTGAGAACAAACTGAGGGTTGATGGGGGGTGGGAGGGAGGGGAGGGTGGGTGATGGGTATTGGGGAGGGCACCTTTTGGGATGAGCACTGGATGTCGTATGGAAACAAATTTGACAATAAATTTCATATATTGAAAAAAAATGAATTTCTCTATCTGACTTATTTCACTTAGCATAATACCCTTCAGTTTCATCCACATTGTTGCAAATGGCAGGATAAAGAAAATGTGGCAAAAGGAGAGACAGGAAGATGGCGGCGTAGGAGGACGCTGGGCTCACCGCGCGTCCTGCTGATCACTTAGATTCCACCTACACCTGCCTAAATAACCCAGAAAACCGCCAGAGGATTAGCAGAACGGAGTCACCGGAACCAAGTGCAGAGGAGAGGCCCACGGAAGAGGGTAGGAAGGGCGGCGAGGCGGTGCGCGCTCCACGGACTGGCGGGAGGGAGCCGGGGCGGAGGGGCGGCTCGCCAGCAAGCAGAGCCCCCGAGTCCGGCTTGCAAAAGCGGAGGGGCCTGACGGATTGTGTTCCGACAGCAAGCGCGACTTAGCGTCTGGGAGGTGATAAGTTAACAGCTCTGCTCGGAAAGCGGGAAGGCTGGAGGACAAAGGGAGGGTGAGCTGCGGAGCCCCCGGACGACAGAGCTCAGTTTGGCGGGGAACAAAGGCGCTCGTCAGCGTCATCTCCCCCGCCCATCCCCCAGCCAAAATCCCAAAGGGAACCGGTTCCGGCCAGGGAAATTGCTCGCTCCACGCAAACACCCAACTCTGTGCTTCTGCGGAGCCAAATCTCCCGCAGCGGATCTGACTCCCTCCGGCTGCCACAGGGCCCCTCCTGAAGTGGATCACCTAAGGAGAAGTGAGCTAAGCCTGCCCCCCCTGCCGCCGTGCACCTTGCCTTCCCACCCCAGCTAATACGCCAGATCCCCAGCACCACAAGCCTGGCAGTGTGCAATTAGCCCAGACGGGCCACGCCACCCCACAGGGAATCCCGCCCCTAGGAGAGGGGAAGAGAAGGCACACACCAGTCTGACTGTGGCCCCAGCGGTGGGCTGGGGGCAGACATCAGGACGGACTGCGGCCCCGCCCACCAACTCCAGTTATACACCACAGCACAGGGGAAGTGCCCTGCAGGTCCTCACCACACCAGGGACTATCCAAAATGACCAAGCGGAAGAATTCCCCTCAGAAGAATCTCCAGGAAATAACAACAGCTAATGAGCTGATCAAAAAGGATTTAAATAATATAACAGAAAGTGAATTTAGAATAATAGTCATAAAATTAATCGCTGGGCTGGAAAACAGTATACAGGACAGCAGAGAATCTCTTGCTACAGAGATCAAGGGACTAAGGAACAGTCACGAGGAGCTGAAAAACGCTTTAAAGGAAATGCAAAACAAAATGCAAACCACCACCGCTCGGATGGAAGAGGCAGAGGAGAGAATAGGTGAACTAGAAGATAAAGTTATGGAAAAAGAGGAAGCTGAGAAAAAGAGAGATAAAAAAATCCAGGAGTATGAGGGGAAAATTAGAGAACTAAGTGATACACTAAAAAGAAATAATATACGCATAATTGGTATCCCAGAGGAGGAAGAGAGAGGGAAAGGTGCTGAAGGGGTACTTGAAGAAATAATAGCTGAGAACTTCCCTGAACTGGGGAAGGAAAAAGGCATTGAAATCCAAGAGGCACAGAGAACTCCCTTCAGACGTAACTTGAATCGATCTTCTGCACGACATATCATAGTGAAACTGGCAAAATACAAGGATAAAGAGAAAATTCTGAAAGCAGCAAGGGGTAAACGTGACCTCATATATAAAGGGACACCTATAAGAGTCGTGACTGATCTCTCTTTTGAACCTTGGCAGGCCAGAAAGAATTGGCACGAGATTTTCAGTGTGCTAGACAGAAAAAATATGCAGCCGAGAATCCTTTATCCAGCAAGTCTGTCATTTAGAATAGAAGGAGAGATAAAGGTCTTCCCAAACAAACAAAAACTGAAGGAATTTGTCACCACTAAACCAGCCCTACAAGAGATCCTAAGGGGGACCCTGTGAGACAAAGTACCAGAGACATCACTACAAGCATAAAACATACAGACATCACAATGACTCTAAACCCGTATCTTTCTATAATAACACTGAATGTAAATGGATTAAATGCGCCAACCAAAAGACATAGGGTATCAGAATGGATAAAAAAACAAGACCCATCTATTTGCTGTCTACAAGAGACTCATTTTAGACCTGAGGACACCTTTAGATTCAGAGTGAGGGGACGGAGAACTATTTATCATGCTACTGGAAGCCAAAAGAAAGCTGGAGTAGCCATACTTATATCAGACAAACTAGACTTTCAATTAAAGGCTGTAACAAGAGATGAAGAAGGACATTATATAATAGTTACAGGGTCTATCCATCAGGAAGAGCTAACAATTATAAATGTCTAACGCCGAATACCGGAGCCCCCAAATATATAAAACAATTACTCATAAACAGAAGCAACCTTATTGATAAGAATGTGGTAATTGCAGGGGACTTTAACACCCCACTTACATAAATGGATAGATCATCTAGACACACGGTCAATAAAGAAACAAGGGCCCTGAATGAGACATTGGATCAGATGGACTTGACAGATATATTTAGAACTCTGCATCCCAAAGCAACAGAATATACTTTCTTCTCGAGTGCACATGGAACATTCTCCAAGATAGATCATATACTGGGTCACAAAACAGCCCTTCATAAGTTTACAAGAATTGAAATTATACCATGCATACTTTCAGACCACAATGCTATGAAGCTTGAAATCAACCACAGGAAAAAGTCTGGAAAACCTCCAAAAGCATGGAGGTTAAAGAACACCCTACTAACGAATGAGTGGGTCAACCAGGCAATTAGAGAAGAAATCAAAAAATATATGGAAACAAACGAAAATGAAAATACAACAATCCAAACGCTTTGGGACGCAGCGAAGGCAGTCCTGAGAGGAAAATACATTGCAATCCAGGCCTATCTCAAGAAACAAGAAAAATCCCAAATACAAAATCTAACAGCACACCTAAAGGAAATAGAAGCAGAACAGCAAAGGCAGCCTAAACCCAGCAGAAGAAGAGAAATAATAAAGATCAGAGCAGAAATAAACAATATAGAATCTAAAAAAACTGTAGAGCAGATCAACGAAACCAAGAGTTGGTTTTTTGAAAAAATAAACAAAATTGACAAACCTCTAGCCAGGCTTCTCAAAAAGAAAATGGAGATGACCCAAATAGATAAAATCATGAATGAAAATGGAATTATTACAACCAATCCCTCAGAGATACAAACAATTATCAGGGAATACTATGAAAAATTATATGCCAACAAATTGGACAACCTGGAAGAAATGGACACATTCCTGAACACCCACACTCTTCCAAAACTCAATCAGGAGGAAAGAGAAAGCTTGAACAGACCCATAACCAGCGAAGAAATTGAATCGGTTATCAAAAATCTCCCAACAAATAAGAGTCCAGGACCAGATGGCTTCCCAGGGGAGTTCTACCAGACATTTAAAGCAGAGATAATACCTATCCTTCTCAAGCTATTCCAAAAAATAGAAAGGGAAGGAAAACTTCCAGACTCATTCTATGAAGCCAGTATTACTTTGATTCCTAAACCAGACAGAGACCCAGTAAAAAAAGAGAACTACAGGCCAATATCCCTGATGAATATGGATGCAAAAATTCTCAATAAGATACTAGCAAATCGAATTCAACAGCATATAAAAAGAATTATTCACCATGATCAAGTGGGATTCATTCCTGGGATGCAGGGCTGGTTCAACATTCGCAAATCAATCAACGTGATACATCACATTAACAAAAAAAAAGAGAAGAACCATATGATCCTGTCAATCGATGCAGAAAAGGCCTTTGACAAAATCCAGCACCCTTTCTTAATAAAAACCCTTGAGAAAGTCGGGATAGAAGGAACATACTTAAAGATCATAAAAGCCATTTATGAAAAGCCCACAGCTAACATCATCCTCAACGGGGAAAAACTGAGAGCTTTTTCCCTGAGATCAGGAACACGACAAGGATGCCCACTCTCACCTCTGTTGTTTAACATAGTGTTGGAAGTTCTAGCATCAGCAATCAGACAACAAAAGGAAATCAAAGGCATCAAAATTGGCAAAGATGAAGTCAAGCTTTCGCTTTTTGCAGATGACATGATATTATACATGGAAAATCGGATAGACTCCACCAAAAGTCTGCGAGAACTGATACATGAATTCAGCAAAGTTGCAGGATACAAAATCAATGTACAGAAATCAGTTGCGTTCTTATACACTAATAATGAAGCAACAGAAAGACAAATAAAGAAACTGATCCCATTCACAATTGCACCAACAAGCATAAAACACCTAGGAATAAATCTAACCAAAGATGTAAAGGATCTGTATGCTGAAAACTATAGAAAGCTTATGAAGGTAATTGAAGAAGATATAAAGAAATGGAAAAACATTCCCTGCTCATGGATTGGAAAAATAAATATTGTCAAAATGTCAATACTACCCAAAGCTATCTACACATTCAATGCAATCCCAATCAAAATTGCACCAGCATTCTTCTCAAAATTAGAACAAGCAATCCTAAAATTCATATGGAACCACAAAAGGCCCCGAATAGCCAAAGGAATTTTGAAGAAGAAGACCAAAGCAGGAGGCATCACAATCCCAGACTTTAGCCTCTACTACAAAGCTGTCATCATCAAGACAGCATGGTATTGGCACAAAAACAGACACACAGACCAATGGAATAGAATAGAAACCCCAGAACTAGACCCACAAACGTACGGCCAACTCATCTTTGACAAAGCAGGAAAGAACATCCAATGGAAAAAAGACAGCCTCTTTAACAAATGGTGCTGGGAGAACTGGACAGCAACATGCAGAAGGTTGAAACTAGACCACTTTCTCACACCATTTACAAAAATAAACTCAAAATGGATAAAGGACCTAAATGTGAGACAGGAAACCATCAAAACCTTAGAGGAGAAAGCAGGAAAAGACCTCTCTGACCTCAGCCGTAGCAATCTCTTCCTCGACACATCCCCAAAGGCAAGGGAATTAAAAGCAAAAGTGAATTACTGGGACCTTATGAAGATAAAAAGCTTCTGCACAGCAAAGGAAACAACCAACAAAACTAAAAGGCAACCAACGGAATGGGAAAAGATATTTGCAAATGACATATCGGACAAAGGGCTAGTATCTAAAATCTATGAAGAGCTCACCAAACTCCACACCCGAAAAACAAATAACTCAGTGAAGAAATGGGCAGAAAACATGAATAGACACTTCTCTAAAGAAGACATCCAGATGGCCAACAGGCACATGAAAAGATGTTCAGCGTCGCTCCTTATGAGGGAAATACAAATCAAAACCACACTCAGGTATCACCTCACGCCAGTCAGAGTGGCCAAAATGAACAAATCAGGAGACTATAGATGCTGGAGAGGATGTGGAGAAACGGGAACCCTCTTGCACTGTTGGTGGGAATGCAAATTGGTGCAGCCGCTCTGGAAAGCAGTGTGGAGGTTCCTCAGAAAATTAAAAATAGACCTACCCTATGACCCAGCAATAGCACTGCTAGGAATTTATCCAAGGGATACAGGAGTACTGATGCATAGGGGCACTTGTACCCCAATGTTCATAGCAGCACTCTCAACAATAGCCAAATTATGGAAAGAGCCTAAATGTCCATCAACTGATGAATGGATAAAGAAATTGTGGTATATATACACAATGGGATACTATGTGGCAATGAGAAAAAATGAAATAGGGCCTTTTGTAGCAACGTGGATGGAACTGGAGAGTGTAATGCTAAGTGAAATAAGCCATACAGAGAAAGACAGATACCATATGGTTTCACTCTTATGTGGATCCTGAGAAACTTAACAGGAACCCATGGGGGAGGGGAAGGAAAAAAAAAAAAAAAAAGAGGTTAGAGTGGGAGAGAGCCAAAGCATAAGAGAATGTTAAAAACTGAGAACAAACTGAGGGTTGATGGGGGGTGGGAGGGAGGGGAGGGTGGGTGATGGGTATTGAGGAGGGCACCTTTTGGGATGAGCACTGGGTGTTGTATGGAAACCAATTTGTCAATAAATTTCATATATATAAAAAAATAAATAAATAAATAAATTATAACTTAAAAAAAAAAAAAGAAAATGTGGCATAGTTATAGATATGGATATATACAATAGAATATTTTTTATTAAAAAAGAAAACTCCACCATTTGCAACAAATACGTTTTAAAGTCTGGTAGAAGAAATGCCCACTCTAAATAAAGTATAGCTTATGATATTTCAAAACTCTTGTGCTTAATCATTGATTCAATAACAAATAAGGTTGGTATATATATACATATATATGTATGTATATTTGGCAAATATATGCCTATGATTTTTCAGAGTGCTAGAATTACAACAATGAATATAATATTGAAAATTTTTTCCTTCTTGAGTTTATCTTTAAATAGACAATAAGTAAGTAAACAAAGGGTATATCAAGCAGAGTTCTCCAGAGAAACAAAACCAATAAGACAAGCATACACACATAATGAGAGAGACTTATTTTAAGGAATTGACTCATATGATTGTGGGGCTGGCAAGTAAGAAATCTGCAAGGAAGACCAATAGGCTGGAAATTCTGGTAGGAAGTGATATTATAGTTTTGAGTTGGAAGGCAGTCAAAGAAGAATTCCTTCCTCTTTGAGGGAACTGTCTTTTCTCTTAAGGCTTTTGACTGATTATATAAGGCCCACCCACACTATGGAAGGTAATCTGTTTTACACAAAGTCTACTAGTTTAATTGTTAATCATATCTAAAAAATATCATCAAATCGACATCTAGACTAGTGTTTAACCAAGCACAATTAACACAATAGCCTAGCCAAGTTGACACATAAATTAACCATCACAAAGAGAGACAAGGGTATCATTTTAGAGAAGATGATCAGAGAATTACTTTTAAGGAATGGAACATTTAAGCTGAGATATGAAAAAAAATGTAAAGGGAGGGAGCCTTGAGAATATCTAGAGGAAGATCTTTCCAATCAAAGGAAAAAATATGTACAAAGGCCCTAGGGCAGAAGTATCAGACAGTGTTTGAAGAATAATCATATGATATGCACAATGGCTATCGTTCAGAAAGCTAGGAAGAGGAAAAATATTAAGAAGCAACAAGGGGCTATTTGACCTTTTAAGAACTTTCCTGTTTATTTTAAGAGCAATGAGAAACCATGTAGGTTTTAAGAAATAAACTGCATCATCTGACTGAACTATTAAGAAGTTGATTCTGGCTATTATGTGATGAATAAACCATGGAGAGGCAAAAGCAGAAGCTAGAAGATAAGCCAGGAGTCTACTGAAATATCATCATGGTAGGTAGGGTAACATGTACCACACCACGGTAACAGTCTAGTTGGTGAGACTTGGTCTGATTCTGGATGTATTTGTAAAGTAGGCAACGAGATTTTCTGACATTTGAATAACAATTGCAAAAAGTGATAGATAAATAAAAAACGATTCTAAGGTTTTAGGCCTTAACAAGATGAATGGTATTGCCATTTATTGAGATGAGGGAAACCGAGAAGGAGGCTAGGGGGTCAAGATTCCACCTTGGAACATGTTAGTTTGAACTTTGGGTTACCTGTTAGATATCCACATTGAGAAATCCAATGGTCAGTTAGATACGAGTCTTAGAAACAACAGAGGTAATTTTGGCAGTCTTTGAAATATAGAGGAATTTGAAGACTTCAGTAGTAGATGAAATCATCTAGTAACTCAAATTGGATGGAAAAGATAACAGGTCTGAGAACAGAATCTGAGATACTCACACATCATTTATTCCTCTACGTGAAATTTACAAACATCATCAAGGTCCAAAAAATTGGATTTTTATTGAAACTACATTAAATGTATAGATTAATGAGGGTCATCCTCTGTCTTTTACATCCATCTATTCATTTTCCTCCTGAAATGGGATTATATTTAAATTGGTGTTGCAGAATTTATTACCCTAATACCCGGGATTCATTGTCTCACAGCTTCAAAGAATGAAGAGGTGGACACAATGTGAGCAGGAGGCGAAAGTATTTTAGGGCACAAGGTTAGAAAGGAAGAATAGTATGAAAGCTCTCTTAATAGAGAGGAGACACTCAAAAGTGAATGCGCCCAACTATAGGCAAGGGTCCTTGTTTTATAAGGTTCCTGTCACCCCCAGCCCCCCTCACTCTCTCCCTTGTTCCTTTTCAGGTCCCACCCTTATTGGCTTGATAACTCTTGGTGCTGTGTTGTCCATTCCTGACTGATTCGATTCCATTATGTGAGGAGTCAGACTGTTCATACTGTCCCTTGTATAACGTAAGTTTTATGGAGTAGCTAGGTATTTTGATTGTCAAATTCCTGAGGGGAACCTGAGGGGGAGTAGATGGTGTGTCTGTTACATTCCTAAGAGGGACTTTACTCCGGAGGGGTTTTTCTATAGTTAGATATTCCCAGCATTGTGCAAAATATGTGTCTTTCCACTCCCAGGGACCTCAGGTCCTAATCCTTTCCCTCTCTGTCTATTTTATCCTGTTTTTCCCAATCATATTGGGATTTAAAGAATGAACAGTGAAATTCAACAGGTGAGGATGTAGACGTCAACACAGAATTGGACAGTATGGCAGATACATTTCTTATATGAATTCGTATAACTGTTACAACAATCTTGGAATTGTAAATGATCCCCATTTTACAGATAAGGAAAACGGAGGGCTTGGTAAAGTGAAGCAGTTTGCTTAATGTCACAACATTTTGCCTGAAATATAAATGAAAATTACAAAGACAATTTTAGAAGTGCTCGCATTATGCAATGTTTCTTTGCTGACCTCAAGGATTTTACAGTATGACTGTGAACTGAATTCATTATGGAATATTAATAGGCATATCTTTTATGAAATATTCTACTTTAATAGAAATATAAAACCATGGATAATTTGAGTAAGGAAAGCCCATAGCTTTTCTAAATTCTTGATATAAAAGTAAAACCCAGACAGGTGCTGGATTTATTTCACATATGAATTTTATATTTTGTATTCTGGTAACATTGGTGCTCTTCTTTACAGGCTATATAAGATACCTGCTCTCAAACCCCATTATGTGAACATTCTCACCCAATATTCAAGGACTTTTATGACATAACTGGTTGACCATATGTTTCTTCCATATGTTTGATAATGCTTTAAAAAGAAAGAACAGAGCACATAAAATCTAGAGCAACTAGAAAATGGTCTACAGCCTAAATGATCCAGAAAAATTATAACATATTTAACACCAGAATGAAGAAAGATTCATGACTGCCAGTGAACAAATGATTAATCAGTAAATCATATCTAAGTTTGTAAGTACTTGAGTGGTAGACATCTAAGTTTTAATCACTTTTCACTTACTGAATGTGAGGCTGTTTGGAGGAATTAAGACATGACAGGGCATGTTTTAGTACTCCATTAATACACAACTCAGGCACTCTCAAATATCTTCAACCACTTAAAGCAGGTGTTAATTAACCAATAAAACATAACCTGGAGCAACTGAAGGCTATTATCTTCTTTTTGTGTCTTAAACTCTGAAATCAGATGGGGGGGAAGGAATGAAGGAAAATACAGAGTACTGTTAAAAAAGACAAATTAAGGGGGAGCGGAAGATGGCGGCGTAGGAGGATGCTTGACTCACCACGTCCTGTGGATCACTTAGATTCCACCCACACCTGCCTAAATAACCCAGAAGACCACCAGAAGACTAGCAGAACAGATTCTCCGGAGCCAAGCATAGACAAGAGGTCCACAGAAGAGGGTAGGAAGGGCGGAGAGGCGGTGCGCACTACATGGACTGGTGGGAGGGAGCCCAAGTGGAGGGGCAGCCCGCCAGCAAAGCAGAGCACCTGAGTCTGGCTTGCAAAAGTGGAGGGGTTGGACCAAGTGTGTTCGGACAGCAAGCAGGACTTAACATCTGGAAGGTTATAAGTTAACAGCTCTGCTCAGAGAGCAGGAGGGCTGGAGGACAACGGGAGGAACCGTTGTTGAGCCCCGGACGATAGAGCACAGCTTGGCGGGGAACAAAGGCACTCGCCAGTGCCATCTCTCTTGCCCATCCCCCAGCCAAAATCCCAAAGGGAACCAGTTCCTGTCAGGGAACTTGCTTGCACCATGCAAACACCCAAAGCGGTGCTTCTGCAGATCCATCCCTCCGGCGGCGGGTCTGACTCCCTCCCAGTGCCGCAGGGCCCCTCATGAAGCAGATCACCAAAGGAAAAGGGAGTTGAGCCTGCCCCTCCCGCCCGCCTACACCTTGCTGATCCACCCCAGCCAATAGGCCAGATCCCCAGCACCAAAAGCCTGGCAGTGTGCAAGTAGCCCAGACGGGCCACACCACCCCACAGTGAAACCCGCCCCTAGGAGAGGGGAAGAGAAGGTGCACACCAGTCTGACTGTGGCCCCAGCAGTGGGCTGGGGGCAGACATCAGGTCTGACTGTGGCCCTGCCCACGAACGCAAGTTATTCAAGACAGAATAGGGGAAGTGCCCTGAAGTTCCACACCACTTCAGGGACTATCCAAAATGACAAAACGGAAGAATTCCCCTCGAAAGAATCTCCAGGAAATAATGACAGCTAATGAACTGATCAAAAACGATTTAAACAATATAACAGAGTGTGAATTTAGAATAATAGTCATAAAATTAATCACTGGGCTTGAAAACAGTATAAAGGACAGCAGAGAATCTATTGTTACAGAGATCAAGGGACTAAGGAACAGCCAGGAGGAGCTAAAAATGCTATTAATGAGCTGCAAAATAAAATGGAGATTTTATTTTGCTCGGATTGAAGAGGCAGAGGAGAGAATAGGTGAACTAGAAGATAAAATTATGGAAAAAGAAGAAGCTGAGAAAAAGAGAGATAAAAAAAATCCAGGAGTATGAGGGGAAAATTAGAGAACTAAGTGATGCACTAAAGAGAAATAATCTATGTATAATTGGTATTCCAGAGGAGAAAGAGAGAGGGAAAGGTGCTGAAGGTGTACTTGAAGAAATAATAGCTGAGAACTTCCCTGATCTGGGGAAGGAAAAAGGCATTGAAATCCAAGAGGCAGAAAACTCCCTTCAGACGTAACTTGAATCGATATTCTGCATGACATATCATAGTGAAACTGGCAAAGTACAAGGATAAAGAGAATATTCTGAAAGCAGCTAGGGATAAACGTGCTTTAACATATAAAGGGAGACCGATAAGACTAGTGACGGATCTCTCTACTGAAACTTGGCAGGCCAGAAAGGAATGGCAGGAAATCTTCAATGTGATGAACAGAAAAAATATGCAGCCGAGAATCCTCTATCCAGCAAATCTGTAATTTAGAATAGAAGGAGAGATAAAGGTCTTCCCAAACAAACAAAACCTGAAGGAATTTGTCACCACTAAACCAGCCCTACAAGAGATCCTAAGGGGGATCCTGTGAGACAAAGTACCAGATACATCGCTACAAGCATGAAACCTACAGACATCACAATGACTCTAAACCCATATCTTTATATAATAACACTGAATGTAAATGGACTAAATGTGCCAACCAAAAGACATAGGGTATCAGAATGGATAAAAAAACAAGACCCATTTATTTGCTGTCTATAAGAGACTCATTTTAGACCTGAGGACACTTTCAGATTGAAAGTGAGGGGATGGAGAACTATTGATCATGCTACTGGAAGTCAAAAGAAAGCTGGAGTAGCCATAGTTATATCAGACAAACTAGACTTTAAATTAAAGGCTGTAACAAGAGGGGCGCCTGGGTGGCGCAGTCGGTTAAGCGTCCAACTTCAGCCAGGTCACGATCTCACGGTCTGTGAGTTCGAGCCCCGCGTCGGGCTCTGGGCTGATGGCTCAGAGCCTGGAGCCTGTTTCGGATTCTGTGTCTCCCTCTCTCTCTGCCCCTCCCCCGTTCATGCTCTGTCTCTGTCTGTCCCAAAAATAAATAAAAACGTTGAAAAAAAAATTTAAAAAGAAAAAAAAAAAGGCTGTAACAAGAGATGAAGAAGGGCATTATATAATAATTACAGGGTCTATCTATCAAGAAGAACTATCAATTATAAATGTCTGTGTGCCGAATACAGGAGCCCCCAAATATATAAAACAATTACTCATAAATATAAGCAACCTTATTGACAAGAATGTGGTAATTGCAGGGACTTTAATACCCCACTTACAACAATGGATAGATCATCTAGACACATGGTCAATAAAGAAACAAGGGCCCTGAATGATACATTGGATCAGATGGACTTGACAGATATATTTAGAACTCTGCACCCCAAAGCAACAGAATATACCTTCTTCTCAAGTGCACATGGAACATTCTCCAAGATAGATCACATACTGGGTCACAAAACAGCCCTTCATAAGTACACAAGAATTGAGATCATACCATGCATACTTTCAGACCACAACGCTATGAAGCTTGAAATCAACCACAGGAAAAAGTCTGGAAAACCTCCAAAAGCATGGAGGTTAAAGAACACCCTACTAACGAATGAGTGGGTCAACCAGGCAATTAGAGAAGAAATCAAAAAATATATGGAAACAAGCGAAAATGAAAATACAACAGTCCAAATGCTTTGGGATGCAGCGCAGGCAGTCCTGAGAGGAAAATACATTGCAATCCAGGCCTATCTCAAGAAACAAGAAAAATCCCAAATACAAAATCTAACAGCACATCTAAAGGAAATAGAAGCAGAGCAGCAAAGACACCCCAAACCCAGCAGAAGAAGAGAAATAATAAAGATTAGAGCAGAAATAAACAATATAGAATCTAAAAAAACTGTAGAGCAGATCAATGAAAGCAAGAGTTGGTTTTTTAAAAAAATAAACAAAATTGATAAACCTCTAGCCAGGCTTCTCAAAAAGAAAAGGGAGATGACCCAAATAGATAAAATCATGAATGAAAATGGAATTATTACAACCAATCCTTCAGAAATGCAAGCAATTATCAGGGAATACTATGAAAAATTATATGCCAACAAAGTGGACAACCTGGAAGAAATGGACAAATTCCTAAACACCCACACACTTCCAAAACTCAAACTGGAGGAAATAGAATGCTTGAACAAACATATAACCAGTGAAGAAATTGAATCAGTTATCAAAAATCTTCCAACAAATAAGAGTTCAGGACCAGAGGGCTTCCCTGGGGAATTCTACCAGACATTTAAAGCAGAGATAATACCTATCCTTCTCAAGCTATTCCAAAAAATAGAAAGGGAAGGAAAACTTCCAGACTCATTCTATGAAGCCAGTATTACTTTGATTCCTAAACCAGACAGAGACCCAGTAAAAAAAGAGAACTACAGGCCAATATCCCTGATGAATATGGATGCAAAAATTCTCAATAAGATACTAGCAAATTGAATTCAACAGCATATAAAAAGAATTATTCACCATGATCAAGTGGGGTTCATTCCTGGGCTGCAGGGCTGGTTCAACATTCACAAATCAATCAACGTGATACATCACATTAATAAAAGAAAAGATAACCATATGATCCTGTCAATCGATGCAGAAAAAGCGTTTGACAAAATTCAGCATCCTTTCTTAATAAAAACCCTCGAGAAAGTCGGGATAGAAGGAACATACTTAAACATCATAAAAGCCATTTGTGAAAAGCCCACAGCTAATATCATCCTCAATGGGGAAAAGCTGAGAGCTTTCCCCCAGAGATCAGGAACACAACAGGGATGTCCACTCTCACCGCTGTTGTTTAACATAGTGTTGGAAGTTCTAGCATCAGCAATCAGACAACAAAAGGAAATCAAAGGCATCAAAATTGGCAAAGAGGAAGTCAAGCTTTCACTTTCTGCAGATGACATGATATTATACATGGAAAATCCGATAGACTCCACCAAAAGTCTGCGAGAACTGATACATGAATTCAGCAAAGTTGCAGGATACAAAATCAATGTACAGAAATCAGTTGCGTTCTTATACACTAATAATGAAGCAACAGAAAGACAAATAAAGAAACTGATCCCATTCACAATTGCACCAACAAGCATAAAACACCTAGGAATAAATCTAACCAAAGATGTAAAGGATCTGTATGCTGAAAACTATAGAAAGCTTATGAAGGTAATTGAAGAAGATATAAAGAAATGGAAAAACATTCCCTGCTCATGGATTGGAAAAATAAATATTGTCAAAATGTCAATACTACCCAAAGCTATCTACACATTCAATGCAATCCCAATCAAAATTGCACCAGCATTCTTCTTGAAACTAGAACAAGCAATCCTAAAATTCATATGGAACCACAAAAGGCCCCAAATAGCCAAAGTAATTTTGAAGAAGAAGACCAAAGCAGGAGGCATCACAATCCCAGACTTTAGCCTCTACTACAAAGCTGTAATCATCAAGACAGCATGGTATTGGCACAAACGAGACACATAGACCAATGGAATAGAATAGAAACCCCAGAACTAGACCCACAAACGTATGGCCAACTCATCTTTGACAAAGCAGGAAAGAACATCCAATGGAAAAAAGACAGCCTCTTTAACAAATGGTGCTGGGAGAACTGGACAGCAACATGCAGAAGGTTGAAACTAGACCACTTTCTCACACCATTCACAAAAATAAACTCAAAATGGATAAAGGACCTGAATGTGAGACAGGAAACCATCAAAACCCTAGAGGAGAAAGCAGGAAAAGACCTCTCTGACCTCAGCCGTAGCAATCTCTTACTTGACACATCCCCAAAGGCAAGGGAATTAAAAGCAAAAAGATAAAAAGCTTCTGCACAGCAAAGGAAACAATCAACAAAACTAAAAGGCAACCAACGGAATGGGAAAAGATATTTGCAAATGACATATCGGACAAAGGGCTAGTATCCAAAATCTATAAAGAGCTCACCAAACTCCACAACCAAAAAACAAATAATCCAGTAAAGAAATGGGCAGAAAACATGAATAGACACTTCTCTAAAGAAGAGATCCAGTTGGCCAACAGGCATATGAAAAGATGCTCAACATTGCTCCTTATCAGGGAAATGCAAATCAAAACCACACTCAGATATCACCTCACGCCAGTCAGAGTGGCCAAAATGAACAAATCAGGAGACTATAGATGCTGGAGAGGATGTGGAGAAACGGGAACCCTCTTGCACTGTTGGTGGGAATGCAAATTGGTGCAGCCACTCTGGAAAACAGTGCGGAGGTTCCTCAAAAAATTAAAAATAGACCTACCCTATGACCCAGCAATAGCACTGCTAGGAATTTACCCAAGGGATACAGGAGTACTGATGCATAGGGGCACTTGTACCCCAATGTTTATAGCAGCACTCTCAACAATAGCCAAATTGTGGAAAGAGCCTAAATGCCCATCAACTAATGAATGGATAAAGAAATTTTGGTTTATATACACAATGGAGTACTACGTGGCAACGAGAAAGAATGAAATATGGCCCTTTGTAGCAATGTGGATGGAACTGGAGAGTGTGATGCTAAGTGAAGTAAGCCATACAGAGAAAGACAGATACCATATGGTTTGACTCTTATGTGGATCCTGAGAAACTTAACAGAAACCCATGGGGGAGGGGAAGGAAAAAAAAAGAGGTTAGAGTGGGAGAGAGCCAAAGCATAAGAGACCCTTAAAAACTGAGAACAAACTGAGGGTTGATGGGGGTTGGAGGGGGGGAGGGTAGGTGATGGGTATTGAAGAGGGCATCTTTTGGGATGAGCACTGGGTGTTGTATGGAAACCAATTTGACAATAAATTTCATATATTAAAAAAAAAAAGACAAATTAAGGGCACTACTAAAATGAAGATTCCATAGGCTATTAATACATTTATCTTTATCTATTTACAAGTGTTGACCACAAACATGTATGCACAAGGATTTTCCCCCTCTACAAAAACTGAAATGGGGCTCACTTGGTTAAGCATCCGACTTTGGCTCAGGTCATGATCTCTCAGTTTGGTTTGTGGGTTCACAGCTCAGAGCCTGGAGCCTGCTTTGGATTCTGTGTCTCTCTCTCTCTCTCTCTCTCTCTGACCCTCTCCTGCTCATGCTCTGGCTCTTTCTCAAAAATAAATAAACATTACACAAATGGAAAAAAAATTAAATGAAATTAAAATAATAAAGAATTAACCATTTTGAAGCACACAATCCAGGGCACCTGGGTGGCTCGGGCAGTTCAGCATTGGACTCCAGATTTTAGCTCAAGTCATGGTCTCTCAGTTCCTGAGAATGAGCCCTGCATTGGGCTCTGTTCTGACAGTGTGAAGCCTGCTTAGGATTCTCTCTCTCTCCCTCTCTCTCTGCCATCCCCTGCTCACGAGTGCATAGGCACACATTTTCTCTCATTCTCAAAATAAATAAATAAACATTTAAAAAAGAAAGTGTACAATCCAGTGGCATTTTATGGATTGGGAAGCCATCACTTATATGAAATTCCAAAACATTTTTATCAACCAAAAGCAAACCCTGTACTCCTTAAGCAGTCACTTATTGCCTATACCTCCCATCCCTGGCAACCACAAATCTGTTTTCTCTGTCTACAAATTCAATCATTCTAGGTATTTCATATAAGTGGAATCATATATTTATCCTTTTATGTATGATTTATTTCATTTAGCATAAAGTTGTCAAGGTTTTTCCATGTATCAGTATTTTCTTTTTACATCTGAAAAATATTTCATTGTATGTAAATACTTCATTGTATGCATTCATTCATTGATGGATACTTGTTTTTTTTTTTTCCATCTTTTGGCTATTGTGAGTAGTGCAGCTACAAACATTTAGTTACAAATATTTTACCGGTTTTCAATTTGGGGAACTATATACATAGGAATGGAATTGCTGGATCCTGTGTACTTTCAAGGTAGACTTCCCCTCAATTTTGTGTTAAGTATTTCCATATTTTGTATTCCTTTATTTTTGGGACAAATTTAAGAAATCAACATTTATTTGAAAAAGGAAACTAGTGGTGCCTGGGTGGCTCAGTATGATAAGCATCTAATTTTGGCTCAGGTCATGATCTTACAGTCTGTGATTTCGAGCCCTGCATAGGGCTTTGCACTGACAACACGGAGCCCGCTTCAGATCCTCTGTCTCTCTCTCTCTCTGCCCCTCCCCCACCTCTCTCTCAAATATAAATATTTAAAAAATACATAAGAAAGAGAGAGAGAGCGAACTAAAAATTATTTTCTACTACACATATTATTCATGTTAGCTTTATTTATTTTTTTTCAACGTTTATTTATTTTTGGGACAGAGAGGGACAGAGCATGAACGGGGGAGGGGCAGAGAGAGAGGGAGACACAGAATCGGAAACAGGCTCCAGGCTCTGAGCCATCAGCCCAGAGCCCGACGCGGGGCTCGAACTCACGGACCGCGAGATCGTGACCTGGCTGAAGTCGGACGCTTAACCGACTGCGCCACCCAGGCGCCCCTCATGTTAGCTTTAAAGTTGAGGAGAAAAAGGTGATCCATTCAGCGACCTTCAGTGGTACAGAAAAACTTATTTTGGATGGGGTATCAGAGCCAGCAATGGAAGTTTGTGTTCTAACAGCTTTCCTAGTTTGGGTTATAGACTAAGGGTTAGTGATGAATAAGAACTGAGTGGATGTTGAAGGCTTTACAAGATGTAAGGTGTAAAAATAAAGGGTATTTGAAAAAGTAAGGGAATTTGAAAAAGTAAGGAAACATATTTGACAAAACAATAATGTGTTTAGTATTTAGTGGAAAAACATTGAACTTCCCAAAATAATTGAATAAGTGTAAATAAGACCAGGACAACAGTCTAAAGCTATCTTCTGGTATTTTGATATCTTGACCTCAACAAAGATTTTATTGGATAGACTTTTCTTACTTTAACTTAATTTTCCTTTCCTCTGCTCTTCTCTCCCCTCCCTTCCCCTTTTCTTCTCTCCTCTCCTCTCCTCTCCTCTCTTCCTTTCCTTTTCTTTCTTTATTTGATTTCTTTTCTTTTGTCTAAATTTTTGGGATTTAGGTACAAAGATATATTAACATCCCAGGTTTGTTTCAGAAAGACAGTGACAAGGGGTGCCTGAGTGGCTCAGTTGGTTAAGCATCCGACTTCAGCTCTGGTCATGATCTCACAGTCCGTGAGTTCAAGCCCAGTGTCGCTCTGTGCTGACAGCTTGGAGCCTGGAGCCTGCTTCAGATTCTGTGTCTCCCTCTCTCTGACCCTCCCCCATTCATGCTCTGTCTCTCTCTGTCTCAAAAATAAATAAACATTAAAAAAAATAAAAAAGAAAGAAAGAAAGACAGTGACAAAATACAAAGTGCCAAGTGCCAGGAAGACTTGTGTTTTTTTTTTGTTTTTTTTTTAATTTATTTTTGGGACAGAGAGAGACAGAGCATGAACGGGGGAGGGGCAGAGAGAGAGGGAGACACAGAATCGGAAACAAGCTCCAGGCTCCGAGCCATCAGCCCAGAGCCTGACGTGGGGCTTGAACTCATGGACCGCGAGATCGTTGCCTGGCTGAAGTCCGACGCTTAACTGGCTGTGCCACCCAGGCGCCCCAAGGAAGACTTGTGTTGATGAGTGAGGTTAACAACTTCAAAACATCCAAGGAAATAAAAAACGAGATGAAAGTGTTATATTTTACCCATGTGGGTAAATATTGGACAGCCACAATGCAATGCAAAAACATGTCCAAAACATGGGCAGCTTTATTGCCTTTTTCTGATTTGAATGTGGATGTCTTTTCCAATGAATTTAAACACTCAAATTCTAAAACATTATAGTTTAAACTGGTGGTTGCCAGAGGAGAAGCTGGGGGGTGATGGGTAAAATAGATGAAGGGGATTAATAGTACACTTATTTTGAAGAGCACTGAGAAATGTATAAAATTGCTGAATCATATTATACTATTGAAATAGAAAATTGTATGTTAATTGTACTTTAATAAAACATTAAAAAACAAAAACAACAAAACAAAAAATAAAGCATTATATTTTTCAATTATGTTATTAAAATTTTTAATTATATAATGACAAAATTATAGAAGTTTTTTTTTAAATTTTTTTAATGTTTATTTATTTTTGAGAGAGAAAGATAGAGCATGAGCAGGGAAGGGGCACAGAGAGAGGGGGGCACAGAGAGAGGGAGACACAGAAACTAAAGCAGGCTCCAGGCTCTGAACAAGCAGCACAGAGCCCCACACAGTGTGAAAACTCAAAAACAGTGAGATCAGGACCTGAGCTGAAGTCAGATGCTTAACTGAGTGAGCCACCCAGGTTACCAAAGGTATAGAAGTTTTAAAATTAAATTATAAAATTACAATTTTATGATTATATATGATTATAAAAACTATTTAGAATTATTAGAGAAATTATTAAAAGGCATGTAACAATAAACATAGTTATTATGTGTTTGTAAAGATATAACTACAAACACACAAACAGTAACAATATGTTAAAAATGTATATAACTATAAAATATAAAAAACACTCATTCTTATGGTTTGCCTCCCAACTCTTAAATACAGAGAACAAACTGAGGGTTGATTGGGGAGGTGGGAGGGGAAAATGGGTGATGGGCATTGAGGAGGGCACTTGTTGGAATGAGCACTGGGTGTTGTACATAAGTGATAAATCATGGGAATCTACCCCCAAAACTAAGAGCACACTGTATACACTGTGTGATAGCCAACTTCATAATAAATTTTATTAAAAAAAACTCATTCAATTATGTTCTTTCTTCTTATTTATTTTAGTGGTGAAAAGCAGATAATTGATCACAAATTCCAAGTTGGTACCATATTCTCTTTTTTTTTAAATTAAATTTAATTTTAAAAAAAAAATTACATCCAAATTGGTTAGCATATAGTGCAACAATGATTTCAGGAGTAGATTCCTTAGTGCCCCTTACCCATGTAGCCAATCCCCCCTCCCACAACCCCTCCAGTAACCCTCAGTTTGTTCTCCGTATTTATGAGGCTCTTCTGTTTTATCCCCCTCCCTGTTTTTATACTATTTTTGTTTCCTTTCCCTTATGTTCATCTGTTTTGTCTCTTAAAGTCCTCATATGAGTGAAGTCATATGATTTTTGTCTTTCTCTGACTGACTAATTTCACTTAGCATAATACCCTCCAGTTCCATCCATGTAGTTGCAAATGGCAAGATTTCATTCTTTTTCATTGCTGAGTAATATTCCATTGTATATATATACCACATTTTCTTTATCCATTCATCCATCGATGGACATTTGGGCTGTTTCCATAACTTGGCTATTGTTGATAGTGCTGCTATAAACATGGGGGTGCATGTGTCCCTTTGAAACAGCACACCTGTGTCCCGTGGATAAATGCCTAGTAGTGTAATTGCTGGGTCGTAGGGTAGTTCTATTTTTTGTTTTTTGAGAAACCTCCATATTGTTTTCCAGAGTGGCTGTACCAGCTTGCATTGCCACCAACAATGCAAAAGAGATCCTCTTTCTCCGCATCCTTGCCAACATCTGTTGTTGCCTGAGTTGTGAATGTTAGCCATTCTGACAGGAGTAAGGTGGTATCTCATGGTGGTTTTGATTTGTATTTCCCTGATGATGAGTGAGGTTGAGCATTTTTTCATGTGTCGGTTGGCCATCTGGATGTCTTCTTTGGAGAAGTGTCTATTCACGTCTTTTGCCATTTCTTTACTGGATTATTTGTTTTTGGGTGTTGAGTTTGATAAGTTTTTTATAGATTTTGGATACTAACCCTTTATCTGATATGTCGTTTGCAAATATTGTCTCCCATTCTGTCCATTGCCTTTTAGTTTTGCTGATTGTTTCCTTTGCTGTGCAGAAGCTTTTTATTTTGATGAAGTCCCAGAAATTCATTTTTGCTTTTGTTTCCCTTGCCTCCCGAGACATGTTGAGTTAAGAAGTTGCTGTGGCTAAGATCAAAGATGTTTCTGCCTGTTTTCTCCTCAAGGATTTTGATGGATTCCTGTCTTACATTTAGGTCTTTCATCCATTTTGAGTTTATTTTTGTGTATAGTGTAAGGAAGTGGTCCAGATTCATTCTTCTGCATGTCGCTGTCCAGTTTTCCCAGCACCACTTGCTGAAAAGACTGTCTTTATTCCTTTTGATATTCTTTCCTGCTTTGTCAAAGATTAGTTGGCCATACGTTTGTGGGTCCATTTGTGGGTTCTCTATTCTGTTCCATTGATCTAAGTGTCTGTTCTTGTGCCAGCACCCTACTGTCTTGATGATTACAACTTTGTAGTATAGCTTGAAGTCTGGGATTGTGGCATATTCTCTATTGACTCTGAGGAGAAAGCTGTCTATAGTAAATCGTTATGGCTGAATTATATAGGAAGATTCATATAAACATGTAGGAAAGGTGAAACATTGAGAAGTTTGTATGGCAGCAAAACCCAGAAAAAAACAAACAAAAACTTGGAATGCTTTTGTTTCCTTTCTTCCTTGGTGCCCTTTTATAAACTAAATGTCAGTGTTCTTCTCTGTGACACTTTTGCCATCTAAGACAAACTATTTGCAGTAGATTTTCTGGAGACCTGAAGTGAAGAATGACCTTAAATACATATAAATATTTATATGTAAATAAATATATATATTTATATATAAAATGTTTCTTTTTGATGCTACCCTCAGAAACAAATGGACCAAGAGTAAAATCTATGAAAGAACATGCATGGTCTGAAGAAGTGGACACACAAGCAGTTACTATATAATTTTACCTTTAATATATCAGGATTATTTCAATCATGCAGTTATTTTTAATCTATTTACAATAATAAATATTGGACCATAGTGATAAAATGCACAGGTAATTAAAAGGACTAATATGGCCAAAAATAGAAATCACTTTTATCACTGAGCCTGTAGTTTTAAAATACTAATAACACCTAGCAGCATTATATTTTTTATTTTGTTTTGTTTTATTCCAAGTCTTTAGTATCACATCTAACAAAGTTATAATGAGAGAGGAAAGAAGGGGGGGAATGTGAGAATATTATAATTTGAAACTGGGGTTCTCATTCCAGGAGAAAGCAAATGTTGACTCTAATAAATATATTTTCTTGAGTAATTTTTTAATAAAAGTATGTGTAAAAGAAGTAAAATATTCTGGTTAATGTTATATGTGCCAGAGTTGCTTAAAGGAGTCCATAAAAAGCAGTATATTTCTGAATTATTTCCCATCTACTTCATTCTGTATTTCCAGCCCAAGGGGGCTAATTCTTCAGTAATTTCCAAATTCCATTGGGTGCCTCAATTGCTTTCATCCAACTTAATACTGTTAACCACAATGGAGTTGTATGTGGTGTGTGTGTGTGTGTGCGTGTGTGTGTGCAATCACAGATTTATGGGATGGGTGCAAGGCTGGACATCAAATGTAATAAGATCACATTCTGATATTGCTAATACATATCTCACATTTTGATCAATCCTTATTGATAATCAAATAAATTAATTCTATAATATTTATAGTTTAGCTAAGGTATTTGTCCTAGTCACTCTTATTTTATTTTTGTTACTTTCAATCTACTAATTCTTATAGTTTCAAAAGCCCTAAAGCAAAATATAGACTACACAGCATAAGCCATAAGATATCTAAGTCACTCATACTAATACCATTGTATTTCCAACTTTTTCTTCACTTAAATCTGACAGTTCCAGTCCTTAGCCCTCATTCTGGAACTTTCTCAACTTTAGGGTTGCATTTCTTAAATTAAAAATTACCAAAAATGTATGTCCTTTCTCCATGAATAACTCTAACAGAAGGATATATTAAGTTGGAAGAAGTGTACTTTTGTCATTTCTCACAGTCCTGAACAAACTGTAAGCCCTCCAAAATAATTTTTATGCTCTGGTTTAATGCTTTCTTCCAGTCAAATGTAAATATTTTTTTTTTCTTTCTGTAAAATGCTCAGCGTTTGTTTGCTTTCAAACCTAGTAACAATACATGTTATAAAGAACAGAAAACCAAAAACAGACTTGTACAAATCAGAACTATCAGGGTCCCCTTGGGCCAAGAAGAGAGAACTATTGATTCTGGAGCTCACTCTGCCAAAAGTGTTCCATGCTGATCTGCAATTGAATCAGTAGTGTCATGAAATCCCACTGAGACATGTTGTGGGTTGTGACTGTGAGGAAGAGTACCAATCCTGATTTTCTTTAACCCTAGTGATGGAGATCCATTCTTTAGCCTTGAGTAAAATAGATAAATAATTTATTTCTTCATAAAAAGAAGGAAATAGAAGGTGGAAGAGAATGTGGCATTTGAAGGAAAACAAATCTCTGATGCTAGAAAAGGTGGATTAACTCCAGCAAAAGCTTATATTTTAGAGGAGCATTTGGCAAGTGAAAACAGAAACTCTTTAATCAACAGCCATGATATCACAGATGAACAGGTCAAGTAATACACGATTACTTTATTTTGGAATGCTCTTCAATTTGAGATATGTCTGAATGTGTGCCTTTGGAGATCCTTTAATAAAACATGTTTATTAAAATTTTATTTCTATAATCATCAGCTCCTTGTTTTCAAGCATAACTTTATCATAATTGAATAACTGCAAAAATGTTTCATTAACTATGATATTAAAATGTTCATAAAAGTATATTTTGAGATTACCTTTTATACTTAAAAATAATATCTTCATATACTTTGGACAGTTTTTTATAATTTGTTTAATTCATCTATATTTACATGTAACAGATCGAAAATTATAATACAAAATTAGTTTTTCTAGAAGTAACAATAACTCATAGAAAATGTTGAACTCAATGACCAAGTGAAGAAGTTATAAATAAACAACTGCTTTATTAATCATGAGACTGTGCCTTAGGCAGTGACAAATTTTGGTGAAAACTTCTCCCTGAGGGACTAGTGTCTTCACTTCGAATCACAAAATCATGAAGTTTGATAAATGAATGAAAATGTATAACCACGTGTTTTAACTTTATAGTTTTATAATTGAGAAAACCCAAACTCACAGAAGTTAAGATTCTGCCAAAACATCTACCTTACTTAGGCCATCAGAATAAGAATACTAGTTTTTATCTT
Organism: Lynx canadensis; assembly: GCF_007474595.2. NCBI lineage: Eukaryota > Metazoa > Chordata > Mammalia > Carnivora > Felidae > Lynx > Lynx canadensis. Next base: position 129,217,615 of record NC_044311.2, read on the forward strand.
CTAGTCTGTTCTCTCCACCAACCCATTCTGGTTTCCACTTATTCTGATATTTTTAAGGTAAGTGTTGGTAATTTCTCATTTTAGCAATGGACTAAATCTAGGCTCTTATCTCTAAAAAAGTCCATTAGTTACCGTTCCTGTTTTCTTCAGAGTTACTAAACCTTAAAGAGGCAAATGCTTCTCTTAGATAAAACTGCACAAAGTCAGTACTAGTATTCTAATCATTCAATTTTCTACTCTTAACCAACAAAAGAATGCCTGAACAAAAATAGATACCTCAAAATCCTCATTCTAGATATCAGAGCAACAGCTACAATTTCTACAGCGAACTTGATCTTCTAACTTTAAAAGTGACTTATTACAATAAGTTCAGTTTTAAAATTCTTTTTAAAAAAAAACTTTTAAAATACCTAATACATTTGTTTCCCATTGTCTATCCTAATGAACACTACTGCTCATTAACCCTGTAGTAGGACAAATTCTAAGATAGCCCCCAAGTTGTCCACCTGCCAATGTACAGGTTTTGTATAATTATCTCCCCTTGAGAGTAGGGGGAACCTGTAGGCATGATGAGATACTATTCCAGGAGTTATGTTACCTCTCTTGGGAAAAAGAATTAGGTAGATGTAATTAAAGATGATACAGGTACATCAGACATGATCACATGGCATTACTGGGTGAATTTTGAAATCTGGGTCTAGGAGACACTGGAAGAAGAGATCAGGAATTCAAAGTTCTTGAGACATATTCCTTTTGGTCTTGAAGTAGTAACATGTGGAGAAGATCATGTGGCAGGCAATTATGACTCACTTCTAGGAGTTGAGAATGGCCATCAATAAATCAGGACCTTCAGTAAGTCTAGTTAACATCCATTACCATACATAGTTACACTTTTTTCCATGTAATGAAAACTTTTAAGAGTTACTCTCTGCATCTAAAACTACTATAATGTTATATGTCAATTATATCTGAATTGAAAGAAAGAAAGAAAGAAAGAAAGAAAGAAAGAGAGAAAGAGAGGGAGAAAGAGAGAGAGGAAAGATGGGAGGGAGGGAGGAGGGAAAAGGAGGAAGGAAGGAAGGACCTCATGTGTACAATCTCTGAGATCTCAGGGAATTAAATCTTGCTGAGACCCTAAGTGAACTTAAAGTGGATCATGAGCCTCAGATGATCACAGCTCCCAGGACACCTTGACTTATGTCATACAAATTCCTGATCAGAGAACCTAACCATTCCATGACAAATTCCTGAGCCACAGAAAATGTGAGATAATGTGTGTTTTAAACTGCTAATTTGGGATCATGTGTTATGCAGCAATAGAAAAGTAATGCAGACCTTTTCATTATTGTAGCTGACAAACCATAAATTGATCCTCAATGATCCCTGATTCTTAGTCTTTATGTACTGTGTACTCCCCTTCTCCTTGAATGTAAGTCTGGCCTGTGACTTGGTAACAATAATAAAATATGACAAGGTGATGGGATGTCATTTCTATGAATACCATATATTTATTTTATAAGACTCTGTCTTAGCAAAGTGGAGGTAGAGAGACTCTCCTTTGCTGGCTTTGAAGAAGTAAACTACCATGGTGTAAGAGGGTCTACAGAGATGGCCCTGAGGAATTACAAGCAGTTTCTAGGAGCAGCCAGCCAGCATGAAAATGGGGACTTTGGTCCTACAACTGCAAAGAGACGAATAACCTAAGGGAGGTTAGATTGTTCACCAGTTGAGATTATAGTAAAACTGTAGCCCCACTTGGAAACTGGACTGTACCCTTCTGAGACCCTAAGCAGAGGACCTAAGTACACCTTGCCTGAACTTCTGCCCTGAGAGTGTGAATTGGAAAGTACAACCACTGCTGGTGCTTCATGTGAATTATTTCCTGGACTGCTGGGTTTATTTTAAAAGCTTTAATGAAAGTTCTTTTTCAAAGCTCTTACTAAAGTGTAATAACATTCATTTATTGTTGAAATAGGAAAAAAAATCTATGTGTATCAGAATAGTATTTGTAAAGATAGTAACCTACATTTTTTGTTTGTTTCTCTCCCTATTTTTACAATTCTCTTCTTTCCATTAAAACACATAGATCATTACACTGAGATCCATTGCCATTAGGAAGGATATGATGAAACAGAAAGCAAAAAGATACGAGTCATTGCCTTGCCCAGAAGTTTCATTCTCTTGAAAAGTTTAGAGGGTTTAAGGCTTAACAATTATTTAGGAAAGACATCATGGAAACACAAGGAAAGTTTTGAAAAAGGGAACTGCATGTGCCTCAGTTGCATTTTGTTTCCTGGCTCATTCGTTACAGGATTTGAACAAATACCCATGGGCCTAGGAGAAAGCAGGTAGATAGAAGGGAAAGGAGGCAATGGCCTTTGTCCTTTTCCCAAGGATACTGATAACAGGATGCACTGAGTTTGATTGGGTGCATGATGGGTATTGGTGAATGGTCCCTAGGCAGATTTGCAGAGATTCATGTGTCTTGGACTGTTTTTGAAGTAGTAGAAAAAGTTTTGTGTCTCTAGGTAGCCTAGAGAACTCAGTACTGAAAAATTAGGGAAAAGGAATGACATCATCATGAATTACATAGACATCTATGTCATTTCTTCACTTTGGCATTTATAAAAGGATCTCAGAATATGCAAAATACCCATGAGAAAGATGGGACATACCAAAGTCTTTTTTTCCAATAAACACTTAATGAGCATCTGTTAAGTACTCTACTAGTTGCTGAGAACATAACTGTGAAAATTAATTCCTTGTCTTTATGAAGCTCCCATTCTAGTGTGTGGTGTGTATGTGTGTGTGTGTGTGTGTGTGTGCGTGTGTGAGAGTTAATAAATAAACAAAAGGTAAATACATAGTATGTCAGATGGGGATAATTTCCACTAAGAAATAAAAAACAGAGTAAGGAGACAGCAATAGAGATTAAGTCCTCAGGAACTTCAGACTCCTCTCTTCAACTCTTACTCAATGTCTCCTCATGAATGTCTAATGGATATTTCAAACTATTAGTCATTGAACAGAATCTGAGTTTCTCTTCCTATTTTGGAATTGCCTTTCTCAGTAAAAGGCCCCACATGAAGACAAAAACCAAAATATGATCCTTAATTTCTCAGTGTTAGTCCAGCAAGTCCCACTAAATCTATTGTTAAACATATTACAAATATGTCCATATCTTTCCATCCCTTCCACCTTGGCCCAAGCCCTCATCACCACATTCCACCCAATTGTCTATTCTTTCTCCCTTGACCTACTAAATTCTAGTCTCTCCACAGCAACTCCAGTGATCTTTCAAAAAGTCAATCAGATCACTTCACTCACCTGCTTTGATGTCATTTCATCACTCAGAATAAAAGCTGCACTCCTTTTGGCTTAAAAAGTCTAATGCGATTGGGTTCTTGTCCGTATTTCTTAAACCATCTCATTCTATTCTCCTCTTCATTGGCCTTCTTTCTCTCCCTGTAACATGTCAAACTCATTCTTGCCTTAAAGTCGCTTCCTGGACTCCCCTTACCTTGGGTTTGCCAATTTCTTTTTGTCATTTAGATCTCAGTTAACCGCTCCCATCCAATACAATGTAGTCACCTAGTAAACCCTTCTTGGACTTGCCATACTGTAATGTCTATCTAGCACTTACAGTCATCTCATGGTTCTTTTATTTCCAGCACCCCCCACTTAAGAGAAGCCTTCCTCAGAACAAGGATTTTGGTTTTTTCCTTGTGTTTTCTGTCTCTAAATGTGCCTGGTATATAGTTGACACTCAGTGAGCATTTGCTGAAAGTACAAACAAAAGCTTGGAATATTATTAATACTCACAGAAGTAGAAAGGAGGAAAATACATCCAGTTTCCTCCTCCTCTTCCTACTTCTTTCTCATTTCCTTTCATACAATAATCATTCTTTCTTGGGACAACCTCCTTATAATTTTGCTTTCTATTGTATGAAGTTATAGACTCTTTCTCTAAGACTTTCATTTTTTAGGAAATACACTTCCTTCTTGCCATCGCATACCAATAAAAGTGCCTCAAGTTTTTGTAACCAACATAGAATCTTACCTAATCAACTTCTCTTCCCTTCCCCTCTCTCCCTCCCTCCCTTGCTCCTTCTCTCCTTGCTTTCTTCTGGAAGTGATATTTCTTTTCCTGAGACTAGGGTCTAGTCTTAACTCACCTCTTTCTGCCTCCCTAACAATTTACTATATCAATCACTTCAGCCTTAATGTTAATCCTCTCTTTTTCCTGGTTTAAAAAAAAAAAGTCAAAAGTCAAATCCATATATCAACAATAACTCAACCCAAATTCCCTGAACTCCTAATCTCCTTTTGTTTCCTTCTACATCTCTCCCTTTCTCCTTCCCTTATCTGCTCTCCCACTTTTTTTCTATTTTCCTATTTCTCACTCATTCCTCAATCCACCATTTTTTTTCTACCCACATCACCCCAGGAATATATCTTTGCCAATGTTACCAAAACTTCTTTTCATTCAATGGCAGTTTCTCAGTCTTTGTTTTCTTTGACCCAGTAGCAACATTTGATATTTAACCCACTCCTTCCTTTCTGGTTGCTTTATCTTCTTTAGCTAGTGTTCTCCATCTTTTTTTGTGAGCTCCTTTTCTCTGATTAGGATTTTCTCTTTAGTACTTACCCCTTCTCATTCTATACACTTTATTCTGTAGGCTCATCCAGTCCCAAGTTTCTATTTCTAACATATTCATGTGCCTTATGTCTATTTCTTCAATCATATATTTTCTTGAAAGGCACAGACTAACATAGATTTACAAAACTAGCGTTCCTGAAAGCATTCTTGACTCCTTTCTCACCCTGATATCCAACTGCTCTGTGAACTGAACCTCACATAAACATCCTTCATCTATTATCCTTTCCATTCCCCTCAGGAATTACTTGCCATCTTTCTAATTTTCTTCTGCTTCTAGTTTCACCTCCTCCTGACTTTTCAATGTGTACATGATAATTTCTTAAAATTATGGGTATTATAATTTGGCTTTGCTGCTTGAAATCCTTCAAAATTTCTTGGCATGGAATTCATAGTCTTCCTTGTATCTTGTGTCTGAGGTTTTATTTAATGGCACAATTCTGTGCCAAAAATTTTACTTGTACTTATTTCATTTGATTAATTATTAAAATCTGGAAAAATTATATTGTATTAATTTAATAATGTTTCATAAGTCCCCCCTTATTTTGAAGTGAAATGAATTAGCTTAATTAGTATTGTGCAATTATTAAAATCTGAACATGAAAAACTTTGAGGCATGGATTTGGTGCACACCAAATAGATTTCATAGTCGCTGTTCATAAGACAAATATATTGTCAAAAGTGAAATAAAATAGCATGAAAAGATAATAATACCATGCCTTTCCTGAGAATAATAATTAATAACTATCATTTTGAGATTCAGAAAACTTCTAAATAACAGGGAAATAAAACATCCTTTAGAATTTGCCCTCAGACATTTATTTTTATTTTTCTAATATTTGAGAATACTCTCACTGATCCTTGCCAAATGTCATCATAAGACATTTAAAGATATATGAGTTTTCATTATCACATAACCAGACATTTTCTGAGTAAACATTTTTTTTGTAAAAATATTTGTTAGAAAATCTGTGCAAAAAACCTCAAAGGTCTAACTTCCCTTACATAAAGGACATGTGTTCCATCTAAACCACCAATGCAATTCAAAAGTATACAACTCAATGTACCTAAGTTTTACTTTTGAAAGATGAAAATCTCTCTATATAAATATAGATCATTATCCTAGAAAGACACTAAACAGCAAACCAGACTAATCTTATAGAAGCACTTTAAGGGCTATCTACAGAAAATCTAGAATCTGGGTATTTATTTCTCCAGAAAGTTGGAAATGTTAGAAACAGTTCCAACACCATCTCTTTATTTAGCAAATCCCTAATAGCTGTGAAGCCCTTTCCAGCAAAAAGTACAACTATTTATATAACACCTTGATGTTCACAAAACAGGTACACATGTATTATGGCACTTGCACTTGATGCTTCGTGCAGCTCCTAGTGATAACACAGGCAGGGTTTACTTTCAAGCTTTATCATTAACAGCCAGGAGATGGAGTGAAACAATGACTCCTCCAAAACCGCGTAGCTGGAGAGTGACATACCTAAGGCTCAAACCAATTTTTATGAGTAACTTCTACTCTTTTCACTTTCTCATGTTTTGGCTGGAAAAGGATATGAGTGTTGTGGATATGAGTATGTGAAAAGGATATGAGTATTGTGAACCAGTACAAAAATGAAATTTTGTATGGAATTTGAATTCTAGACAATCTTACTTCAGTTCAGATATCAACCCTTAACTTTGAAAAACGTTTTAGAAAAAGTTGAGACCTATAACTTCTGATAAACCAATAAAACCATGTTTTGTTGAGGGAGCTAGTGGTATCTTGTTTTCTTATATTAAGTAGCTTAAGTAAATGATTAGGAAATAGGGTATAAAGATCAAAGAGAATGGACAGCTAATCAAATGGGACCTTTTCAAAAGACATAAATGGGGGAGAAATGTCCCTAGTTAGTAGGACACAGAGTTTTATAATCAGGACTAGTAAAATTTTCTTTAAAACAGAAACACTTTTCTTTTATCCCTTTTTTACTTTCTTTTGGTTGTCACTAAATTAAATAAAAGTGTTTTCTTGCTACCCTCTAGGGCTATGCCAAATAAAGAGCTCACTACCTAACACTTGAAATGAAAAGCTTAAAAAGCAAAAGTATTGTTTATAAGTCATCATAATTCTAAATTTTATAACCAAATGCAAAGTGTTCATTTTCTCAGTACTGCAGGTATTTTTAAAAGGCAATTATGTTTAAAGTTCTAGGAAATTTAACCTATACCTACCAGAAAACCAAATTCATTAATTTCAACTTCTCCTGGGAAGGAAGGAGTGTCTGGCTTTTAACTGTTGATTGCTGCATCTATGTCAAACTTTCCATGTTGCAATGTAAATTTCCTATTAGACTGTGAGCTCATCTAGGGTCAGGGCTGAACATTTCTACCATGCGACATGGTTACTCACACAATAAATATCTCAATGGTGTTTTTTTTTTTTAGTATATGTGCTGCCGAAGCGAGCACTCAATGGTGTTTTTTTATGCAAATAAGTTCAAGTATGTGATGGAGACTTTGACGTTCTGGTAGAGGAGATATAGATTCTGCAAATGGTAGTTTCATGTCCAATATCAATATATTGGTAATATATGTGACTTATACAAAGAAGATATAATGAATCCTTAATTAATAAGGAGAGTTAACATATTACTGATAGGAAGCAGTATATTCAAAAACAAAGAAATTATTCCATACAACTCATTAAATTATGCAATCATGTCTCTCAGCAAATTATTTCTAAAAATGGTTTTAAATTTCTTTAACTATACAGGGCCACAAGCACTATAGTTTTTATTAGTATTGACTTTTTCAATTAAAAAAATAGCTAATAGTGTCAGAGCAAATGAAAGTAACTTTAGAACAAGAACACAACTCTCTGTTTCCTTAAATGAAATTTACCATTTTGAATAATGATAATTTGTTTAATGAAAATATTAATTTGAGGATGTTGGAAACATAAGAATTACTTCTGAAAACATCATGTTAAATAACTGAGTTTATGATAAATTCTACATAAAATCCCACTAACCTAATTTTGCAAATTGCTTGAAATAGCATATGAAGATATTAACAATTCTTTTATTAAAGGAGAAAGTGACCATAATACCCAAGGCAATATACTGATTAAAGCAGGTGCAATGGAAGATAATCCAAAAGCTTCATAATTCCTTGGATAATAGATCAGTGATTCACTGTAATGTGCTTATTAAGCAATATGGAAAATTGGGTCAAATTAGACAGTAAGATAGATTTGTTCATATATGACATGGCTTGCTATGGAGACAATCAAAGTGACATTTCATAACCGAAGTCCCTAGAGATAAGATACTTGGCATCAAATTAGTCAGTTACCTAACCTTTTGGAAAATTTATGGCTGTGATCAGTAAAAGAAAATTGCATTAAAAATGGGCAGTTACGATATACAGTATAATTGTAGGGGACAGATTTTCTTTCTAATAGTAAATTGAAACTGCTTTGTTGAAAAAATGAGGGCTTAGAAAAAGGCACTAATGGTTATTTGCATAAAATAATGTACCTAACTCATATACTTATGATGGCTTTTCTGGATGGCCATGATAAACTCTAACATTCATGGAAGAACAAGTTCTGAGAGGGTCTTTGTAAGATTCTAATAATTGGTGATATCAATCATATTTTTGTCAGTTTTTCTGAAATAGAAATATTTAATTTTTCCATGAGGCAAAACATTTATTTTGCTTTGAAAAGATGACAGGAAATAAAAGCATACTGCACATAGTGATTCTGTGTTAGCTATTTATTAATTAGGGTCACATGCAGGGAACTTTGAAAGTTGTCTTTTTATTTATTTTTTTTTTCTTTTAAAGTTTATTTATTTAAACAGAGAGAGAGTGAAAGTGGGAGAGGGTCAGGGAGAGAGAGGGAGAGAGAATTCCAAGAAGGCTCTGTGCCACATGGGGCTTGATCTCACAAACAGTAAGACAATGACCTGAGCTGAAATAGAGTTGGATGTTGAACCAACTGAGCCACCCAGGCATCCCAAAAGTGGTTGTTTTAGCAGGGATTTCATGGGCAACTTATATCTGAGATTTGGAACTTCCTATGGAAATACCACTGTATAATAATACTTCTTTTCTTTGGTCACTAAATTGAGCTGAATTTGGTGGGCCTTAAATGTAGATCTGATTGATAGTTTAAATTCAGATAACTGCCAAATCAGAAATGTACTCATCTCATTGGCTTTTTGATACAAATATTAAATGAATGGGAGATCCAGCTCACCTTGGCCTTGCTACATTTGGTAACAGTCATATTCCCCAAACAGAATTGGACTCAGGTGTAGATAGGACCTGATGTTGTCAACTGGGACATCCTGAGGCAATGGGAGTAGCACTGAAGGCACATTTGCTCAGAATAGAAACCATTTGCATTCTGCTTGGCTGAAGAGGAACTCAGTCTGTCACTCACTCACACTTCAGACTGTTTGAATAATGCCATCCTAACCTTCCCCTCCCATTTACCTTCATCAGCCATTCACTCCCCTACCTGGAATGATGCTCTTGATTTCTATTTGCTCTTTCTCAGTGTTTCTCAGGCTTGAACCCGCATCAGAATCATCAGCAGGATTTGCTGAAGTGTGGAATGCTGGCCCTCACTCACAGACTTTTTGGTTCAGGAGAATGGGGTGTGGTTGAAGAATCTGCATTTCTAACAAGCTCTAACAAGCTCCCAGATAAGGCTGATGCAAATTTGAGAGCTATTGTTCTTCCATCCTACACTGGAATCTCCTTTGATTCATCGTGTTATTCTCACTGATTTATTGTTCTATTTACATATCATCCGCAAATTACATTAAAATATAGGTGTAAGTACAATAAATGTCTATAAGCATGCACTATTGGCCACATTAAATAACAGCAGATCTTACAGTCTTCTCCCTCTGGTCTAGTTTCTCCCTGCCTCCTTGCTGTTCTAAGCTCTCAACACGGTGCTGCCTCCCTCCAGGCCCTCTACTCCCGAGAGGAAATTCAATTTCAAAATTGTTTCTTCACTCAATTCTTCATGGCTTTTCTTTTGCCTCATGCAATCACAATTTCCATTTACTCAATGCAGGTGATCGCATTTATGTGGAATGAAGAAGGCAATCTACTTAAGCGAAAATACATACTAATGCTTGAGACTTGGTTTGAATGCTCATATTTTAGAAAAAGATGCCTCTAAGCCAACATCAATTTCAAAAGCCATGACAACATGAAGTGAAAACCGTCAGGTAGTTGAGATGTGTTTCCTCCCTCATACCTGCTATCTTTGTACACATGTAGTCAACACTGCAGATTAATCTAGATACAGAGCACTGGACAAAATGAATTGGATTGCAGCTACATGAGGTATTTAATAACTTTGCAGAAACCATATACAATTTATGTTGTAAATAATATGTTTGTATGGCCCCTCAATCAAAACTTGAAAAGTTATAAGACCTTTGTGATAGCCAATAAATCTGCTTAACCATCTGTTCTTACTGGAAATGTTCCAATAGGATATTTCTATTTTTATAAGGTAAAGGAATTATTCCGTAGAAGACAAAGGAGGTCCATGTTTTAAGTAATTATATTATACTGTTCCCTCAGAGGTGTTTATGAGGAAACTGAGAATCCGAAAGGAAATAGAATCTGAGGACACACAGGGCTCACTCATTCAGAGGCAGTCATCAGCACAGAGCATTAAAATGCATTGCATTTTTATTTTTTTCAGTTCATTTATTTTGAGAAAGAGAGCAAGAACAAGCAGGGAGGGTCAGAGAGAGAGAGGGAGAGAGAGAATCCAAAGCAGGCTCTGCACTGACAGTGAAGAGTCAGATGCAGGGCTAGAATTGACGAACTGAGAGATCATGACCTGAGCCAAAACCAAGAGCCAGACTTTTAACCAACTAAGCCACCCAGGTGCCCCCCAAAATGCATTTAAAGGCAAAGCCCCTTTCATGAGGGGATATTCTGAGAGCTTATATGAGAAGGACATCACTTGTCTAGGAGAGTAAAGAAAGGCGAGTATATAAACAATTAAGTAGAGACTCAGGAATAGAAGGGAAAAGGCAATGGGAATTGTGTTGAATGAGGATGGTCACATTCCGGAGGCATTCATACATTTGAGTCCTGTCCTATGAACTGCTGTTGCTGAAAATACTGCCCTGTCCCTTCTTCCTCCTTCACTTCCTTCTTCTTTTTATCCTTCTCTTCTTTATTCTCTCATATCTTCTCCTCCTCCTCACTCTCTTCCTTTTTAACTTAGTTCTTATTTTGTTGTTTCTTATTTTGACTCTGCCTAATAAAGCCTATATATTCACCAATTACCAACTTTATTTGCTCATTTAATGGTTTCAGCCAGTAATCCAAACAATTGAAAATAACTATATATATATAGTCACAATTTCACCTTCAAAATCTCATTTCCACAGAAAAGACATTTTATCTAAAATTGGATGCTGCCTGTCCTTGAAGGTAAGACCCTGGGCAAGTCACCAAAGACCCTCTGGGTCTCACTTTTATCCCTTAGCAAACAGTTCACTTAGACAATTCCCTGCTCTGCAGTTTATATTCTATCCTGTATTTTCTGTCCATGTGGTATTTTTGCATTTTTTTCCTCAGTTGTAATAAAAATCTTTATCTTCTGCTGACTGCATACTCCTCTATAAATGTTAGTTTTCAGTACTATCACTTCAGGCAATTTCTTTTACAAGTAGTAACTCTAGTATAAGCTGGAAATATTATAAACAGAACCAGCCACTCCGTCAGCATGTGAGAGATGTTTCTGGTAAAATTTCATACAATGTATTTAGTCCATTTACATTCTCCTCACTGAAGCTTATAAAGCAAGATAGGAAAGGCAGATTTTCACATTTCCTCAGGCAGAGGTCAGAAGTAACTTTCAGAGGAACTTGAAGCTTAGGCAAAAATCCAAACACATAAAAGCACAGCCATTTTAAAACTAGTAAAAATGAACTGTTACTCAGTATAGCAGATGGCAATATTTTATGAACCATTTTGTAACATTAAAGAATTCCCAGCATCTACTAAAATTCAGCCTCATGAATACCATTAAAGAAGCTATTCTGTTATTGCACATGGTATTTTTAAGGGAAATCCTATATTGTGAACCTAAAAAAGAATTTCTTAAGATATGAAAGGATTGCCTGATACACTCAACAGCAGGTGAGAACCAGGTTATCCCGATTCACGCAGAGGCCATTTTTTTCACGCTATGAATACACCATGATATTAAAGTTACTGTTCTTCTGTTTTAAAGAAACTTTCTAGCTAAAGTGTCTGAAGTTAGACAAATCTTAGTTTATATTAGAAATAAGTCCGTAATTCACATTTAGTAAATGAGTATCTAATCTTAAATAATTACTGATAAAGGAACATTTACTGAAAATTGCTACTCAATTTAGAACTAACAGCTACTTATCTGATTGGGGGAATAAACCAGGAAGAGTCTGAGATGCCTTTTGAATAGAGAGATGATATTTATTATGAGAATAAAATTGCTGAATGGTGATCCACTACATATATCTAGACACCCTCTTCATGTCTCTGCCAAGTAATATGGAAGGGGATGGTAGAATTCAGAGGAAAAGTTTCTCAAAGTCTGGGGATTTCCTTCAGCAGTTGGACATAAGGAATAGCAGCAGGGATGTTTGATTAAATTGAATGCAATCACTAACCAGGATGGAAAATGTTTGGGGCTTACAAATTTTGAATACTCTATATAACGTGTCAGAAAGGTTAAAATAAAAAACACAAGAAATAAAAAAATGTTGGTGAGGATGTGGAAAAAAAAGAGACTTTGTTCGTTGTTGATGGAAATGCAAACTGGTGCAGCCACTGCAGGTTTATTTACGACAACCAAGATATAGAAGCAGCCCAAGTGTCCATCGATAGAGGAATGGATAAAGATGTGACTCACACACACACACACACACACACACACACACACTCACTCACTCACACAGTGGAATATTATTTAGTCATAAAAAGAATGAAACCTTGCCATTTACAATGGCATGTGTGGACCTAGAGAGTATAATGCTTAGCAAATTAAGCCAGTCAGAGAAAGACAGATACCATATGATTTCACAAAGAAACAAACAAATAAACAAAGAAAAAAGAGAGAGACAAACGAAGAAACAGACTCCTGACTACAGAGAACACACTGATAGTTACCAGATGGGAGGTGGGGAGGGGGCTGAGTGAAATAGATGAAAGGGATTAAGAGTACACTTATCTTGATAAGCACTGAGCAATATACAGGATTGTTGAATAACTATATTGTACACCTGACACTAATTTAATACTGTACATTAACTGTACTGGAATTAAAATTTAAGAAAAAGAATACTACATATAAATCTGAGTGTCAAACTTACCCATTTTAAAATAAAAAAGACAGTAGTTATCTCATATTTTTTTTCTCTCAAAAATTAAGGAAAAATAGTTATGTCATTAAGGTAAATTTTAATACATTTTTCAGAGATACCAGAGGTATAAAGACTTTCATAATAGAAATATTAATTTGATCATTCCCTGTAGAACTTGGTTTCATGTGAAATATCTACATATTTTGTTGTAAAACTGTACATTTGTTATTTTTTTTAGATTTTAACTGCTAATTTATAATATATTAATGAATGTTTCATCAGCTCTATGTAGAGTAAGGTGCAGTATAATCACAAAAGGACTTATAAACATATTTCGTTTAATAATTTGAAATGAGTGGTGCTCATTTTCATCACTAAGTGACAGCTTAATAAAAAATATTATTTTTATCAATCTTTTAGCTCCTGGCCTGACAAAATATCAAAGGATCCTAAATGCTAATCCATCATCTTCTTAAAAACATGGAGGTGCTGGTTAATATTTGTAATACAGGATCAACAGTTTAAGAAAATTTTATCTTGAGAACATATTTTACAATAGGTGAGAGGATAATCATTGTACATAATTATTGTAGTTTACCTTCACAGATATGCCCGGGAAGTAGACATACTTATTTACATTTTATAGCTAAAGTTGGGCGGCTTGACTCAAATCGTATTGCTGATACTCTGTGAGGGCAGAATCTGAACCCAATACAAAGTCGATGTTCTTTCCATTGTATCATTTTGGCTGCCACACTACACAATGACAGTGGGCACCATTCATTTGCATTAGCTGTAATGGATAGCCTCTGAAGTTTTGCTACCTCCTGAAATGTCATATAAAACCATTTTTCAAGAACATCCAATATAGGGGTGTCTGGGTGGTTGAGTCATTTAAGCATCTGACTCTTGATTTTGGCTTAGGTTGTGATCTCATGGTTCCTGAGATCAAGCCCAGTGTATGGCTCTATGCTGTCAGCACAGAGCCTGCTTAGGATTCTCTCTTCCTCTCTCTCTGCCCCTCCCCTACTCTTGCTTGCTTCTTCTCCCTCTCTCTCTCAACATAAATAAACTTAAAAAAAAAGAACATCCATTATATTAAGTGTGATAAATCTATGTTGGTAAATATGCCATGGGGATATATCAGGTCATTTCCAAGATTTATCTTGAGGAAGCTAGGTATGACACTAGTGGCAGAAAATGCCACACAATCTGCCAGACACCATGGGTTAAATAGCAGAATACTGAAGGAATAGAGTAATGGCTAAGTTTCATCCATAAGATATGGCTTCAAATAAGCAACAGCTGAAATCAATAATCTTTCCAGCAACCAAACACAGATGCCATAATCCTTCCAGTAAAAAGAGAACTCTTTCAGCAGACAGGTGTTGTTTCTTACAACATAGAAGATTAGGTAGATGGATCTAAGCAGTAAGTTTTACCCCTCAGCTTTCAGGGACAAATCCATCAAAATCCAAACATGAAAGACAGAAATAGTTCAAGTACTGCTGAATCTTTCACAGTTATTTTACAAGCAATTGTTTCCATGCTAAAATCTCTAGTCTAGATTTAGGACTAAAAGGGGCAAGAGAAAAATCAAGAAAATAGCTTTGAAAGATTTGAAGGAATAATAAAAAAAAAAAATGGAAGAACCTTGGGTAAGGCAAAGTTGACTAGATAATAAAGTGGGAATGAGCCACTTTGTTAATTCAGTTCTAGTATTCAACCTGATAGTGCTCTTAATAAGTGTAGTATGTCTAACATTGTAATAACACTTTGCTTGAATTGTTTTCTTATTTGGGTTTCTTAGAATAAAATCAGCAACTTTGTTTGAAGTTACTGCATGAATAAATATATTGACTAGTAAGTTTCCAAATACATACATAACACATAGTTTATTTTCACACACACAACACACACACAAAAGTTTACTTCCGGTTAGATTTTTTAAAAGTAAAATGGCAGAATATATTAAATACAAAAACTCCGAAACACATCGCCAGAATGATCCTTTTAAAGTGTAGATTAGATAATGTCAGTTTTTCCCCTCTCTGCCAAAATGCCCTATGGTATCCCAACTCACTCAGAGTAAAATCCAGCATCCTCATGTGGCTGCACGGGACATGGTTAGTATGTCTCCGTGACCTCATTGCCCCTCCTTCTACTTCACACTCATTCAAATCTGGCTACACTTCTTTCTTGCTCCCGCTGAACAAGGCACATGCGCCCCTACTTTAGAGCTTCTGAAATGACTGTCCTCTCTGCTTTAAACCCGTCCCCTCAGATATTCCCATGCTTACTCTCTCACTTCGTTTTCTCTGCTCAAAGGTCACCTTTGCAGTGAATATGGTCCTGGCCGCCTTATCTATAGTACCATCCCATACAACTCTCTATTCCTTCTCGCTATAGGGTAGATCAGTCATTGTTCAAAAATATTCACTCCCCATTTTCCCATCTTGGTGGGCAAATGCTACTGTCCATTCCTTGGTCTACTTGTTTAGGTTGTCATGATGCAAGCAGGACATGCTTGCCTTTGATCGCTCACATTTCTGACATTGCCATGTGAAAGACATGCCCATTGCCTGTTGACTCCAAGAGGATGGTGGAGAAAGATGGAGCAGAGGTATCCAGCCCAGCTGTCCTAGTTGAGTGCAGCCCGGCTTAGGCAGCCTCCAATCTGTAGACCCATGAGTGTGTCCAGCTCAAATCTGAAGGGGCACTCAGCTCAAACCTCACCTCAGCTGACTCAAAGACACTTTAAACAAATAGCTGTTTATTGCTGTAGGTCATGGATGAAATTTTAGTGACCATTATAGTCCTTTTGTGACAATGCCTACCTGATACACCCTGATATTGTGTAGCAAATTCATTATCACACATAGTATATATTTTTTGTTTGTTTGTTTGTTTTTGCTTATTGTCATGTTCCTCTCTAAAATACTTTGAGAAGAATGTCTTCTGTTTATTGTTATTCTTCTACCACCTAGAATGGAGGTTGGAGCTTGGTAGTCACTCACTAAATATTTGTGGAATAAATTGTCTACTGTGTGTTACTGTATTATCTAAAATGTATAGAGACTTAGGAGCTAAATGGACAAAACAAACATATTCTATTGTCCCATGGAAACAATAATCTAAATACCTCTATAAATATTTTAAATTTTATGTTTTACCTATATAAAATATTGTATCACTTAAAGTTGGATTAATTTAGAGTCCATATTTATAATATTTATAATTTTATCTCCAGTGGCAATAACAAAGCTAAATTCCTTTTACAAAAAAGATATTTTCACTGACAGCTTTTTCTATAAACTGGCATGAAACTAATTCTCTTTGTTTCCATCATGCTATTAAAATAACCTATACTTACACATACCTGGCCTAGTATATTATTTATAATTCAATTATCTCTTTGTTTATCTTTTTCAGGGTTTGGCCGATTAACCAAATCTATGACCTTCTTCCTCATTTCCCTCCCATTTTTTCTTAGTCAACCATGAATTAAATACTTAATATTTGCAAAGCACTATAACAGGTGCTTAAAGTTACTGAAAGATATGGAAGAAAATATGCTAAAATATTCAGGGTATAGAAAAAATATTAATTATCTTAGAAGATGAAATATCCACCCCAAAATAGGCTAGATATGCTAGCAAGTAAATTCGACCATCTGCAGCTTGGTCCAATGTATTATCTGCAACCTGAGTTCATACCACTCTCCTGCTTCATGAAAAATCATGTTTCCTTAATGTCCTCTTCATTTGCACAATCCTTTCTTTTGCCTGTGCTATCTGTTATACCCTCATAGATAAACACTCAATATTTATTCAGTTGGAAAATAGTTTATTGCTTTTACAAAAGAGAATTAAAAATGGTGCCTGGAAAGAATCTCCCTTTTCACAGTCTTTATGATTGCATCCTCTGAAGTTCAGTGCTAAATTTTATACAACTAGATTTTCTCAAGAAAGCCATTGTTTCTGGCCACTGTTCTAGTTAGAGTCTCAAAGGGAAGGTTGACTCCCAAAACTTATAAATCATTCACTAGAATGTAAACCTTTTAAAGGCAGAAATTCTATATCACTTGTTTATTACTAGAGTTAAAAAATAGGTATTCAGAAAATCTTTGTTGAAAATAGAAAATATTCCTTAAGTAATTGTTTAAGAATGAATTCATTAAATGTCAAAATGTATCACATTAAACTTTTTTATTAGCTCAAAGAGGTGCTTGTGTTGACTTGGCACACTCACGTAAAACCTCAAAAGAGTCAGAACTTGAGAGGGGTCTAAAGGGTGGGCAGAAATAGGATATTAGGAGCCAACAACAATCTAAATTATACAGAAAAAAGAAAACTACAATTTGAAAAGACTTGGGGTCTGGAATGGGCTTTGAATGCCTGTGGGAGTTGGTCCAAATAGATGTGGAGTGTTGATATGTGGTCCCTTATAACAAAGTGAATTCGTTTTGAAAATTCATCAGCTCTGCTCATTGGGAAGCCATAGGAAGGCTTCTTGTAAGTTATATCATACAAAAACAGCAGTTTTGGAATGTAAACACCACTGATAGTCTTCTCAATGCTTTCTATGACCTTTTTAAAATTTTTATTTTCAAGACTCTGACAGCATTGATCACCTGTGTCTGTTCAGCATTTTTTTTCATGAGACTGACATACTGTCCCAGTGCTCACATCTATCAACATTGCTCTGATTTATCCGCTTAATAACAGGAAATCATTTGGTAGCCCAACTCTATTTTGCTTGAACACTGACCTGTGACCTTAATCTGATACGTTTCAAGGTTCTTTGTTTTTCCATATAAGACCAATTAAGTTGAAGCATTTTGAAAAGACTATATGACAAAACAGTCATATTTGAACATTTAAAGTTAATTTTTCTCTCAAGCAGACAAAAATAAAAGAATAATTTCATTAAAATAATTAAAAATCACTTTAATAATATAGTCATTAAACAATTGATTTATGCTACCTAAGAAAAAAATTTTAAATCAATGTGGTGGCTAGAGAAAAGCATAAGTCTATTTTTTATTTATTAATATAAAATGTGTAGATAATAGGATAAGAATTATTTTAGTTCTATTTATAACAAATTTATTTTATAAATCTGCACCTCTGTTTCTCAGAATATTATTTATTTTTAAATCCAGTATCTAATTCTACAAGTGAACTTGTACTAAAAATATTTATAAACTATGGAATTTAGAAATAAATAAATATTTAAAAAATATTTATATTTGTATGGAATATTTTACTGATTGTCCAATTACAACAAAAATTTGTTAGGAAATATCATTGTCAACTCCCCTGAAAATATGAGAAATATTTTTCCCATAATTTAATTGATGGGAAATGTGGCAGTTTTATGGAAGAAGCAACACACACACACACACACACACACACACACACACATTCATAGAAAAACAAACATACACATATTGTATTGAGTCACAGAGAAATGTTATACTTTCAGATACTCGATACCATTAATTTGATGAGTTCTATCACTATGCAGATTAAAAATACATTTAAACATTTTTGAAAATTATGCAAAAGTTCTCTTTTGTATGTAATGGTGTGGAGTTTCATAAGAACCATGTGAGAAAATGGAGCCTTCAGTTATGAACCTCTTTATTTGAATTACACAGAATAACCTTCATATCAGATAACCAATGCAGTATGGTTACTAACAGTTATCAGGTTTCTCTTGCATTTTATGGACAATTGAAAGCTTACTCCTGAGCCATTCCAAGAGAAATATGTTCATACAGTGAAGTGACACATACAAGGGGAAAAACTGAAAATTAAATCTACCATAAGCATCTTTAAAAAAATATGCATAGCATGGAAGTAAAATAAATGTTTCTATTTATCCAGTCATTCCAGAAGAATTTATTGGTTGCCCTACTACCTGTTGTGACCTCTTCAAATAAAATTGGCTAATAGATGATTGATGTTCTCAAGTAACTTTAAATGATTACAGTATTGGAGGATGCAAGTATTTACAGGTTGCAGTGGGAATATAAAACATCTAGAGGAATGTCAGAGAGGCTTATCATAAAGGGTAAGAACTTTATTTGTTTCTAAAGAATAAGTCAAAGTTAGATAAAACTAGCCAATAAAAACCAAACAAAACTTCTTGGAAAAGAACATATAAGAAGGCCTGGTCACAAAGAATTGCATTCGTATTGTATCCAGGAAACTAAATTCAACTCAGTAAAGACTATGCATAAACAAATGGGATTCAGAAAGGGGTAAAGGGTAAGACCAGAGGTTCTGGTAAGGACAAGATTATGAAGTGCCATTGGTATATATGATATGAAGCTATGGAGTTTCCAAAGATGGCCCACATGAGAACCATCCCTCCCAGTATTCATATTCTTCTACCAGCCTTTGTCTTCAATATGAGGTTATTAGGTGACTCACTTTTGACCAAAAGAATACAGTGAAATTGATGCCATATTTCTCCCAAGGCTGGGTTGCAAAGAAGGTTTATGTCTTCTACCAAGGTCTCTTGGAGACCTAGCTCTGGGTTTGCTTCTGCCTAGAAACCAGCAGCTATAGTATGAACAGCCACGGGGAGAGGCCACTGTAGGTGAACCTTTCAAAACCCCAAGCCGAGTTCCCAGCCATAATGGCCAGTCATATGATGAGCTATTTTGGGTTGTCCAGCCTACCAGAGACTTCAGATGACTAATCCCAGCCAACAAACATGTAACTATAGTCCTGTAAGGGAGCCCAAGCAAGAATTGTCTAGCTGAGCCTTGTCAACCCACAGGGTCATGAGAGACAATAATAATTCTTTGTTTTAAGTCTTTTACTTTTGGAGAAGTTTGTTATGCAGCATTAGATAGCTGAAATAGTATCCATCTAAATATTTTAAATATGGATCATATGGTAGGGAAATTACTCCAATTGTGATATGAATGGTACAAAGAACAAAACCTTTGGAGCAGCAGTACAAGTTATTACATAAATTCAGATGAATATGATGTGGACTTGAACATAAGACAATGGAATGGAGAAGATCTAAAAGATATAATCTATAGGACCTGATGCCTTGAGATCTCATAGGATTTGGGTGTGGAGGGATTGGCAAGCAAAGGTGAGGAGTCTAAGTTTAACTTGCAAGATAACATATTTTCCTTCCTTCCTTTCTTTATTCATTCATCCGGTAGATGTGCACTGAACCCTGGTATCTGTGAAAAAGGTGAGCAGAAAGAGCCAAGCATCCTGGTCACATGGATCTTATGATCCAGTGGAGGACTATGCAATTAATCACATATGCTCATTAAACCAGTGAGGTAACTAATGTAGCAGAAAGAAAACCAGAGGAAGCATATGGAACTAGATCTAGTCATGGACCATAGGAGGTTGACAGAATACTAAATAGAGAATCTCAAAGATGATTAGTATTAGATTAAGGTGAGTCAGTGGAACAGTCATTATACTTTGACAAAGAATAAGCAGTATACACAAGGATGAATAACATATTCAGGGAATTAAAAGAAGATGTGACAGAGCGTAATGGAATGGATGATAGGGGTTGACATATGAGTCAAGGCTAAGGAGAGGTAAGGAGGGGTAAAGTCTTAGAAGCACTGACAGCCATGGAATAGATTTTGTATCTATTCTAATAGCACTTGGGGCTCATTAGGTGGGTTTGAGAAGCAATGTGATAACAAAATTTACTCATGATATTAATATTCTGATTTTAGTGTGGAGAACCAATTGAAGAATGACTAGCATGCCTATGAAAATACCCACTAGTAAACTATTGCAGTAAGAATCTTACAATTTGTCAAATTTTAGCAGTCATTATCATCATCAGTATTAACATTGCTATTTTTATTATGTTCAATTAGGTTGATGGAGACTGAGAGTAGACATATTGAGATTTATTCTGTAGTAATATAAAAACCAAGGGTGATGGTTTGACTGTGGGATAGGGGAGCAAGTGAGAAGTGAATCCAAAGTGACTCCTATATTTCAGGTGTATGCAACAGGATAAAAAGTGATAGCCATTTGTGGAGAAGCATATAGCTGAGTTCTGTTTGGGACATGATGAGGCTGAGATTTCCTTTAGACATAAAGAGGCAATATTGAGTAGGAATTTGAATATTACAGTTGAGAGCATGTGCTGAAGGAAAAATGTATGATGGCAACTGAAGCTGGCAGTATAGTAAGACTGTCCATGTAGACAGCAGTCAGAAAAAAGGTTTAGAATGAGTACTGAGGAACTCCTACACTCAGTAGCTAAATAGAACAGGTCTAACCTATATACTTTGAAAAGTGGGAACAAGGGACAGTAAAACCAGGCACATGTGGTGTCAATAAAGAAAAAAGGTTTTCAAGAAAGAGGGAGTGATTCACACTATAAATGTTGCCGAGAAATAGAGATGTGGTTATTGTTGAACATAGCAGGACAGCGTCGGTTAAATGGTGAAGACAAAGCCAAATTGAAGAAGGGTGAGGTTGGAGTAGGACATTAAACAAAGCAGAGAGCAAAAAAGGTTTGAGGAGTATTTCTAAATGTATGGCTAGGGAGGGGAGCATGATGTAGGGGTTGAGCAAGGGTAATCTTGGTGCTCTTGCCTTCTTTCATAGTTACTTGCTTTCAACATTGGAGTGTCTGCTTAAAGGTTAATAGATTCTAAGTGAAATGAACAGTTAAATAAACAGGAGAAGAATAGACTAATTGGTTTTGTGTCCAGATAAAGTACAGCTTTATTGTTTCCAATGTCAAATAGAGTGTATTAAAGTGATGGCAACGGATTCAATCTCTGTATCTGAATCCTCACCCTGCTCGGTAGCCTTGGAGAATTTACTTAACCTGTTCAAGGTTCTGTTTCCTCATGTCTACAATGAGGATGTTAGTAGTTTCTGTATCAAAAGGCTGTTTAAAAGATTAAATGAAATAATTGAAATAATGATTTCAGCGTAAAGCGTGGCATGTCAGGCTTTTCTAAATGATTGTTGCTATGTTACTTCTTACTGCTAGAAATTGTCAAGTCATAGCTGGCTATTCCTTTTTGAAATAAGCTCATATTTGAAAGAAAATTTATATTTTTTAAGACACTACCATAATATATTTCTATGGAACACTCAAACACATAGGAATCAGAGTCTATGTGAACACTTAACTGGAACATGCATTTATATTAGACAAGACTCTATCAGATATTATTAATAATGACCTATCTACAAGTCTTTATCCATTTCTCATGAGGGTATTGCCATTTTAATATTTTAACACAAAAACAAGGTTGTTTTATTTTTATTCTAAATAACGTGCGCAAACCCACGTCAGGTGTCCTTCCTCCTTGTAATGACACTAACCAGATAGATCATGTAGCTTTCAGGGTCACCTGACAAGGGAATTGAGGACTGGATAAAGCACCCCGGCTCTTAACTTATCTGGCCCAGAAGTGGCACCCATTACTTCTCATGGGCCTTAGCCAGAACTAGTCATGTGGTTCTGACCTTACCTCTAGGGAGAATTTGGAATATAGGGGAGCATATAGACCATTTGGTAAGGATACTGTCTCTGCAGTATTTCTAAATGTGTACTTGATTGTTTGACACATTTTTAAAGGTGGAGAAAAACTATGAAGAAAAATACTGACTTGATTTTTGGATGTCTCAATGTTGGTATATTTTACTTTTTTAAGTTTTCTGTACATAACATATTTTATACAATTATTTTGAAGGTAATAATTACGTATGGTTGTCGTATAATATAATTGGAAAACAATCAATAATGACTCCATCATTAAACTACTTTCAAAATGTAAAAGATAAGTCAAGTGCCTCTTTATTTCTATTCACCATTCGATGGCCTGGATAAGCAAATTGTTATGTAGGGTTTGGATGCCCAACAAAAGTTCTCTCTTGATATTTATACCTTGCTGAAGATGATCATAAAGAATATTTCCCCATTTAGGTCCTTTTTATTGCATACAGCTGTATAGGGTATCACATTATTTTGTAGCTATCATAAAACTTGTTCATAACTATTTTTCCTTTTATCTTTTAAAATGCTATCATGACATCTCAGCATAATGGTTGTTTTCCCAACAGAAACAAATTCATATCTGTGCATACACAAAACTTAATATTAAAGCAAATTTTGTTTCATGATAGTGAATGATGATAGTAGCACAGTGTTGTGAATTTAATGGCTGATGGAGCAGTGAAAAGGTCTTCATATATCTAAAGATCAGTTATGACAGAGAGTCCCCAATGTTCTGAATGTACAAAACCGAGTGTTGGTAATACGACCTGCGTATATATAAGACTCACATGCCAGAGATGGGGCATGTTGAGAGCCAGACTGTAGTTCCTAATAACAAATGATGGGGCACCAAGAGGAGTAGAAGCTGATATGAAAAGCTTCATAAAGTGATATAAATAAAGATATTCAATATCAGATGATAATACTCATCAGCAACAAGTGTTTCCTTGTACAACATTATTCATATTATATTTTTCCTCTCTGAAAACACTTAGTTCCCATGTAGCATTAAAAAAAAAGGCATCGTATATGATTCTTCTACTGAATGAAGCACTTAGTGTGTCTGGTCTCCATGGAAGCCTGTACTTTTTGAGTGATAACACACTGTATTCTGAAAGTAGCATGTACGACTTAACAATAAACTTAATATAGATATTGCCATGGCTTAAATTAATAATTAATTTACTTTATAAAATAAGGCCATGGAAATGGCCAAACATAGGCATTAGTATTTCAACCTGACAACTAATGTGAATTAACATTATAAATGCTCAGCCAGAATATAATTTTCTACCAGGTTAAGATAAAGGTGTCTGATGTCATATGTATTTATATAGTTTGGTATTCTAAGAGCAAGTCAGTGGTTCGGCATCATTAGGGTGCATATGATCTGTGTAGTTAGTTCTATTAATTTTTTAGGGAGCATTCTGTTTGTTTTTATTTTAGTGGTGTAGGGGTGATGAAGAGGATACGGAACAAAAGGAGAAAATAGGTAATGAAATATAAAAGACTAACGCTTCTGTCTTCTTTGCTTGTCAAACCAAAGCACCTTACCTAGTTTATATACCAAAAATAACAAGAATAATTAAAATGCCTTGATTTCAAACTCTTTTAGTCTGGCAATGGTCTTTACAATACTTGAAGGTTAATAATGTGACAGTGATGTACCAAGCCATGCAAATAATGTATCTTTATAATAGGGGACACTTTTCTTGTGAAATGGATTGGAAAAAATATGATAGCATATATAAATTACATTAAAATGAACGTTCTTCAACCTGATGAATATCATGAGTGTTCCTCTTTCAAAAACACCATCAAAATGAGAAGCATTTCTCTTCAGCCAACTCTCAATTATCTACATGTAGATTATCCACTTTGTGGATAATCTGCCACAATTTTAAAATTTCAAATAATTTCTTTCTGTCACCCATCATTTTTCTGAAATAATTATCAAATACCTCAGTAATAAATAAAAAAACTCAGCAAAGGAAAATACACTAGAGTGTGAGGTAAGGGGGTTTATATGTCTGATTCCAGATCCTATAATTGATTTCAAATCCCAATCTAAACTGTTTTTATTACCCACTATTTTGTAATGTTTGCAATATTTCTTCTGTATTCTTCTTAATGGTGAAATAATAAAGCACAAATTAGGCATTTTATCATAACTTGCTACTTGTATGTGTGTTCATATATACTTTTTACTAACATAAATCCTTCCAATAGGAACATATTTTAATATATCTGGATAGCAACTGACAAAAAGGGGAACTGTCCTCTTTAGATGTCCTATATTTTCAGCCCCCCCCACCTTTTTTTAAATTTATTTATTTTTTTTTTTTTTTTGAGGAGAGAGATAATGGGAACAGCAGAAGAGAGGGAAGGAGAGAGAGACCCAAGCAGGCGCTGCACCGTCAGCACAGAGCTCTATCTTATGCCGGGCTTGAACTCACAAACTGTGAGATCATGACCTGAGCCAAAACCAAGAGTTGGACACTTAACTGACTGGGCCATTCAGGTGCCACAGGGCCCTTTGTTCTTATCCTTCAACACAAACTATAACAATTATGATCCATATATTAAGTAGTTATTGTGTTCTTTTGCAGGACAAACAGTAATTGAGGCACTAGAAATGTGTATACTTGTATACCAACCCAATAGATTGGAGGATCTGAAGGATTTAAAGAATGCAATCAAGAAAAAGTCCTGTGGAAAATATTGTAAACAGAGAAACAGCAAGTACAAAGACCCTGAAGCAGATTACAGGGAAAAAATGTGTATATATTCATTTGTGATTATATGGTTGTGTACTACTTTCCCTGATTAAACTGGGTGATCTATTTGATCTATTTTTGGAAATTAATTCTTTCCCTTCTAGGAGATAGTAAGGCAATTGTGTTTCTAATGGTTAATTCATTTCCACCAGGGAAACCTTAAAGGAGTTTATATTGCTGTTATTTAAACTTCTTAAATTCAAAGTTCTCTTTTGAGATGATTCTAATGGACCACAGACCCCTACTGAGATTAAAAACAACAACAACAACAACTGAATGGGGGTATTTTTGAGTGTGTGTTAGGAGTAATTGCTAAAGATACAGTGGCTTTAATCCTTGAGAGTAGAATTAAAAGAAAGAAAAGACAAAGTAAGCTACGTCCATGAATTTGGCAGTTTGAGCCTAGTCTTTGGAGTGGTTTTATTTGCTTCTACAAATGTTGAAGACAAAAGCCCTGGGACATTTTTTCAGGTCAACAGCATGTATCTTTGGGAGTAGAAGTATTCCCTTCTGATGTTTCTCAGACTCCAAAATTCTGTGTATTACTCATCTACTATCCTCATGAATGACATCAATAACCTTTGAATGTCAAAGAAAGTTTGTATGCCAAAACCGTCTCGCCTTTCTTCAAGGAAGTATTCCTATTAAAATTCGGGATAATCACAACTCCAAGTCTGTACTTGTAATCACACTGGGACACATGAGAGGCTCCAGACTATGAAAAGCATTTGAAATATGAACAAAACCCACTTGCATGTCTTCTCTCAATGGCCATTTCTCTTTCCAGCTCCCATCATTTTCTTTCTCTCTTCTCTCTCCCTCATCCCCAAATCCTTCTGCACCATTAAATCACTGCTAAAATGTTAACAAACAGCTGTGATTTTACGTGACTTTACCAACAAAGGTTAGTTGGACAGATACTTACTGAGAAGGTTGCTTCCACGAAGGTTCACAGTTAGTAGGTTCATCTACTAATTTCCATAGTAAGGTGGAAATTACAAGCTAGGAAATTACAAGGTAGTAAGGTGGAAATTACCATCTAGCCATTTGGGGCTGCTCATGACAGTAGATCCACAGGCAAATAAATAAATAAATAAATAAATAAATAAATAAATATTAACTTATTTGAAAGTTACTAAAGGAATAAATCCTAAAAATCCTCATCACAAGGGAAAAAATCACCTAACCATATGAGGTGATGGATGTTAACTACACTTACTGTGGTAATTATTTTGCAGTATACATGTATGTCCAGTCATAATTCTCTACACCTTAAACAACGCTTCATGCCAATTGTATCTCAACAAAACAAGGAAGAAAACAAAATGAAGAGTTGCTGTATTGGGTGGGGCAATTGAATGAAGATTTTTGGCTGTCATTGCATAATGGGGGTGTGGAGAAAGGTGTCCAGATCCCAGGCCACACACTGAGGCAACCTCTGGTACTTCTGTGCCCAGTGATAACTGTAAACAGTCAATGGCAGCAATCAGTTCAACCAGGAAAAGGCAAATATGGGCTCAGACTGCTCAGGAATAGAGCTTAGATCACAGATGTCTCCATCTTCCTCGGCATGGGACCCAGTTCATCCTAACTTCTCGCATGGGATGGGGGAATCTAGAATAAGTGATGGACATGAGAGATGAGAAAAGTCAATTACAAACCTAGGATTAGCTGCAGCATGAAAACTATAGCTTATTTTGCAAATCCTGTTTAAGTCTTTTTAAGAGTTTGTAAATGACCACTACATTTAAGGATTGAAATTGTCTTCTCTTTTTTAGGCAAGACGTTAAGATATCTTGTCCTCATATGAGAATCAAATTCCATGAAAAGATGCAAGCAGTTCTGAGTGGACAGGAGTGAACAGTATCCTACCCAGATCTTGTATCAATAGATCTTGTATCGTACACCACTTGGCCCCATCTATACTCTCGGGCTTCAGCTGCTTTTATTGATTTCCCAGCTGGAGCAGCCTTGGCAATGGGCCATGCCATCCTGATGATAATCAATTCCTGGCCACTGCCTTGACTTTCCTGCTGTCAGAGTGGAGGAGACCCATGTGCAGTGCTGACTGGCAAGAGAGTGTACCTGTGCACTGGCCAAATAGGACCTGCAGATTCCGAGGCTGAATAACAATGCTGAATTAGCTAATTTGTTTAATCGAGGTAATGCAAACTCTGTCCAAAGAGAGGAGAGGGGCAAAGAATGGGGCTATAAAGAACAGCCGAAAATTATAGAAAAAAGGTGAAGGACCTTTGTTGGAAGAAAATTTAATCAGTAGTTTTCAAACTTTTCTGACTATGGCTGATAGTATTTATATCACACTGTGGTATAAACATATATTCAGACATACTTACATACAAAATTATATATAAAATAAAGCTGAGAGAAACAAGTAATATTTATTTTTAATACCTGTGATGTGCTCTAGTATTTTCTTTACAAAAAAAAATGTAATATTTATTTATTTTTGGGAGAGAGAACACAAGCATGGAAGAGGCAGAACAAAAGGGGGACAGAAAATCTGAAGCGGCTTCTGTGCTGACAATAGAGAGCCCGATGTGCAGCTTGAAGCCAAGAACCATGAGATCATGACCTGAACTGAAGCTGGAGCTTAACTAACTGAGCCACCCAGGTGCGCCTAGTATTTTCCTTTATATTATATCTCATACTATTTATTTAAAATTACTGACCTTTGTCATCTGTATTGTATTATGAAGTAAATTTAGTATGTTTTGATCAGCATTTCAAAAAATACCTAAATGTATCACTCAAATGCCCAATATTATTTTGTGAAATTTGATTTTAGTCATACACGCAAGTATACACATATGCATATGTGTGTACATGTATGTGCGTGTGTGTACTGAGCTTTGATGTTATGTAAAATGTCAACAAATAGGTTGAATGCCCCTGTTCTACACTGTTCCACATCAAATTAAGAATTGATAGGAAAAAACCCACATCAATAAGCTTGAATCTGGGACTGCACGTTAAAGCCTAACACTTATCTATGTTAGAATAAAAAATCAATATTTTGCAAATATTTATTAGTATGCCTTGGCATTGTACTTACGTATCTATTCTTGATTTCCCCCACTATTGATTAAATATTAATAAGGTCACTTTGAGAAATTCCAAGTGGCTTCAGCTAAACTGAGAAACAAACAAAAAAGAATTATTTGGGTCACATCTAGGCTAATACAAAAGGACAGATATGATGTCTGCACTCAGGAGTCTAGATGTGATTGAAGCTGTTGGGGGAAGAGGATTAGATAAAGTGAAAAATCAGATGGGATTGAGTCTGCCTCCTTTCAGTGCTTACTTACAGAGTTTTTGCTCCTATTCTCTGCTATTTTTAAACAGAAAGGCTCATTGGCACAGACACACCACAGGGCATGGGGAGAAACATTAAACAAAGATTTAGGATTTGGGACAACAATTACTAATGTCTTCACTTTAAAAATTCCTCTTTTTGAGATCCACCCAATTCCTCAAATAACAGCTGGTAAATTTAATTATCAGTTATCATTCTCTACCAAAAATTTTCAATAACTTGAAAAGTAATTATTTTAAAATATTTTAAATAATTAAAGCTCATTTAAATGACAATTTTAGAAATACCGTCTTGTTTATGAATATCTTCCCTATGCCAAACCTATACCAGGAAGATATTATTTATTTTTTGATAAAAATTTAAAGGTTCATTTTTTAACCTTTAAATCTTTAAGCTATTAGATGTTTTAATGTATGCTATGATGCCAGGATCCTATATATTTTCCATCGGATTTTCTTAATTCTTTCCTTATTATTTTACAATAGTGGTAATTCTGCCATAGATCAGATTTCAATGATTCATGTTTTGTTTTGTTTTTTTTTTCTGGATTCCCTATTCTATTCCACAGGTCTGTTAATCAATCTACAGCTGTCATAATCTTAACCCCTAGAGTATTTTTTGTTATCTATAAATGTATAACAGATTATTCTAGAATTTAGTGGTTTTAGGCAATAATAGTTATTTATTATCTCTCAGATTTTGTGCAGATCAGGACTTTGGGAATGGCTCAGTTTTGAATTCCTGGTTCAGGGTCTCTCAC
The DNA here is from genome assembly GCF_007474595.2 of Lynx canadensis. Lineage (NCBI taxonomy): Eukaryota > Metazoa > Chordata > Mammalia > Carnivora > Felidae > Lynx > Lynx canadensis. The sequence continues at coordinate 129,247,061 of NC_044311.2, forward strand.
TGAAGTCAAGGTGTTGACCAGGGCTATAGTCACCCACAGACTTGTGGAATTGCTTTCAAGGTGGCATAAACATAAACATAAGGCCAATAACGTATCATTTCTAACCTTTCTTGTTCTGTTTACTAGTAATAGCTCTTTCCAGGTTACAAAATAGTTTGATGTACCTTCTAGCTTTCTCTTTGTTCATTTGCTAAGCAAGCACACATTTCAAGGAGTCGTTATTTCCAAGTTACAGGTAAGAAAACTGAATGTAGTTAACCATTTAATACCAATGGTTGACTGAAAGACATTCATATTACAACTATTGAATGGGCATGTGGTAATGTTTTCCTTACTCTTAATTAATTATTCTTCATTTATTAACCATAGGATGAGTTCCAATAATGTTGACTATTTGTAGCTGCTCAAATTTGATCAATAGAACACATGGAAGTCATATTACATTAGTGATCTTTTCTATGTAATTTGCTACTGGGCACTAATGACATTTAGTACCAATGTAAGTAGTATCAATTGGTTACTCAGTGCAGTACAGTGTGATTACTAGGATAAATAAAGGCTATAAAAGTTACCATAACTTCTGTAGAAAAAGAAAAAAAGATGCAAGTTACCATATCCCAGCCTTCAGAAGTGTTGCATGTAAATTAATTACTTTTAAACAACTAAGTGATAGATAGACAAGACACAGAGACAGATATAGTTTAATACATGTTTTGGTTCTGTTTTTGTTTTTCCCTGTATTGTTCTGCTCTCTGACGAACATCATACTGTTGAGATTTTAAAATATATACCATAAGGGCACCTGGGTGGCTCAGTAGGCAAAGCATCTAGCTCTTGGTTTCAGTTCAGGTCAGGATTTCACTGTTCCTGAGTTCCAGCCCCAGGTTGGACTCCATGCTATCAATGAAGAGCCTGTTTGGAATTCTTTCTCTCTTCGCCCCTCCTCTTCTCTCTCTCTCTTTCTCTCTCTCTCTCTCAAAATAAATAAATGAACTTTAAAAAAAAGAATCAGTTAAAAATAAAATACAATATATAGAATAAACAACACTGGGATATGTAGAATAGGTCAAATTTTGTCCACACTGTATTGAGCAGTATATTTATTTATAGCACTTTTCCCCATATTGCATCATAACCTAACACATCTGAAAACGTGTCCCAAATCACACACAAAAAATAAGAAAAATTTTCAAAAAGAGATAAATGTTTCTTCCATGAATAATAACAAAGTTAGACATAAATTTAGGAATATTTAGAAATTTTGAGCTCATTAGAGCTCATTTATGCAAGATAAATTTTACTTCTTTAACAAAAATTACCTATAAAGCACCAGCCCCATATTAAGAATGCTATTTGACTTGTTCAAGATTGTGTCATAACTCAGCAAAAATGCCACCTTCTTAAATCTGTATGAAAATGCACTTAACTCGACACATACTTAATATGCCTCCACAGGATGATTCATATGCCAACTGGTAACTGAAAACTGACCACTGTCATTAAAGATACAGTTTCAAGACATCGAGTCCATGTTTCTGAGTTACTGAAGTCAAGTATCTTCTGATACTTGTACCTCATCTTTGACACATTATTCTCTCAGTTTGTTATTAGTCCCTTTAGTTTGCCATATCTAATTTTTAAACAGAGATTTTAATTCAACAGCATATACAACTGGAATGAACTATGACTGATGGTATAATTAGAATAAGAAAGCTCGAATACAGCGACAGAGCGTAGCTAAATTTCCACCTGTGTGTGTCAGAAACAGCCTTATAATTACGTAACCCTTTCTAATTTAACGGGATTTTTACCTTCTTTGCAGATGTGACATTTATCCAACACCACATTAATAGTGAAATAATGCTAACACTGCAGTTGGCAAGATTGGAATGCCTATTGCTAGGTACTACACCATTTATCAAATTACATATTTTTTTGCAGCAAACCTCAAAAAGAACGCATTGATAACTATCCAATATGCCACAAATGCTTATAACTTGTATGTAGTCTAAACATGGTAATGAGACATTTATTGTCTGATTACTAGCACAAAAAATCCCAACCTTTTTGTATATTCATGGAGTCAAACCAAAAAAAAAAAAAAATGATGTCTCTGGGACTTCATTCTTCACATGCATAATGAATGATGCTGCTGTCAGCAATCAATCCAAAATAGCACTGGTATAAGGTACCCCACAGTCAGACATGACATGCAGACAAATAAAAAGCAATATTCATTTCTGTAATGAATTTATGAGTCAACATGGACACTAGCATATTAGAATCAGATCACTCCTATCTATGTGCTTGCCACGTGTGTTTGAGTTTATCTTTTTGTTTTTCATTTATTCCCCTTCCTCTGAAAGGAATGTGAATGACAAGGGCAACTAGTCAATAAAAATACAGAAATTTTCAATCTTCTTTTAATTATAGTAATGCATAACATATACTAGGATTTCGATAGGAGAAAGATAAACTTGGTCTAATTTCATCAATATACAAATATATAGGGATGATTACATTACTATATACAATAGGTCCCAAGAATTGGAATGAAGGCCAAAATACAAATACATTTTATTTTGTTTTCTTTTCCTTTTTAAATTTAGGTTCAAGATAAAGAATAGCATGAAATTCATGAATTGTACTGAATATATGACACTGACACCATATGAAAAATAGATACAAAACAAAGAATAAAAAACAAGTATCTCTCTTCCCTATGATGGTTTAATTGTCTATCTCAGTGTCAGACAAATTCCAGTTCCAATTTTGGAAAATGAGAAGGCTAGATGGGACTAAATGTCTAAAGGCATAATTTTCCAAAATATTAAGAAACAGTAATATGAGATACTCCACAGTGAAAGCATTTGGTGGTGAAATACATTTGTGAAATATCGCATATCCTAGGTCTTTCTTAAAGGTTATGATAAGCCAATCAGTTAAGAAAACTGTAACTTTAATTTATTGAGTAAATTAAATTTGAATTAATTTGATCATAAAACTTTTTTCCCTATACAAATCATTAATATCCTACCATGTTTATATTATTTAGAGTACATTTTGTCCAAAATGAATGATAGATTCTCAAGGCAATTGTTTTTCAGTTTAGTATGTGGAGGTAAGTTTACGTTAAGAGGGTTTAAGGAATGTTGAATGATTTTTCCTGTTACATAAATTATCTGAACACATAAATATGTACTACTGCCATATTTATATACCTATAGCATACAACAGTGATATTTATAGATTCTGTGTATATTATTGGTCATCTCTTATCATAGCGATAAAAGAACTTTTGAAATCTTGGGGCACCTGGGTGGCTCAGTCAGTGGATCATGCCACGGCCGATTTCAGCTCAGGTCATGAACTCACAGTTCCTGAGACTGAGTCCTGCCTCGGTCTCTGCGCTGACAGCGTGGAGCCTGCTTGTGAATCTCTCTCTCTTTCTCTCTCTGCTCTTCCCCATCTTGTGCTCTCTTTCTCTCTCTCAAAATAAATAAACTTTAAAAAACAGAACTTTTGAAATCTTGAAACAATTATTTGGTGTGTATTTTCTATGTACCAGGCTACTGTGCTAAATGCTTTACAATTTTATTTAATTAAATCCTCACAACGAACAACATTTGATGGTAATGATAGTCCCATTTTACCGTGAGGAAACTGAAGCTCGGAGAAGTTAGGTAGCAGATTCAGCAATCAATAAAGAATGAAACTATTATTCAAATCTGATTTCAACCTAAAGCTCTAGCCAAAAACCCTACTGACCTCCAGCTACCCCACAGAGCTTTCAATCCCAGAGAGTTTACACTGAGTTCAGGTCCCAACGATGCCTCAGTCTCTCAACATATTCCGATCACTTACACTCCACCAGCCCTAATGATGCTTTCCCTTGTCAAAAGACAACTTTCATTTCTTTCCAATTTTCCAAACTCTTACCCCTTTTGTGCTTAAAGTAAGCTTTGGCCAAACATTATTTTGCAAAACTAACACATTATCCATATTTCTTTCCACTTTGTAGTCAGCACACCATATCTGTTTTGTTTTGTTTTTTTACCTCTGTTATTAGGTGAACTTTTAAAAGTAATGACAATGAATTAGACATATTGAATCCCCAGAATTTGGTCCTTGGTAAGTACTCAATAAGTATGTCTTGAGTGCATAAATGGATGGATGTAAGAATAAAGTAAAAACTGAAAAAGAAAAATTAAGTTTGCTGAAAGACTTCTCCTAGGTATCATTACTTAGCGTCTTGAGAGAAACACACCTCCATCTGTAATATGCAGGGAAATGGGCCTGTATTTTATAGGGAGATTTGTACACATGCTCTAATGGGCTCTGTGACTCCACGTCAATGTCTCCCCCTGCCCCGGGGACTCATTTTCCTTGTTTTCAAATCCACATACTGATATATTAATAATTTGTTCTGTTCAGTCACCGAATTTTAATTGAGGAACTATTTTCTACCAGGTACCTTATTAAACACTGTCTATTAAATCAGGTATTACAAAACATAGGTTTATTTTGTTAGGGGATGATTACACTACCTTTCTCTTTTAGAGAATCAAAAGATGTCTAACTGAATACCTATGACTTGTTAGGCAGGTCTCTTTACCAACTAAACATGTATATTTAAATTTATGACATTAAGAAAAAGCTGGGAGAGAAGAAAATAAATAATAAAGGTTTCTTAGATTTAGTAGTATAATAATAACATATTCTCCTAACAGAGACTGGGAAGTTGAGGGGAATATTTAGCCAGACCAACTTTTGTTAAGTTTTGATTTATACTCTCAACTGCATCAGAATTGAGTCAGAAAACAAAACAAAATAAAACAGCTTCTTCCAAGTAACTTTAACTGCATCAGCATAAATCTATCAGAATGAAGGAGAAGTAATTTGAATATATGCATTCTCAAGGAAAAATTTTAAACAGGGACTCCACTTCTTAGCTGGTCATCTTACAACCTTCTTATAGTTGAGAGGAGGTCTTTCTACTTGGTCAACCACCCCCCTCATCTTCACTCTGTCATTCTTTTTTTTTTCTTCCTCTTTTAAGTTTATACATATTTTGAGAGAGAAAGAGAGCAGAGGAGGGGCAGAGAGCGAGAGGGAGAGAGAGAATCCAGAGAAGGCTCTAGGCTGTCAGAACAGAGCCCAATTTAGGGTCCCATCTCACAAACTGTGAGACCATGACCTGAGCCAAAACCAAGAAATGGGAGACTTACCTGACTGAGCCACCCAGGTGCCGCTCATTCTTTTTTTTTTTTTTTTTTTTTTTTTTTAGTTTATTTACTTTTTTTTTTTGAGAGAGAGTGCACCTGCCAGGGGGAGAGGGACAGATATGGAGAGGGAGAGAGAATTTCCAGCACGCCCCACGCTCAGCACAGAGCCCCACACGGGTCTCAATCCCACAGCCCTGGCTGGGATCATGACCGTAGCTGAAATCAAGAATCATCCGCTTAACTGACTGAGCCACGCAGGCGCCCCATCTCTATCATTCTTCCGCCTTATCACCTACAGGAAAAATAATTCTGCTTAGTCAAATAGTTTTCTCTTTATGCTTTCATTATTTTGACTTTTAAGCAATGGAGATTGAATCTAATGATTCAGAAAGGCCAAACACTTATCGTATTATAGTAACTTATTGATCTATAAAGTGTCTTTGGCCTCAAAGTGCTTAAAAGAATTATAAGATCTTTACAGGGTAGGAAATTGCCATTATTGTGCCCCATTTACCTGGAGCCACTGCTGGCAGAAAAACAGCTGCTGGTTATGAGCAGAAATTTTCAAATAATTTTTAAGGATAAAACCTTAGGTCATGGTTTGATGAAACCTTCCACTATTATAAATTTCACAGATGGCAAATGTGGGATATTCCTGGAAATTAATGATTGAAGAGCTATATAAGATTTTTTTTTTCCTAGGAAAGGTGCAATCAATGTCTTCTTTACATCATAGAGGGTTTTTTCCATGATTCCTCTAATAAATAAATATTGCTAAATTAGTATAATGTAAGAGAAATACGTTAACCAATCTTTGCACCAATGTCACTGGGTGGTAGAGACAATCAATACATTTTTTTTCTTTTTTTTAGAGAGAGGGAGAATATATCAAAAGAAGTGTATACTCCTTTTTTACAAGCTGCATAAGCAAGAACAAATAATGCTATGTTCATGTGCATATGAGTACACATTACTTGTATTCACCAATATTCTGGTTTCTTCCCCTTTCAGGCACAAGAAAACCCCATCTCTCATCCCTCTCTGCACCAGGAAGAGGCCATGTGACTAGTCCACATAACACATGGGCTGTGGAGTGAGATGACACATGTCAAGTTCAGGCTGAACCTCTGAAAAGTTTTGTATTATTTCCCCATTGTGCTACCCTGTTACCTAGTTTACTGAGGCAGCTGGAACCCTGAGTGGCAATTTGGTGACTACTCTCCCCAAAAAGTCATCTGGGGTTAGTATGGATTTTCATGAGAGGTAAATTATCTTTTTTGGTCTTAAGTCACTCAAATTCTGTAGTTGGTTATTATGATGACAAACTTAGCCCATTATGAATGATACAACAGGTATTCTGCAAATTTGTAAAAAAAAAAAATCTCTAATACAAATGCTCTAACATGTTTTGAAAATGTCTTTATTTAAATATTTTTAACACTGAAATAAAAATATATATTTCAAATGCAAATATTTTTAGAATGATTTAATTTTTAGTGTTCCATGATGTTTGCAAACCTCATTAACAGAATAACTCAACACTGAATACAAGAAATAGGACCATCGCATTTCAGTAATCTTTAAAATTTAAATTATATCATCATAATGCCATTTGTTCAAACTTTCATCATTTTCTGTCAGATTTCAAATTTCTCTTAAAATTTTCAGATGTTAAGAATAAAAAATAAATTCCAATTAATAGATTGGGTTAATTTTTTACTGGAAATTAATTACAAACCTAAAATTCAAATACTTTTTTTAAAATGATATGAAATTGTATTAAAAGTACAACTTGTCTGAAACACCACACTTTCCTGAAGTTTTTCAATCTTTGAGTCAGTCACTTGAACTTCATTTTGGATATCTTCTTTCTTAGACACTTCTTATCCCCAAATTTACTCCTGCTTGGTTATTCTGTCTCTTATGTCTATCAGTATGGAAAAGCATAAAACCACAGAACTAAGAATATATGAAAAGGGACTTATTCTTTTGCTAAACATTCTGATAGGTTGGGTGTTTCTTTAATCTGGCAATACAATAAAAATAATTAAAGATTATTTCAAGACAAGACTCTATTATTACACTCTTCACTTTGGCAATTAATATAGTATAAAACTGTTTATTCTTTATTCCAGAGTCAGAACCACTTTTCCATCTCTACATTTATAGCACATGTGAGCAAGTGGAAAAATTAACCAAGTTGTGAATATCCAACATATGCAATAAACTCAGCCATTTAAAAATATTTGTTAATGATTTCTTTATGGGCAACACAATGATGCTGAACAAGTATTTAAAAACTCTTTTCAGGGTAAGTACTCTATCTGGTACTCCCTACTTTAGTTTAACTAATTCAGAAGTAAAATGAGAAGATCATATCAGAGCATAATGTGCAACAGTTAAAGTCTATTTTTGGAGGAACAAACAGAATTGATTATTGATATGTGTATAATTCAAGCTACAGAGATAGTATCTAGAGAGGTCCCAACCAGTCAACAGCCTTCAGCAGCTCTAAAAATATAGCAAGTCAGTAAAATTAAGTCTAGTTAAGGAGAATTTTATATGATATACAAACGTAGAACTACCTCCAAATCCTACATATTAATCTCCATATTTCCAAACACAGTGTAGCAAATTTCAGAAGTGAACCATTTCTTATATTCACCCAGGATTAATATGATTTTTTCTGCTTGAAGGCTTACTGCAAATGCTAAGGAATATATCCTAGTAGTCTACAAAGTAGGGCATGCATAAATTATCTATTTTTTCCTGTATATTTATTTTAGACAGACAGAGCATGAGTGGGGGAGGGGCAGAAAGAGAGGGAGAATTTGAAGATGGCTCCAGACTCCGAGCTGTCAACACAGAGCCTGATGTGGGGCTTGACCCACAAACCGTGAGATCATGACATGAGATGACATTAGACACTTAACTGACTGAGCCACTCAGTCATTCTGCAAAAGTTATCTTTTGTAAGGATTAAAACAAAAAAAAAACAGAAACAAAAAAACAACAACAACAAAAAAAACAAACTTTGACATGATACATTTGCCCCTTTAAATTTACACTTCTATATAAATTTTTAAGTTTATTCATTTATTTTGAGAGAGAGAGAGACAAAGAGAGGGGGAGAGCACAAGTGAGGGAGGGACAGAGAGAGGGAGAGAGAGAATCCTGAGCAGGCCCTGTGCTGTCAACGCAGAACCCACGAACCAGGAGATCATGACCTGAGCTGAAATCAAGAGTTGGACACTTAACTGACTGAGCCATCCAGGTGCCCCTTTTATATAATTTATAATAAACATAATTCAGTACAGCATATATATCATTTATACATACTTTTAAATACATAGATTTGTCAAGGTCAAAACATTTTTACTGATGGGACATGCTCAGTAAGCTTTGAGATCACTGTTCCATTACATTAATGGAAAAGTCAAGGTATTCCTCTTTATTGTTTATGAATGAAAAATTTTCAATGATGCACTTTAATTAAAATTAATATTCAGTTGTTCTTTATAACTTGTAAAATGCTTTTGTAAGAATATATCCTTTTTATGGAACCCATTCTATCAAAGCTGCTGTTATTGTGTGGAACCAGGCTGGTTAATATAGGAACATAGTGCATTTCATTATGTTCCAACCACTTACTACCTGAAAACCCTGGGTATTTTAACTATGTAAAGTTGAGTTTCTCATCTGCAAGATGGGGATAATTAAGTTTACCATTTAAAGTTATTGTGAGGAATATGTGAATTAACATATGTACAGTGCGGTTCAGAGTAAATACTGAATAAAGTTTGACTAAAAGTTTATAAAAGAGGTTTCAGATGGTTTCAACAATTCTAAGTACTTCTAAAATGGTTAAGATTATTCTTTAAATCAGAATTTTATAAGGACTATGAAGGCATAAGCTATAGAACACTGTTTAGTGTTACTTATGTAAATCATAAATAGATAAAACAAATGATAACATTTTGGCAAGACTACAGAAAATCTGGTATTAATAAGGAATCTCTTCTCATTGGAATGCTGCAGACACCATTAAGTCCTAAGTAGGGCAGTGGTTTTGCCCTTAGTGGACTGTGCTTGGTGCTCATTAGCTCAGATGTACATTCATTTCATAAGAAACCATGAGCACACTGATGGTGTTCTGGTCATTTCCTTGTATTAAAACTTCTTATCAGTTGCAAAAATCTCAGGGTTCTATATCTGAAGTATCGAGACTTGCTCCCTCAACACAAGTTCAGTGAAGATATTCACATTAAACATTCTTGTTAGTTTAAATTTGCTACCACACATATTAATGTGCAAGAAAGTTTTCTAGAAAATGGCTCACCTTAAAAGACCCTTTCAGCTTGGGGGGGAAAAAGCAAGAAGAAACAACATATTGAACAGACTATTACTAAGTGTATTATCTTCATTTCTTCCCCCAGTTTTGATAGACCTAGATTTCTCTATACTGGTCTGCCCTTTCAATTTCAAACGGCTGGAGCATTTCAACGTTGAAAAATATCTCCTTTCCATTAAATTTAGAGAACCTGGAGTTTTCTATTTAATTGTTCATGCTCACTGTACTGGACAATTACACTTTAAGGAAGTTAATTTAAAAATATGATTTATGTAACATGCTTAGACTATGTAATAAATGTATTCATTTTATTCATTAGCTACTTAGAAAAAATCTTCACCTTCTTTTGCTGGTAATCTTAATTCTACTATAATAACATGGAATTATAAAGAGTGTATCATAATATTTTCATGCTTTTAAAGAAAATGGATATAAGGATGTTATCTCAGCATTTTTAGTATTTCCAAAAAAACCTAGAATTAACCAAACTGTCTAACAAGAGAAAATAGAAATGATTAAATGCCTGAATATAGTTTTGATGGATGGTATGTAACTTTTGGAGATTATGTAAGTTTAGAAAAAAATCTTCAATGACATTAAAAGTGTTCACTATATGTTTTGAGTAAGACAGGAGGTTTAAAAAAAAACTATAGGATAATTATGATCCTGTTTCTATGGAACAATGTAGATAAGCCTTTGGGAAAATATTTAGAATGTTGAGTTACCTTTGTGCCCTGTGATTACAGACTTAGATTTTTTATGTATTTACCAAGTAAAATTTTATATGTAATAATCCTATTAATAATAATAATAATAATAATAACCAGAGTAAAATCTATTTTGGAGAAATAATTGGTCATTTCTGGTACATGAACACACCCCATCAAATTTTTTACTGAAGAAGGTTGACACCTTATGGCTAGTCCTTAATGAAGACTAACATAATTTCTTAAATTTTCAGAGAATAAGAAATACCTGGACAATTTATCTAAAATGGGGCCTAAGTCCCATTCCTCTAAGGTTCTGATGTGGCTCCCACTAAGTTCAATTTTTAAGAAATACTTCCTATGATTCTGATGCAAATGGCCAGTGAGAAAAAACTGGCTTTAAATTAACATTCAATCTCAGGTCTACCTTTTTCAACTGATTATCCTTTACATGGTAGACCATGCAGTATTTGTAGAAAGGGCATTTTTTAACGTTTTTATTTATTTTTGAGAGAGAGAGAGAGAGCAGGGGAGGGGCACTAGAGAGAGGGAGACACGGAATCTGGATCAGGCTGCAGGCTCTGAGCTGTCAGCACAGAACCCAGCACGGGGCTCAAACTTGTGAACCATGAGATCATGACCCTAGCTGAAGTCAGACGCTTAACCAACTGAGCCACCCAGGCGCTCCTGTAGAAGGGGGATTTTTAACAGGCAGAAAGTATGCTGACCTGAGAAGTTTTGTCTAACTTTAATAACACACTCAGATGAATTTCAGTAGCTGTACTACCACTAGCAGAAACAATAGTAATGATAACAACTATTACTTCTATAGCAATTACTCTGTGGAAACTACTGCCCCAGGTCAAAGTGAAGAGCCATCTCAATAAAAAGAATAGAAAATCACAGCTTCTGGTAGACAGGTCTCCTCTCTGCTCTACTTCCACTAGGGGAAAAGAATTAAAAAGATTGAAAAGGTCACGGGAGGTTTATAGAATATGCATCCAAGAGAGCATCCTGATTAAATTGTGAGATGCAGGGATAGGTAACTGGAGCAGTTTTTGACATAAAGATGAACACGGTATATTCCTAGGTCATTTTGCCCTACAATCCTTAAAAATTTACAACTCATCTAAAAAAAGTGAGCTGTAGCCATAGCATCATCTTTCTAGATAAGTCTCCTAAGGCAAGGGAAACAAAAGCAAAAATAAACTATTGGGACGAGGGTTAGTATCCAAAATATATAAAGAATGTATACAACTCAACACCAAGAAAACAAACAATCTGAAAAATAGGCAGAGGACACAAATAGATATTTTTTTTTTCTAAATAAAACAGACAGATGGCCAACCAACATATAAAAAGATGTTCAAAGTTACTAATCATCAGGGAAATGCAAATCAAAACAATGGGATATCACTTTATACTCGTCAGAAGAGTTAAAATCAAAAAGACAAAAAATGACAAGTATTGGTGAGGATGTAGAGAAAAGGGAAACCTCATGCACTGTTGGCGGGAATGTAAATTGATGCAGCCACTGTGGAAAAGAGTATGCATTTTCCCCCCCAAAATTAATACCATACTATCCAGTAATTTCATTACTGGGTATTTACTCAAAAAAAAATGAAAACACTAATTTGCAAAGATGTATGCACCCCTATGTTTATTACAGCATTATTTACAATAGCTGAGATATAGAAGCAATATAAGTGTCCACAGATAGAAAAATGGAGAAGGAAGATGTGGTGTATACACACACACACACACACACACACACACACACACACACACACACCCTGGAATATTATGCAGCCGTTAAAAAGATTGAGATGTTGCCATTTGTGACACAGAGGTTAAGTGAAATAAGTCACACTGAGAAAGACAAATACCATATGCTTTCATTGTTATGTGGAATCTAAAAAAGCAATTAATAAACAAAAATCAGAATACGACTTATTAATACAAACAGCAAACTGATGGTTGTCAGAGGGGTGAGAGGTGGAAGGATGGGCTAAATAAGTGAAGGGGCGTGAGAGACACAGGTTTCTAGTTATGGAATGAATAAGTCATGGGAATAAAAGGCAAAGCACAAGGAATATAGTCAATGATATTGTAATAGCATTGCATGGTGACAGATGGTAGCTACATTTGTGGTGAGCATAGCATAACACATAGAATTATCCAATCACTATGTTGTACGCCTGTAACTAATGCAACATTGTCTAATATACTGAAAAAAAATTTAGAGTGAGTTGAGTTTTACTGTATTCCCTATGCTTTCCAAACGTACTCAGAGTTTAATTTCTCAGTGTATGGATTATGTAGCCCCTTTAGTTGTTATTCTTCTGCCCTGTGAGAAAATGGTCTTTGGCCATTTCCTTCACTGCATTCGTCTGAAAGGCAAGTAGGGACTGGGCACTGCTAAAGCAACTTTCCTATGCCCTGATTTCTTTCTCCTCTCTTCTCTCTCTCCCTTCCTCTGTCCCCCTAAATGTAGCACCTTTACTACATTGAAACTAGATCCCAACACTGTCAAAGTTTTCCGTTTAGGAATGAAAGTTAGGCTATATGCTACCAAACAGCCTAGCAGCTGGGGGTATACATTCCACAATCCAGCCTAGAGCAAGAAGTTTCAAGCTGGTTTTATTAACATGAAAATTGGCTTGACATTTAATTTGCTGCATTTCTTCATCCAGCTACAAGAGGCAAGGGGAGAATTGTATCCAGATACAAATTGGCTCCCTTGCTTTCTCACTTGTGGGCATACACTCACACTATGTTTTAATAGTGATGGGATGAACATGGACATACTGAATATAATGACAAAGGAATGTAATAGCTCTCTACTGAACTGAGTCTCAACTGCAGGTGTTTAATTCTTAGGTTGTCAAAATGCTTCTTCTGGAACTACATTTCTGCCCTCTGGCTTTTAATATATAACTTTTCAAGAATAAAATTTTTTTTCTTCTTCCAAATATTTAAGATTCTTTTTACCCACAGTTCCTTTGAAGCTCTGAATTAAACTAGAAAACATTCCTCTTAAACTTCCACCATTTCCATTCAAGTTGCTCAATTATTGACATATACTTCTCATAGAGGCTTCCTTGGAGGACTTCTGCAAAGGACTTCTATACAATTAACATCCAAATTTCTTAGAAAGTCTCCCCTGCCCTTTCTTTATCCAAGTAATCCAAAATATATCTTCATGCCATACAAAATACCCAAGCACTGGTTTGGCAAAAATGAGCGCCGTAATACAATGTTTTGTTCGGTCAGGATAAGGAATCTTGACTGATTTTCTTGGGATAGAATGAACATTATCATTTCCATCACACTATCTTCTAGGATCTAATATTTACCAAGTCTACTGAATACAACACAAAGCCTTTCTAAAAATTAAATTCAACATTTAATATCAACATTTCAGTACATGCTCTGTTGCATGTTCTAGGTAATAGGCTAGAGATAGGACAATGGAAAGAAACAAAATTGCTATATACCCGAGAAGTACACATTTTGTAGTAGAGGCAGGCTGTTCAGACCTCTGTCATATTTACTCAGCACTTGCCTCTAGATCCCAGAGGCTGTTTATTTTGAATACTCTGACTCTGCCTATAGATATTGCTCTGGCACAGGGGCAAACTTGGCCCTTGTTTGGGGTAAGCCCAAAGTCCCAGAGAGTTAATGCTTCAGGAAGGAGCCTTCCACCAAGGATAGATGGAGTTTTGGTGGAAATACAACCCATTTCTGCACTTTGAGGGGGTAACTCTGAGATATATTCTACCCTGCTCCTTCCAGAATTTCCAGAAGTGTTGTGACTCAGTGGCCCTCAGTGGTGGTCTGCTCAGTAAAGCATCCTTTACAGATTTCTTTTCTTCCTTGTTCTTCTTCCTCATTTTCCTGAATGCATCGTGGGATCCCTTTCCAAATAAAGTACCTACACCCATGTTCTTGTTTGCAAGTATATATCTGAGATCTCAGCTCTTGCTTAATTCCTCAGTTTCTTCCATGGAATTTCACATCCTCTCCCTCTTAATTTGGTGTTTCTAGCAGGAGAGTCAAGGGTATTGCATGTAGTTCAAGACTCCCAAAAAAGCAAATAGGCAAACTGCCACCTCTTCTGAAGGCTAAGTGCTAGAACTGGATAAGGTCACCCCTTCCACATTCTATTAGAACAATCCAAGATTTAAGGACAGCAGACAACACAAAGACATGGGTATCAGAAGACAAAGTTCCTTGGGACCACCAATATGATCAACTATCCATCTTGAGTGTGGGAGAATATATCCTCGCAAGTCAACAGCATAAGAGAAGGGGTAGGAAGAAAGTCTAATACTTAGCACATGATTTAGCTAACTCTGCCATCACATATTGACAGGCAGATGTTAAAAATAGGCCAACGATAATTACCTACAGGTTTCTAATTCTTTCTTCAATTTCTTTGCAAGAAACTGTGAAGCATTTCATATGTGGCCTACATTTTGCTAGGCACTGTGGGAGTACTTGCCCTCAATGAGCCTAAATAATGCCATTATTTTGGGCATCTTTTTAGGCCCTGCACCATCCCTATGACTAGAATGCTTCTGAACATGCTATTCGCTGTTATCAGTCAGCTCTTTGATTCATTGCTACCTTCTATTTATCCTTCTAGTCCATATCAGTGTCCCTTCTTTAGAGATGGACACCTTCTCTGATGTCCCTGATTCAGAGTTCTTTATTTGTCTTGTTTGTAACCTTGGTGGAATCACATTTCTTTTTCACATTTGTTTTACTCTCCCCACTAGTTCTAAATTCCATAGAATATGACTCTTTTGCCTTTTGTGTCATTTCTCAGTACCTGGCATAGCACCAGAGACATAGTCGGCACTCAATAAATAAATAAATAATGAATGGATGAAAAAATAAATCTTAATGGTGTGTCAATCTTCCTTAAGATTAATAAATCTTTTTTTTATTTTTATTTTTAAAAAATTTTTTTTCAACGTTTATTTATTTTTGGGACAGAGAGAGACAGAGCATGAACGGGGGAGGGGCAGAGAGAGAGGGAGACACAGAATCGGAAACAGGCTCCAGGCTCTGAGCCGTCAGCCCAGAGCCTGACGCGGGGCTCGAACTCCCGGACCGCGAGATCGTGACCTGGCTGAAGTCGGACGCTCAACCCACTGCGCCACCCAGGCGCCCCAAGATTAATAAATCTTAATGCTCTACTTCTTTGTGGTTATTTCTCTAGAAATACACCTTAAAAACCCAATCTTTTCTCCAATGCCATATTTTGCAGATATATACAATTACATCTCAAGGAATGTAATGTAAGTCGAGGAATGTAAAAATAAGCAAAATCCAAAAGCTTTCAACACAATTTAAAGAAATTCATATAAGCCACAACTTTTAATGACTCTGAAAATTTTTCTTTCTTTTTCTTTTTCTTTTTCCCTGTGAGCTCAATGCCTTAGTTTCGGGACTTAGGCCACTTATATCTATATCTCATGTTTTCAGATTCTAAAAATCTGTTAAATCATTGAATGTATATATTGAAATGTCATAGTTGGTCATTTAACAATAATTACAATAGAGATGATTTAAAATGTTTCTGCTTTACACTAGAAAGTAATCACTTAAATTTCATTTATTCCTATTTGATATATATTGTAAAATGCAGTTACACCAGTAACACAATATAGCACTTAACCTTTTCAGATAAATTCCTACTTCTAAGTTGCTCTCTGGATACCATCATATTTGATTTTTTAACTTGTCAGTCTATGACTGTGTAATTAGACATATTAGTAAAAGAGACAGACAAGTTTTTCACAGGTTTACTTGACGTAAAATGTCACCATAAAATTTAGATATATATGTCAATTCATTACATTTAAAAAATGGAAAGTCAAGATGATCCAAATGTAGCCTATATATCAATTGACATATGTCGTACTTATATCCACATGACTAAATGTGGTACAAGTTAGAGTTTACTCACTCTACAATGAATGCCCTGATAGCATTTTATTGCTGTAATCCCAATCCAGGATGGCATATTTTAAGTGAAATTTAAGTAGCCAATATTTACACAACTTTCAATGGATAGGCTTTTCTAATGAACCTCTGCTTTGTATTTCCCAGAGAATATAAATTCTTTCTCAAGCAAGAATATTGCCTGTCTTATAAATGCTGCAGCTTGCACAAAATCTTGCAAATCCAACAAAGTTTTAGGTTCTTAGTAGACATAAAATTTGTCATTCCAATCCTGGGACTGTATACACTTAACCTTTTTCAGTGGGTCTTACATCCTTGAGAGACATCAGCTCACTTGAGAACACGCTTACATTTTAGAGTCCAGCGGTGTCCTGACCATGCCCTCCCCAGGTATCACATGTTTGGAGGCACAGGAAAAGCTGGCTGGTGTCACTATCTAGCTATCAGGTAGGGATGTGGATGGCACTATTAAATGACTGATAATGTTATGACAAAAGGCAAATACCTAGCAGTAGTAAGCGATATTTTAGAAGCAATATCATCTTTTTTCTTCATTTTCTATTTCCACTATTCTGTGTATGTTGTGGGATATAGAATATAAACAAAAGAGAATCAACATTGTAAAAGCTTCCTCTTTAGTTACAGGAGGAAATTTTGGAATTTTTAAGGCACAAGTATATACAATACTTTCAAAACCATCCCATTTTTTAAAATTTTATTAAAGCATCTATTTGTTCAGAATTCAGAATACTAATGTTTTTTTAGTGTGCTTAAAATCCACATGTGACATTTTAATTAAAGGAATTAAAAAAAATCCCAAACTATCCACAAGACTGGGGATGGTGTTTGAAATTAATTATAAAAATTTTCTTCTATGCCATATATTGATTTCTTCTCCTCTAAATATCAATTGCTTTCACTGAAACTAATATTGATTTTTTCCCAGTTATATGAAACCCAGTCAGCGGTGATCAACTCTGGTTAGAGAGCAGAATACTGGTGTCTTTTCACTTATTTTCTTTATCATTATTTATAATTAATGCCATATGTAAAATATTTTTCTTGGAATACTGAGTTTCAGCTTCATTCTAAGCATATCAAATTATACCTTAATTTTTCTTTTTTATTTTTTTACTTTGAGTGAGTTTTCAAAAGCTTCAGTGCATTATCATCTTTTATATATGGATTCTGAGATCCAAAATTCAAAGCACAGTGATTCATATAGTTTTAGGCGAAGATTGTGTCATTCTCTTGTTAAAATCAATTTCAAATTTTACATTAAAAAAACAACTGTCAATAAACTAAGATACAAAAACAACAACTGTCAAGTAATTAAATGCTAACTGTGATTGCATTTCATGTGTTTATTTGTGCTTTGAGGGTAGCTAGATCAGTGTGCACAAAAAAAAAAAAATAGATTGGCTGTGCAACTTAAAATCAGTGTTTCTACATTTTGTCTATTTTCGCCATAGTACATGTGACCTCAGCAGAAAGAGATGGTCAAGCTAAATGGACCTTACAGATTGATAAAATGGACACTATCCTAAAAGGCAATGGGCACGACACTGTCATGTATGATATTATCATTATTTCTCTGTGTTCAGCTTCCTGGGGTCTGTCTTGATTTTCTTCCCAAATTGTATTAGAGTGGCATCATAGTTCTCATCACGACATGGACAAAATCAAGCCAAGAAAGAGCATGAGAAAACCAGCCAGCAAGTCTCAAGGAAAGAAAAAAATATAGGAATTTAAAAATAGTTATTACATATTTAAGGTTTAGAAATTTCTATAACCTTAAAGTCATCAGATTACTGGTTCAAATCAATCTATAAAATAGACCATAGAATTGGAACTACATTTGGAATACTGACTATCATATATGTTCCTAAATATGAGCTGCAACAATCTTACAAGTAAACATGGCAACATAAACATGTCTATTTCATTGTTAAGTCATCCCCCTGCTCAAGTTTTGGAGACACACATACACATACACACACATACACAGAATGGATAACAAAAATGAGTGTGACCTATTTTCTTTAATGTACTCATTTTTAAATATAAATTTCTGGAGCAAAATAACACAGGAAGGAAAGAATTTATATCACCTAAAATTTTATTATGTGTGACCAAAATGTAGGTTGAGAACTTTTTAAGGTAAGGTTACCAGATAAAATACTGGAAAAACTGTTACATTTAATTTCAGAGAAATAATTTTTGCTTATTACATAGAATGTACTTACCCTATGTATTATTTGTTGTTCATTTGAAATTAATATTTACTAGACATCCTGCATTTTTATTTGCTAAATCTGGCAATGCCAGTATAAGATTGTCATTTAGTGGTAAGGTTGTAAACTTATAAATACCACATAAGTACCATACAATTTTACATTCTGCTTTGGAAGACCTTCATGTTTTAATACAATCAAAGTAAAAATAAAATATTCTAATCAAGTAATTGTTAAATATGAGAATCCTACTAGTCTGCAGTTATTTGACTAACTGCTAAAAAAATCAATGCTTTGGCAAATCTTAAATAATCAAGTTGTCTTTTCAGATGGTGGTCATGGTTTATAAATTCTCATTTCTAAAAGGTGAAGAAATAAGTAGCAATATTCTGCAGCAATCTATTTTCCTGCTTGCCTTCCTTCCTTCCATCCTTCTTTCCTTCTTTTCTGTATCATTTCCCTTCCCTGCTTCCCTCCCTGCTCATTTCATTCTGACCTCAAAGATGGTCCTAGTGTCCCGTTTTCTGAAATTTGTGCATTTGTGTTGGTTCCTCCCTAATTGTATCTGGGTTGGTTGATGTGACCAATAGAACACAGTAACAGTGCCTCCCTTGTTTACTCTTAAAAGATAGTGTGGCTTTTGCCTCATTTTATTACATTGCTCATTTTGGGCGAAGCCAGCTCCTAGGTTAAGGAGGGTTCTCATGGTGGGAACTAAGGTCTCCCAACAACCAGTGGGAAACTGGTCTCCCATTCATAGTCTCGGGAGTTGCTATCTTAGATACATATCCTCCAGCCCCAGCCAAGCCTTCAGATGACTGCATTCCTGAGTGATGTCTTGGCTGCAATCTCATGAGAGACCTCAATCAGCCATCTAAGGTAATTTGAGATGACTAAATTTCAGAAATTGTGTGAGATGATAAATATGTGTTGTTTTAGGCCGCTAAATTTAGGCCATCAATTTTGTTATGCAGCAAAATATAACAAATGTTCTCAGGAAATCTGCTTGAAAAATAGATCTCAAAAAACATAACATATTCTATACTAACATCTTCATTTCATCTAAGTATCTTTGAGGCCATAAATCTCTAGAACAAGGAGAACATTTTTAAGTACAATTCTATTTTTTTTCTTAAACTGTACTTATACACTACTGATCTAAATCTTGTTATTCTAACCACATATTTTCCTAACATTTTTATTTCTATTGAATAGTATGCAGATTGTGTACTATTTACACAAAATCTAGACCATTCCTCTGGTCTTTTTCAAAAAAAAAAAAAAAAACACAAAACACAAAAAAAAACCTCTTTGTAGCTCCAGATATGCCAATATACAGCCTTACAGAAGATTAAACTCCATATAGCTGGATGACACATTCAACTTTGATGATCACCATTTTGGCACACATTATCTTCCCTCTTGCTTATAGGTGGAATTCTAATAATTCTAAGTCACAGCCTGGAACACCTGTGTCTAGAAGTCATTGCTATATTTCTTATACTGATTGGTTTCTGTTTCTTTACCTTTCAATGTCTAAAAAAACCCACAATGTTTTTGTGTATAATAGAATACATTTAAACCCCTTTTTTATCAATCTACCAATTTATGAACACATTCACATGGTTTTGATATTTAAAAGAAAAATAACAAACAGGATGAAACTCCCTTTACTTGATACCAGACTAGCACAAAATTCCCTCTCTTCTTTATTTCCATACTTGTCATTTTGGTGTCACTCAATACTCATTTGGCATCAGCATTGTATTCATTTGCTGATTTTTTTCCTTTTGCAAAGGATCTCTTTAGTAGGTTAATGTTTCTACTTGTTTATACTTAAGACTATCTTGGGAGTACTTAATCATATTATTTTGTCCTACTAAGCTTAATCTACTGGTATTAATGCTTACAAAGTATAGTCATAAGTATGGAACCTTCAGATTTACTATATCATTCATGTTTTATAAAACTATAATATATTTCTGATAAATGTAAAACCTCACCACATTTGTAATTCATCTCATTTTAAGCACATAAAAGTCTTCTTTAGTATTATCAGATTATCTTTAAGTCACTGTAAAGTATTTTATAACTACTATGTATGTTAATTTCTAAACATTGCAGAAATATTTAATCACTAAGGTTTGAAAATATATACTTAATTACTTTTAAAAATATCTGCTGTTTGGCTGAAAAATAAAAGGACTTTATGTTATTCTTTAATAAAGTTGTGAAAGTAGGTAAATTTAAACAATACACTTCTTGAAAGAATGGTTAACTTCTTCATCAACTTTTTCCTACAGTCAGTGATGTTCAAAGGAATCTGATGTTTTAAGTTGTTCAGAAATAATGCAAGATGTTTCTTCTACCTGCTCAGCTACTTAAGGAATGTAAACTTTTTAAACCATAATTATAATTGAAATTATTTAATGATATATAAATAAATGGCTATTAACCTGTCAGTTTGAAAAAAAGTTATTTCAAAGGTAAAAAAAATTGTTATTCCACTAATAAAAGAATCTATGAAATGAAGAATAGAAATATTTCAAATACACATTATATAAGCCTTTGAGACTTTCTATGTGTAACTTTTCAAACAAAACATACACAAATGTTCCAGTTTAGATAATTTATTTATTTGCCAAACAACTATTGAGCAAGAACTCAGTCTCTATTTTTTAGGCACTGCTAGACATAAAGGTCAAAAAGGCTGATAATTATAATCCCTATTTTAAGGCAGATTTTGATAAGCGAGTGGATGTGGAATGTCAAAATAGAACGTGTGGTCCAGCCAAGAATAAAATGGGTCACTTAAAAGTCACATTATCATTTTGGTATTAGAAAAAATGAGAGGAGAGTGGAATTTCCTGTAAAGTGAATCTGGGAATACTGAATCTCCAAAATTTCACGTACCAGTGTTGTAAACTTTTAGGTACATCGTGTCTTATAAATAAATGAAAAGTTAAGGACACATAGTTAGGCCTAGAGGGAGCTGAATGACAGTTATTTCTGAATTCTAAGAAAATCTAGATCAAATGCATGAGCAAGTATTGTCAGAAGTTTATAATATCCCTGACTTTTTATTCATTCCTGAATAACCATGTCATGCCTACTCTTCCTTATGTTCAATTAATTTCGGTTAACCATTTTCACAGAACTCTTTTAGTACCAATCAATGTGAATGTGATGTCCAACTAATTACCCGATCACTGATCTGTGTATATGGTGCCTACTTCATAGTATGTATGCAATAAATGCTGAAAGAATAAAGTGAATGAATATCCAGAGGCAGTTCATGAAATAAATTTGAATCTGATAATATTGTAATGCTATTGCCCACTGAAATTATTAATTATATCATGCCTGTAGTTCATGCCTTCAGAATGGCCTGGAGATATAAGAAACACAAAATTTGTTATGTAGGTGTAAATGTGAATATTTTTGTGATCAGTAAATATTACACAAATTTAAGGAATAATGGTGATGATTAGGTAATAGATCACGTTTGCAATATTAAATACAGCATTAATAACTATAGTCATCCTTATGCTATACATTGAATCTCTAAAACTCATTCTATATAACTGCAACTTTGTATACCTTGACCAACATCTCCCATTTACCCCACTTCCCTGGTCCTTGTAACCCTCATTCTACTTTCTGTTTCTATGTATCTTTTTTTTTTTTAACATTACACATGTAAGTGAGATCATGCAGTATTTCTCTGACTTATTTCACTCAGCATAATGTCCTTCAGGCTCATATATCATCTCACCATGTATGTAGAGCAAAACACCCTGCTGTATAGCTCAAATACATACACTTTTTATTTAAGTATAAATTCAAAATATAAAATATAATAAAACACCAAGAATAATTTTTTTAAAAATCATAATACTGTTCCTAAAACTATTAAAGAATTACTAAAACCACAGTATTCTGTTGAAATACCATAGTCCATTTTGTAGTAATTCTTAATTTTAATTTAGTTGAGGATGAACAGTATATTGAAAAAGGAACACTGAAAGTATCTGGAATAGTAAAATAAATATATGAATTGTATATGGGGATAAAGCTGGTAAATGATATTAGTGTTATAATTTTGCCCTGCAAGCCTAACTCATAAGGATATAAATTATTTTTTTGTCCAAATCCCTAAAAATTCAGGTGAGTTAGCACCTATTAATATGGACATAATACAATATTCCAATATATCTTACCATACATTAGAAATAAATAGAAAAAAATAGCTTTCTGATAAAAAAAACACAAAGATTGTAGAAAGGCAAAATTCAGTTTAAAAATAGAGGAATCTATGAACTACTTTGAAAAGAGAATATTCAGGTCTTACAGAATTTTGATTGCTGGAGGACTTTTCACACTAAATGTGGCCTAGAAGACCAAATCACTCTTTACTTCACACTGACAACACAAAATAAGGGGCAAAAGTAACAACCTATTATGGTTTTAGAGGACAGCATAACCAACCTGTCAGAGATAACAGGTGAAAGCCTGGGTGAATCCTACCGAAGGAACATGGAAGGTATTTGAAACAAATGGGACACCTGTATATCTTCTGTGATTAAATTTGAAGAGACATATCCACTTTGCCTTACCTTTGCCACTAATCAGGTGCTCTCAGTGCACTGAATACAGGTTCATTGTGATAGTACTGTAGGGCAGATTGGTCAGGAATCTGATAATCTATGCTGTTATTTTGTATTGCTCTCCTAGCCTTTAGTATCTTCAAAAGTAATAGGGTCAGTCCTGAGTCAGGAGCAGAACAGGGAGGCAACACTTCTGTCCCATATAGTCTGACAATGTTACAAATGGGCAAAATGCCATGTTAGCAGATGGCAGAAAGAACCCTGCAAGAAAATAAATGTGCCCCCTGATTTACAGTCATATAAATATAGTCAAATAATGTTGAAGTTGCAGTTTCTGTAAACCTTGCGCTGCTAAGTTTATGGGGATGAGACATTTACTTCAGCTAAGAGTTCATTAAATTTAAATTGGATGAAGAGAGGCTGTGATGTGTTCTACTTGGTTTGATTTTAATGTTACCACTTTCATGGAAAACCCACAAACTTGTCCTTCTGGAAGGTGTTCCTGGTGTATGCTGAATTATTACATATTATTTTAATCATATCAAACTGGAAAACCAAGAAGAAACTTAGAATGTATTCTCAAATCCATAAAAGTTATATTTATTGACTGAGGGTTGTATAGTATCAGGAACTGCTC
Organism: Lynx canadensis; assembly: GCF_007474595.2. NCBI lineage: Eukaryota > Metazoa > Chordata > Mammalia > Carnivora > Felidae > Lynx > Lynx canadensis. Next base: position 129,270,795 of record NC_044311.2, read on the forward strand.
TAAGCGCTTTAAAACAATCTCTATTCTGATAGCAATCCTACTAATAATGGGTTTTCCATAAATGTTAGTTCTTTGTCTCTCTTTTCTTTCCAGGCAAGGAGAGTGACCCCTGCTCTCTACTCCCATAAGCACAAGTCTGTAGAATGGATATAGCATATATCACATTGTGTGGTTGTTAAAACTATATATGTGTGTCTGTGTGTCCACTGGACTGTAAGGTCTGGATGAGTAAAGTTTTATCATATTTATTTTTGAATCCACAAAAATTAACATATGATAGGAATATATTGGGAAGTCAACATATGATTGTTAAGAAAGTGACTTAATATTAATTTATTAGCATGATCCTACAGAGTACTGGAATTTGGAATTGAATCTTTCAGTCTTATGGCTTTGAGGGAGCAGAGGGAAATTTGATTTATGAACGAGAGACTACTCTAAAGCACCTAGGGGACTGTCTTGCTGGAGTGGCTGGTACCATCTGATCAATATCACAATCATGAAGATCACCATAGGAAGTTCAAAAGGAATGAGATCAGGAAACCAGCTTCCTTCCATAGCTGACATTTCCCTCATTATTACTGTCATTTGATTTAGGTCAAATTTAATCCCAAATTTCTATCCATGTCTTTTCTGCCAACTAATAATAGTGGTCCAAAATGAACCATAGTGTAATGTAGAAATGTTTTATTGGCAATTTTATGAAATGTATTTGTTCTTAAGAATCAAATGAAAAAAAAAAAACAAACCTGTAATGTTCTTTTGTGTCTCTGTGAGAAAATAGGATGGTAGTGTTAGAGAAGCAAAAACCCAACTCTCAGAACCAAGTATCATGAATCTAAAAAGAATTTGTTTTCTCTTGGGGTGCCTTGATGGCTCAGTCGGTTGAGCATCTGACTCCTTATTTCAGTTCAGGTCATGATCTCATGGTTGGTGGGGTCAAGCCCCATGCTGGGCTCTGCACTGAATGTGGAGCCTGCTTGAGATTCTTTCTCTCCCTCTCTCTCTCTGCTCCTCTCTCACTCACGGTCTCTCTGTTTCTCTCAAAAATAAATAAATAAACTTAAAAAAATAAAAGGTATTTGTTTTCTCTCCTTTTCTCAATTAAAATCTATACTATCTTTATCATCTCAAATAGCAGAATAGGTGCTGGTGATTCTTTTAAATTATTCAAACATTATTCCATAATTTTCCTTTGGAATTCCTGAAAACCTCCTTGAAATCATTTTTTCCCAATGTTAAAATATGCAATATAATGATTCCATTCCGATTTTTTTAAGAAGTCTATGGGGTTAAACAATCATGTTTTTAATGACTGTCCTTATGCCATGGATTCATTATAAAAGTGTTAAATGTGAATGCATGGAACCTATGGGAAGGAGAGAAACCAGGCATTTGGGCAGATGGGACTTATAAGATCTTCTATATTTTAATATTTTCTGCTGAATAGACACAGACTACTGAAGCAGAAACACCACCTGGTTTCTTATTTTATATATAAACATAAACTGAAAAAGAAAAACTATCCATTTCATAGCCTTAAAACTAATTATAAACTCTAACTTGAAGGTAAATATTGCAGACTCATCTCCCCAAGAGTAGAGTATCCATATTTTTTAAACCTGAAAATTTTAAAGACAAAATAAAATATTCACATTCAAGGTTAGGCTTGCAGTGTGTAAAACTGGAGAAAAGAGGTACATACTAATCAGTGGAACTGAATTTATGCTAAGATACTTACCTACAAGCCAGATTCTTGGAAGGAATCTGAAAAAGAAGCCTGTCATTTGAAAAGATAGCTTTAAAATCAGATTACATTATGAAATACATATAAATATAATAATTTAACAACTACAACTGCAATAAGCATTGACCTTAATTCCTGGATGGCAGCAAAATGTATTGTTTAACAATGATTGATTATGTGGATTCCTTTGATAAGACATATTTTCTCCTTTGAGTATACTGGCAGTCTTGAAATACTCTTCTGACATCACAATTAGGAACTATTCATCTATTTTCTTCAAACCTTTTGAAGTCTTAATTCAGGACATATTTTTTGTAGCCATGTGTATATTTATGGTAATCCTCCTTTGCTGTCCTTGTATCTGCAGTCAGCTTCAAAATTTAAGTATATATACTGATTCACCACTCTCTGTTCATTATCATCTTCTTTCTTAGTCATTTCTTTGAGAGTACCTCCATATTAGATACATCATTTTTACATCCAGAATATTTTTCACCTTTCCCTGCCTCTGTGGTGTCTAGCACTCTCAGTTGCACAAATTTGTTACGATTTAAAGGTCAAAACTGTTGACCAGAATGCATAATAAAGGTCAGAAAGTGAGAACACAGTGGCTAAAATGGCCTCTGATGCAAAAAGGCACATGTAGCGGAGGCCAGTCATGTAGAGCACTCGTTGCTAAGGGCATTTGCATTAAGGTGTGCTAATGCTCATTGATCAATTTTCAATAGTACAATCAGGTTTAGAATATAGACTAACAAACAGTTGGGGATTAGGGAAATATACATGAGCAGGATATCAGTAGCACTCGTGTGTTGTTAAACAATTAGATAAATGCCATACTATCTTCTCTATAAAGTCGAATTCTTCCCCTTCTATCTTCTCAAGTGCAACTTCTTACTATTAACACCATGACAGTGATGCTTATATTACCGTGTATGGATCACGTTATTATGTATTGCTCCGTATGGTCCCTTTATCATTCTGTAAACTTTCAGATAGTTCTCTTTACTTCTCTATAAAATCAAGATTCTGAAACCCATTATTCTCATATTTCCTTGAGCACTTTTTTTTTCAACTTGTCTCTTCTGTTGCTACCGACTTCAGTTTCTCAGACTTCAAAATCTACTACCTTATTTCTCCGACTACAAATTTAATTCTATCTTTTAAAAGAAAAATAAAAGCAAAAGAAACAACAATAATCATTCCCATTATTTAATCTTCTTCCCACTCTCTCATCTTTTATTATTTTAGATTCCAAAATCCTCTGAATTACATTGGATCTTTTATTCTAACTCAAAGTTTACTTCCTACTTTTTATGTCTAGTGCTCATTTCTTCCTTACTACCTATGAAGTCTACAGGAAATACCTGTTGATCATTGTATTCTTCCCATATTTCCACAGAGTTCCAACTCCCCAGTAACCTTTTTGAAATTTCTAAATGTTCACTATTTCCTTTGCTGGTTGCTCTTCTGATACGTTACATCTGAGGCACATTTGCTTTTTTTAAATGTTATTATTACAAGGACACTGAACATGAGATCTACATTCTTAACCAGTTTTTAAGTGTATAATGTATTATTGTTGACTACAGGTACAACATTGTACAGCCTACCTCTAGAGCTCATTCTTCTTGCTTAATTGAAACTTTATGCTCATGGATTAATAATTACTATTTCCCCATCCTCCTACATCCTGTAAACACAAAGGTATTTGTCTTTCTTTGGCTTATTTAACTTAGCATAATGTCTTCAAGATTCATCCATGTTTTTGCATATTTCAGAATTTTCTTTTTTCTAAATTCAAATAGTATTCCTCTGTATTCACATACCACATTTTCTTTACCCATTTATCTCTCAATGGACATTTAGGTTGATTCCACATCTTGGCTACTGTGAATTGTAATGAAAATGGGAGTGCTAATATCTCTTTGAGATTATGATTTCAATTCTTTTGGATAATTACCAACAAGTAGGATAGCTGTATCATATGGTAGTTCTAATTTCAATTTTTTGAGGAGCCCCATACCATTTTCCATAGTGGCTGCACCATTTTGCTTTCCTACCAACAATGTGCAAGACTTCAATTTCTCCACATATTCAACAATAATGTTGTCTTTTAGATATATATCTAATTAGTGAATATATATATATAATGGATATAATATTATAATTATATTTTTATATTATTATATTTGTATGTAACTTATTAAATTAGTAAAATATAGCATATTAATTATGATTATTTAGCACTAGCCAGGATAGCTATATATATTAATATATATTAATTCATAAAAATGTCTGGGGTGCCTGGGTGGCTCAGTCGGTTAAGCGTTCGACTTCAGCTCAGGTCATGATCTTGCAGGTCATGAGTTTGAGCTAACATCGGACTCTGTGCTGAAAGCTCAGAGCCTGGAGCCTGCTTCTGATTCTGTGTCTCCCTCTCTCTCTGCCCCTCCCCCACTCAAGCTCTGTCTCTCTCTCTCCCTCTCTCTCACTCTCAAAAATGAATAAACATTAAAAATATTTGGAAAAAAAAAAGAAAAGAAAAGGTCAACGATAGTGGAATGCCTGTTTGTGATAGATCAGAATAATTCCAGAAAAAAATGTAGTGGCTAGAATATTGAGTTTTCCACATTGTTAGTGCAAATGCCTGTGCACTGGACCACTTCACAGACCATATTTAATATATTAAAATACAATTATCATATTAATAAATTAATGTAACAATGTACATACTTTATTAAAATATATTAAGGATTGATATCTAGGGGCACCTGGGTGGCTCAGTCAGTTAAGTGTACAACTTTGGCTCAGTTCATGATCTCATGGTTTGTGGGGCTCAGGTCATGATCTCAACCTTTGTGGGTTTGAGACCTGCATCAGCCTCTCTGCTGTCAGCACAGAGCCTGCTTCACATCCTCTGTCTCCCTCTCTCTCTCTGCCCCTCCCCTATCTGCATGTGCACTCTCTGTCTCTCAAAAATAAACATTTTTTTTTTAAATTCGAGTTCTATTAGCAAGCCTGATAACTATTGCAATTTTAAAATCTTGATGAGTATGAATAAAACTTGTTCACATAGGATTTATACCTATTATATATATCGAATGATATTTTTACATATTATTAAGGATATAAAAGTACCATGATTTCTACTCATAATGAAGATACAGATATTGCTAACTACTGTGTTTTTTTTGCCTATATTCATAAATGCATAAAATGCTAGATATTACAATAAATAAAATAGAAGTATAATCTTTTTTTATTCATGATCACAAGCACATGAATTCTATTCAGGGCTCTTTGGAGGCTCTTGGATGTCAACTCAAGCTCCCCTCCTCCAGTTGTCTCCATCATACTAAAGTGGATTGATTAATCTCTAACTTCCTATAGTGTCAGGCAGGGGTGTCTTTTTACTCAGGTTGATAAAAAGTACTTACTAAGAACCTGCAATTCACAATGCATTACTTGAAAATAGCTAATAAAGGTCAGATGACAGGGATTTTTATTTGCTGGTTTTTAAATCAGGTTTGTCATGAGGCACCTGGGTGGCTCGGTCGGTTAAGCGTCCGACTTCAGCTCAGGTCATGATCTCACGGTCCGTGAGTTCGAGCCCCACGTCGGGCTCTGTGCTGGCCACTCAGAGCCTGGAGCCTGTTTCAGATTCTGTGTTTCCCTCTCTCTCTGCCCCTCCCCTGTTCATGCTCTGTCTCTCTCTGTCTCAAAAATAAATAAACGTTAAAAAAAAATTTTAAATCAGGTTTGTCACTTTAAGTATTTGAAGGACAGGAAGTTAGGTGTTTTCCCTCTTAATTTGAAAATGCAACCTACAAACCATGCACATCTATCATTCTATAAAAGTTCAGAGGCACCTGGGTGGCACGGTCAGGTCATATTCTCACGGGTTTGTGAGTTCAAATCCCACATCAGGCTCTGTGCTAATGGTGCAGAGCCTGCTTGGGATTCTGTCTCTCCTTCCTTCTGACCCTCCCCTGCTTGTGTGCACATGCGCTCTCTCTCTCAATAAATAAATAAATTTTAAAAAAAAAGTTTTGATCCATTGAGGTTAATGCCATATACCAGGTCTATCTTTACTGTTTGGTTCATTGTCATCTCCAGAACTGCTGGACACACTCTTCCATTAACTGGACACTTTGATACCTGGATCACAATGTTCCTTTTCATCTCAAGTTTCTGCTATTATTTTAGCAGACTTCAAAATCTCCATGGACAGCCAGCCACAAGCCTTAGTTTATCAACTCATTGACTCATATTCAGTGAATGTACTTCCAGTCACTTCCATCTCCACTCCCCCTTAAGACTAATACTTGCCATCATTCAGGAATTCTCTGCTTATAAAACTTAGAAAACAAAACATTCAAGCACTTTGTCATTGACTCCTATCTCTCAGTTTCTTTTACTTACTCCCTTTTCTTCTATTTTCAAATTCACCACAACTCTTCCCTTCTTTCTTACTAGAGCCCACTTTTGTCTCTATAGCTTCTCTATTCATCTTAAATTCAGCTGCTCTCATGCAAATAGTCTCTACCTTCTTTTTCCCATTATTTTCTTTCTATCTCATTCATCAAGCAATATCAGCTATCCGCCTTTGCTAAATGACATTCTCGCTGCTGAATGTAGCTGCAGAAAAATATAATTCAATACACTGGCATCACAAGTTAAGGGTCTCTCACCCGAGCTTGGTTTGGTATGGTTCATGCCAGTTTTGTTTTCCTCTTCTCTGTCTTCTGCTTTTTTGTGAAACCTTCTCTTTCATCTTCTCTTTGTTCCTTTCAACTTGCTACCTACCACCTTAAGTTTTTACATAGAAAATAGAAGCAATTAGATGGTAACCTCCTCATACACACTTCTCTGCATTTATCACTATTCTTTGTTTCACTTTCTCACTGCAAAGGGAAACATGGCCAACTTCAAAAGAGCAAATTACCTCACATATAGCTACAATTTTATCTCCTTTCACATCTTTAGGTATCCTGTTATGCCTATTCTGCCCCGTTCTTCTGGGGACCTTCAATTAAAAAAAAAAAAAAAAGATGATTTGTGTATGTGTGTGTGTGTGTGTGTGTGTGTGTCTTCAGTTTACAAAGATGCCTCACTTTTTTTTTTTTTTTTTACCTTGATCTCTGAGCTAGAACCACCCATTTCTCTTGTTCCAAACAAGATTACATGAATGGGTTGATGAAAGTTGTCTTTTCTACTTCTTCATCTCTCATTCACTTTTATTTTATTTTTTTAAAGGGTTTTACAGTGTCAAAGCGTTTGGGGAAAAAAACATTTTTACAGAAACTACATCATCACTTTGCTATTAGGAATTTTAAGCATGTTTCTGATTCCCTGACTAATGCACGTAAGTAAATTTATTTTGTAAGTTAGATGAAACAACTCTTTTATAGCCTTGATCCCATTTACAAAGAGACAATGCAATTTACTAAATGGTGCCCCAGTGACCTGAAAGGTTAATTCAGATCAAGCATACAAGTAGTTTTTAATCTTTGTTGAGAGGTTGATTCACTGTCTAATATGGAATTCTAGTGACCTGCATCAAACCCAGGTCTACCTGCTCATGTAGAAATACTTGAGTTTATCAACATTCTCTTTCAGTCATTCTCTCAAGCTAAATTTGCATTTAAATTCTGACCTAAACCTCATTAAACAAGGGTGTGAAACCAAAGTACACCACCCTTTAATAAGAAGCTCTCACAAAATTGTACATTTAGGAGAGGCAAGAGTCGACAGAGTAAACCACTGAAGAAAATTAAGAGAGCCTGTAAAATGATTCGGTTCTGCAATATATTTTCTTTTTATTGCTAGTCCATTGTTACAAATATTAGCCTATCAGGTCAACTGTTATTCAAATAAATAAACTTGAAATTTTGGGTGTTCGGTTTGCACATATCAGGAAGTAAGATATAAGAATATGAAGAGCTGGCAGAAAAAGAAACCTCAGAAAGATCACCATAATTATATGCAGAAGCAATGTAAAAAATGGGGACTAAGTATGATTCTCACAGCAAAATCATACAAAAATTATCTTTCAGGACTATTAGTACCCGTTCCAATCCCACATCGACTTTTGGGAATAACGTTGCATAGAAGGATTACCAAGAAGATATATTATTTTGAAGAACATGCCAAATCTTATTTTCTAGTAACTACTGATGATCCCTAACCACTCCTCCTACCCCCCTGCAGGTCCTGTCATCTCATACTCTATTAAAAATATTATCCACTGCAGGATTCTTGGTTATGAACAATGAAATTACTGGTGGAGATTTTAAGGGATAAAGATGGACGCCATGCACATACTCCACCCAACTAATATCTGAATCAATAGTTTGGGAGTAGGATGTGAGTATCTGTATTTTTAAAAAAAGCAGTCCTTTAGGTAATTCTAAGATGCATCTAGCATTGAAAAACAGTGTTTTTTTTTTTTTTTTGTAAGATGAAAGTAATACACATCAAGTTGTGATATGAAAATCTGGATTCCAGTTCTCATGAATGACATACAAAACTACTATTCAGCATTTTGAATATTTCCCTCATTTCATGCCTGCTTAATTTCTTCCCATTTCACATTACACATGCTTTTCAATAAGTAAAAAATAATCAAAAACTAGTATCACTAAAAATAAATGATCTGTTTGAAATCTAGTAAGAAAATAATTAACCTATTCAATGGACATGTTGAACTTTCTTTTGGTTGTTGCCCTCAGCAATCACATTTGAATGAACACAAAATTCACCAGGGAAAGTAGACTGCTGTTTACCTAAACGTTGCTGGCTGTTGAATCCCTAGAAGGAAATCTTCACTGTTTTTACAACTAAGGTATAAATAAATACTCGAATATAGGTAGAGTTAAAAAACTAAATGCTAGATTTATTTGTTATAATATTTTCTTAAATTTGATATTTATCCCCCCAGTTAGAAGAGATTCATCAATTTAATAGATGTTGTACACCTAGCTTTGGTGTGAAACTAGTTATGCCCCAAATAATCTCATTGCTTTCCTGCTGGTAAGTGCTATTAAATATCAGCATGAATTTCTTGACAACTCCAGAGATTGCGCACAAACTATTTCATGCCATTTCCTTGTTTCTTACACATATGGAACATCCTTTAGTCATTGGCGATAGTTTTTACATATTTAAGCACATGGAATGCAATGACAATTTTCTGTAGAGATATAAAATAATTCTGATTCAGCCTTCCTGAAAAGGAAATAGCTTCTATCCTTTACAATTGGTAACATTCTGTTTGAGAAAATGTGCAATAGAAAAATTATGTAATCTGAAAGTAGTTGGAATTACCTAGAGAAATATGCAATTGATTGAAGTTTATTCTTCATAGTTGGTTAATAAGAAATATTGATACTTTAATATTGACAGAAAATGTCAGATACTCTATATGAATTATATGTGTGCATGTGTCTATATCTATTAATGCATATAGCCACCTTTAGTGCTAATTCTTATTTTGTTACAGCAATCTAGTTAATCAAAAATATCAACAGTGAATTAGGTTTTGTTTTCTACTTTTTATTTATTTTTTTTTATTTTTTTTTCAACGTTTATTTATTTTTGGGACAGAGAGAGACAGAGCATGAACGGGGGAGGGGCAGAGAGAGAAGGAGACACAGAATCGGAAACAGGCTCCAGGCTCTGAGCCATCAGCCCAGAGCCTGACGCGGGGCTCGAACTCACAGACCGCGAGATCGTGACCTGGCTGAAGTCGGACGCTTAACCGACTGCGCCACCCAGGCGCCCCTCTACTTTTTAGATTAACATCACACACAGAAGTATATCAATGTTGACATTATTTAAATATATCATTATTTAAACACATTAGATTAGGACTTTATTTCTATACGTTGTTAGGCTTTATCTAATTAGCAGTGATTAGATGGATAAAAAATGCATTGTTAATAACAAAATGATATATTCTAAGGATTTCTCCAAAAGGCCAAAGAATAAATGAATACCTTGGTATACAGTCACATATGATAATTTTCCTTTAATAAAATAATGCGTTCTTCACAGAGGCAATATTTTAAGTATTTATCTTATTACCCATCAATAGATGGAAACTTTTAATAATATACTAAAATAGAAACTGTATATGTTCTAGAAAGTTGCATGTAAGATTATAGGTGAATGGTTAATTTAACCACTGATTTGGATGTTTTCTTGCTTCCAAATGCAAAGGCTCTTCCAACTGCAGATATATCACTATTACAAAAAACAAAAACAAACAAACAAAAAAAACCAACCACACAAACAAACAAAAAAAATTAGAATTAGTTGTTCCACACTGAATATCAAATGAACATCCCATGATGAACATAATCATAGAATACTGGAAGTAGCTATTCAGTAAAATTTGCCAGGATTTAACGACATGATTCCCATTACCATTAATAAAATATGAGGCTAAACCCTCTTGATGCATTTGACCCTAAGAACATGTTTCCTACTTTCCAGATAAAAAGAAAAACAACAACAACAACAACAACAACAAAACAAACACCCACAATGTACAACGTTTTCCTCAATAGACAGAGAAAATAAATCCTTATCACCATAACACTGTATGATCTAGTTTTTACAGTTTCCTTTGTGGAGCAAAGAAGTGAAATACAGGTAGTTAGTTCATTTAGATCTTGATTGCCCTGAATAAAAAGTAGTTCAGGTAATAAAACAGATCACCTTCACCTGTTTTCAGTGAAGGCCAGGTTAAGTATGGTAATGGCACAAAAATAGACACATAGACCAATGCAACAGAATAGAAAACCCAGAAATGAACCCACAGCTATAAGGTCAGTTAATCTTCAGCAAAGCAGGAAAGAATATCCAATGGAAAAAAAAGATAGTCTGTTCAACAAATGGTGTTAGGAAAATTGGACAATAATATGCAAAAGATGAAACTGGACCATATATATATATATATAGAGAGAGAGAGAGAGAGAGAGAGAGAGAGAGAGAGAAAGCATGATTTAAATATAGTTGCATAAGTATTTTGATCAGACATTCTGAATTCTCATAAAGGTAATTGTATTCCACAGAGTTACAGTACCTATGAAGAATATCGGAAATAATTGTAGCTCATGGATTTTTCTTTCATTGGTAAGGGAGATAAATAGTTTAGTTATGTAACATGACTTACAAACTAACTCAGTAAAAAAATTGACAAAACTGATCTGAAAAGTCCTTGAGTATATATTTCTTTAATTTGTTTTTACTGTTTTTGTTTTATTTTTGAGAGAGAGAGAGAGAGAGAGAGAGAGCACGTGTGCATATATGTGAGCAGGTGAGGGGCAGAGACAGAAAGGGAGTCAGAGAATCCAAAGGAGGCTCCAGGTTCTGAGCTGTCAGCACAGAACCTGACTGGGGTCATGAACTCAGGAACCATGAGGTCACGACCTGAGCCAAAGTCGGATGCTTAACATACTGAGCCAAGGTGCCTCTCCTTGAGTATGTTTTTAACCAAATGAACTATACGTAGTGGATGTGATTATTTTTTATTTGAGAATTTAAATATTTTTGCATGACTCCATTTGGTTTGATGATCATTTCTGTATGGTGTGTGCTAGAAAACACATCCTTGTGAGAATTTTTTTTAATTTTTTTTTAAACTGATCAGTGAGAGTTATAAGAAAATCCCAACCTTAGGTATAGACCAGAATAAACTTTATCACCAAGCTATCTTTTTGAATTTAATACTTTGCCCTTGTAGAGACAGCCCATGTAAATTTGATTTTATCTTCTGCGTGGGAATTCTATTGTCTAAGGCCTGTCACTTTCTATTGTAACTGTCCCTTTCATAGTGATTTAAATAAACTCCTCTTTTATTTCCAACCCCTTTTGTTTTTTTCTTAATATCTTAACTCCTGGTAAATCATAATGGAACTAGAATCAAAGATATTCGTTTCACTTTTAACTCTGTAACTATAATCCCTGTCCAAATTTGATTTTTGTTTGTTCATTTCTTTTTTTTTTTTTCCCTTTCTTATTCTTAATGCCCTAAAAAACTGAGAGAGTAGAAGAATAGCAGCGTGGTGTTCTGGAATGAACTTTACAGTCCTTAAATCTCTGTTGTATGCCTGGCTTTTCAGCTAACAACATGGCCTAGGGCAAGGCACTTAAATTATTTTAAGTCAAAGTGGTCTTATATGCTCTAGGAGTAGATTGAGTTAAATGATTTCTAAGGCAATTTTCTGATGATGATATTTTATAACATGCAGTGGTGAACCTATATCCATTCCAAGTAGAAAGGGATTTTTTCCTCTAGTCATTTTTGGTTCTACCATCTATAATGATTATATAAAAAGAACAACTCATATTTGGATAGTATTTAGTGTTTGTGATGATCCAATCATAACTGCTTTGATTACAGAATTGTCAAAACAGTAAAATCAATTCTCATTAACAATCAATATTTTAATTTGTACTTACAAAACTGATTTTATATTCACATAAAATTAATGTAACCTGGATATATTTGAGTACTTACCTTTCAATGTTATTGTGAAAATTTAAACTGTATAAGTAAAATCCGAAATGAAATGAAAGAAGAGACATTACCATTAATAACACAGAAATACAAAGAATCATGAGACTACTATGAACAATTATATGCCAACACATTGCATAGCCTGAAAAAAATGGATAAAGTTTTAGAAACATATAACCTATCAATATTGAATAATGAAAAAACACAAAATTTGAATAGACTTTTAACTAGTAAGAACATTAATTTAGTAATCAACAATCAAAGAAAAGTTCAGGTCCTGATGGCTTCACTAATAAAGTCTATCGAACATTTACAGACAAATGAATGCCAATCCTTCTCAAACTCTTCTAAAAAAGTGAAGAGGAAATATTTCCAAATTTATTTGTACAGAGCCAGCATTGCCCTGATACCAAAGCCAGACAAAAATACTATGAGAAAAAAAAAATTACAGGCCAACATCTTTGATAAACATATATGCAAAACTCCTCAACAAAATACCAGCAAATTAAATTTAACCATCAATGAAAAGGATCACACACCATGAACAAGTTGGTTTTATCCCTGGGATGCAAGAATGGCTCTACATATGTAAACCAATAAATGTGATACGGCAAATTAATGGAATGAAGGATAAAAATCATGTGATCATCTCAACAGATGCAGAAAAAGCTTTTGACAGAATTCAACATTCTTTCATGATTAAAAAACCTCTCAACAATTGAGTTTAGAAGGAACATACCTCAACATAATAAAGCCACAAATGAGAAGTCCACAACTAACATCACACTCAATGATAAAAAGTTAAAAAATTTTCTTGTAACGCCAGGAAAAAAAGACAAGGATGCCACTGTCACTACTTCTATCCAACAGAGTACTTGAAGTCAAATCCAGAACAGCTAGTCAAGAAAAAGAAATAAAAGTCACCCAAGTTGGAAAGGAAGAATAATATTGTCTCTGCTTGCAGGTAATATGACATTTTGTATAGAAAGCCCTAAAGACTGTACCAAAAACTGTTAGGACTAATAACTAAGTTCAGTGAAGTTGCAGAATTAATATGCAAAATCAGTTAAATTTTTGTACATTGACAATCAGCTCTTTGGAAGAGAAATTAAGAAATCAATCTCATTCACAATAGCATCAAAAATATACTTAGGAGTAAATTTAACCAAGGAGGTAATGACACATTGATTAAAGAAACTGAAGAGGTTGTAAATAAACAATAAATTATCATCTGTTCTGGGATCAAAATAGTTAACATTGTTATAAAATGACCATACTACCTAACATGATCTACAAATTCAATGTAATTCCTATAAAAATTACAATGGGATTTTCCACATAACTAGGAAAAAAAAGATTGTAAAATTTGTGTGAAACCACAAAATATCCCCAGGAGCCAAAGTAATCTTGAGAAAGAAGTGTGAAGTGTGAAGGCATCACACTTCCAGATTTCAAGCTATATCAAAATGGTATGGTAATAAAAACAGTATAGTAGTGGTATAAAACAGGCACATAGGCCAATGGAACAGAACAGAGAGCCCAGAGACAAACCTAGGCATATATGGTCAACTAACGAGTGCCAAGAATGCACAAAAACCATATGACATCATTTATATGTCAAATCTAAAAAAAGAAAGAGAGAAAATGTCAAACGTAGAAAGAAACAGAGGGTATAATGGTGCTTGTCAGGGTTTGAGATGGGTAGGGAAAATGGGGAGATGTTGTAAAATGGTATAAATTTTGTTTTTAAGATGAATATGTTCTCAGAATGTAACATGCAGCATACCAAAAATAATTAATAATGTTGTATCATATACTTGAAATTTGCTAAAACAGTAGATATTAAATGTTCTCACCACACAAACAGACATAAAAGTTAACTATGTGAGGTGAGGGATGTGTTAATTAATGTTATTGTCAATTAACAATGATTTACAATATATATATACATATATATAAATGTACACATATATAAAATACATATATATACATATATATACACACATATATATAAAAACATATATACATATATATACGTGTACACATATATAAAATTACCATGTTTTATACTTTAGCTATAACTAATTTCGTCAATTATACAATAGGCCTAGAAAATAATAAACACTACATAATACAAGGTTTTATATTATTGCTTATAATATTCTATAGAAACTGACAACTCCAATTTACATCATCACAACCATGTAATTCCATCAAAGCAAACTAAAGAGAAACAAGAGAGAAGGATTAGGGTGTAGGTAATGATGGGACAGTTAATGATGAGATAATAGCTGTATCTTCAGATGCCTTAGTCTAGAGTGCCTGTCAAATCACTTTGTTTAAAGCTATGTAAATCTTCATGGTACTTGGACCTTGTAAAGCAGTACATTAAAATGCTTGCCTGGAGAGGAAATCAACATCCTAGTGCTTCTCTGATTCAGGAAATATTGGTAAAAGTGAGCACTAAAAAGTGGCCATCTAGAAAGAATCCTCTAATTTGTTATTTTAGTAAATTTTAATTAATATTTAATATAATGAATATAATATGCTCAAAATGTAAATGACATATTTTTAAATTTTTTATGCCTTTAAAATTTTTTTTTCTTATTTTTGAGAGAGAGAAATAGAGAGACAGAGTGTGAGTGGGGAAGGGGCAGAGAGAGTGAGACACAGAATCTGAGGTAGGCTCCAGGTTCTGCTGTCAGCACAGAGCCCAATGCGGGGCTTGAACCCATGAACAGAGAGATCATGACCTGAGCCGAAGTTGGATGCTTAACTGACTGAGCCACCCAGGTGCCTCTTTTTAATGCCTTCTATCGCAAAGATTCTTTTCCCAGAAAAACACAAGGAATGTAGATCAATGTTAAATAAAAGCTAGAACTATATATTAGTTCCAAAGATACTTAATACTAAAAATTTACATTTCCATTATAATGGATGATGGGGCTTAAATGATTGTGGAAATGCAACTCAAAAGACAAAAGGTAATATGCCTAAAGAATTTGTGAATTCAGTGACCCATTCTCTTGTTACATCCAGTCAGGGCTGATATTTTTTTGTTCATATTATAAAAATTTTTATTATTATTGCATTTTGCAACCACAATACATGTCCTGATTTGGTTTCCTGGAGAGCAAATGGTTTCAGAGTAGAAAAAATTAACATATTGCTTTAGCATGATAGAAAAATAGGCCATTTATCATCTTGTTTTAAGGGAAAGTTCACGGATCAGCTGCTGTGTGCTGTTTGTGTGTGAGTTTCCTACACTTTGCATTGCTAAATAATTGAGAACATTAGCTCCCAAACCATGAAAAATTCATTTTGACATGATGTATTATTAATCAATTTAATTTAAAGTGATCTGGAAAGTTCCAATTTCAGTTGTGATGCTTGAAGATAAATTCAGGCAGTGGTTGGTACTTATTAAAATTGTGTAACTCTTTATCGCCTGATTTTTGTTTTTTCCCCAAATTGGGTCAAACTGTAATGAAAATGCCATAACAATAATAGACTAACCATTTTAGTCTACAAACTCATTCACATATGTAGTAACAATGAACTATAAAAAATTCAGTCCAATCAACCCTTCATAAATTAGCAATATGTGCTGCTGCTGTTAAATTCTACATTGATGTACACACATATATATAAGTGTATAAGTTGAAGGCTATAATTTGAAGGCTATTGCAAGTCTTTCCTCTTTCCTCAGTGCTGACAATTTTGACTCATGGTTTGCTTCCCAATGTGATAGAGATTATAAATTATTAAAAATATTCAGTACTTTTGAGATAAAATTAGAAGATCAGTGATTGCTTATGTATTCTCTATGTCACAAAGCAATACCCATCTGAGATTAAACATAGGGTCCCTCTGGGGCACCTGGGTGGCTCAGTTGGTTAAGTATCTAACTCTCGATTTCAGCTAATGTCATGATCTCATGATTCGTGAGATGAAGCCCCCAGTCAGACTGCTAGCATAAAGGATGCTTGGGATTCTCTGTCTCTGTCTCTGTCTCTCTCTCTCCCCTTCTCCCCCACTTTCTCTCTCTCTCAAAATAGATATTTTTTTTAAATTTACATAAATAAATAAATAAATAAATAAATAAATAAATAAATAAAATTAAGGTCCATTAACACATAAACATCCAAAGTCACATGATCTTTTCTAAAGCCTTCCTGGGGCGCCTGGGTGGCTCAGTCAGTTGAGTGTCTGATTTCAACTCAGGTCATGATCTCACAGTTCATGAGTTCGAGCCCCGCGTTGGACTCTGTGCTGACAGCTCAGAGCCTGGAGACTGCTTCAGATTCTGTGCCTCCCTCTCTCTCCACCCCATCCCCACTCATGCTCTCTCTCTGTCTTAAAAATAAATAATAAAAAAAATTAATAAAATTTTAAAAAACAAAGCCTTCCAGACATTTCTGAGACTTGCATATGGCTCCCACATACCTCTTACCCTTCTTTTACCGTCAAGACTTGGGATGCTTGCAAAGGTCCCATTTTTGTTCAAGGTCCCTTTTAAGCAAAGTCCATTTTATTCAAGTTTCCATTGTCTCAGAACTATAAATATGGGGAGACGTTGTAGTGCTAAAGTTGCATTCTTGCCCTAAATGTGCCTCTATGACCATGATTCATTCCACATATGAGGAAAGAAGGTGGGGAAGTCTGGTCACTTTTTTTTTTTCCCTCATGGACACCAAAGTCAGACTCTTGTTTCCTAATGGCATACAGAGCAGTGAGACACCCAAAGAAAGAGAGAGACACAGAGAGAAAATAGGTCTTTCGGGTTTTACTTTCATGTAATCTTCTCTCTCCCTCCATCATTTCCTCAATAACATCATACCCATGATATCATATAGTCTTGGCCTAGAAACACATCCAAACAGCAGACAGGATTCTCTACTCAGTATCACCCATATTTTCTTACAGTGAGGTAGTGACATTGTGCCAAGGCAATATGCTTACCCTTAAGATCAGTTTTTCCAGGACACTATTAAAATTTTTGTCTGGGAGCTTCTGAAAGATTCAGCCCAGTAAATATACTGCTGGTGATCTGAACTCCAAAACTCTACATATACAACTTGAAAAGGGGGGCCATAAGTGCTAACTTTGTGATAGTTTTTAAGCTAGAAACAAAGTATCCATTTATAAGCATAAAGACAAAAAAGAACAGGATAGGCAATTTCAGACACATATTCCCAATGGGATAATAAACAATTTAGAGAATGGAAAAGACAGAGAATGGTCCATTGCTACTGGGGGTGAATGGCTTTTAAGTGTTGTGACCCTAATAAGCCCAGTATCTTCTGTCCCACTCCCAGGGCATATATACATTCTACCCAATAATATTTGCCATTATCACTGCAGGGTAATAACAGAGTGAAACACTTTTGACTTAATGCTACCTTCCTCTCTCATATACGTCACTTGTCTACTAGCATTTATGTTACCTGAGTGTAGATCAGAAATATCCTTGTAACTGTGATATTTTAAGAGATATTTAAATGTTGAAGGATGAGTTAGAAATGCATGAACCGGTGTGATGGGAGAAATGTGCCTTTATCATAGAAGATATTTTGCCTGAAGTATTATGGTGGAAAATTAAGAGTTGGTTTCAATAAGGTTCAGGTGAGATAAATTTAGAAAAGATTAAAAATTTACTCAAAAAAGAATAATATGGAAAGGAAAAGTTGGGAGATCTTCTCTGTAAACCACATGATGGAATAATATATTGTTAGTAGAATATTATTCTTTAAGCTACTTCCATTTATTTTCAATACTTCTGCTACTGTGCATATTACATTTATTTCTGCTTACATGTGTGCCTCTCTAGCTAGCTGGTTAGCTTCCAGAGAACAAGAACATGTCTTACCCACCTTGGTACACTGCCTGGCCATGACAGAAGCCTTAGTGTGTGTTTGTTGAATTAAACTGAACTTCAAAGTTCCATCTGGTTATTTGAATTTCTATAACTCAGCACATTAGCTATTTATAACTTTGGCTCTCTGTGGGTTTAAAGTCTGCCAAATTTTGTTCCTGGCCAGTGCACTTCGTCATCCAAAAGAAAGACACAACACAATGGAATGCCATGCAACCAAGTACTGTTCATTCATGATAATCCCATCATCATTTGTTACAACACCCAATTCCCTGGACTGAAAGAATATTTGAAATTTGTCTTCTTTTATACAGAAGATTTGTCATACTCTGAGTTGTTGGTCCATGAGCATAAATTCCCCCCCCCCCCGATAAAGCTTAAAGCTCGTACCTCTTATTAACTCAATCTTTAATGATTACTCCAAAATATCACATTTCATACATCTCACCCAATAACAAAAATTACAAATGCTTACAGAGTGAAAGTGACTATAAACTTGTGACAATAATATGTTCATATCATTAAAGACATGTACATTCTCATAAACCTCTGAGTGACCATTCTTTTTAGGGAATAAATATGGGATGTTACTCACAAAAACAAATTCAGATCAACCTCACACAGAAATAAAGCAGATTGAATTTACAGTACTTATATTTGTTGAGGGAAGAGAAATGAGGAAATCTTTCCATGAGTTCTGGTTTTATTGTAGATAAATATGTTTGTTTTGGTGATGCAATAATGATTTTACCCAGGGAAATCTCAGTAATAGGTAGATTAAAATGGTTACAAATATGAAGGAAGTATATGAAGCAGCAAGGGATAGTGTAAGAATATATTTCAGAAATGAAAGAGAAATAGACTTAGGAAATACTGTAGCTATAAATGCAGGAGCAATGTTTAAATTTTATTTTAAATTGAAGACACAAAACAAAGAGGAGGATTTCAGGAGAAGTCAATCTTAGCAATGGCATAAGGATAATTTGTTTTGAGGTACTTTAGCTGATGAGGTGATTGACATTTTATTTTAAATTAAGTGAAGATGAAACGAAGACAGGAAGGAGAAGAAAATGACCAAACTTATGGTGAGCTACGAAGATGTTGGTAGACTTAGTATGAGACTTATCAGTTTAGATTTGTGTGATTAAAGCAAACAAACAAAAAAGTTAGCTTAATATGGACAGCTAAAAAGGTTTAACTGCGACCAGCATGTAAATTAAACTATATTAAATTCTATTTGGATTTCCATCATATGACTTGTTTCCAGTTAAAAACAGATGCCTCTGTGTGGACTTATGTGAGTTATTTCATTCAATTTCTATGCAATATTTCACATAGCTCAACAGCTTAAATAATGAATTGACTTCATTCAACTAAATTATATTCCCAAACAAGAAATCATAAAAAAATGCCTTAATGGAAAAGAAAGAAGAAAAATTATATAGGATTAAAATTAAATATCATGTCTAAGAGTCATAAGTAAAATCAGATATGATATACACAGATACTTGGTAAAATCAATAAAATTAGAATAATTAGAAATATTTTTTATTCTTTTTTATTTTTTTTAGTCTACATTGAACAAATTAATGGGAAAATTAAAAACTCACGTCTTATAAGCATAAACACTCTAGCTGTGCTACAACATTTTAGGTGGCTTAAAATAAATTTTGAGGTAAATAAAACCTTCACTCCAATAATCAAAACCACTTTCTCTTCTTTGATATAATTAGACTTTCAAACTTCTATCAGGCTAGAAACGAATTAGGAATACTTGTATGGCTTTTATTAGGCTAGGAATGAATTAGGAATACTTGGATGGAAACAGAGATAGAAAAATTGAAAAATAGTGTACTATCAGTGGCTTCCGATTAGATGACAACTTAGGATCGAATCTTATCATGTAGCTCAAACATGTGAAACTGCCATTTATACATACATACAAACACACATTCTTCTGCCACTATGGAATAAATCAATTTTAATATTCTACTTTTAAGTTCAACCATTTTTGATGAAGTCATAACAGTTTTAATAACCATAATCTTCATTATTTAATAATTTAATCATAACCCTCATTGTTCAGTCTTGATTCTTTAGGAAAGATATCATGTACACTGTCTTCCCTACACTGTGCTGTCTCAGGTGTAACACAGATTAGTGCAAAGATCTTGTGAATGGCAGATACATCATCTAAATTATCACAAAGAATGACAATGGTATGCAGCAGATTCCAAACCCTATGGACTTCATTGACTTTCAGGCAAAAGAAGAAGGTAGAGGTTGCTGGAGCATTTTATTTTTGCCAATACATTTCTAGTAGAAACAGAGCAGTCCAAGAAAAAATACAATGAGATAATGATTTTGTCTAGTGACAAAACATATATGTGAAAACAAAAATTTTGTCTTTTACACTTTGAATAAACAAAGCAACAGATTCCTCTCAGAAACTGATATAAAATGAATAGTTTAAAAATGGAGTACAGTGAACACATGTTTGGGGGAGTAGCACTTTTGCTAGAAATAGATCAGTACTCTATCATATGTCCTCACTGAAATACACACACACACATACACACACACACACACACACACACAACATTTATTCTAGGTGTATTCTTACTTCAACATCCTGCTAAATTTGTTAGTGTTGTGCTTTTCATTTTGTCTTTTTTTGTAATTTTTCTCATATAGTTTTATTATTATCCCTCTTTTACTAATGAGAACCAGCGCTGAAGTTAAAGGGTTTTGTAATACTCAAGATAATAGCTTACTAAGTAAGGGAGTTAAGTTTCAAATTCATGATTATGGGTCCCAGAGACCATACTCTAAATTACTGCATCTGTTGCTTCTCAATAAACTATAGTAATACAGTATGGTTTTTATGCTACTTTTATATGAGCTTTATATCAGGTGTAAACCTCACATTGTTAAAGAGTTTTGTTTTGATACATGGATAGAGTACCACACGATAAGCTTCTCTTCAAACTACTATTAAATATAATAAATTATAGCTACCTGATGAAGAAAAGTTTGGTTATTAGAAAACTATCAAAAATTATCTCTATGGGGCTTCCTTCATGATAGAGAAATTTTCCAGCCATTTCAAAACTAAAAACATTCCGCTAGATGTGGAAGCTAGAAGAAAAATATGCTTCAGAAATTACCCAATGCTAGCATTTGATGTAATCTTTCAGTTTGATCTAGTCATTATTCATTTTGATGCCTATAATTTCATATTCTGAGTGGATGTAAAGTTTTATAACTCTTTAGAGGCTCTCACATTTTTCAGTGTATGCTTAGTTTTATGTACAGTAAAGGGTTCTGAAATTTTCCCCAATAAAGAAAATTAAAACAAACAAACAAAAAAACTTTTACATGTGCTAAACTTAGTTTCCTAAATTCATCTGACTGTAGAACTCTTTTCTCATTCAACACATATGAGTTTCTCAGTGATCAATCCAATATTTGCTACATCTAGTATATTAGAATTCATGTTGAATCCCTGCAACCTGCCAAATGTCGTCCAAAATTGATAAACTGCACGAATATCTAGTGACTTCTGAGGGGGGAAAAAACTTCTCTAATTAGCACTTTATTTCAAATAATCAATATCGATATATATTCTTTTTAAAAGTTTTTTTTCATTTATTTTTGAGAAACAGAGAGAGAGAGAGAGAGAGAGAGAGATAGGGAGAGAGGTGGGGGGAGGGGCAGAGAGAGGTAGACACAGAATCTGAAGCAAGCTCCAGGCTCAGAGCTGTCAACAAAGAGCCCAACATGGGGCTTGAACTCGTGAACTGCAAAACCATGACCTGAGCTGAAGTCAGACACTTAACTGAGTCACGTAGGCACCCTGGTATATCTTCAAATAATTACAAAGCTGAAAATATTCTGTAACCACCTAATTTACATAAATTTGAAGAAACAATGAACTATTAATATTCTTTACCTTGTTGATTTCATTTTTCCTAAATCAACTATCCTTCACTTTCACTGCTGCTTTATCACTGATTTTCATCTAATTTATCAATGATATACTTACATCTGAAATATATTTGTGAAATATATTTGCACATTAATGCAAGAACATGTTTTACCATTACATTCTGATTTTTCTTTCTTACTGAAATGAATAGCTGTATTAATTATCTTTTGTTTGAAACTCTGTTAAGGGAGACACCTTGTGCAAGGTAAATACTGAGCTAAATTAAAGTGATTAACAATCTATTCACTACCCTTGAACAAAAGATACCATTGTATAGGTTTGAAATGATTTTAATCTTTTGGAGGTTATCTGTATCTGGAGCAAAAACAGGTGACTGGTGAGGACAGATAAAATAGAATTCTGGGGGCGCCTGGGTGGCTCAGTTGGTTGAGTGGCCGACTTTGGCTCAGGTCATGATCTCTTGGTCTGTGAGTTCGAGCCCTGCCTTGGGCTCTGTGCTGGCAGCTCAGGGCCTGGAGCCTGCTTTGGATTCTTGGTGTCCCTCTCTCTCTATGCTCCTCCCCTGCTTGTGCTCTGTCTCTCTCTGTCTCTTAAAAATAAATAAATGTTTTAAAAAAATAGAATTCTGTCCATGAACTAAATGGCAAAGAACCGAAACTGCCTCTGTGTTGTTATCCATGCCAGATGAGCCCACATCTCTCAATTCCTTCCAACCATTCCCAGTAAGAAACTTATCAAGGGAGGTTGATATCTATGTTTGAATTAAACAAAATATTGATTCCATTGAGTCTGATGTTCTCAATCAATTATCGCTTAAGACAGACTTTCGATGGTATGCTTATTATATCCCTTCTGTTATATCTTTAACTGTAGGAATGAATACTCATCCCATTCTATGTCACGGTTTCTTTCTCAAAAAGGTCTCTGCTGATTATAAGATGTAACACATATATGTCCTTTCATGACACTTAGAAAATGCAATACACACATATATGTGCATATGTATAAACAAAAAATAATATGAAAATATAATTCCTAAGGACCAAGATTATGACTGAGTTTTTATATTTAGGACATGAATTTCTCATCTATTCTCCCAATGATGTCACATTCACCTGATGTTCCTCATTCTTGCACTTCACAGCACGTTTCCTATTGCCCTGTCTCTCAATAGAAGGGCCAGCAGTAATGGTTATATGTGTTTTTCAGCCATGTTTACTCATGCATTTTCTTCTATCTTTATGGGATTCCCAGTATTCAGTTTGAATCAACTATGAAAACAAGTAAAGGAGACCTGTTTTTTTTTTTTTTTTCAACGTTTATTTATTTTTGGGACAGCGAGAGACAGAGCATGAACGGGGGAGGGGCAGAGAGAGAGGGAGACACAGAATCGGAAACAGGCTCCAGGCTCTGAGCCATCAGCCCAGAGCCTGACGCGGGGCTCGAACTCACGGACTGCGAGATCGTGACCTGGCTGAAATCGGACGCTTAACCGACTGCGCCACCCAGGCGCCCCAAGGAGACCTGTTTTAAAATGCAGTCGGGAAGCCCTGAAGGGGGACTCTCATTCATGTACCGGTCTGCATCCTGCATATCCAGCAGGAAGAACAAGATAACAATTATTTCAATAAGGGAAGACATTTTCACATGGGAGCTTTATCTCCTGCTTTGAGGAGAAGACAGGAAAATTTCTCCCTGGCCCAGCAACAACCCACTAACCACCACTGGCCACCAGCGAGAAACTGCCACACCTCAAACTCCTGTTTTTCTCTAATGAAATTTGTTCAAAACAACCCTTCCCAGTTTCGTTCTAAAACCTAATAAAAGCTGACCTACCCTTTGTCTTGTTGGACTTGCCTATACCTAGTTCACTACCTTGCCTATACCTGGTTCACTATACCTTGCTTGTCCCAAGTTTCAATTCATTAGCTAGTCCCTAATAAATTCTTTTAATTAAGTAAACTTGTTCTTGTTCTGTTTAAAGTTCACCCACCATGCAGACTATTACCATGTGTCAGACACTTGTGTGGCATTGGGATCCACAAAAATAAGTATAACAGGGACAGTCCCTATTCCGGTTATCATTGAGAAAATATATTTTGAAAGAAAGAAACACCTAAATGATATGTAAATTAACAGAAAAGGTTTAGATACTAATGATAGTTATGCAGAGAAGCAAGGCAGGATCTTGTCAGAGAGGGATTGGAAGGATACTTTAGATGATATGATGAAGGAAGATCTCTCTAATGAAATATAAACCAAGACATGAATGTAAAAAATGAGGTGATGACGGTGATAAAATATCAAGAAGGAAAATGGTCTAGGAGGAAGAAAGAGCTAGTGCAAAATCCATACTGCAAACAATGCAAAAATGTATCTGAAGAACAGAAACAAGGTATGGTTGGGACATGAGGAACAGGGAAAAGCTGGTTCAAAATAAATGGAAAAAAAAAAACTGCGAATGGGTTGGTAACGTTATGTAGAGTTTTGTAGGCTCGGGTCAAATGTGGAATTTATTATAAATGCAATGAAAAGCCACTGGGAGATTTTAAGCAGGTTACATAAATGATTAAGTTTTTTAAAGAAAGCATTTGTGACTATATATATATGCAGCTTAACTACAGAATGGAATCTTTGTAAATATGTCCAAATTGGACAGAACCCACAAAAAAGAGGAGACATTTAATATCTGTATTTTCACACAAATCACTTCTAGATATAATTGAGTTTACACAACCAATTATTATTATTATTACTAGTATTAGTATTGAGAAACTGGCTTTGAGCTAGGAATCAGAACATGGATATTAGGATTTTCTACTTGTTGCATGCCCTTGAATGAATTACTTTTCTGGAAAACATAATGCCTTAATTGGAAAAAGTAGGTATCACACTGGCTCACCTTTGGAAATTCTACAAAAACTTTCCTTTCCTCTTTTTCTACCCTTCTTCAAGTCACTTTTTTTCTGGATCATTTCCTTAAGGAAAAAAAAATGAAATCTAAAACAATGAAAATCAGGGTTGTCCAAACTCGCTACTACAAATAACACAAAAAGTCACCATTCTCATCTATGTTTGCATCTCTTAGTACAGATCAAGTTTGGAAAACTATCTAATCTAAGCCTTAGATACCATCAAAGACAGAGTTCCTACGGCATCAAAATTTTCCAGGTGATTCTTGATTATGGAGGTCTAACATAACTTCCTTGCTTATTAAAAAAGGTTGATTCTATAAATTCACTAAATCTTTACTTTTTTTTTACATTGTCCTAAGTTGAAAAAAAAAACAAACAAAAAAAGAAAATTAATAGTGATCCATAGATGTTCTGAATAAACATTCTGAGTTTAAATACAAAGGGAAATATGAATAAAATCAATAATGAAATTATGAAAACGTATAATAAATAATATAACTCTTAACTACTGGCATATATAGTTTTTTTCAATGTCAGATGTTTAGTACCAGATACTGGGATGTACTTAGTCATATCCATTTTTAAAAGGCATACAATATAAGGAAAACACAAATAAGTAAGTGAGGGGCGGGGGGGGGGAGATACAATAATTACACAAAGAATGCCAAGAATCTACAATGTATTACAGAAATATATAAAATTTACCCCAGGCTGCAAATCACTTTCAAAAGTCAATGATTAGTTCCAGGTATAATTTGCCCATATGCACCACCTGGCAAAGCAATGGAAAGTAATTTCCCCAACCCTTGAATCTCCTTTCCCATAGGCTACGCTTATAAGTTCTTTCCTCTTCAAGGTTGATTTTGACATAAAAATGGTGTGGGAAGAAGAAAAGCAAATAGAAAAAGATAAGGATTATCTTAAGGATTAACATAAGGATTAGAGCCAAGAGACCCATGTTTTCCAAACCTTCACAATCACAGTTCTTAATGATCATTTTTGATACCTAAACACACTAATGACAATGACGTTTTGGAGCAAAGAAGTAAAACAGATTGGAACACTTCACTGATAAGTAAAAGAAAGAACAAGGGACTGATTACTAGCTCTTCCAAATTTAGTCAACATTTGAATGTAAATTTGTGTATAATCCTTAGATATCTGAACTTTAGAATCTTCATGTGCAAAATAAAGGGATTTAACCAAACTGTATTTCAGTTCTTTTTACATTCCCAAACTGTATGAATCTAGGATGAATCACACACTAAATCATACAATAAACATTTATTGGCCCCAATTGTTCTCTCTGACTTCATTTCTAACCACTTACCCTTCAGCCATATTGGCCTTGCTCTTCCTGGAACAAGCAACATTGTTCTCGTATTAGAGCATTAAGCAGTAAATACCTTATGCCTGGAATATTTTCAAGGCTCACATCAATCATTACTCAAATCTATGCTCAGCTGTCGCCACCTCAGAGACTTTCCTCAACTGCTCTACTTAACATAGTTTTACTGTTTAACTCTTTTCACCACTGGAGTGTCTGACTGGCTCAACTGGTAGAGTACACAACTCTTAATCTGAGGGTTGTCAGTTTGAGTCCCATGTTGGGTGTGGAGCCTACTTCAAGCAAACAAACAAACAAACACTTTTCACCACTTGCATTTTTCCTAATATTTGTTAACTTCCTCCTCCTTTTCTGTCTATGTGAAGCTCCAGAAAGACTACCAAGTGTTGCAATTTTTAATTCTATGCCAATGTATATTATACCTTATCATATATTCCATTATTCTTCAATAAAGACAATATTTATTCTTTATATCCTATTGTCATATTAGACTTAGTATGTTCAAAACCAAATCATTCAAATTCTGGATTATCTTCTAATTTTTGCATTTTTTTTAGTTTTTTTTTTTATTAGAAGCCCTTGAACTACCTTTTTTCCCTCACCTCATCTCTTCAATTCACTCTACCATTAAGTCCTATGATAGTCACAGTCTAAAATCCATCATGTGTGTATTTCTATACACACAATTTCCATATTTCTGACTCTTTGTTTGCCATGAATGATAAAGAGGAAGCATGCCTAAGGCTCTAGCCTTATGTTTGCTACTTGCAACTATAAACAGTTTTTCCCCATTAACCTAACGGATTCAACCTACATGTCTTGCAAAGTTCTTTGACATATGGTACACCTAAGCTTTCAAATTTCCTAACTAGCAATTGTTTCAGCTTAGGTCAATAGCTTTACTGTTTTAAGTGCATATGATAATTTCTACTTTCTCTGGTTTGTGTTATAATTTCCATATGCTTTGTGAAATTCTTCCACAATAACTGCTTTACTCTCAATTATCCAAAATTTGTTTGGAGTAACAATTGTTAAATAACAGTAACCCTACAGGACTAAGGAAATGCTTAATAATGTAACATAGTACATACATGTCCACAGAGAAAAATATTGGCATTATTTAATATCAAACTGAGTATGTTGGATTAAAAGAAATCACAGCTCTCAAATATTAGTATTCATGCAATCGCTTGATACCTGGAATTTACTCCCCAGTACAACTATTAATGCAACAAAGACTCAGGTCTGAAAGATATGTATTGTTTAACAGACTCTTCAGGTGATCATGATGATTATGGTATTCAAATCACATCTTGAACTGAAGTAGTGGTGTGTAGCTAAATCACCTATGTTATGGAGTGAAAATTGTGATTGAGGCAGTTGTGATGGCCCCTGGGCATGTTACCTGGGTAAAAGTTT